>NC_081297.1:30982500-31639708 GCF_030435805.1 Mustela lutreola | reverse complement strand
AGATGGGAAATTAGCTTTGATTGAAGTTGCATAGAACTTTCTCACTGAAATATTTATTTTCCTAGTGACAGTATATTTTGACCTCCAATGAAACATTTTCTAAAAAATAAGTACCCTGAAATAAAAAAATAGTTAAAAGTTTTTTGTTTTTATTCAAACTCTGTTATGAAAATTTACAAAATGTAAGTATCATTAATGAATGCTTTGGTGAGTGTCAAATGTCAGTAGTGGCATTTGTTGCAGAGATGCCCAGATAAAACCTAGAGTCACAGGAATGGATCATCATACTACTTTAAAAAGTCACGATGGTCAACTTTTTAAACGTGAAATTGGCCCTTTTTCCTTCTGTTGCTACTAGAATTTGAGGGACAACCTTGACTGGAGGCCATTTGTCTTTTGTTTATTGCCGGTCTCCTTGAAGCCTTGGATGTTTCTGACCTAATGTACTCAAAGGAGTTCGGAGACAGTATCTTCAGGACCCTTTTTGAGCCCATGAGACTGGGTCTTTAGAATCTCTCGTGTTTTAGGATTCTTCTGAGAATCAAAGTGGCTTTTGACTGATCAGACTGATCAGTAGGAGCAGATTTAGGGGCTGGATTAGATCAAGATTGAAGAGCCCATTAAGCCTCTACCACTATAAGGATGACCTGTCTTCTCAACTAGAACCTCTGAGGCACAAAAATGCTAGGATGATGCATGAAACAAATACTCCCTTAAGCCTGTGATAAAGACAATGCTTATGTTCATTTCCTTCCGTAATACCTCTAAGTGTTCATTGGGTTTATCCTCTATGAATTTTTTTTCCTTTTTTTTTTTTTTTTTTTTTAATTTATTTGACAGACAGAGATCCCAAGTAGGCAGAGAGGCAGGCAGAAAGAGAGGAAGGAAAGCAGGCTCCCTGCTGAGCAGAGAGCCTGATGCAGGGCTCGATCCCAGGACCCTGGGATCATGACCTAAGCCGAAAGCAGAGGCTTTAACCCACTGAGCCACCCAGGCGCCTCTCTTCTCTGAATTTTTAAAGGGTATAGAGTTCCCATAAAAGCTTACTAGTGATATTTCATATAATTTTATTGGATTTTTTATTTACTCCGGGTTTATTATTGAGACATTCTAAAGTAGACTGGTATATTAAGCAGAGTTAATTATGAATCACTGACTGAAAACACTATTCAGAATATTTAAATTCCATTATTTAACCCATCTTTATTGTAATAATTTATAGAAGACAAAGTTGCCTTCATTTTATGTGTAGTATTTGATATGTTCCTGAATTTACTTAGAGGTAGCAATGTTATATTAATATTGCTTGCTGATCAAGATTATTCCTGGGAGATAATCAGCATCCAGGTCTCCTTAAATAGCTAAGTGACCTCTCAGCAACCATTTAAAATGTACTGTCTCAGTGTCCCCATTTCAACTCCACTTTCAGATCCTCGAGCTTTTCTACATGTCCCTTGTACTTTATGTTTCTGTCTTATCCCTAGATTTACTAGGTCTCCGCCTCACACCATGTACAAAAACTATCTCACAATGGATCAGTAATCTAGGAGCTAAAGCCATAAAACTCTTAGAGGAAAACATGGTAATTCTTCATAATCTTGGATTTATCTATGTATTCTTAGACATGACACAAAAGCATGAGCAACAGAAGAAAAAATATGATTTGGAGTTCATCAGCATTGGAAACTTTTGTTCATTAAAGGATGTTATCAAGAAAGTGACAAGGGGCATCTGGCTCACTCAGTTGGAAGAGCATCCAATCCTTGATCTCAGGGTTGTGAATTCAAGTTGGATGTGGAGTCTACTTATAAAAATGTAATAAGAACAGGAGAAAGTATTTGTAAATCACATATCTGATAAAGGGTGAATATATAAAGAGTTACAACTCAACAGAAAGACAACCAAATTAAAGATGATGGACAAAGGACTTGAATAAACATTTCTCCAAAGAAGAAACAAATGGTCAATAATCACACGAAAAGATGTACGACAGAGAAATGCAAATTAAAACCACTGTTAAATATCACATCACACCTACTCGGATGGCAATAATTTTAAAAAGTGGAGAGGAGAAGGGAGTTGAGGGAAATTGGAAGGGGAGGTGAACCATGAGAGACTATGGGCTCTGAAAAACAATCTGAGGGTTTTGAAGGGGCGGGGGTTGGGAGGTTGGGGGAACCAGGTGGTGGGTATTAGAGAGGGCACGGATTGCATGGAGCACTGGGTGTGGTGCAAAAACAATGAATACTGTTACGCTGAAAAGAAATTAAAAATTAAAAAAAAAGTGGAAAACAGCAAGTGTTGGTTGAGGATGTGGAAAATTTTAGAAAACTTGTGTGCTTTGCTGGGAGGAATGTAAAATAGTGCAACAGCTTTGGGAAATAGATTGGCAGTTTCTGAAAAAGCTAAACCTAAAATTACCATAGGACCCAGCAATTCTAGTTTAGTAGAAGAATTGAAAGCAGTTACTCAGATGCTTGTGTGCCAGTATTCGCTGCAGCAGCATTTATAACGGCCAAAAGGCAGAAACAATCCAAGTGGTTTTGCTAATAGCTAAACAACCAGATAAGGAGTTAGGTTGCCCCCACCCATGAAGATCCCTCTTGCAGAAAGCCCTGGGCAACCTAGATAACTGTTCAGGGAACCCCACCTTGACCTTCCTGAGCCACAGCTCGCCACTCTGGTGCTTTAGATTGGCCAATAAAGAGCAAATGCAGAAAACATGAGACCCTGATGATGGCAGGGACCCATCTCGCTGTGCTTTGTCTCTCTTTACCCTACCTCGCTGTGTGACCCTTAGGCATTTCATGTACCCACTGAGAACTGTGAGTAAGAAATCTTGTTTTTTCAAGTTCCCTGATGATTTCTTCCTTATATGTATCCTGTCCTCATAGTAAGAACCACAATGGTCCATCCAGCCACAACATTGGCCCTGGTGGGGGACATGTCTGGGAGCTCACGAGGAGTTCTATGGGGCTGGACATGTGCCTTGGGCATTCCTAGCCCAGAGTGTCAATATCAACAGGTTGGGGCCCACCCAACAAAGAACCAGACCAGTGTTTAATCCAGGGCTTAGCCACTAAATCCTTGGATTTAGTGAAGCAAGAGCCTTCTGGGTAGCCTACACAAGGCTTTTGGGATTAAGGAGGTTTTCCAGTCTGGTAGGAATAGTCATCATTCCTGGCTATTTGCAAGCTTCTGACCATTTAGGGTAGATAACTTTCCTCAACCTTAGGTCATTTCCTCATGCAAACATAGTTGCCAGTGTTCTCAATACTTACGGGGACCCTCAGCAGGGGTTCTTCCTTTCACTCTGCCCTGCATCTTCTACCCTGCTTGCTGTCCTTGGACTCCCTGGAGCTGAGGTTGCTAAACTGTGCCTTGGTGCACCTTCCCTGAGTCCTGTCCTGGCAAGGCTTTAAAGACTGTAACTTGGGATGATTCTAGAGATCATTTCCATTTCCCATCTCTCGGGGATGTCCCAAGTGCTGAAAACTGTCTCATTTGATTTGTTTTAAATCTGGTATCTTGGCTTGGAACAGAATTATTGGGAAGATGAAATTAAAAATTTTTTGAGGTCTAAATTATTAACTTTTATGAAGTTAAAAATTTTATGAAGTCAGTTTATTAACATAAAATTATAAATCAAGAGATTTATGCCTACTTGAAAACAAAAATAAAAGGCTTTTTTCTATGTTTTACTTTACTTTTTTGGGTTTTTTTATATTTATGAGTTGGAATTTATTTTTTGGAATTTAAATTTTTGATTTTTTTTTGCATATGTACATTGGTATTTCCAGCACTAGTTGTTGAAAAATTCATTTTTCATTTAATTGCCTTTGCATTTTTACAGAAAAACCAATTGAACAAGTATGTGAGGATGCATTTCTTGATTTTGCATTCTGCTCTTACAATCTGTTTCTGCTTTTTCATCAATACCACATTTCTTTATTACTGCATATATTACAGTAAAACCTAAAACCAGATAAAGTGTATCCTATAATTCTTTTTCAAAATCAGTATGTTTTTCCAGTTCCTTTGCCATTGCATGTAAATACATCTGCTTGAAAATTTCTACAAAAATCATTACTTTTTTTTAAAAAGATTTTTATTTGACAGAGATTTTATTTGACAAATAGGCAGAGAGGCAGGTGGGGTGGGGGTGAGCAGTCTCCCTGCTGAGCAGAGAGCCTGATGTGGGGCTCAATCCTGGGACCCTGAGATCATGATCTGAGCCGAAGACACTGAGCCACCCAGGTGCCCCATTTACATGGTTTTACATGTGATGGCTAGATCTATAGATCAGTCTGGGGAGAACTGAAATCTTAACAACTTTGAGTCTTTTTTTTTTTTTTTCGTGGTCATTATCTCTCTACCCATTAACATCATCGTGGATTTCTTTTATCAGTGTTTTGTAATTCTCAGCATGCACACAGCATAAATTCCACTATTTTTAAAGATTTAAGCCCATGTTTTAAAATTTTTTTTAGTGCTTCTTTAAATGGTACTATTTTTAAATACCAGTTTTCGGTGGGGGGGGGGGGGTTGCTAGTATATAGAACACAAATGGTGTTTTGAAATATTTTATGAATTTGTTAATCTCACTTATTCGTTCTGTAGCTTTTTATGTATTTGTTGGGATTTACTATGTTTACACTACGTGGTCTATGAATCTAAGCAGGCTTATTTCTTCGCAATCATCTGCCTTTCCACTTTTTTCCTTGCCTTACTACAGTGGCAGGACTTCCATTATGATATTGAGTAGGAGTGCTGTTATCAATATGCATTTAGTAGATGCCATTTATCGGGGAGGGGGGAGTTCCTTTCCATTCCTAGTTTGTTTTGTGTGTGTGTGTGTGTGTTTATTTTAATCATGACTGCATGTTGAATTTTGTCACAGATTTTTCCCTGTATCTGTTGAGATGGTTCTTCTTACTTAACGAATGGTGCTTTATTATAATTGATTTTCAAGTATTTGACCTTCCCTGCGTTTTTGGCAAAAATCCACTTTTGCTTATAATGTATTAATTTTCTATCTGTTGTTGGATTCAATATTTTGGAGAGGATTTTTGTGTCTGTATTCATGAGGAGATACTGACTAGTTTTCTTATAATGTACTTGTCAGGTTTGGTATTCTTGTTTCATTAAATAATTATCAAATGTACCTTCTATTTCTTTTAGAAAAAGTTTGTGTAGAACTGGTATTATTTTTTCCTTAATGTTTATTAGAATTTATTATTAAAGCCATCTGTGCCTGGATTTTTCTTTGGGAGATGTTCTTTCCTCTGAATTCATTTTCTTTAATAGAGCTAGGACAATCCAGATTATTATTTCTTGCATGATCTTTGGTAGCTTGTGTTTTTTATTTTTATATTTATTTTTTTGAATTCTACTGTTTTTTAAAATTTTATTTTTTCAGTGTTTTAAGATTGTTTATGCACCACACCCACAGCTCCATGCAATATCTGCTCACCCATCCCTCTACCTCTCTCTCCTCCAGAACCCTCCATTTGTTTCTCAGAGTCCATAGTCTCTCATGCTACATCTCCCCCTCTGATTTACCCCAATTCACTTTTCCTTTCCTTTTCCTAATGTCCTTCATGTTATTCCTTATGTTCCACAAGTAAGTGAAACCATATGATAATGGATTTTCTCTGCTTGACTTATTTCACTCAGCATAATCTCTTCCAGTCCCATCCATGTTGAGACAAAAGTTGGGATATTCATCCTTTCTGATGGAGGCATAATACTCCATTGTATATATGAACCGTATCTTTATCCATTCGTCTATTGAAGGGCATCTTGGCTCTTTCAACAGTTTGGTGACTGGACATTGCTGCTATGAACTTTGAGGTACATATGGCCCTTCTTTTCACTGCATCTGTATCTTTGGGGTTAATACCCAGTAGTGGTAGCTTGTTTTTAAGACATTGGCCAATATATCTGATTTGTCAAATTTATTGGCATATAGTAGTTTGTAAGATTTCTGATTATTTGCATTATTTGTGGGACAAGTAGAGCTGTCCACTCTTTCAGTCCTAATCTTTGTCTGTTTTCTTGGTCTAGCTGGAGTTTTACTGATTTTACTGGTGTTTTCAAATATGAGTACCAGCTTTCAAATTTTTTAAAAAAATATTTGAGAGAGAGCTCACGCTGGAATGGGGGGAGAAGCAGAGGGAGAGGGAGAAGCAGACTCCCTGCTAAGCAGGGAGCCCAGTGTGGGGCTTACTTCCAGGACCCTGGGATCATGACCTGAGCCCAGGGCAGATGCTTAACCGACTGAGTCACCCAAGAGCCCTTGTATTTTTGCTTTCATTTCATTGATTTCTCCTCTTTATTGTTTCAGTCCTTTACCTTGCCCTGGGTTTGATTTGTTCTTATTTTACTATTCTCTTAAGTTAGAAGTTTGTGTTATTGACTTTAGACCTCTTTCCCTGCTAATATAAGCATTTAATTGTATAATTTTCCCTCCTACTAGTGCTTTGGCTGAAACTAAATGTTTTGATACATTTTTTTAGTTCTTTGAATTTTTTTGTGGAGATAAAAATTTGTCTGGTATTATGTCCCTTCTTTCTGAATAGCTTCCCTTAACATTTCTTATATAGTGCAGGTCTTCCCTGTTTTGCCTGAAAATGACTTCACCTTCTCCCTTTTCTTCTCTTACATAGTGTCCAAATCGTTTGCCCATTTTAAAATTGATTTTGCTTATTATGAATTGCTTATAATGTTTGCTTATTTTGAATTGTAGTACTTGTTTATATATCTTAGAAATTCTGGGTTAGATATATGTATTGTGTATTATGCATTTTCTTCAGTCTCTGGGTTGCCTTTTTTTTTTTTTTTGGTAGTGGTTCTTTCAAAGATCAGAAGACATATATTGATGAAACCTATTTTATTATATTTGTAAAATTTTACATCTAGTGTTGCTTGAGTTTAAGAAATTTTTGCCCTACCCTAAGGTTATCAAGATTTTTTTTTCTGTTCTGATTTAGTTTTATAATTGTTCCACTTTTATGTTTGGATGTATAATTCATTTTCAGTTTATTTTTTTTCTTAAAAATTTTAACTGTAAGGGGGAAAGGCAAGATAGCAGAGGAGTAGGGGACCCTATTTCAGCCGATTGCCTGATTTAGCTGGATATCTACCAAACCATTCTCAACACCCATGAAATCAGCCTGAGATGTAAGAATATATATCTAAATTTCTACAAGCAGAAAATCTCTGGCAGTATTGAGGTATAAGGGTGGAGCCATGATTCTGCAATCAGATATTGGAAGATAAACAGAAAGAGGAGGGAGCCACCATAAGGTGGTGCTGAGAAGGTGATTTAACACCAGAGCATAAACGCATCCAGAGCTGGGGACCAGGTACAGACTTGCAGACCAGTAGCAGTGGTGAAAGGGCGTTAGAGCAGACCCCAGCCAGGATCCAGGAGCTGCAGGAGCAGAGGTGCAAACTCGGGGTAGTTTGAAGTTTTAGAAGCACAAAGGTCAGAAACGTACCCAGCCCTAGGATCAAACTCTGGGATCCCAGGGTTGCTGTGGGCTATACTACTGTGGGAGGCTGTGGTTTTTAGAGTACAGACAGACAGAGACTTCGTACCCTGGAGAGCTCAGTGAAGAGCAGAAGATTTGTCTGCTCTGGGTCTGAGGTTTGGGTGTGGTTATTTCTGCTTTGACTTGGAAGAGAGGGCAGAGATGTGGAAAGCCGCCAGAGAACAAAAGCTCAAAAATCTGGATTCCATTGAGCCCACCACCCCACAGGGGGCAGGGCAACTCTGCCTAAGCAGGGTTGCCTGAGTGACAGCCTAGCAGGCCTCTCCCCCAGAAGAAGGCTGAAGGAACAATACGTAATTTCAAGAAGGAAATAAGCATTCATGTCGAAGAGGTAGAGAGGTAGAGGTATGATCAATAAAAATAGATCAAAACCCCAACATATAAAAGTGAAGATTACAAATTTCAGAGATAGAAAATCCTGAAAGCAGCTCACAATGAGGTTCCTAACCAAGAGAGGTAGGAATATTAGATTTACATCAGACCTATCCACAGAGCCCAGGGAGACTAGAAAGGGCTGACACGATATATTCAGGGTACTAAATGAGAACAACATGCAGCCAAGAATACTTTATCCAGCAAAGCGTCATTCAGAATGGAAGGGAGAGAGAAAGAATTCCAGGACGGACAGAAACTGAAAGAATATGTGACCACCACGCCTGCAAGATATATTAAAGGGGATCCTATAAGCGAAGAGAGAGCCCAAAAGTAATATAAACCAGGTAGAAACAGAGACAATCTAGAGAAACAAATATTTCACAGGGAATACAGTGGCACTAAATTCATATCTTTGAATAGTTACTCTGAATGTAAATGGGTTAAATGCTCCAATATAAGGACATAGGGTATCAGATTGGATAAAAAAGCAAGAACCATCCATTTGCTGTCTACAAGAGACTCATTTTTGACCTAGAGACCCCTCCAGACTGAAGGTGAGGGGATGGAGAATTTATTATGCTAACGGAGCTCAAAAGAAAGCTGGGGTAGCAATTCTCATATCAGACAAGTTATATTTTAAAACAAAGACTAGTAAGGGAGGCAGAGGGACACTGTATCATCTTTAAAGTGTCTACCCAATAAGATCTAACAATTTTAAGTATGCCCCTAATTTGGGAGCAGTCAATTATATCAACAAATTTATACCCAAATTAAAGAAACATAGATAATATTACAATTAGTAGGAGACTTCAACATTTCACTCCAGCAATAGACATCATCTAAGCAGATCTAAGAAGATCAACAAAGAAATAATAGTTATGAGTGACACTTTGGACCAGATGGACTTCGTAGATATATACAGAACATTCTACCCTAAAACAACAGAATACTCATTCTTGAGTGCACATGGAGCTTTCTCCAGAATAGATCACATACTGGGTTGCAAATCAAGTCTCAATACCAAAAAATTGAGATCATTCCCTGCATATTTTTAGACCACAGTGTTTTGAAACTGGAACTCAACCACAAGAAAAAATTTGGAAGGAACTCAAATACTTGGAAGTTAAAGAGCGTCCTGCTAAAGAATGATTAGGTCAACAAGGAAATTAAAGAAAACTTAATCCACTGAAACTACTGAGAATGAAAATATATGGGATCAAAATCTATAGGATACTGCAAAGGCAGTCCTAAGAGAGAAATACATAGCCATCTAAGCCTCTCTCAAAAAATTAGAAAAATACCAAATTCATGAGCTAACCTTACATCTAAAGGACCTGGAGAAAGAAGAGCAAACAGAGCTGAAACAAGCAGGGGAAGAGAAATAATAATGATTAGAGCAGAAAGCAATGAAATAAAACCCAGAAAAACAGAATAGATCAACAAACTAGAAGGTGGTTCTTTGAAAGAATTAATAAGATTAATAAACATCTGGCCACACTTAACCAAAGGAAAAGAGAAAGGACCCAAATTAATAAAATCATGAAGGAAGGGAAGAGTCAAGATGGTGGGGGAGTAGCAGGCTGGGATGACATCAGGTAGCAGGAGGTCAGCTAGATAGTTTATCAAACCATTCCAAACACCTACAAATCCAACAGGAGATCAAAGAGAAGAGCAGAAATTCTAGAAACAAAATCAACCACTTTCTGAAAGGTAGAACCTGCGGAGAAGTGAATCCAGGCGATGGGAAGATAGATCACGGGGGGAGGGGCTGGCTCCCAGCAAGTGATGGAGCAACAGCACAAAATCAGAACTTTTAAAAGTATGCTCCACTGAGGGACATCACTCCAGAGGCTAAGCCGGGGTGAATCCCATGTGGGGACAGCGTGGTCTCAGGTCCCACAGGGTCACAGAAGGATCAGGGTTGTCTGATTGTCACAGAGCTCAGAGGTATTAGAGCGGAGAAGCCGGCTACAGAGATGGAGCCAAGGAGTGAGCTCTCAACTCGAAGTTACCTTAAACTGTGCTCCATGGCATAGCCAGGTCACTGCTCTTTGATCAGGGACCCCACAGGATCCGGGGAGACCTCCCCCCGCCCCCAGAAGAGCGCAGGGATCTGCTGTGCCAGAGACAGAGACACTTGGTCACAGGCTGGGTGAGCTCGGAGCGCAGCCAGAGGCCAGGGAGATGGGAGTGATTGAGCGCTTTTCTCCAAGTGTGCACTGAAGAGTGGGGCCCCAAGCTCTCGGTTTCTCTTGGGCAGAGATTGGGAGGCCACCATTTTCATTCCCTTCCTCCAGAACTCTATGGAAAGTGGAAAGTGTTCAGGGAACAAAAGCTCCTGAAAGCAAACCCCAGCGCATTACTCACCCCGGCCCCTGATAAGGGCGGTGCAATTCCGCCTGAGGCAAAGACACTTGAGAATCACTACAACAGGCCCCTCCCCCAGAAGATCAACAAGAAATCCAGCCAAGACCAAGTACACCTACCAAGGAGTGCGGTTTCAATACCAAGGAGAGCAGCAGAATTCCAGAGGAGAAAGCAAAGCATGGAACTCATGGCTTACTCCCTGTGATTTTTCAGTCTTGCAGTTAATTTAATTTTTTTTCTTTTTCATTTTTTTTCTCTTCTGCTAAAGACTTTTTAAAAACTTTTACCCTTTTCTTTTTTAATGTTTAACTAGTTTATCTAATATATATTTTCTTTTTTATACTTTTCTTTATTCGTTTTTTTAAAATTCTTTTCTTTTTTTTTTTCTTTCTTTCTGAACCTCTTTTTATCCCCTTTCTCCCACCTCACGATTTGGCATCTCATCTGATTTGGTTAAAGCATATTTTCCTGGGGTTGTTGCCACCCTTTTAGTAGTTTACTTGCTCCTTCATATACTCTTATCTGGACAAAATGACAAGGCGGAAAAATTAACCACAAAAAAAAAAAAAAAAGAACAAGAGGCAGTACCAAAGGCTAGGGACCTAATCAATACAGACATTGATAATATGTCAGATCAACAGTTCAGAATGACAATTCTCAAGGTTCTAGCTGGGCTTGAAAAAGGCATAGAAGATATTAGAGAAACACTCTCGGGAGATATAAAAGCCCTTTCTGGAGAAATAAAAAAACTAAAATCTAACCAAGTTGAAATCAAAAAAGCTATTAATGAGGTACAATAGAAAATTGAGGCTCTGACAGCTAGGATAAATGAGGCAGAAGAAAGAATTAGCGATAAAGAGGACCAAATGACAGAATAAAGAAGCTGAGAAAAGAGAGACAAACAGTTACTGGACCACGAGGGGAGAATTAGAGAGATAAGTGACACCATAAGACGAAACAACATTAGAATAATTGGGATTCCAGAAGAAGAAGAAAGAGGGGAGCAGAAGGTATACTGGAGAGAATTATTGGGGAGAATTTCCCCCATATGGCAAAGGAAACAAGCATCAAAATTCAGGAGGTGCAGAGAACGCCCCTCAAAATCAATAAGAATAGGCCCACACCCAGTCACCTAATAGTAAAATTTACAAGTTTTAGTGACAAAGAGAAAATCCTGAAAGCAGCCCGGGAAAAGAAGTTTGTAACATACAATGGTAAAAATATTAGATTGGCAGCAGACTTATCCACAGAGACCTGTCAGGCCAGAGAGCTGGCAAATTATATTCAGAGGACTAAATGAGAAAAACATGCAGCCAAGAATACTATATCCAGCTAGGCTATCATTGACAATAGAAGGAGAGATTCAAAGCTTCCAGGACAAACAAAAACTGAAAGAATTTGCAAACACCAAACCAACTCTACAGGAAATATTGAAAGGGGTCCTCTAAGCAAAGAGAGAGCCTACAAGTGGTAGATCAGAAAGGAACAGAGACAATATACAGTAACATTCACCTTACATGCAATACAATGGCACTAAATTCATATCTCTCAATAGTTACCCTGAATGTTAATGGGCTAAATGCCCCTGTCAAAAGAGACAGGGTATCAGAATGGATAAAAAATCAAAACCCGGGCGCCTGGGTGGCTCAGTGGGTTAAGCCGCTGCCTTTGGCTCAGGTCATGATCTCAGGGTCCTGGGATCGAGTCCCATATCGGGCTCTCTGCTCGGCAGGGAGCCTGCTTCCTCCTCTCTCTCTCTGCCTGCCTCTCTGCCTACTTGTGATCTCTGTCAAATAAATAAATAAAATATTTAAAAAAAAACCCATCTATATGTTGCTTCCAAGAAACTCATTTTAAGCCTGAAGACACCTCCAGATTTAAAGTGAGGGGGCGGAAAAGAATTTACCATGCTAATGGACATCGGAGGAAAGCAGGAGTGGCAATCCTTACATAAGATCAATTAGATTTTAAGCCAAAGACTATAATAAGAGATGAGGAAGGACACTATATCATACACAAAGGGTCTGTCCAACAAGAAGATCTAACAATTTTAAATATCTATGCCCCCAACGTGGTAGCAGCCAACTATATAAACCAATTAATAACAAAATCAAAGAAACACATCAGCAATACTACAATAATGGTAGGGGGCTTTAACACTCCCTTCACTGAAATGGACAGATAATCCAAGCAAAAGATCAGCAAGGAAATAAAGGCCTTAAACGACACACTGGACCAGATGAACATCACAGATATATTCAGAACATGTCATCCCAAAGCAACATAATATGCATTCTTCTCTAGTGCACATGAAACATTCTCCAGAATAGATCACATCCTCGGTCCTAAATCAGGACTCAACTGGTATCAAAAGATTGGGATCATTCCCTGCATATTTTCAGACCACAATGCTCTGAAGCTAGAACTCAACTACAATAGGAAGTTTGGAAAGAACCCAAAAACATGGAGACTAAACAGCATCCGTCTAAAGAATGAATGGGTCAACCGGGAAATTAAAGAAGAATTGAAAAAAAATCATGGAAACAAATGATAATGAAAATACAACAGTCCAAAATCTGTGGGACACAACAAAGGCAGTTCTGAGAGAAAAATATATAGCGGTACAAGCCTTTCTCAAGAAACAAGAAAGGTCTCAGGTACACAACCTAACCCTACACCTAAAGGAGCTGGAGAAAGAACAAGAAAGAAACCCTAAGCCCAGCAGGAGAAGAGAAATCATAAAGATCAGAGCAGAAATCAATGAAATAGAAACCAAAAGAAACAATAGAACACCTCAACGAAACTAGGAGCTGGTTCTTTGAAAGAATTAATAAAATTGATAAACCCCTGGCCCGACTTATCAAAAAGAAAAGAGAAAGGACCCAAATAAATAAAGTCATGAATGAAAGAGGAGCGATCACAACTAACACCAACGAAATACAAACTATTATAAGAACATACTATGAGCAACTCTACGCCAACAAATTTGACAATCTGGGAGAAATGGATGCATTCCTAGAAACATATAAACTACCACAACTGAACCAGGAAGAAATAGAAAGCCTGAATAGACCCATAACCAGTAAGGAGATTGAAACAGTCATTAAAAATCTCCAAACAAACAAAAACCCAGGGTCAGACAGCTTCCCGGGGGAATTCTACCAAACATTTAAAGAAGAACTAATTCCTATTCTCCTGAAACTGTTCCAAAAAATAGAAATGGAAGGAAAACTTCCAAACTCATTTTATGAGGCCAGCATCACCTTGGTCCCCAAACCAGACAAGGATCCCATCAAAAAAGAGAGCTATAGACCAATATCCTTGATGAACACAGATGCGAAAATTCTCACCAAAATACTAGCCAATAGGATTCAACAGTACATTAAAAGGATTATTCACCACGACCAAGTGGGATTTATTCCAGGGCTGCAAGGTTGGTTCAGTATCCACAAGTCAGTCAATGTGATACAACACATCAATAAAAGAAAGAACAAGAACCATATGATACTCTCAATAGATACTGAAAAAACATTTGACAAAGTACAGCATCCCTTCCTGATCAAAACTCTTTAAAGTGTAGGGATAGAGGGCACATACCTCAATATCATCAAAGCCATCTATGAAAAACCCACCGCAAATATCATTCTCAATGGAGAAAAACTGAAAGCTTTTCCGCCAAGGTCAGGAACACGGCAGGGATGTCCATTATCACCACTGCTATTCAACGTAGTACTAGAAGTCCTAGCCTCAGCAATCAAACAACAAAAGGAAATTAAAGGCATTCAAATCAGCAAAGAATAAGTCAAACTATCACTCTTCGCAGATGATATGATACTATATGTGGAAAACCCAAAAGACTCCACTCCAAAACTGCTAGAACTTGTACAGGAATTCAGTAAAGTGTCAGGATATAAAATCAATGCACAGAAATTAGTTGCATCAGTAGATGGTGAAAAAAGCATTTGACAAAGTATAGCATCCTTTCCTGATCAAAACTCTTCAAAGAGTAGGGATAGAGGGCAATGACATTTGCCAATGACATATCAGATTAAGGACTAGTGTCCAAAATGTATAAAGAACTCAACACCCAAAGAACAAATAATCCGATCAAGAAATGGGCAGAGGACATGAACAGACATTTCTGCAAAGAAGACATCCAGATGGCCAACAGACGCATGAAAAAGTGCTCCATATCACTCGGCATCAGGGAAATACAAATCAAAACCACAATGAGATATCACCTCACACCAGTCAGAATGGCTAAAATCAACAAGTCAGGAAATGACAGATGCTGGCAAGGATGCGGAGAAAGGAGAACCCTCCTACACTGTTGGTGGGAATGCAAGCTGGAGCAACCACTCTGGAAAACAGCATGGAGGTTCCTCAAAATGTTGAAAATAGAACTGCCCTATGACCCAGCAGTTGCACTCCTGGGTATTTACCCTAAAGATACAAACATAGTAATCCAAGGGGGCACGTGCACCTGAATGTTTATAGCAGCAATGTCCACAATAGCCAAACTATGGAAAGAACCTAGATGTCCATCAACAGATGAATGGATAAAGATGTGGTATATATGCACAATGGAATACTATGCAGCCATCAATAGAAACGAAATCTTGCCATTTGCAACAACATGGATGGAACTAGAGCGCATCATGCTTAGCGAAATAAGTCAAGCAGAGAAAGACAACTATCATATGACTCCCTGATATGATGAAGTGGTGATGCAACATGGGGGCTTACGTTGGTAGGAGAAGAATCAATGAAACAAGATGGGATTGGGAGGGGGACAAACCATAAGTGACTCTTAATCTCACAAAACAACCTGAGGGTTGCTGGGGGAAAGGGATTGGGAGAAGGGGGGTGGGGTTATGGACATTGGGGAGGGTATGTGCTTTGGTGAGTGCTGTGAAGTGTGTAAACCTGGCGATTCACAGACCTGTACCCCTGGGGATAAAAATATATGTTTATAATAAATAAAAAATTAAAAAAAAATGAATGGGTCAACCAGGAAATTAGGGAAGAATTGAAAAAATTCATGGAAACAAATGGTAATGAAAACACAGGGGTTCAAAATCTGTGGGACACAGCAAAGCCTAAACCCAGCAGGAGAAGAGAAATAGTAATTATCAGAGCAGAAATCAATGATATAGAAACCAAAACAACAACAACAACAAAACCAATAGAACAAATCAACAAAACTAGGAGCTGGTTCTTTGAAAGAACTAATAAGATTGATAATCCCCTGGCCAAAAGAAAATAGACAGACCCAAATAAATTAAAATCATGAATGAAAGAGGAGAGATCACAACCAATACCAAAGAAATACAATTATAAAAACATATGAGCAACTATACGCCAGCAATTTTGACAATCTGGAATAAATGGATGCATTCCTAGAGACATGTAAACTACCACAACTGAACCAGGACGAAATAGAAAACCTCAACAGTCCCATAACCAGTAAGGAGATTAAAGTAGTCATCAAAAATCTCCGAACAAGAGCCCAGGGCCAGATGGCTTCCCGGGGAATTCTACCAAACATTTAAAGAAGAATTAATTCCTATTCTGAAACTGTTCCTAAAAATAGAAATGGAAGGAAAACTTCCAAACTCATTTTATGAAGCCAGCATTACCTTGATCCCAAAGCCAGACAAAGATCTCATCAAAAAAGAGAACTACAGGGACGCCTGTGTGGCTCAGTATCAGGCTCCTTGCTGGGCTGGGAGCCTGCTTCTCCCTCTGCCTCTGCCTGCCATTCTGTCTGCCTGTGCTCGCTCTCTCTCCCTCTCTCTCTCTCTGATAAATTAAATATATATATATATATAGAGAGAGAGAGAGAACTACAGACCAAATCCTTGATGAACACAGATGCGAAAATTCTCACCAAAATACTAGCCAGTAGGATCCAACAATACATTAAAAGGATTATTCGCCACGACTAAGTGGGATTTATTCCATGGCTGCAAGTTTGGTTCAACATCTGCAAATCAATCAGTGTGATACAATACATTAATAAAAGAAAGAACAAGAACCATATGATACTCTCAATAGATGCTGAAAAAGCATTTGACAAAGTACAGCATCCTTTCCTGATCAAAACTCTTCAAAGTGTAGGGGTAGAGGGGACAAACCTCAATATCTTCAAAGTCGTCTATGAAAAACCCACCACAAATATTCTAAACGGAGAAAAACTGAGAGCTTTTTTGCTAAGGTCAGGAACATGGCAGGGATGCCCATTATCACCAATTCTATTTAACATAGTACTAGAAGTCCTAGCCTCAGCAATCAGACAACAAAAGGCAATTAAAGGCATCCAAATTGGCAAAGAAGAAGTCAAACTATCCCTCTTTGCAGATGATATGATACTATATGTGGAATACCCAAAGACTGCACTCCAAATCTGCTAGAACTTGTATAGGAATTCAGTAAAGTGTCAGGATATAAAATCAATGCACAGAAATCAGTTGCATCAGTAGATGGTGAAAAAAGCATTTGACAAAGTATAGCATCCTTTCCTGATCAAAACTCTTCAAAGAGTAGGGATAGAGGGCACATACCTCAATATCATCAAAGCCATCTATGAAAAACCCACCATGAATATCATTCTCAATGGAGAAAAACAGCTTTTCCACTAAGGTCAGGAACATGGCAGGGAAGTCCATTATCACCACTGCTATTCAACATAGTATTAGAAGTCCTAGCCTCAGTAATCAGACAACAAAGAAATTAAAGGCATCCAAATAGGCAAAGAAGTAGTCAAACTATCACTCTTTGCAGATGATATGATACTATATGTTGAAAACCCAAAGACTCCACTCCAAATCTGCTAGAACTTGTACAGGAATTCAGTAAAGTATCAGGATATAAAATCAGTGCATAGAAATCAGTTGCATTTCTTTACACAAACAACAGAACAGAGGAAAGAGTAATTAATGTGTCAATCCCATTTACAATTGCACCCCAAACCATAAAATATCTAGGAATAAACCTAGCCAAAGAGGCAAAGAACCTGTACTTAGAAAACTAAACAGTACTCATTAAAGAAATTGCGGAAGACACAAAGAAATGAAAAAATGTTCCATGCTCATGGATTGGTAGATCAAATATTGTGAAAATGTCTATGCTACCTAAGGCAATCTACATGTTTAACGTAATCCCTATCAAAATCCTGTTCATTTCTTTCAAAGAAATGGAACAAATAATCCTAAAATTTATATGGAATCAGAAAAGACCTTGAATAGCCAGATGAATATTGAAAAAGAAAGCCAAAGTTGGCAGCATTACAATTCCAGACTTCAAGCTCTATTACAAAGCTGTCATCATCAAGACAGTATGGTACTGGCACAAAACAGACACATTGATCAATGGAACAGAATAGAGAGCCCAGAAATAGACCCTCAAATCTATGGTCAACTAATCTTTGACAAAGCTTGAAAGAATGTCCAATGGAAAAAAGACAGCCTCTTCAACAAATGGTGTTGGGAAAATTGGACAGCCACATGCAGAAAAATGCAACTGGACCATTTTCTTACACCACACACAAAAATAGAATCAAAATGGATGAGAGACCTCAATGTGAGACAGGAATCCATCAGAATCCTTGAGGAGAACCACAGGCAACAACCTCTTCAACCTCATCTGTAGCAGTTTCTTCCTAGGAACATCACCAAAGGCAAGGGAAGCAAGGGCAAAAATGAATTCTTGGGAATTCCTCAAAATCAAAAGCTTTTGCATCATAAAAGAAACAGTCAACAAAACCAAAAGACAACAGACAGAATGGGAGAAGATATTTCCAAACAACATATCAGATAAATGGCTAGTATCCAAAATCCATAAAGAACTTGTTAAACTCAATACTCAAAAAACAAATAATCCATTCAAGAAATGGGCAAAAGATATGAACAGACATTTCTGCAAAGAAGACATACAAATGGCCAACAGATGCATGAAGAAGTGCTCCACATCACTTGGCATCAGGGAAATACAAATCAAAACCACTATGAGATACCACCTCACACCAGTCAGAATGGCTAAAATTAACAAGTCAGGAAATGACAGATGCTGGGGAGGATGCGGAGAAAGGGGAACCCTCCTACACTGTTGGTGGGAATGCAAGCTGGTGCAACCACTTGGAAAACAGCATGGAGGTTCCTCAAAAAGTTGAAAATAGAGCTAACCCTACAACCCAGCAATCGCACTACTGGGTATGTACCCTGAAAATACAAATGTAGTGATCCGAAGGGGCACATGCACCCAAATGTTTATAGCAGCAATGTCCACAATAGCCAAAGTATGGAAAGAACCTATATATCCATCAACAGATGAATGGATAAAGAAGATATGGTATATATATACAATGGAAAACTATGCAGCCATGAAAGGAAATCTTGCCATTTGCGATAACATGGACGGAACTAGAGGGTATTATGCTTAGCAAAATAAGTCAATCAGAGAAAGACATTTATCATATGATCTCCCTGATATGAGGAAGTTGGGAGGCAATGTGGGGGGTTTGGGAGGTAGGAATAGAATAAATGAAACAAGATGGGATCAGGAGGGAGACAAACCATAAGAGACTCAATCTCACAAAACAAACTTGGGGTTGCCAGAGGGATGGGGGTAGGGAGAAGGTGGTGGAGTTATGGACATTGGCGAAGGTATGTGCTATGGTGAGTGCTGTGAAGTGTGCAAACGTGGTGATTCACAGACCTGTAGCCCAGGGGCTAATAATAGATTATATGTTAATAAAAAAATAAAAAATTATTTAAAAAATCATGAAGGAAACAGGATAGATCAGAACCAACACCAAGGAGATAGACAATTGTTAAAACTTATTAGCAACAGCTATATGCCAACAGATTAGGCAATCTGGAAGAAATGGATGCATTCCTGGAAACATCAACTACCAAGACTGAAACAGGAAGAAAGAGACAATCAGAACAGACCTATAACCCGCAAGGAAATTGAAACAGTTAATCAAAAACCTCCCAAAAATCAGTAATCCAAGGCCAGATGGCTTCCCAGGGGGGTTCTACCAAACATTTAAAGAAGAAATAATACCTATTCTACTGAAACTGTTTCAAAAAATAGAAATGGAAGGAAAATTTCCAAAAATTGTTTTATGAGGCCAGTGGTATCCTGATCCCCAAGCCAAAGACCCCATCAGAAAAGAGAATCACAGAAAAGAGAATCACATTAATCTCTGATGAACATGGATACCAAAGTATTCAACAAGATCCTAGCCAATAGGATTCAACAGTACGTTCAAAGGATTTTTCATCATGACCAGATGGGATTTATTCCTGGGCTTCAAGGCTGGTTCAATATTTGGAAATTAATCAACATGATAGAGCACATCTTCTCAATTGATGCAGAAAAAGCATTTGACAAAATACAGCATCCTTTCCTGATTAAAACTCTTCAGAGTATAGGGATAGAGGGAACATAATTCAGTATCATAAATGCTATCTATGAAAAGCCGACAGCAAATATCATTCTCAATGGGGAAAAACTGAGAGCTTTTCCTTTAAGATTGGGAACATGACAGGAATGCCCACTCTCACCATTATTGTTGAACTTGGTACTAGAAGTCTAAGTATTAGCAATCAGACAACAAAAAGAACAAAAAGAAATCAAAGGCATTCATAGTGTCAACGAAATCAAGAGCTCTCTCTTTGTAGATGACATGATACTTTATGTGGAAACCCCAAAAGACTCCACTCCCAAATTACTAGAACTCATTCAGCAATTCAGCATGGCAGTATACAAAATCAATGCCTAGAAATCAGTTGCATTTCTATGCAACAACGAGATTAAAGAAACATAAATTAAGGAATCAATTCCATTTCCAACTGCATCATAAACCATAAGATACCTAAAAATAAATCTAACCAAAGAGATTAGGTTATATTCCAGAAACTACAAAACACTTCTGAAAGAAGCTGAGGAAGACACAAAGAGGTGGAAAAACATCCCATGCTCATGGGTTGGAAGAATAAATATTCTTAAAATGTCTAATGATGTATGTTGGGTACCTGAACACAATAAAATAAAAAAGTAGATAGTAGAATATTATCCAGCCACAAAAAAGAATGAAACCTTGCCATTTGCAACAACATGGGTGGATCTAGATGGCATAATGCTAAGTGAAATAAATCAGTCAGAGAAAGGCAAATGTCATATTATTTCACTCAGATGTGGAATTTAATAAACAAAACTAATAAAGAAGAAAGGAAACAAAACAGACTCTTAAATACAGAGAACAAACTGGTGGTTGCCAGAGGAAAGTGGGTGTTGGGATAAATGAAATGAAATGGATTAAGCGTAAACTTATTTTTATGAGGATTGAGAAATGTGTAGAATTATTGAATCTTTAAATTGTACATCTGAAACTATATAACACTGTATGTTAATTATACTCCAATCAAAAAAAAAAAAAAAAAAACCAAACAATTAATTCATTTTCTACCAAAGAGAAAGAGGGATCTTTCTCTCTACCAAACAGAGAAAGGAAAGAGAGAAATCACTGTAACTAAGTGCACTTTAGAGGCCAAATGATCACCTTTATTT
Source organism: Mustela lutreola (assembly GCF_030435805.1). Classification (NCBI taxonomy): domain Eukaryota; kingdom Metazoa; phylum Chordata; class Mammalia; order Carnivora; family Mustelidae; genus Mustela; species Mustela lutreola. The sequence goes on along the minus strand of NC_081297.1, from coordinate 31,618,835 downwards.
ATTTTTTTAAAAGATTCTATTTATTATTTGACAGGGAGACACAGCAAGACAGGGAACACAAGCAAAGGCAGTGGGAGAGGGAGAAGTAAGCTTCCCACTGCTGAGCAGTTAGCCGGATGAGAGACTTGATCCCAGGACCTTGGGGATCATGACCTGAGCTTAAGGGAAGATGCTCAATGACGGAGTCATCCAGGTTCAGTCAAAAGCCCCCAACTGATCACCTTTTAAATATCAAGTTGTGAAAGGCATTATACATGAGGTAGAAATAAAAGGCATCTGAATTGCCAAAGAAGAAGTCAAACTCTCACTCTTTGCTTATGATATGACACTTTATGTGGAAAACCCAAAGACTCCACTCCAAACTCATACAGGAATTCAGTAAACTGTCAGTATATAAAATCATGCACAGAAATCAGATGCATTTCTATACACCAACAACAAGACAGAAGAAAGAGAAATTAAGAAGTCGATCCCATTTATAATTGCACCCAAAACCACAAGATACCTAGGAATACATCTAACCAAAGAGGCAAAAATCTGTACTCAGAAAACTATTAAGTACTCATGAAAGAAATTGAGGAAGACACAAAGAAATGGAAAAACATTCCAAGCTCATGGATTAGAAGAACAAATATTGTGAAAATGTCTATGCTACCCAAAGCAATCCACACATTTAATGCAATCCCTATCAAAATACCATCAGTTTTTTTCAAAGAAATGTAACAAATAATCCTAAAATTTATATGGAACCAGAAAAGACCCTGAGTAGCCAGAAGAATGTTGAAAAAGAAAGCCAAAGTTGGTGGCATCACAATCCCAGACTTCAAACTCTATTACAAAGCTGTCATCATCAGGGCAATATGGTACTGGCACAAAAACAGACACATAGATCAATGGGACAGAATAGAGATCCCAGAAATGGACCCTCAATTCTAGGGTCAACTAATCTTCGACAAAGTAGGAAAGAATGTCCAATGGGGAGGAAAAAGTCTCTTTAGCAAATGGTGTTGGGAAAATTGGACAGCCACATGCAGAAAAATGCAACTGAACCATTTCCTTACACCGCACACAAAAATAGAATCAAAATGGATGAGAGACCTCAATGTGAGACAGGAATCCATCAAAATCCTTGAGGAGAACCACAGGCAGCAACCTCTTCAACCTCAGCTGCAGCAACTTCTTCCTAAAAACATCAGCAAGGGCAAGGGAAGCAAGGGCAAAAATGCACTTTTGGCACTTCCTCAAGATCAAAAGCTTTTGAACAACAAAGGAAACAGTCAACAAAACCAAAAGACAACTGAAAGAATGGGAGAAGATATTTGCAAATGACATATCAGATAAAGGGCTAGTATCCAAAATCTATGAAGAACTTATCAAACTCAACAACCAAAGAACAACTAATCCAGTCAAAAAATGGGCAAAAGATATGAACAGATGTTTCTGCAAAGAAGACATCCAGATGGCCAACAGACACATTAAAAAGTGCTCAACATCACTCAGCATCAGGGAAATGCAAATCAAAACCATGGTGAGATACCATTTCACACCAGTCAGAATGGCTTAGATTAACAAGATAGGAAACAACAGGTGTTGGCAAAGATGCGGAGAAAGGGGAACCCTCTTAGACTGTTGGGAGGAATGCAAGCTGGTACAGCCACTCTGGAAAACAGTATGGAGGTTCCTCAAAAAGTTGAAAATAGAGCCACCCTGTGATCCAGCAATTGCACTACTGGGTATTTACCCTAAAGATACAAATGCAGTGATCTGAAGGGGCACGTGCACCCAAATGTTTATAGCAGCAATGCCACAGTAGCCAAACTACGGGAAAAGCCTAGATGTCTATCAACAGATGAATGGATAAAAGAAGATGTGTGTGTGTGTGTGTGTGTGTGTGTGTGTGTGTGTGTGTGTGTGTGATGGAATACTATGCAGCCATAAGAAACACAGATCTTGCCATTTACAATGACATGGATGGAACTAGAGGGTACTATGGTAAGCGAAATAAGTCAATCAGAGAAAGACAATTATATGATCTCACTGATATAAGGAATTTGAGAAACAAGACAGAGGATCATAGGGGAAGGGAAGGAAAAATGAAACAAGATGAAACCAGAGAGGGAGACAAACCATAAAACATTCTTAATCTCAGGAAACAAACAGGGTTGCTGGATGGGAAGGGCATGTGAGGAATTGGGCAGTTGGGTGATGGTATGTGCTATGGTGAGCACTGCAAATTATGTAAGACTGATGAATCACAGACCTGTAACCCCTGAAACAAATAATACATCATGTTAAAAAATAAATATATGTATCAAAATTCTATTACAGCTTACCTGAAATACATCTGATATCAAGCTGAATTGTTGGACTAACAGAGGGATGGATAGTTCAATGTATTTGTGATCTAATAAATACAATAAAATGGTCATTGGAGAATTTGATGGTGATTATTCTATATGAATCTTCCAACTTTTCTGTACATTTGAAATGCCTTATAATAAGTATTGGAAGAAACATAAAAAAAGAATTTTATGTTGTATATGATTTGTTACAACTCATCTTTCAAACTCTAAGGTTGTTTGAAGAAATATATTCTGTAGATAGGTAAAGTGATAAAAAATATATTCCTCTATCTAGGTCTTATATTTTTCAAAAATTGCTAAGCTGATGGAGTACGTATGTATTCGACTTAAAACTTTTTCTGTGTATCATTGAGAGGCACCAAGGATGTTACAAAAAATCTCTTTGAATCTATCTCTGGGATCTACAATGACTGTATATTTTGTACTGAGCCCCTGTATATGAAAGAACAAATTCTTAAATATAGAAATATAAATTCCTATTGATTCTTTCCAGTAAAGCATTAGCCTATCAATATAAACACATTTGAGATGATACAATAATTTTGGATACTGGGAAAAAAATCCAATTTAATACATAAGTGTATTATTTCATTTAATTTTATTTCATTTGGATTTTAAGTAAATAAGAAACCAAAATAATAATTAATATCTATGAATAGTAAAAGTTGACAACATATTTTTAAAATAAATAAAACAGTGGCACCTGGGTAGTTAGTTCAGTCAGTTAAGCCTACAACTCTTTAAAAAATATTTTATTCATTTGACAGAGTTAGAGAGCACAAGTAAGCAGAGCGTCGGAGAGGGGGAGAGAGAGAAGCAGGCTCTCTGCTGAGCAGGGAGCCTGATGTGGGGCTCGATCCCAGGACCCTGGAATCATGACCTGAGCTGAAGGCAGCTGCTGAACCAACTGAGCCACCTGGGCGCCCCACGCATCCAACTCTTGTTTTCAGCTCAGGTCATGATATTAAGGTTGTGGAAATCGAATCTGGCCTCAGGCTTCCTGCTTGGCACAGAGTCTGCTTGTCCCTCTCCCTCGGCTCCTCCCCCACCTCACACTCTGTCTCAAATAAAATAAATAATCTTCAAAAAATTAAAACAAATCTCCACTTAATTAGGAGCACATTATATCAGTATCAGCATCCATTAATCTCAGGGCCAAAAGAGAAAACAAGATCACATAAAGACACTGGACTACTACTCATTCAATATTTATAAGTTTTTTCCTTCTTATTCTTTTCAATATTCCTTTTAGTACTAGCATCAATTTAACTTGATATTCATTACTAACAACATTCCCAGAGTATGTCCTTAGATTTTATAAATCTTTCATAGTTCAACTACAGCTAGTGGTATGATTTGTAGTTTTATTAAATATTTACCTATGATTTGTAGGTTTACTAAATATTCTATAAGGAATAAAGACCTTGTTGTGACCTCTTCAATGAATTTCCAGTTTTAATGTGAAAAAAAAAGCAAGATATTTAAATTTAATTTAAATTATTTTACCTGGAAGTGTAAGAAATGTATGAAGATGACTTTTTTCTATATAACATCATATAAAATGTATTTGCAAAAAATATGACACCTAAATAAGCATGACATTATCAAAACATGCATTGATCAAATTTCATTTAATTGGTTTCACATCACACTTGAAGATATTACAGGAATATTAGTGAATAGAAGCAAGCTGGAGCTTCAGCATAGGGCTTCTTTCTTAACATCAGCAACAAAAAAGCTTTGATCTTTGAGTTTCAAGTTTGTTCCAGATAGTAAAGAAGAATTCTGAAAATAAACCAAGTAATTAGAATTTTCATTTAATTAGAACTTTCATTTAATTCAGCCTCTAATATACACACATACATTTTTGAACCTTCAGTTTTATGTATTTCTTGTTATTAGAGCATATGTTACATTAATTGCATGCCATTTAAAAAATATTATCTAGAATTTTTGGTTTTCAAAATCAGTGGTCTTTCTCTCAAGGCCAAAAAGTTTATTTTAGCTGGACTTTGGGAAGGACTCACACCTTCAGCAAATTATATAGTTAGGCTTCCCTAAGCCCCCTTTTTGACGAGGACTTGGCCCTGTCCTTGGTCTGCTTTTAGCAAAAATACTGTTCAGCTAACTTGGTAGGAATGCTCCTACACTTGATGTCTCCTTTTGCAATTTCATATTGACCTCATCACTCTGCTCATTAGCTGTAAATCCCCAGCTCTCTTTGCTGTATTTGGAATTGAGTTCAATCTCCGTGCCCTATTCAAGTAGTCCTGAATAAAGTCATCAAAAACTAATGATGTACTCTATGGTGACTAACATATCATAATACAAAAAATAAAGCCTTCATTATCATCTTAAACAAACGTCGGAATAATTTTTTCACAGCATTGTTAAAAAGGGAAAGGGCTTGCCTTATTTTTGATTGCAGCCAAAGCCTTCCAAAGGTATAGATCCTACTCACTTTTGCCTTAATTCTGGCCTAATTTGAACTAGTCAATGTTCTTGGTTGAAACTGACATTGTCTACTCTGTATTAGGGATCATCCTGCTACTGTAAAAGAGCACTACATTTTATCCAACAACACTGTTGAAATACTATTCCTGCCCCTATTTCTCCAGGGATCTGTTTTTACTTCTGCCAGTCATTAATCAACAAAAATATTTCCTATATATTTTTCTGAATAGTTCACTGCCTTCCCAGGTCCTGATTAACTCTTGGATCAGTGATAAGTTTTGAGTAGTGCTATCCAATATGGGAACCACAAACCACATATGGCTATTTAAACTAATTAAAATTAAAGAGCTAGATTCTTGTTACACTAGCCACATCTCAAGAGTTCAACAACTGCATATGACTCACAGTTCCCTTATTAGAAGGCACAGGTACAGAAAATTTACATTATCACAGGAAATTCTACTGGGGAGTGTGATGGAGCTAAAGTTGTAATTGACATGAAAGAGGTGGTTTGGGAGAATTTTTAAATGGAGCCAGTATAGATTGAATTTGTTCATTGAATTTCCTCTTCTAGTAGCTCTAAGATCTGGATTTTTAAAAACTCAGCTGCAATTATTTGTATATGGTTCTGAGTATTAGTTGATTTCCCTTATATCATCAAATAATAAGCTGCATGTTTCTCAACTCTGGCAGTACATTTGAATTACCTACAGAGAATCTGGTTTAATTGGTCTGGGGAAGGGAACAGAGAATTAGTGTTTTCTAAAAGTATTCCAGATGAATTCTATTTTGTAGACCACCTTGAGAAGCACTAAATTAGCATATATGTTAGCTCATTTAATCAAATGATTACATAATATATATGGCACTGTTATCTGGGTAGTCCATAGGGGAAAACTGAGAAGCTGGAATGGATCCAGTTTAAGTAATCCCAACCACTGCCATTCATGAGTACAGATTGCTATGTTGAACTAAAATTTATGTTAAAAATTAATTCTAGAGAGAAACATTAAATTCACATTGCTCACTAACCAATTATTTGGCAACTTGCAATGACAATTCTACTATTCGTTTCTGCATATATTCTCTCTAAGACCCTCACAAGAGTTGTTAACATGTCTCATCCTTGTATTACCTCTGGGATATTTCAGTTTCAGGGAATAGATAATCAGTCATGAGTGAAGAATCATTCCATTTATTTTCTACTAGCTGATACTTTAAGCTCAATTTATGATTTCCATTTATCTATAAGCTATACTTTTTTACTACTGTGTAAATTATAAACATTATCTTTAAATGGATGTTTTAGAAAATAAGCATTATTTCATTAATTTTTCCATTTTATGTTTCTGAAGAAATCTATTTTTTCTTTAATTTTTGACACAAAATGGAACTCCATGTACTTAGATTAATATCAATGTTCAGTGATCTAATTTTGGCAGAGATGTGTGTGTGTGTGTATTCAAAGTTCAAAAGGATATTTTATAAATTTAAATACTCATGTCATTAATAATCCAGATTGTATTTAAGACCATGTCATCCAATAGTATTACTCTCTCTAGGGCACAGGGAAAATGATGTGGTTAAAAATAATATTTTAATGTTATTAACATTGATTGGCAAGAATCATGTCTTTAAAATTATTAGCACCTAAATTTTGTGCCATTTCAAATTCTACAAAATATGCTCTATCAGGTTATTGTCATGGGGCATTTATGTTTACTTTATGTTTACTTCCTTTCCTTTTTGAAATTTGTTGTGCAGTGTTCAAACATTAACATTTGAATAAGCTGAATATTTTAATCATTCGTCGTTTAAAATATAACTTTTTTAAAATTAGAAAAAAGAGCATTGCAAACATTCAAACTTACCTGCTACCAACTAAACTCCTCCATAATCCGGGTCTACCCTATTTATCCAGGGTATTTCTCACTATTGTTCAATAAGCACCATCCTTTCAAGTTAGTGTTATTCTCATAAAGCTTCCACATTTGCACATTTCATTGCTATTTGCTCATGTTGCTTATCTTGACCAGAACTTATTTTTTCTTAAAAATAGGGACGTGGTAGAGATTTCGGGCAGCAGGATGTGGCACTTTAAAGAAAAGTTATTGTGTGATTATAAAAAGTTTAATTTCATTATAGTTGACATAATTTTTATTATATGTGACATATGGAAAACATTATTATATACAAAGAGTAACACTGTAAATGGAAATGGAAAGGCAGTACATGAATCATATAAGTACATAAACCTATGTTTCTATAGAAATGATACTGGGACCCCTTAACTTAGAGTAATATAAATATAATACAGTGGTTCTTCAAATTTAGCCTATGTCAGAATCACCCAGAAAACTTGTTAAAACAGATTGCTGGACTTGAACTCTAAAGCTTCTGATTCTGTAGCTCTGAGGTAGGGCACAATAATTTGTATTTCTAATATATCCCTAGTTGATGCTCAGGCTATTAGTCTAGAGACCATACTTTGACAAGCATTGACAGAGAAATTTTAAAATTTTCAAATTCACTGAAATATTGTTTTTTTAATACATATGATATTTATACTGAGTATACTTATGGTTCTTCAAAAAATCAGTTTTAACTGAGAGACAATTTATGTACTGCAAAAGAAAGGGGTCATAAAATTAGTGTTAGGGAGCAAATAGTGGCAATTCCTTTTAGGCAGAAGACTCATATTTGAGCTGATAGAGAGCAAGACTGGAGTCTAGAATAGCTACTTATTCAAATGATATTTGTAGCAACATTGTTAGAAAACTGAAAACAACCAAAGTGCCCATTTAACACAGGGCTAGTTAAATAAACTATGGTATGCTCAAATACAAAGGACTTAAAAAGAGGGTTGATTTTAACAGAAATAGAAAAAAAATCCTAAAATTCATATTGAACTCTTAATAACCCTGAATAGACAAAGCAATCTCAATAATAACAAAGTGGACTCATCACATTTCCTGATTTCAGTCTATTTACAAAGCAGTAGTCTTAAGAAACTATGGTAGTGGCATAAGAATAGGAATCTAGACCTGTGGGACAAAATAGCCCAGACATAAACACATATATAGTCAAAAATTTTTGACATGGGCACCCAGAATATACAATGGAGAAAGAGTAATCTCTTCAATAAATGTACTGGAAAAACTAGAAATCCAAATCTAGAGACTGATATTGCAACCCTGTTTTATACCACTCACAAAATATGAACTCAAAATAGATCAAAGAGGTAAGACCTAAAATTCTAAAATTTCTAGAAGAACAAAATTTAAAAGATTGTTGACATTGGTCTTTGCAATGATTTCTTGCAAAAGATACCATAAGTAGATAACAAATAGACAAGCGGGACCACATCAAATTACAGAGCTTCTTAATAAAGGAAGCAATCAATTGAAAAGGCAACCTACCATTGGGGAATAAATATTTGCAAGCCATATGTTTAGTTAGGGGTTAATATCCAAATTATAAAGAACTCCTATAGCAAAAAAGCAAATATTCCAATAAGAAATGGGCAAAAGAATGAAATAGATATTTTTCCAGAGAAGACATAGATAAGGCCAATCAGTATTTAAAAATTTTCTCAACACCACTCATTATCAGAGAAATGCAAATTGAAGGCAATATATAACCTCACATCTATTAAGATGGCTATTATCAAAAAGATAAGAAATAACAAATGTTGGCAAAACTGTGGAGAAAAGGAAACTTATACACTGTTGATGGGAGTGCAAATTGGTATAGCCATTATGGAAAACGGCTTGGCGATTTTTTTTTTAATAAAACAGAGCTAACATGATTCATCAATCCCATTACTGCGTAGATAGCTGAAGGAAATGAAATCTGGATCTTGAAGAGATGTCTGCAACCCCATGTTCATTACAGCCTTATTCCTAAGAGCCAAGATATGGAAATAACCTAAATGTTATTTGGCAGTTCTTTGGATAAAGATAATGTGATACACACACACACACACACACACACACACACACACGTGTGCACACACAGAGGAATATTATTTTCAGCCATAACAAGAGTGTAAATCTTGCCAATGTCACATGACTAATTCTAAAGGGATTTATGCTAAGTGAAATACATCAGAGTGAGAAAGACATACACTGTACAATCTCACTTAAATAAGTAATCTAAAAAACCCCAAACAAACCAATATCTTAGAAACAGTAAATAGAATAGAGGTTGCCAGGGACTGGTGGAAGGAGGGAACAGGGTGATATCATTCAAAAGGTACAGAATTTCAGTTATAAAAAGAGTGAGTTCATAGGATCTAATGTACAACATGGTAACTTATAGTTAGTAATATGGTATGGTATATTTGAAAGTTGTGGAAAATAAATCTTACATTCACACCACACACAAAAAATCATCAACTATTTGAGGAGATGGATGTGTTATCTTTTCAAAATTTAATTATTAACTTTTAATGGAGAAAAATTGATATATATTAGCTTCAGTACAACATAGTGATTTGGTATTTCTCTACATATTACAAAATGATTACTGTAATAAACCTAGTTAACTACCAACACCATACATATGGTATTTGTCTTTTTCTGACTTCATTTAGCATAACACTCTCTAACTCTATCCATGTCATTGCAAATGGCAAGATTTTGTTCTTTTTTATGACTACTATTCTATTGTGTATATATACCACATCTTCTTTGTTCATTCATCAGTCGATGGACATGGCCTGTTTCCATAATTTTGCTATTGTAAATAATGCTGCTATAAACATATGGATGCATGTGTCCCTTCAAATTAGTATTTTTGTATTCTTTGGTAAATACCTAGTAGTGCAATTGCTGGATTGTAGGGTAGTTTTATTTTTAAGCCTTTGAGGAACCTCTGCACTGTTTTCCACAGTGGCTACACCAGTTTGCATTCCCACCAACAGTGCAAGAGGTTCCCCTCTCTCCACATACTCGCTGACTTCTATTGTTTCCTGTGTTGTTAATTTTAACCATTCTGACAGATGTGAGGTGGTATCTCACTGTAGTTTTCATTTGTATTTCCCTGATGGTCAGTCATACTGAATATCTTTTCATGCGTCTGTTGGCCATCTTCTTTGGAAAAATGTCTATTCATTGTCTTCTGCCCATTTTTTAACTTGTTTTTTGGGTGTTGAGTTGTATCGGTTCTTTATATATTTTGGATACTAACCCTTATCAGATATGTCATTTCCAAATATCTTACCCATTACATTGATTACCTTTTAGTTTTGTTGATTGTTTCCTTTACTGTGAAGAAGGTTTTTTATTTTATTCAAGTCCTAATAGTTTATTTTTGCTTTTGTTTCCTTTGTCTCAGGAGACATATCTAAAAAGGAAGTTGACATTGGCTCTGACCAATGTCAAAGAAGTTACTGTCTGTGTTGTCTTCTAGGTTGTTTATGGTTTCAGGTCACACATTTAGGACTTTGATCTGTTTTATTTATGGTGTAGGAAAGTGGTCCAGTTTCATTCTTTTTGCATGTTGCTGTCCAGTTTTCCCAACACCACCTGCTGAAGAAACTGCCTTTTTTTTTTTTTTCAATAGGATATTCTTCCCTGCTTTGTCAAAGATTGATTGACCATAAAATTGTGGGTTCACTTCTGGGTTTTGTATTCTATTCCATTGATCTATATGTCTATTTTTCTATTTTATACTGTTCAGATCACTATAGCTTTGTGATAAAACTTGAAGCCCTGAATTGTGATGCCTCCAGCTATGCTTTTCTTTTTCAGGGTTGCTTTGGTTATTTGGGTCTTTTGTGGCTCCATACAAATTTTAGGATTGTATGTTCTAGCTCTGTGAAAAATGCTGGTGGTATTTCGATAGGGATTGTATTAAGTGTGTAGATAGCTTTGGATAGTATATATATTTTAACAATATTTGTTAATCCAGAATGTCTTTCCATTTCTTTGGGTCATCTTCAGTTTATTTTATTGGTGTTTTATAGTTTTCAGAGTACAGGTCTTTCACCTCTTTGGTTATGTTTATTCCTAGGTATCTTATTTTTGGTTCTATTGTAAATGGGATTCCTTAATTTCTCTTTCTGCTTCTTCATTATTAGCAAATAGAAATTCAACAGAAGGCTATATGTTGATTTTGGATCCTGTGACTTAATTCCTTTATCAGTTTGGGCAGTTTTTTGCTGGAGTCTTTCCGGTTTTTTATATAGAGTTTCAGGTCATCTGCAAATAATGAAAGTTGAACTATTTCTTTGCCAATCTGGATGCCTTTTTGTTGTCTGGTTGCTGGGGCTAAGACTTCCAGTGCTATGTTGAAGAAGAGTGGTGAGAGCAGACATCTTTGCCTGTTCCTGACAGTAGAGGAAAAGGTCCCTTCGTATGTTCCCCATTCACAGTGATTTTTTTTTTTTCACAGTGATATTAACTATGAGTTTTTCATATATGGCCTGTCGTATGTTGAGGTGTAATCCCTCTAACCCTGGTTTGTTTAGAGTTTTTATCATGAATAGACATTGTATTTTGTCAAATGCTTTTTTTGCATCTATTGAAAGGATCACATGGTTCTTAATCTTTCTTTTATTAATGTGATGTATCAAGTTGATTGCTTTGTGAATATTGAACAATCCTTGTATCTCAGGAATAACTCCCACTTGATCATGGTGAATGATATTTTTTAATGTACTTTTGGACTCAGTTTGCTAGTATTTTAGTGAGAATTTTTACATCCATGTTCATCAGGGATATTGGATAGTTTTGTTTTTTAGTGGTATCTTTATCTGGTTTTGATATCAGGGTAATGCTGGATCATAGGATGAATTTGGAAGTTTCCCTTCCTTTTCTATTTTTTTTAGAATAAAAAAGAAGTATTAATTCTATTTATTTATTTATTGTTGACAAATTGAAACTTTAACACATTTTAAGATATATATTCTTTTTTTTTTAATTTTAGTATTAATTTTTTTTAAAAAATGTTTGGTGGTAGAATTTTCCTGTGAAGCCACTTGGCTTTAGACTTTTGTTTTGGGGAGTTTTTGAATTACTGATTCAATTTCTTTGCTGAATATCAGTTTGTTCAAGTTTTCTGTCTTCCTGTTTTCAGTTTTGGTAGTTTATATGTTTCTAGTAATTTATCTGTTTCTTCCAGGTTTTCCAATTTGTTGGCCTGTAATCTTTCATAATATTTTGTTATAATTGTACTTCAGTAGTATTGGTTGTTTATTTCTGTTTTCTCATTTGTTATTTTATTTATTTGGGTCTTTTTTGTTTTGTTAAGTCTGGCTAGTGGCTTATCAATTTTATTTTTTCAAAGAAACTATTAATTTTAATTAATTATTTCAAAGAAGCAGCTCCTTGGGGCTCCTGGGTGGCTTAGTTAAGTGTTTGGCTCTTGATTTCTGCTCAGATCATAATCTCAGGTTGGTGGGATGGAGCTCAGTATTGGCTCATCAGTGTGGAGTGGGCTTGTCACTCTCCCTTTACTTCTCTGCCAGCTCCCATCCACTTGCTTGATCTCTCTCACTCTCTCAAATAAATAAAAAAATAAATAAATCTTTTAGTTTCCTTTAAAGAACCAGCTCCTAGTTTCTCCTTTTTTTTTTTTTTTTAAGTTTCTGTATCATTTATTTCTGCTCTCATCTTTACTCTTCTTACTCTTCTTTACTCTTTCTTCTGCTGGCTTTAGCTTCATTTGTTGTTCTTATTTCTGTTCATCCTTTATGTCTTAGGTTAATTTGTGTATTTGAGACTTTTCTTGCTTCTTGAGGCCTGCATTGCTATAAAATTGCCTCTAGGTCTGGCTTTGCTGCATCCCAAAGGTTTTTAGACTGCTATATTTTCATTTTTATTTGTTTCCATGTATTTTTTAAAATTTCTTCTTTGATTTCCTGGTGGACCCATTCATTATTTTGTAGTATGTAATTTAAACTCCATGTATTTGTGGTCTTTCTAAATTTTTTTCTTGTGGTTGACTTCCAGTTTCATAGCACTGTGGTCAGAAAAGTTTCATGGTATGATTTCAATGTTTTTTATTTGTTGAGGCCTGATTTGTCACTTAATATCTAATCTATTTTGGAGATTGTTCCATGTACAATTGAAAAGAATGTGTATTCTGCTGTTTTAGGATGGAATGTTCTGAATATATCTGTTGAGTCCATCTGGTCCAGTGTGTCCTTCAAAGCCACTGTTTCCCTGTTTTTTTTGTTTGGATGATCTGTTCATTGATGTAAGTGCAGTGTTAAAGTCCTCTTGTATTACTGTATTACCATCAATTAGTTTATTTTTGTATTAACTGAATATATATTTGAATGCTCCCATGTTGAGTGCCTAAATATTTACAATTATTATATCTCTTGTTGGATTGTCCCCTTTATAATTACATAGTGTCACTTGTTACAGTTTTTGTTTTAAAGTCTATTTTGTCTAATATCAGTATTGCTACTCTAGCTTTCTTTTGGCATCCATTGTATGATAAATGTTTCTCCACTCCCTCACTATCAATCTTCAGGTGTCTTTAGGTCTAAAATAAGTCTCTTATAGGCAGCATAAACATGCATCTTGTTTTTTTAATCCATTCTGTCACCCTTTGTCTTTTATTGGAGCATTTAGTCCATTTATATTCAGAGTAATTGTTGATAAATATGTATTTATTGGTATTTCATTACTTGCTTTGTCATTATTTTTGGAGATTTTCTCTATCCTTTCCTGTGTTTGTCATTTGTAGTCTCTCCTTTCCACTCGAAGAATCCCCTTTAGTATTTCTTGCAGGCCTGGGTTGCTGGTCACAAACTCCTTTAGTTTTTGTGTGGGAAACACTTTCTCTCTCCTACTATTCTGAATGATAGCCTTAATGGATAGAGTATTTTTGGCTGCAGATTTTCCCATTCAGCACTTTGAATATGTCATGTAACTCTTGGGAAGTTTCTGCTGAAAAATCTCTAGCTAGCCTTATGGGGTTTCCTTTGCATGTATGTTACTGTCTTCTTTTATCTTGCTGATTTTAAAATGTTTACTTAATCACTATATTTTTGCAAATTTAATTACAATATGTGTTGGTGTTGGTCTGCTTTCATTGATTTTGTTGGGGATCCTCTATTCCTCCTGTATCTGTAGTCTGTTTCCTTCTTCACATTAGGAAAGTTTTCAGCTGTGACTTCCTTAAATAAATTTCCTGACCCCCTTTTCTCTTTCTCATTCTTCTATAATACAATGTTATTATATTTGATGGAGTCACTGGGTTCCCCACTTTTATTCTCATATTCCTTAATTATTCTTTCTTTTGTTCAGCTTCATTATTTTACATTATTTTGTCTTTTATATCACTTATTCATTCTACTACTACTTTTAGCCTTGTGTTGTTCATTGCAACCAGCCCATTTCTAATCTCAGTTATTGCATTTTTCCTTTCTGACTGATTCTTTTTTTAACTCTTGGGGTAAGAGCCACCCTGAAGTCTTCCATTTTTTTCTGAAGCTCAGTGAGTAGCCTCATGATTGTTGGTTGCTTTTAAGTTCTCCATCAGGTGTGTTACTTTCTCACTTAGATCTCTAGCCATGGCCTTATACTGTTCTTTCATTTGGGATAAATTCCTCCATCTTTATATTTTGTCTAAGTCCTTGCCTTCTTCTCTGTGTTAGAAAATCCAGATACATCTCTTGCTCCTGAAAATAATGGCCTTATGAGGAAGAAGTCTTATATAGTGCTCAAGGTCTGATACTTCAAGGGATGTGTCTGATATGTGCTGCATGCTCTCTATTGTTGTGTTCTGGCTGCTCTATCCTTCAGGCTAATTTTCTGCAGAAGCTCTCCTTGACCTCTGTGGACAGTGTTCTGTCCCTGGCCTGAGTGTGGTGGTTAACTAATAACTACATTGATATTTTATTTTCATTTATTTTTATAGTGTTTATTCTGTGCTTAGATATAAAGGAATACACAGATAAGAAACACTTTCTTCCAAGTTACCCTTATATAATTCAGAAAAAAAATGATATTTGTGATAGACACACACATACACATATATATGTGAGCATAGAAAAAATGGTAAGACAAAAAGATAATATATGAACAAGTAATGAATCTAGGTATAAGCTATATGAAAATTCCTTCTGGATTTCCTTCAGTTTCTCTGTAAATTTGAATTGATGGAAAAATTTTTTTAAAAATTAAAATCCTATTGTACAAAAAACTTCTACAATAACAAAAGAAACTAACAGAAAAATAAGCAAAGACTATAAATAGGTAATTCATGGAGAAAAATAAAATAGCTAATAATATTAAAATATGCTTAGTTCTCATTAAATATAAATAACCCTTATTCAAGAAAAAACATTTTTACTATGCATTTATTTTTATTATAAAATATAAATAATTTTATACTTACATAAATAAATAATATAAATAATGTATAATTTACCATTTAAACCATTTTTAAGTGTGTAGTTCAGTGGCACTAAGTGCATTCACACTGTGTAGTCATTACCAATGATCTTCAGAACTTTTTCATCTTGCAAAATTGAAACTCTACCTATTAATAAATAATTCTCCATTCCCATTTCCCCAGCTCCTGGCAACCATCATTCTACTTACTGTCTCTATGAATTTGACCATATGAGGATACTTCACTCATGTAAGTGTAATCATACAGTGTTTCTCCTTTTTTGATTGGCTTACTCCACCTAGCATAATGTCTTCCATATTCATCCATGTTCTATTATGACATACTGTTATCAGATTTTCTTTCCTTTTAAGGCTAAATAATATTCCATCACATACATATGCCATATTTTTTAGTTCATTCATCACTGTTGGACACTTGAATGACTTCTATCTTTTGGCTGTTGTGAATGATGTTGCTATAAACAAAGATGTTTTCATGTCCCTGCTTTCATTCTTTTGGGCATATATCTATCTGGAATGGGAATTGCTGAATCATATGGTAATGCTTTATTTAATATTTTGAGGAATAACCATACTATTTTCCATAGTAGTTGTATCATTTCACATTCTTACAACTAGTAGGAATCCCAATTTCTTCATATTCTCACCAATGTTTATTTTCTTTCCTTTTTTCCTTTTTTATCTTCATAATAGCCATCCTAGATATGAAGTGATATCACATTGTGGTTTTGATTTTCATTTCCTTAATGAATAGTGGTGTTTACCATACTTTCATGGGCCTATTGGCTATCTGTATCTCTCCTTTGGAGAAATGTCTGTTAAAGTCCTTTTTTCACTGTTTTATAAAGTTTTTTGTTTTCATTGTTGAGTCTTTAAGAGCTCTCTATATATTCTGGTTGTTAACGGCTATTCAGATATATGATTTGCAAATATTTTTCTCCCATTCTGTGGATTTCCCTTTTACTTTACTAACCTTGCCTCTTGATGAGTAATTTTAAAATTATGATAAAATCTGTCTTTGTTTGTTTGGCTGCATCTTTGGTGTTGCACCCAACAAATTCTTGTCAAATAAAATGCCTTAGATTTTTCCCTACATTTTTACCCAAGGCTTTTATAGTTTAGCACTTAGTTTTAGATCTTTCATCTATTTTGAACTATAAGGTAAGGTATAAGATAGTGATCTCATTTCACTCTTTAGTATGTGGGTATCCAGTTTTTCCAGTACCATATGTTTTAAATTCTTTCCCCATTGAATGGTCTTTGTATCCTTGTCAAAAGTCATTTGACCATATATGTGATGATTTATTTCTTTGTTCTCTATCTTCTATCCTTATTTTGTATGTCTGTCTTTATGCCAGTACCATACTCTTTTGCTTACTGTTGCTTTGTAGTAAGTTCCAAAATAATGAAGTGTGAGTCCTCCAGCTTTGTTATTTTTCAAGATTATTTTGATTATTCAGGATCCTTTAAGATTCCATATGAATTTTAGCATAGAATTTTTTTATTCTTTAAAAAACATTGCTGGAATCTTGATAGGTATCACACTGAATCTGTAGAACACTTGTACAGTATTGATATCTTAACAATATAATGTTTCGATCTATGAAAAGTCTAGTGCTGGCTATGATGCTGCGATATGAGTCTTTCATGAATTTACTAGCAGAATTATTAACTACGATCATTTGAAAAGTAATTTGGATTTATATATTAAATAAAAAACATAGATACCTTTAATACAAGACATGTTTACATGCTCTATTTTTTTTTTAAGATTTTATTTATTTATTTGACAGAGAGAGATCACAAGCAGGCAGAGAGACAGGCAGAGAGAGGGGAAGGGAAGCAGGCCCCCCTTGCTGAGCAGAGAGCCCAATGCGGGACCCGATCCCAGGACCCCGAGACCACGACCCGAGCTGAAGGCAGCGGCTCAATCCACTGAGCCACCCAGGCGCCCTACATGCTCTATTTTATAGAAATATAATCACCATGGTGTGTATATATATATATATATATATATATATATATATATACAGTGAAATTTATTGTACCATTGCTGATAGCCGCAAAAAGTACATTGATAAAAATCTAAATGTAATTCAGTAGAAGAATGGTTGAATAACATATAGTACCTTAACATTATAGAATACCATAAAGCAACTTTAAGGTATGATATAAAAAAGAAATCTATATTATCAATTTATCTATATTAGAGGTAAGTAGGATCCATCCAAATGATTCTATTATGTATAGAACCAGCAAACTTAACGTATATAGTTTTGTGTGTGTGTGTGTGTGTGTTAACACATGTTTAAAGAAAGGTTTAGAAAAATATACTTGACTCATTGACTCATGGTTGGGAAAGGGAGTCCATAGGTTTAAGGTGATGGGCAAATAGAAACAATGGAAACACAGTAAAGGTTTTATTTCATTTGTCTTTATATAGCAGTGATTTTTTTTTACCTTCATAGATAGGTTTTCTAGTTGTAGAGATTATAGCAGGCAGAGTATTCATAAATCCAACATGTTTTTTTGAGACAGTATTTTTTGGGTGCCCTAAAAAATGAAAATAACATTATTATCTTATAAATGTCCTGATTTCAACTTTTAAAAATTTATAATAAATCTTAACCCACTTCTAAAGCACAGTTTCCTTAAATTTTAAAAAATAATTTAAAACACCTTTACTAACACACTTACTTTCTCTCTTGTTTTTTCTTGTTGGTCATTTGATATTTATAAACAAAACCAGTAAGAGTGCAAATCCAGAAAAAGAAATAATAGAAATAGTGTAAGTAAAAATACCTGAGGAAGAGCTTTCTTTCTTTTCAGTATTACAATAAAAAACTACTTTAACAATTAAATTGATAAATTCTCATATAAAGTTTTTATATAAAACAGAATATCTTTATTTAAAAATTTTTATATAACCACAGTGATAAAACTAGTGCTTGTGGTTTCTAAACAGACATGTTTAGAAATACTATCATCATGACACATATTTTGAACACTGTTAAAAACAAAATAATGTAATAAAGAAAATAGTTTCAGTATGTTCAAGAAAAATATGCTAAAATAAAAAGCAGAATGTGGGGGGCACCTGGGTGGCTCAGTGGGTTAAAGCCCCTGCCTTCGGCTCGGGTCATGATCCCAGGGTCCTGGGATCGAGCCCCACATCGGGCTCTCTGCTCAGCAGGGAGCCTGCTTTCTCCCCTCTCTCTCTGCCTGCCTCTCTGCCTACTTGTGATCTCTGTCTGTCAAATAAATAAATAAAATCTTAAAAAAAAAAAAAAGCAGAATGTGGGACATTTAGATGGTGTTTTCTCAAAGTTACTGGGGAAAATTTACTAAATGTGTTGAATTTCTACAATATATATCTTACGGAGAAATAAAACATTTTAAATTCTTCCATTTCCTTAAGGCAAGTATTTGCTTAAGAAATGTTTATGTCATTAATTTTAGATTAAAAGGCTTTATTATTTGATGAAAAATAAAAACATTATGATAAATCATTTCTATTCCATACACAAAAAAGATTACTATTACTATTCTCTTATGAATAGAAATTTAGATAGTAGATTATTTAGACTATTTCTTAGTTCTTACTCTCTTCCTCTTTTTTGTTTCTTTAGGCAACATTACTGCTTATAATTAACACCCCCATCAAAGAGAAAGCTGTAGCTTAGGAAAAAAAAAAAAAAAAAAAACAAATTGGGGCACCTGGGTGGCTCATCGATTAAGTATCTGCCTTCAGCTTTGGTCATGATCCCAGGGTCCTGGGATCAAGTTCCATGTTGAGCTCCCTGCCCAGTGGGGGAATCTGCTTCTCCTTCTCTCCCTGATTCTGTTCCTGCTTTCTCTTTCTCTCAGTCTCTAATGCACGTGCTCTCTCTCTCTAATAAATAAATAAAAATCTTGAAAGGAAACCCTAAATTGTAGGTAAACTAGGAGCTAAATGAACGGGAAACAGTATTATAGGTGATATGAAGTAGGAGGTGAATCTGACAGTCTGGCAGTTAGTAGGAAGACGAAGATAGCTTATCTGAACATAAAGAGCATATTAATTTTTCTAATTTTAGAGAAGACTTACTTGCCCAATCTGCCTTACTTCAGTTAATAGTCAAATTTATATTATTTCTGAGGGGCTCCTGGGTGGCTCAGTGGGTTAAGCCTCTGCCTTCAGCTCAGGTCATGGTCTCAGAGTCCTGAGACAGAGCCCTGCATCAGACTGTCTGCTCAGTAGGGAGCCTGCTTCCCTCTCTCTCTCTGCCTACTTGTGATCTCTGTCAAATAAATAAAATCTTTTAAAAAATTTATTTCTGAATTACACTTCCACAGAACGGGAAAAGGCAACCAATGGGTATAATGGTAAGAGAAAAAGATGCAGCATTAGAAAGACAAGCTGGTAAAAGTATTGGTAGTATATATAATTATTTGTGGCTTTAGAAAATATAATAGGCCAAAAAATAATCTACATTAAAAAAAACCCTTCAAACTCAGCATCTATGGGAAATACAGTAGGGTAATGATTATATAATGCCTCTGGAGCAATGATAAGGAATGGATTCTGTAAATTAGTTCCCAGATATTAATGGATTAGATACCTGGGGAGAGAGTAATGAAGGGAAAGGGAAAACGTGTTTATTTTCCTTCCAATCTACCCTCATGTTGAGTCTCTGTATTGCAGATCCTACTTGGGATTGTACAAAAAGGGAATATATAAATCTAAAACAGAGGATTATAAAATGGGTTTATCATAATGGTGAACAAGAATGGAAGGTTGAGGGGACACCTGGGTGGCTTTTTCAGTTAAGCATTTGACTTATGATCATGATCTCAGGGTCCTCAGATTGGGTCTCCTCACTTAGAAGGGTGTCTACTTGAGATTCTTTCCTTTTGCCCCTACCCCTGCTCAATGTGTATTCTCTTTTTCTCTCTCAAATAAATAAATCTTTAGGGGGAAAAAAAGGAAGGAAGGAAGGTTGTGAAAAAACACAGAACTCCAATTTATTGGTGGCAGGTAAGAAGAGCTATGCCAGGGACACTACTCATTCACTAAGAATGCATACATGCTAGGTAAGCTTAATCAGTGTTTATTTTCACTTATGTTTAGCTAAACTGATTATATGACTAAGGCTAGTATGATCTGGTTATTTCCACACAATTAAAGCTTTACTAATGTAAAAAATCACATTGTACATTACCTGAAGGTTCTTTATTCAATGAAGGAAGCTGGATGGCTTTATAAATGGTTGACCCAGCCTTAGAGGTTCTATGATTTGCTTTTGGAGGTTCAATCACATGGGGTGAAGTGTATTCATAAGGTTCTTCTAGAAATTTTTAGAAAATACGTTAGCCATAAGATGGATTACATTTGTAACTGATTTTGATACACAGTAAGTTAGCTGCCAATAAAACTGAAATAACTAAAAATGTTTTGAGATGATTAATTTCACTAATAAAGAAATACACGTTAAGAAGAATAGTTTTAGAGATCAGAACTAAGTAAAAGAATTCACCAAGACCACCTATTATAAATTCCATTTCTATGAAATGTCCAGTGTATGGAAATTTATAGAGACAGAAATTAGATTAGCAGATTATGGCTTGGAGTGTGACGATTTCTCTTTCACACAGTGAAAATCTTCTAAAATAAAACATGATGATGAAAGCATAACTCTGAATGTACTAAAAACCACTGAATTATACACTGCAAATGAATGAACTGTATGGTATGTGAATTATAATTGATAAAGCTATTAAAATCAACATCTGAGGGGCACCTGGATGGCTCAGTGGGTTAAGCCTCTACCTTCGGCTAATGTCATGATCTCAGGGACCTGGGATCAAGCCCCACATCAGGTTCTCTGCTGGGCAGGGAGCCTGCTTCTCCCTCTTTCTCCACCTGCCTCTCTGCCTACTTGTGATCTCTCTCTCTCTGTCAAATAAATAAACAAAATCTTTAAAAAAAATTGACATCTGATTTTCTATCACAAACAATGAAGGCCAGAAGCCAGTGGGATGACATATTAAAAATGCTGAAAGCAAAAATTCACAACCAAGAATTTAATACCCGGCAAAATTATTATTCAAAAATAATAACAGATAAAACAAAAACCTTCCTAGATAAAAACCAACTAAGACTATTGTTATATTAGGAAAAGTGTCTTAAGAGAAATGCTAAGGAAAATATTTCAGGCTGATACAAAAATGACATCAGGTAGTAACTCAAAATCTGCATGAAGAAATAAAAAGCATTTTAAAAGTAATTATATCAGTAACTATAAATAACAACATATTTTCCAAGCTCTTCTTTCATTAGCTGATTAAAAAAAAAAAAACACTACCTAAAACCATACTACTGAGTATGTAATAGAAAATTCAATTTTATTTCTATATATGAGCATTGAATAACCCCAAATCTAAGTTAGGGAAACAATTTTATTTTCAATAGCATCAAAAAAGAATAAAATAGGGATGCCTGGGTGATTCAGTTGGTTAAGCTGCTGCCATCACCTCAGGTCATGATTCCAGGGTCCTGGGATCGAGTCCCAAATCGAGCTCCTTGCTCAGTGGGAAGCCTGCTTCTCTCTCTGCCTCTGTCTGCCACTCTGCCTGCTTGTTCACTTTCTCTCTCTCTGACAAATAAATAAATAAAATCTTTAAAAACAAATAATAAAATAGTAGTGAATTTAACAGAGAGGTAAGACTTGTAATGAGAGTTATAAAACACAGTAAGGGAAATTAAATCTGATATAAATGAATAAATTCAATGTTCATTCATTAGAACTTATTTATTTGTTTGAAATATAATGACATACCACTGTATTAGTTTTAGTAGATAACTTAATAATTGATATATGTGAGTTCAAGGGTTTCCTCTGTCAGAACTCTTAGAACATTCATATTTTTAAGATAGCAATTCTTTTCAAATTAGTATTAATTTGAATATAATTTAAATATAAATTTAATATAAATTAATATAGATTAATTTAAATATAATTTAGGTTCAATATAATCCCTATCGGTACTTTAGGAGCATTTTTTTTCAGAAATTAGCAACCTGAAACTAAAATTCATATGAAATGCAAAAGACAGTATAGTCAAATGAATAACACTACAGAGACTTCATCTTTCAATTATAAAATTTACTATTAACTTTGTTATCAAAACAATATGGTAATAGCACAGTGATAGAAAAATAGGTCTAAGGAACAGAACTAAGACTTCAGTAGTAAACTTTTTATGATTATAGCTAATTGATTTTCAACTAGTTCCCAAGGCAATTAAATGGAAACAGGATTCTCTTTTCACAAACAGTGCTCTGGCAATTGGATAGACACTTGCAAAAAGATGAACCTGGAACTGTACTTCTCAAAAACCAACTCAAAATAAATTACATACCTAAATGTAATAGTGATACTATAAAACTATTAGAAAAAAATAGAAAATTTTGTGATTATTTAATAGGCAATGTCTTTTTAGATACAAGTTAAAAGCATGATCCATAAAAGAAAAATTAATATATTGGGCTTCATCAAAATTCAAAACTTTTGACTGCCATTAAGAAAGTTACGACAAGCTGTAGACTGAAAGAAAGTATTCACAAATCATGTTTCCAATAAGAAATCACATCCAGAATATATAAAGAACTTTAAAAATTTTAGAACTTAAAAAAACAAAACTTTACAAATGGGCAATTTTAAAGACATTTCACCAAAGAAATACACAAATGGCTAATAAACACATGAAAAGATGCCCAAAATCATTTTTCAGAGAAATGTAAGTAAAAACCATAAGAAATGCCATTTCATATCCAACAGAATTTCTATAATCCAAAGGACAGATACTATCCAGGTGATGGCAAGGATGGGAAGGAATAAAAGCCTTCATACCCATGGTATGTGGTAAAATGGCTCAGCCCCTTTAAAAAACAGTTTGGTGATTAAAAAAATAAACATGAGTTTACCATACAACACAGCAACTCTATTCTTAGTGGGTATCCACCTAAGAGAAATGAAAATATATGTCTTTACAAAGACCAACATAGGAATATTCAGAGCAGTGTTCCTTATAGCCAAAAAGTGAAATGAACCCAAATATCCATCAACCTATGAACGGATAAAGAATATGGGCTACAGCCATATAAGAGACTATTATTCAGCAGTAAAAAGGAATGAAATATGATATATGTTACTATATGGGTGAACCTCAAAACCATGCTTACTGAAGGAAACTACACAGCAAACACCATGTATTATATGATTCCATTCATGTAAAATGTCCAGAAAAAGTAAATTAATAAGAAACAAAAAGCAGATTAGTGATTGCCTGGGACTGGAAGTGGGTATCATTAGGGATCTTGCATGAATGGTGAAATACTCTAAAAGTGAATTAAGATGGTCACTGTGGACCTAAGTAAATTTACTAAAATCCTTGACTCATACCTTGACTCATATAATTAAGATGGGGCAAATTTTCTGATATGCAATTTAGGCCCCCACTGAAGTATTTTTTTTTAAACTGCTAATCTGTACCTCTCTGAGGGACAAATTTACCAATTAGAGTATAATGTTTATGCAGTCATTTGGGTCTTTAGCCTTACAGTATGCACTCAAAGCAATCTTTTCCAATTACTTCAAGATGCTCATTTTTCTCTAACTCTCACAATAAGGTTATATCACTCATTAATTTTTTTACTTAGACTTTATTGAGATGCATTTGATATATAATGTAAGTTTGAGGTGTACAATGTATTGGTTTGCACACTTACATATTGCAAAATAATTACCACCACAGCATTAGCTAATTCCTCTTTTGTGTAGTGAGACTATTTAACACTTAATCTTCTATTAGCTTTCAAGCATATAATACAGTATTGTTAATTATAATCATCATGATGTAAATTAGATCCCCAGAACTTATTCATCTTCTTCTATTCATACTCTTTGACCAACATATCCCAATTTCTCCCAACACATAGCTTCTGGTAACCTCCATTCTCCTCTCTGTTTCTATGAGTTCAGCTTTTTTTTTTTAGATTGCACATATAAGTGAGATCATATTGTATATGTCTTTCTCTGTTTGGCTTGTTCCACTTTAGCATAATTCCTCCAAGGCCCATCCTTGTCTTTTTTTTTTTAACTGTGTTATATTAGTCGCCATAAAATACCATGCTGTTGCAAATAACTAGGGTTTCCTTCTTTTTATAGCTGAATAGTATTCCATTGTATAAAATTCTATTATGTACATTATAATTTATTTTATATACAGCAATACATAATTATATATAGTATAGTTTTAATATTACATGTATATAATAAAAGTTATTTTGAATTCTTTATAGGGTAAATTTTAGATCCCTGTGTTTTGGGGTTTGGTTCTAGAAGATTATTATAATCCTTGGGCCGTGTCCTGTTTTCCTGATTTTTCATGTTCCTTGGAGATTTGTGTTGCTGTCTTACATTTAAAGTAGCAGTGACCTCCTCCAGTCTTTACTAACTGCCCTCAGGAAGGACCTGCCTTTCATCAGCCCTGCTAGAAATCCTGAGACTTTCTGGGACCTTGAATGCATATACCTGCTCAATACCTACTGCTCCATCTTGTGGCAGAGTTCTTAAGCTTGTATATTTTCTCGGATCCTGCATCATAACAGACCAAATGAAATACCTTCCCTTTTGTTTTCTCTAAGGTAGCACCACAGCTCAAGTTATGGTTTTTCTCTGGCCCAGAGAACCTGGCTTGCTTTCTGCAAGTGCTCCCTAGATGTCCACCAAAGCTTGCTGTCCCTACCACTCTCAGGAGCATGCACAGGGAGCTGGCTACAGAGTTGGGGAGGCATGGGTGAGATAAGCCTGTTGCTGGGGATGCCCACAAGCCAGTTGCTGGATTCTGCAAGTGAGGCTTTCCCAGCAGCTCATGAGTAGGCTTCCTGATGGAGTCCAAGCACAGCAGAAGCTACATCCCTTTAATGCTCTCTGAGAACCATATCTGCCGCTCTTTCCTACTTTCATCCCACAATTTAGTACTTTAGATGCTTTGGTGGTGTACTGCATAGCTAGGAAAGCCTGGTACTCACTCTTACTACCTCTTCCCCTGCAAAGGGAGACATCACGAAGTGAGAAAGTCTCACTTGGTCCTGCTGCACCACTTGGGGAACAAGTGATGCACACAAAGTCAAATTGTTCCTCTTATCCAATCCAATGTATCCAAACTCATTCTTTGCTTCAACAAAGTACTGGAACTTCTAATCTGGAAACCTGGACTTGCCTCTTGTCTATGGGTGACTGCCCGAGTCAGAGTTCTCCGGGTCCCTGACTGTGACAAAGAAGTGTTGAAACCATTCATGAGCTACTAGAGTCCAAGGCCAGGATGGAGGTTTGTCTGCCTATTACCTGATACACAGGTGGGCAAGGTTTTTCCAGGTCCCTTGGTGTGTAATACTAGATCCCACAACTTCTACAAATGCACTTTCATTCATGGATGGGTGCCAGATTTTTGTTGTTTAGAATGGGGGAAGGGGGAAAAACAAGGGACATCTTATGCTATTGTGATGCTGAAATCAGTTGTTATATATTTGTAGTAGTTTCTTATGTCCGTCTGTATTTCATCCTAGGATCTCCCAACATCCTGGTTCATTGCTTTTTTGCATGCATATTTTTATTGAGAAAATTATAGTATAATTAAAATATAATTGAATGATGAAAAAGACAACCTAACTGTAATGCGTAATTTACTGCTAGGTGAGTCTGTTTGTTGTGATTTTTTTCTGCCACCTTTCTGTAAGGGACTGGGTCCTGTGGGAACTATCCTTGTATTGCTACCGTATTCTCTGTGTGTGTGTATGTGTGTGTATTGTGCAGGAAGTCACATCATAGGACCTTCCTCTGAAAATGATTATAGATCACAAAATTGTGATCTCTGGCCCTCATGACAAATTTTAACATGAATTTGTGGGGTTCAGGAAAGAGCACATGCATTTTGCTTGGGGGGGTATCAAGAATATTTGCAACTAGAGGGAACGTGGCAGTATATTGGTTTCAATAATGGCCTCAATGTATTCTTGACCACTGGTGTTCCTATCCTCGCATACAACTCTGGTCTTGGCTATACGACTTTAGTAAATGGAACAAAAGTAAACAGATGCAAGCAGAAACTTCAAATGTTTCTACAAGGTTTGTACAATGGGCTTGCTCACATGTTGCTCTTAGAACCTGAGGTTACAACATGGATATGCTTAAGCTGATCAGCTGGATGATGAAAGACAAGGGGCCAAGTCACCTCTTGTATCACTTGAAAAGTTTGTTTTCTCTTAGCTCCCAAACCATCCTTCCACAGTTGCTTTGTGAAATTGGATGCAGGACTCTGATAACCACATTTTTGCTTTGCCAGGTAACTCCAAATTAGGGTTAGGCAAATAAGGCACTCTAGAGAGAGATTGCCAGTTTAGAGGAGAAACAAGGGATTTGCTTCCTCCATTTGGCTACCATTAGGTTTCCTGAGAGCTTCTTCTCTTTTTTCAGTTTCTGTGAACATCATCCCAGCAATGTCTCTTTATCCTAGAAGTGGAAGTTCTTTCCATGACATAAATGGTCTGTAGTTTTCGCAACATTTGCAAAACCAGTTTTATTTAAACCTCACCAGCTCAGACACTAGCAATGTCCCCTCTTCAGAAGTATGTCTGAGACCCTCCTGAAAAATCAGAGATACTAGCTCCCGCCAAGCTGCATATTCTACTCAGAGTCTTTATCAGCCTTAGAAGTGGCAACTTCATAACATTCCTTCATGTTATCTCAGAATTCTTTTACACTTTGTTACCCAGTTAACAACTTTATACTTAGTTAATGAGTTTTTACACTTTTGTTCTTTTTTCAGACAACTAGTGAGCTTTTTATCTCTTGATGATCCCCAAATATATACCCCATTGTCTCAAATAACAGCTAGCCAATTGCCAGACAGGTGAGTGAAGCCATTGACCACAAGGTGACCAAAGATACATATGTTAGCCAGCCCAAATCAGTCTACATTCCTAACTCCCAAATCATGAACTCTAAATCCTGCATTACTATTTTAAGTTAAATAGTTTGGGGGGTAGTTATGCAGTAAAAGAACACTAACAAATATGGAAAAATTTTTAAAAAATTAATGATTCAATAACGCAGATGGACATAAATTAATCAAACAAAACACCCACCTGTATAGTTGATGGTTAGGCAGAGAAAAGTATTTTTTCCTCCACAGTTGCTAGAGAACATGTGAATTTTAATGTCATTTTAGGAAAGCAATCTAGAAATATCTTTTAACATTATAAAATCCTGGGATTTTCTCCCAAAGAAATTCAAGCATCAAAAAATATGAATGCATGTTCATGGAGACATTTACCAGTGGTAAAAAGCCAAAAAGGTCAATTCTCTTTAACAGAAGAATGATTAAATAAATAATTCTATACTGTGAAATATTATACTACTAGTAAAGGTACCAATTAAAGCCGTTTAATTTTCAGGTTTGCAAGGATTCACTCAAAATATTTCTGAATAAAAAGATGTAAAATGAGTAAAATGAAAAGTCATACCAAACAACAACTATACATACACACACACATATTATATATATATATATTTTTCTTTTTTTTCTTTACCTTGACTGTCAAAGGGTGATAAATTGATCACTTTTGTTGGGAATTTACTCATTGAGATGTTCTTCGGAACTAAATCTTGTTGGTTTGAAAACATATTTTTGTTTTTAAACAAATTCATTCCTAAAATGAAAATGTTTAGAAATTAGATAGAGATCCTGAATATTCATACACTACTCTCCAAACACCATGTACTACTAGTCTTTATTTATATGTTTGTAATGTTTTCTTACCACATTTTATTGAGTGGCCACTTGCTTACTGCTCTAATTTGTATAAACTATTTGATAATTTTCTCTTCCATGTCTTTATTCTGTGTTCATTGATAGCATCTTCTTTCTTTAGCTTAGTGAGTATACTTACTATGCAAAAACTGCACATATTTAATGCATATATATTTTGATAAGTGTAGACATAGGCATATGCCTGCAATACCATCACCACAATCAATAAGCATACACATCACCCCCAAAAAGCTTCTCTTGTTTTCTTTTTAGGTAGATGGTAAGAAAAGTTAGCAATTTTTCTCTCTATATATTTCTCTCTATATTTATCTGTCTGTGGGCATTTAGATAGTTCGCATGTCTTGGCTATTGTAAGTAATACTGTAATGAACACAGAAGTCCATGTATCACTTTGAAAGAGTAATTTAATTTCTTTTGAATATATACCCAGAAGTGGGATTGCTGGATCACATGGTAGTTCTCTTTCTAATTTTTGAAGGAACATCTATGTTGTTTTCCATAATAGTTGCACCAGCTTTGCAATCCCACCAACAATTTACAAGGGTTGCCCTTTCCCCACATCCTCACTAATATTGGTTATCACTTGTCTTCTTGATGATAAGCATTCTAACAGGTGTGGGATGTTATATCATTGTAGCTTTTGTTGTTGTTGTTGTTAAATATAATTGTTTAGATGATTCTTTTTTTTTCTTTTCAGCATAACAGTATTCATTGTTTTTGTACCACACCCAGTGCTCCATGCAATATATGCCCTCCCTCTTACCCACCACCTGGTTCCCCCAACCTCCCACCCCCCACCCCTTCAAAGCCCTCAGGTTGTTTTTCAGAGTCCATAGTTTCTCATGGTTCACCTCCCCTTCCAATTTCCCTCAACTACCTTCTCGTCTTCATCTCCCCATGTCCTCCATGTTATTTGTTATGCTCCACAAATAAGTGAAACCATATGATAATTGACTCTCTCTGCTTGACTGATTTCACTCAGCATAATCTCTTCCAGTCCTGTCCATGTTGATACAAAAGTTGGGTATTCATCCTTTCTGATGGAGGCATAATACTCCATGGTGTATATGGACCACATCTTCCTTATCCATTCATCCGTTGAAGGGCATCTTGGTTCTTTCCACAGTTTGGCGACCATGGCCATTGCTGCTATAACCATTGGAGTACAGATGGCCCTTCTTTTCACTACATCTGTATCTTTGGGGTAGATACCCAGTAGTGCAATTGCAGGGTCATAGGGAAGTTTTATTTTTAATTTCTTGAGGAATCTCCACACCGTTCTCCAAAGTGGCTGCTCCAACTTGCATTCCCACCAATAGTGGAAGAGGGTTCCCCTTTCTCCACATCCTCTCCAACACATGTTGTTCCCTGTCTTACTAATTTTGGCCATTCTAACTGTAAGGTGGTATCTCAATGTGGTTTTAATTTGAATCTCCCTGAGGGCTAGTGAGGATGAACATTTTTTCATGTGTCTGATAGCCATTTGTATGTATTCATTGGAGAAGTGTCTGTTCATATCTTCTGCCCATTTTTTGATATGATTATCTGTTTTGTGTGTGTTGAGTTTGAGAAGTTCTTTATAGATCCTGGATATCAACCTTTTGTCTGTACTGTCATTTGGAAATATCTTCTCCCATTCCGTGGGTTGCCTCTTTGTTTTGTTGACTGTTTCCTTTGCTGTGCAGAAGCTTTTGATTTTGATGAAGTCCCAAAAGGTCATTTTCACTTTTGTTTCCTTTGCCTTTGGAGACATATCTTGAAAGAAGTTGCTCTGGCTGATATCGAAGAGGTTACTGCCTATGTTCTCCTCTAGGATTCTGATGGATTCCTGTCTCATGTCAAGGTCTTTTATCCATTTCGAGTTTATCTTTGTATACGGTGTAAGAGAATGGTCGAGTTTTATTCTTCCACATATAGCTGTCCAGTTTTCCCAGCAACATTTATTGAAGAGACTGTCTTTTTTCCACTGTATATTTTTTCCTGTTTTGTTGAAGATTATTTGACCATAGAGCTAAGGGTTCATATCTGGGCTCTCTACTCTATTCTACTGGTCTATGTGTGTTTGTATGCCAGTACCATGCTGTCTTGGTGATCACAGCTTTGTAGTAAAGCTTGAAATCAAGTAACATGATGTTGCCAGTTTTATTTTTATTTTTCAACATTTCCTTAGCATTTCGGGGTCTCTTCTGATTCCATACAAATTTTAGGATTATTTGCTGCAGCTCTTTGAAGAATACTGGTGGAATTTTGATCGGAATGGCATTAAAAGTATAGATTGCTCTAGGCAGTATAGACATTTTAACAATGTTTATTCTTCCGATCTAAGAGCATGGAATGGTCTTCCATCTTTTTGTATCTTCTTCAATTTCTTTCATGAGTGTTTTGTAGTTCTTGAGTACAGATCCTTTACCTCTGGTTAGGTTTATTCCCAGGTATCTTATGGTTCTTGGTGCTATAGTAAATGGAATCAGTTCTCTAATTTCCCTTTCTGTATTTTCATTGTTAGTGTATAAGAAAGCCACTTATTTCTGTACATTGACTTTGTATCCTGCCATGTTACTGAATTGCTGTATGAGTTCTAGAGGTTTGGGGGTGGAGTCTTTTGGGTTTTCCATATAAAGAATCGTGTCATCTGCGAAGAGAGAAAGTTTGACTTATTCATTGCCAATTTGGATACCTTTAATTTCTCTTTGTTGTCTGATTGCTGTTGCTAGGACTTCTAATACTATGTTGAACAAGAGTAGTGAGAGTGTTCCTGATCTCAATGGGAAGGCTGCAAGCTTTTTCCCAAGGAGGATGATATTTACTGTGGGTCATTCATAGATAGATAGATTTCATAGATAGATTTTATGAAGTTCAGGAATTTTCTCTCTATCCCTATGCCTTGAAGCGTTTTAATCAGGAACAGATGCTGGGTTTTGTCAAATGCTTTTTCTGCATCAATTGAGAGGACCATGTGGTCTTTCTCTCTTTTCTTATTGATTTGTTCTGTCACATTGATTGATTTGCAAATGCTGAACCATCCTTGTAATCCAGGGATGAATCCCACCTGGTTGTGGTGGATAATCTTTTTAATGTGCTGTTGGATCCTATTTGCGAGGATCTTGTTGAGAATCTTAGCATCCATATTCATCAGTGATATTTGTCTGAAATTCTCCTTTTTGGTATGGTCTTTGCCTGGTTTGGGGATCAGGGTAATTCTGGCTTCATAAAAAGAGTCTGGAAGTTTTCCTTCTGCTTCAACTTTTTGAAACAGCTTCAGGAGAATAGGTGTTATTTCTTCTTTGAAAGTTTGTTAGAATTCCCCAGGGAATCCGTCAGGTCCTGGGCTCTTGTTTTTTGGGAGGTTTTTGATCATTGCTTCAATCTTGTTACTAGATACGATCTATTCAGGTTGTCAATTTCTTCCTGGTTCAATTTTGGGAGTTTATAGTTTTCCAGGAATGCATCCATTTCATCTAGGTTGCTTAGCTTATTGGCATATAACTGTTGGTAATAATTTCTGATGATTGTTTCTACTTCCTTGGTGTTAGTTGTGATCTCTCCCTTTTCATTCATAATTTTATTAATTTGGACTTTCTCTTTTCTTTTGGATTAGTGTGGCCCATGGTTTATCAATTTTTTTTTAGATGCAATTAAAAATATTTTTTTCTGTTTTTAAAATTTTTTTTAATTTTTTATTTTTTATAAACATATATTTTTATCCCCAGGGGTACAGGTCTGTGAATCACCAGGTTTACACACTTCACAGCACTCACCAAAGCACATACCCTCCCCAATGTCCATAATATTATTGATTCTTTCAAAGAACCAGCTTCTAGTTTCATTGATATGTTCTACTGTATCTCTGGTTTCTACCTCATTGATCTCTGCTCTAATATTATTTTCCTTCTTATGTGTGGAGTTGGTTTGATTTGTTGTCTCCAGTTCTTTAAGGTGTAGAGACAGCTCGTGTATTCTGGATTTTTCAATTTTTTTTGAGGGAGGCTTGGATGGCTATGTATTTCCCCCTTAGAACCACTTTTGCTGGGGCGCCTGGGTGGCTAAGTGGGTTAAGCCGCTGCCTTCGGCTCAGGTCATGATCTCAGGGTCCTGGGATTGAGTCCCGCATCGGGATCTCTGCTGAGTGGAGAGCCTGCTTTCCTCTCTCTCTCTCTCTCTCTCTCTCTCTGCCTGTCTCTCTGTCTACTTGTGCTCTCTCTCTGTCAAATAAATAAATAAAATCTTAAAAAAAAAAAAAAAAAGAACCGCTTTTGTTGTATCCCATAGGTTTTGGACCAAAGTGTCTTCATTCTCATTGGTTTCCATGAATTGTTTAAGTTCTTCTTTAATCTCCTGGTTGATCCAAACATTCTTAGGCAAGGTGGTCTTTAGCTTTCAGGTGTTTGGGTTCCTTCCGAACTTTTCCTTGTGATTGAGCTCCAGTTTCAAAGCACTGTGATCTGATAATATGCAGGGAATAATGTCAGTCTTTTGTATCAGTTGAGCCCTGATTTGTGACCCAGTATGTGGTCTATTCTGGAGAAGGTTCCAGGTGCAGTTGAGAAGAATGAGTATTCTGTTGTTTTAGGGTGGAATGTTCTGTATATATCTATGGGTCCATCTGGTCCAATGTGTCATTCAGTGCTCTTGTTTCTTTATTGATTTTCTGCTTCGATGATCTATTACTGAGAGAGGCATGTTAAGATCTCCTACTATTAATGTATTCATATCAATATGACTCTTTATCTTGATTAATAGTTTTCTTATGTAATTGGCTGCTCCCATATTGGGGGCATAGATATTTATAATTGTTAGATCATCTTGGTGGATAATCCCTTTAATTATGTAGTGTCCTTCTGTATCTCTGACTATAGTTTTTAGTTTAAAATCTAATTTATCTGATATGGGAATTGCTACCCCGGCCTACTTTTGGGGCCCATTGGTATGAAAGATGCTTCTCCATCCCTTCAATTTCAGTCTAGGTGTATCTTTAGGTTCAAAATGGGTCTCTTGTAGGCAACATATGGATGGGTCCTGTCGTTTTATCTAATCTGCAACCCTGTGTCATTTTGTGGGTGCATTTAGGCCATTCATATTGAGAGTGATTATTGATAGATACGTTTTTATTGACATTATGTTACCTTTGAAGTCTTTCTTTCTGTAGATTGTCTCTATATTTCTGTTCAATGATATTTTTAAGATTTTTTCTCTTCTATAGAACACCCCTTAATATTTCCTGCAGTGTCGGCTTGGTGGTTGCATAGTCTTTTAAGCCTTGCCGGTCTTGGAAACTCTTTATCTCTCCATCCATTTTGAATATCAGACTTACTGGATAACGTATTCTTGGCTGCATGTTCTTCTCTTGCCAGGTCTCTGTGAACAGATCTGATGTTATTCTGATGGGCTTTCCTCTGTTTGTAAGGAGCTTCTTTGTCCTAGCTGCTTTCAAGAGGGTCTGCCTACAATTATAATTCTTCATTCTTACTATTAGGTGTCTTGAGGACTTTTGAGAATCTATAATCTTGGGGGGAAAGCCTTATGCCTCTAGTACATGAATGCTGGTTCCATTCGTGAGATTGGGAAAATTTTCAGGAACAACTTTTTCCACTAATCTTCTAGACTTCTTTATTTCTCCTCCCCTTCAGGGATTCCAATAATTCTGACATTGGAATGTTTTATGGCATCATTTATTTCCCTGATTCTGTTTTCATGGCTTCTAAGCTGTTTGTTCCAGGCTTCCTCCTGATCCTTTCTCTCTATCTGTTTGTCCTCCATATCACTAATTCTATCTTCTGTCTCAGTTACCCTAGCTTTGAGAGAATTTAGATTAGATTGGAACTCATTGAGAGTATTATGAACATCATCCCTGGTGGCTTTCAGTTCTGCCCTAATCAATTCCGTTTGGTCATCCATGGCTTTCTCCAACCTGTTGCCTGGATAACTGTTAGCCTGAATTCCATTTCTGATTTATTGTCTCTGTTGATAGCTATTAGCTCTGTTGTAGAAGGCCCATCCTCTGTATTTTTCTTCTGTTGGGCATTCCTACTCCTAGTCATTTTGGTGAGAGATGGCTGAATGGATGTAGCTGGATGTATCAACTGTGGTGCAGTCAAGGTGCACCCTGGAATGTTTCTCAGCAATCAGGATTCCCCACCCAAATGAGAGAAAAAAAGAAAAGAAAAAGAAAAGAAAAGAGAGAGAGAGAGAGAGAGAGAGAGAGAGGTTGAAAAGGGAAGATAAAAGAGAAGGCTCAGCCCAAACGGGCCCTAAGGTAAGATTTATGAAGTATACAAACAAAAACAGACAAACAAAAAGACTGATAAAAGTATACAGCAAGAGAAAAAAATATATATATAAGCAAAAAAAGAAGAGCCTCGTCAAAAAGAACCCCAAGTATAAGATTTATATACTATCAGGACAAACACAAATACACAGAAACACTGGTGGAAGAAAAAGATGGGAGAGTGGTTATAAGTTCTCAGTGTGGGTGAGGAAGGTTATTTTGATTCTTCCTGGATGTATCTTGATATCTTTGTTAAAGGACTTAACAGGGAGAAGGGAGATTCAAAATTGGTTTACCTAAAAGGGCAGCATTGATTGGGGAAAGGGGGTTATCTTGAAGTTTAATGCTATATGAATATTAGAAAATAAAAATTAAAAAAGAATAAACTAGACTAAACTAAACTAAAATTAAAAAATTTTTTTAAAATAGAAAAGCAAAGGAAAAACACGGTGTATGTATCAAAAAGTTCAGGTTAGAAGGTTATTATGGAATTTGACATACTGGACATCTCACTGTGATGGTAAATAGGTTAAAAAATTATCTATATAAAAAAATGAACCAGAATAGTGGTAATGAATTAAAAATAAAAGTTCTATCTTTGAAGTAGTGGTGGTTGTTCCCTTGTTGTCTCTTTTTTTTTTTTCTTTTCTTGTTGGTTTTCTGGGGGAGGGGCCTGCCACATGGGTTTTCAGTCAATGATGTTCCCTGAGTTAATCCTCCCACCCCTCCCCCCAAGGGGGTGGGCTCTGAGGAAACTGTTTTTTTTTTTCAGGCTTTTGTTCTCTGGAGGTTTTTATGTTTGTTCATCTGTTTTCTCTTGCCTTGACAGCTTTTGATGGTTTTTGAAGGTTTAGAGGAAAGCAAACTGCACCCCGACCTCCCTCTCAGAGAGAAGCCTCAGTCTGCTCCCCTGTGGGTGCTGGAGAGCACATAAATTCCCCCTTGGCCACTGGCAGAGCAGGTTCCAAGTCACAGTCCCTGGGGACGCAGGATCTCCTGCTTGTATCCAAAACCACGGCAGCAGTGGCTGTCTGGGCAGCTCCAGACCGCCAGAGATGTTCCAAGCAGCGATCGCACACTGAGATTTTCCCGCTGGCCTGGGCTGGGAGTGCCTGGTCTTTCCAGGTCCAAGAGCTCCTGGCTGGCGCTTGTGCACACCTCTCCCAGGGGAGGGTGTGGGGTGCACGTGTCTCAGGCTCTGATGGTATGGCGTGGGTCTAAGAGTGCCAGGCTGGTGCCTGCCCTCACCTCTCTCAAGGGAGGGTGTGGAACGCGGGCGTCTCAGGCTCTGATAGCATGGCACAGTGTTCTGCTGTCTGGCGAGGCTCCCAGCCCCTCATGGGAGCCAGACCCCACACATTCTCCCACACGCTGGTGGCTCAGGGTCCAAGACCTGTTTTCTCCTTTACACTCTCTCTGGCTCAGGGCCAGGGGAGGCTGTCCTGGGTCCAGGGACTTAAGCCCCTGTCCCTAACTGCTCTGATCCCCCCCCGCCCCCCCGCAATCCTTTGCTCTTTCTGAGTGCTTTCAACCAGACTCCAAGTTAATGCTGGTCCCCAAAGGCAGGGCACTCTCCTGTATTAGGGGTATTACTTTCCAATTGGTCGCCTCTGGTGGCTCCCTCCCCCTTTTGTGTTATCTTCCGATATCAGTCCTACGTTCCCACTCTGCTTTACCTGCCCACTGGTGTCTTCTGCCCCTGTAGAGATCCAGATGTATATAATTCTGATCTCAGGCTGATTTCATGGGTGATCGGAATTCTTTGGTAGGTAATCAGCTCACTTTAGGGTACAGATTGAAACGGTGCCTCCTCCTACTTCCCCGCCATATTGTTTCCCCCCCTCTCATTGTAGTTTTGATCTGCATTTCCTTAATTAGTGATGTCAAGCACTTTTCCATTGGCTATTTGTATGTCTTCTTTGAAAAATGTCTATTTACATCCTCTCCATTTATAATAGCATTGTTTTAGTTTTGGGTTTTCTCCTCTTCTTCCCTCTTCTTCCCTTCCCCCTCTTCCTTCTCTCTCTCTCTCTCTCTTTTTTTCCTACTGAGTTGTATGAGTTCCTTACATTGGATATTAACTTATTATGAGATAGATGGTTTACAAGTATTTTTTCCCATTCCATAGGTTGCCCTTTCACTTTGTTGATGGTTTCTTTTGCTGAGCAGAAACTTTTTATTTTGGTGTCCCACCTGTTTTTTATTTTGTTGCTTGTGCTTTTGATACAATGTCCAAAATATTACTGCCAAGATCAATATTAAAGAGTTTTTTCCCCCCTGTTTTCTTCTTGGAGTATTGAGGTTTCAGATCTCACATAAGTTTTTAATCTATTTTAAATTAGTTTTTATTAATCATAGAAGATATGGGTTCAGTTTTATTACAGATTGCTACCCAATTTTCCAACATCATTTATGGAAGAGACCATTGTTTCACATTAAATATTCTTGTTTCCCTAATCAATTATTAATTGTCTATATATGAAGATTTATCCAAGCTCTTGATTCTGTTTTATTGGTATATGTTCTGTTTTTATGTCAGTACTATTCTGTTTTGATTATTATAGCCTTGCAATATAGTTTGAAAACAGGAAGTGTATGTAATGCCTCTAACTTTGTTCTCTCTCAGGATTGCTTTGACTATTCAGGGTCTTTTGTGTTTCCAAACAAACTTTAAGATTTTTTTTTTCTATTTTCAGAAAATTTTCATTAAAATATTGATAGGGATTGCATTGAATCTATAGATGGCTTTGGATAGTATCAACATTTTAAAAACATTAACTTCCAATCTATAAACCTAGGATATCATTCATTTAAGATTCTTCAATTTCTTTCATCAAAATGTTACCGTTTTTAGTGCTTAGATTTTAACCTTTTTAAAATGTATTCCCTAAGTACTCTATTGTTTTGATGTCATTGTGACTGAGACAATTGTCCTTATTTCTATTTCAGATATTTTATTCTTAGTGTATAGGAATGCAACTGATTTCTGTATGTTGATTTTGTATCCTTTGACTTTACTGTTTTCATTTAGTAGTCCTAAAAGTTTTGTGGTAGAATCCTTGGGATTTTCTCCATATAATATCACATCATTTGAAAACTTCACTTTTTCTTTTTCAATTTGGATGCCTTTTCTTTTTCTTGCTTAATTGCTCTAAGATTTCCAGTACTAAATTGAATAGGAATGATGAGAATGGGCACCTTTATCCGGATCTTAGATGAAAACCTTTAAGTCTTTTGCTTATAGACTTGTCATGTATAACCTTTATTTTGTTGAGATATGTTCCTTCTATACCAAATTTATTGCAAGTTTTTATAAGATAAAATAGATAAATTAGATAAATCTCAATTGGTCACAGAATATTACCATTTTAATGTTCTGTTGAGTTTGTTTTGCTGGAATTTTGTTGAGGATTTTTGTGTCAATTGTCATCATGGATATTATTTATTATCTAGGCTTTTAGTTTTCTTTTCTTTAGTGTACTTAACTGGTTTTGGTATCAGGGTAATGTTAACATTATAAAATGAGTTTGAGAGAATTCTTTTCTGTTTAGTTTTTGGGAAGAATTTGAGAAGGATTGGCATTAATTATTCTTTACATTTTTGGTAGAATTGACTAGTGAAATCATCAAAAGTGAAAGTGAGGTACTCAAGTCTCTAGGTCTGAATTTTTTTTTTTGATGGGTGGTTTTTGGCAAATGATTCAATCTCCTTATCATTATTGGTCTGTTCAGATTTTATATTTCTTTACAATTAAGTCTTTGTAGATGATATGTTTCTAGGAATTTTTCCATTTCTTCTAGGTTATCCAATTTTTTAGTTTACAATTGCTCCCTGTATCTCATAATCTTTGAGTCTCTCTAGTATCATTTGTAATGTCTACCCTTTCATTTATGACTTTTGATTCTTTCTTTTTTCCACTTTGTCTTAGCCCAAGTTTTGTCAATTTTATTTACTTTTTTACAAAAAATCTTGGAACATTGAAAAAATAAAATAAAAATAAAGAGTACTTCTTTAACTCCTTAAAAAAACTACTTCTTATCATCATTGATCTTTTTATTATTTTTCTGGTTTTTATTTCTACTCTGTTCTTTACTATTTCCTTATTTGTGCTAACTTTGGGCTTAGTTTTTTCTTCTTTTATACTTCCTTGTGATGAAAAGTTGTTCACTTGATAGCTTTCTTTTTTTGTCACGTAGATGTTTATCTCTATAAACTTGCCTCTTAGAAATGCTTTTGCATCATCCTTAAGTTTTGATGTATTGTGTTTCTATTTTCATTTATCCCAAGTTATTTTTTTTTTCATTTTACATTTTATTTATTCTTTGACCTATTGGTTGTCTAGGAGTGTGCTGTTTAATTTACATATATCTGTGAATTTTCCTGTTTTCATCCATTTATTGATTTCTAATTTCATACTACTTTAGTTAGAAAAAATACTTGGTAAGATTTTAATCTTCTTAGATATACTAAAACTTGTTTTATTACCTGTCATATGATCTTTCCTGGAAAATGCTGTGTGTGAATTTGGGAAGGAAAGAGAATGTGTATTGTATTTCTGTTGTATGGAGTGCTTGATATGTCTGTTAGATCCATTTGGTCTAAAGTATTGTGCAAGTTCAATGTTTCCTCATTGATTATCTGTCTGGATGATCTATGCCTGGATGATGTTGAAAATGAAGTGCTGAATTCTCCTACTATTACTGTATTGTTGTCTATTTCTCCCTTCATATCTGTTAGTATTTGCTTCTTACACTTAGGTGTCTGATATTGGGTGCATAAAAATTCATGATTATTACATCCTCCTAATGAATTTGTACCTTAATAATATATAACTCCCTTTTTTGGTCTCTTGTTACACTTCTGAGCTTAAGTCTATTTTGTCTGATTTGTCTAATTTTTGTTTCCACTTGTATGGCATACTTATCCATTCCTTCACTTTGACCCTACATGTGTCCTTGAGTATTAGCGAACCATGGATGAGTGTGTTTATTTTTTGGCTCTCAGTTCTGTTCATTTGGTGTGTATGTCTGTTTTTATGCCAGTACCAACTGTTTTGATTACTATATCTTTATAATACAGCCTAAAATAAGAAAGTGTGATGTCTCCAGCTATGTTCTTTTTCAGAATTGCTTTGACTATTAAGGTATTTATGATTCTATATAAATTTAAGGGTTTTTTTTTTTCCCAATTCTGTAAAAAAAAGCCATTGGAATCTTGATAGGAATTGCATTGACTCTATAGATGGCTTTGGGTATTATGGACATTTTGACAATATTAATTATTCCAATTCATGAACATAGGATAATTTTCCCACTTATTTTTTTCTTTTTCAATTTCTTTCATTAATTTTTATAGTTTTTAGTATAGGTACATTTCACCTCCTGGGTTAAATTTATTCCTAAGTATTTAATTTTCTTGATTCTATTATAAATGGAATTATTTTCTTTATTCCTTTTTCACATAATTTGTTGTTAGTATATAGAAGCGCTATGGATTTTTGCATGTTAATTTTGCATCCTGCAACTTTATTGAATTCATTGATCTAACATTTTTTTGGTTGAGTTTTTAGCAAAGAATTAGTCTTCCTGTCTGAGTGGAGCAGGAGAACTGGCTTCAGAGGTGGCAATCCTGTGCCCATTTCCCTGGCCAAATAGGGCCACTGGTTTTGCTCTGCCAAAGACCAGTTCTGCCTGTTGTATTCTCTGTTCAAGTGTTTCTGGGCTATAGAGCCTCTAACTACTCTGTTTAGGCTTTCTGGTTAGGCTCGGCCAGGAGCTGTACTCAGCAGTGGGTGAGGCTATGTGAATGAGCTCCCTGCCAAGGCAGAATGGGCAGGCTAGCCTCAAGCAGCCTCCCTGGTGTTCCCAATCAGGCTTTCCGGTTGGTACAGCAGTTGGTATGGCTACAATTTAGTTCCTTTGCCTAGGCAAAATAGGGAAGCGGACTCCAAGTCCATCAAAGCTCTTTGTGATCTTGACTCTAATTAACTTGGTCCCCATAATCTAGCCAAATAATACCACTGTCTTTCCTCTGCAAATAATCAGCCCCATCTGCTGTAATCTACTCAATTTGTGTTGGGCCACACAGCTTCCAGGTGTTCTACCAGTTTTCTTGGTCATTTAGTGCAAGGAGATATACTCAATAGTGAACAATGCTGACTCAGCTCCGCCATCTGAGCAGTAGTAGACCAAGCTCCAGGGCTAGCAAGACTCTTTTTTTCAAAACCCAAATCATACAGACCTGAATCTCACCACATTTCCTGGTGAGATTATGCCACCATCTTGTCTCTGCAGATAAGCAAACCTGCTGGTTGGGACTACTACTTTTCGTACTGCAGGTAGGAACTCAGTCTGTCAAGGTCTGAGTGTTGGTTTTTGCAAGCACTTCCTTCCTTCCCTGTAATAGATTCCCCATGGTCAAGTCCCATGGATTACTCCACAGTCCCCATGGTGTGAGACCAAGTGGGGGCTCCCAAGAGATGACACACAATGCTAGAGGAGCCAGATGTCCCACCTAGGTTCTTTTTTCCAACTGAAGACATTGGGGGCTCAGGGGAAATCTCACAGTGTGGCACTCCAATGGGCATGGGAGAGGGGCAATAGGGTCGGTGTGTAGCCACTTCTCCTACCTCTCTAATGCAGTCTGTCTTGGTCTCTGTGATGTGGAGAGGGGGGTGCTTCAGCTTTATCCTAAGGTTCTAAGATTTTTCCCAAGGGTGTCTGTCCATGAATAGATTTCAGTTTTTCTTCTTGTTTGGGGGAATATGGTCAGGAATGACCTATGTTACAATTTTGGTGTGCCACTCCTCCTCCCACCTTTTATATTTCTGATGCCATAATTTACCTTTGTTTATTTTGCATATTCATTAACAAATTACTGTAGCTGTAGTTATTTTTAATACTTTTCTCCTTTAATCTTTATGGTAGTTAATATGTTATCGCACTGCAGTATAAGAGTATTCTGAATTTAACTATATAAATATATTGTCTTTACTAGTGTGCTGTATGTTTAAATATCACATGACAATTAGTGTCCTTTCATTTCAGCTTGAAGAACTTCCTGGATTTCTTATAAGGCAGTTTCAGTGGTGATGAACTCACTTAGCCTCTATTTCTTTTTGAGTCTTATTTCACCTTCATTTCTGGTGGACAACTTTGCCTGGTAAAGTATTCTTTTTAGGGAGTTTCTTTCAACACTTGAATCTATCATCCCACTGTTTTTTGGACTGCAGTGTATTTACAGAGATTGCTTCTAATGCTTGAGAGGATTCCCACATATGAGATAAATATTTTCCTCTTGCTGCTTTTAAAATTCTGTCTTTGGGGCACCTGGGTGGCTCAGTGGGTTAAGCCGCTGCCTTCAGCTCGGGTCATGATCTCAGGGTCCTGGGATCGAGTCCCGCATCAGGCTTTCTGCTCAGCAGGGAGCCTGCTTCCCTCTCTCTCTCTGCCTGCCTCTCTGTCTACTGTGATCTCTGTCAAATAAACAAATAAAATCTTTAAAAAAAATAAAATAAAATTCTGTCTTTGTATTTGATTTTATACAGTTTTATTATATTATGTATTGGCAAATATTATTGTAGATTGAAA
Source organism: Mustela lutreola (assembly GCF_030435805.1). Classification (NCBI taxonomy): domain Eukaryota; kingdom Metazoa; phylum Chordata; class Mammalia; order Carnivora; family Mustelidae; genus Mustela; species Mustela lutreola. The sequence goes on along the minus strand of NC_081297.1, from coordinate 31,576,915 downwards.
CTTTGCAGTGATTTATTAGCTTTTGAACTTGGATATTCAAAATATCTCCCTAGATTTGGGAAATTCTCAGGCATTATTTCTTTACATAAGCTCTGCCCTTTTCTTCTTCTGTGATTCCAATCATTCACATATTAGTTAGATTATTGGTTTTCCATAGTTCATATAGTCTTCATTAATTTTTTTATTTTCTCTTCTTTGTATAATTTGAATACTGTCTTCTACTTTACAAATATTTTCTCCTGCTGGATTGGCTATCAACTCTGGAGTTTGTTTGATTCTGCTTTATGATCTCTATCCTTCTGTTATACTTCTCATTTTGTGTATTCTTTTCTTGCTTCTGTTGATCTGACTTTTGTGTTTTCTTGTAGCTCAAGTGGGCTTCTTTAAAACAGCTATTTTGAATTCTTTATCAGTTAAATTGCAAATCTCCAATTCTTTGGGGCTATTGGAAAATAATGTATTTCTTGCATGGTTTAATGTTTACTTGATTTTTTAATGTTCCTTGATGTTCTCTCTGTTTTCATTGCATTTTAAAAAGTAGTCACCTCCTCCAGGTTTACTGACTGGTTTCCAGAGGGAAATCTCTTCTTTCAGCCCTGCTAGGAATTCTGATGTTTTTTCAGACCATTCAATGGGTGTGCCTGCTCTACACTTTGTGCTTTTTGTTTGTTTGTTTTGATGGTAGAATTCTTAAGCCTTCTTTCTGTGCTGCCAAGACAGGTTGGTTGCTGAGAGCCTCCTTTTTGCTTTCCTTATGGCAGTGCTGAGTGCTCAAGTTTATGGTTTCTTCCAGGTCAGTTTTCTGGGGGTGTTTACTATCTGTCTAAGTTCACGCTTATTGCTGTTGGGGAGCATGCAGAGGAAGCCAGCCACAAGGTGGATTTTGTGGGGGTGAGACACATGGAGTGTTGGAGGTGCCTGTGGACCAGTTTGCGGGAATCCACAGGTGAAGTGTTTTCAGTAGCTGATGTGTGGGCCTCCAGAGTCCTTTGACACAGTTAGCTGTTACTTCCCTTCTACACATTCAGTCTGAACCTTGGTGGCTGTTATCTCAGCCACTCTTTGACGCTAGGTCATGTGATTTATGACTCAGTTCTCTGGATGAGATAAAAGAAAAATAGGTCTTTTTGGCAGTACTCACTCACATGCTGGGTACTCACTCACATGCTGGGTACTCACTCACATACCCACTTTTTCCCACAGGAGATATCTTGGGATGAAAAGGGCTCTCTTTGCACTGAAGTATGCTGCCCTGAAGAAGGAGTGGTGTAGGTAAAGTCAAACTGCTCCTTTTACCCTCTATCCTGTATCTAATCTCAGATTTTGTTGTTGTTCCAACAGTGTGTTAGGACTTCTCTGCTGGACTCCTGGATTTCAACAAAGCCTCTCCTATATGTGGATAATCATCAAATTGGTTCTCTTTTTCACAGGGGGTAGATGGTAAAAACAAAACAAAACAAAACAAAAACCCACACAAAACTCCTACAATATTGATGTCATCACTGTAATCTTCTTTCTTGCCAAGTATTTTATAGGAAATGTCACTTACTACTTTTATTTCTCTGATATATCCAATTATGTCAAAGTCCTTTTTAGAAATCTTTCTCCCTTCTCATTGAGAAAGGTTCTTCTTTTGTAGCATTTTGATGCAGTAGTATTTTTAGTATTTGCAAATGTAAATGTACAAAAGCTCTTCTTCCTCTTCCGAGGTAAATTAGAATAATTAGCAGCAAAGCCCTCACTATTTTTTACCTGATATGGACGGTGGCATACACAGTTTTTGTCTGTAAGACAGAGTATTTTATTCTCAGTATCTTCCTTAATTTTCCTTATCCAAATCCGGTTTTAGTTGAACCAGAATATTCATTTCTGTATTTGACTTATACTGTACATTTAGAAGGATGCATTTATAAAGATTCCTTTGATAATTAGAGCTCTATACATAAACCACTGTTTCCCCCTCACCAATTTAATTGTTTATCAATTTTTTTTACAAACCCTATTGATTTTAAAAGTAACGTGCTATTGCAGAACACTTCCATTAAAACAAATAAGTATAAGCCTCATATTATTTAATCATTGGCTAAAGATTAAACTGAAACCATACACTGAGAGGCTTAGTAAGAGACTGTAATTGAGAAAATAAAATGCTGTTGACAGGATTTATTTCAGAAGCCATAATTCCAAGCTAGTCTTTCACGTTTGTCAAATATAAGTAAAAGCTGGGGAGGATTTCTAAGTCATTAAAGATGAAATCCTTAATATATGTTAAGGTAATGGCCCTATACTGTCAAATTTGTGTTTATCCTTCATCATGTTTTCATGAGAGTATCAAGACTAAATTATTTGAATGAAAATATTTTGGCATATCCTGGTATTAAAAATTGAATATAATTTTGAAAGCAGGTGGTACAGAAGACTAGCTACATCAGATGAACTTTCTAACTAAAATGCTAGATTAAAAAGAATGTATTTTAAAAAGTATTGCTGAAATGACATAAAAATATGCTCAGGAAAACCAAAAGAAGTAAAAACATTTAACTTGCAGATTCCTGCTAAAAATAGGGTGTGTGTGTGTGTGTTTGTGTATTTATGGTGTACATATTTTTGTAAAATTAACTGATGTATAAGAATAATGCAGGAAATTGGGGAGAATACAAGAGGTAATTTTTCCAAAATAAAAAAATAAATAAAAAAGAGGGCACAATCAAGTATTTCAGGAAATACATTATGTATGGCTTATGATGGCATACATAAGAACTGAGAAAAAATGGAATGAGATTATAACAGATTATAAAAATGGAATGAGATTATAATAGCACAGAATGGAAACCATTAGAATCTTATATATTTTATATTAGTGTTACATATTTTCTGAAAGCTTAAAATATTTCATAAAAAGTAAAAAGAAAAAAGGGTACTACAGAAAGTATTCTAGATAATTAGGTACTATTTTACATTGCTATATCTTTTACCTTGATTGTCAAAAGATGAAAAACTGATCCTGTTTGTTGAGACTTTCCGTGGTGTGATGTCACTGGTGAAAAAATCTTTATGTTGTGGGGACATATAACTGTCTTTAAATAAATTCACACCTAAAACAATTTAAAAAAAATTCACAAAGACATTATGACTATTTAAATAATACCCCCGTCTCCATGTAGTTGTCCTTATTTCTGCATTTGTAATCTTTTCATGTTTGAGTGGTCACTTGTCTATGATTCCGATTTCTATAAAATTCTTCATTTTCTCTCCTTTTTTTCTGTATTCTTAGATAACATCTTCCTTAATCTTGACCTTTAATCAAACCTATTTTATCTTAAATGTGAATATTAATTTTTGTATATGATCTATAATCTCCTTTCAACTCTTTTCTTCATAAAAATTTCTCTTAAATTTTGTTTAGAAGATTTGTAAATTAACAATAAATAAACACAGATTAGGTAACTAAATTAATTTTGTTCTTAAAGGACATGGTATTTTAAACTAAATGTAGATGAGAATACTTCATCAGGAAGACTGAAGCAAACAGTAATTCAAAGTACCTAAACAAAAATAGTCTGAAGATTAAAGATGGAAAAGTGACTCTTTACAATTTATCAGATTTGTTAGAGTAAGACACAAAATAAATTAACTGCTTGATTCAAACAATTTCATTTCTAAACCACCTTAGTTATAATCTCTTTGAGTAAATCATTTTTATTTGATTCATTTTTTAAATTTTATTTTAATTCCAGTTCACATAACTGATTGAAACTAATAGTGTTAGTTTCAGGTGTACAATATATTAATTTAACAATTCCATATAACACACTGTGTTCATCATTACAAATACACTCCTTAATCCCCATCACCTACTTCTCCCCTCCTCCTACCCTACTCCCCTCTGATAACCATCAGTTTGTTCTCTAGAGGTAAGAGTCCGTTACTTGGTTTGTCTCTCTCTGTCTCCTTTTTTTCCCATTGCTCATTTGTTTCTTGAATTCCACATGAGTGAAGTCATATGGTATTTTGTCTTTTTCTGACCTTTTTCACTTAGAATTATACGCTCTAGTTTCATCCATGTTGTACCAAATGGAACTAAAAATGGATTAAAGACTTAAATGTGAGACTTGAAACCTAGAAATCCTAGAAGAGAGCTTAGGAAGTAATGTCTCTGACATTGAATGAGGCAACATTTTTCCAGATATGTCTCCTGAAGCACAGAAGTATTGCTAGTACATCAAAATGAAAACCTTTGCTAATACATCAGAATGAAAAGCTTCTGCACAGTGAAGGAAACAATCAATAAAATTAAAGGTAACCTTCTAAACAGGAGAAGATATTTGATTATTTTTAGCTACTTTTTTTTCAGGAATAGAATTTTGATATAATTAAATAAATAAAACATTCAAAAGCAAAGCTTCAGAAATCTTGCTTTAATCTTAAATTTCACTAAGAATGCCTATTTTGTTGCTTTTATGTGAGGACTCAGCTATTTCTGAATTCTAGATTTCAGCATCGTTTCTGCAAAAATTCATGACTACAGTATTTCTTGCACCTAAGAGGAATGTATTGGTCACCTGGGTGGCTCAGGTGGTTCAGTTCAGTGTCTGACTCTTGATTTCAGCTCAGGTCATGATTTCAGGGTTGTTAGATTGAGGTCGTCCCCCCAGCCCCATACTGGGTTCTACACTGAGCATGGAACCTGTTTAAGATTCTCTCTCCCTCTACCCCTTCTCCCCTCACGTGTACACATGTGCGTGAACACTCTCCCTCTCTCTCTAAAAAAAGAGAGAGAGAGAGAGAGAGAGAGAGAAATGTATCTAACATTGTTACTCCAGGATCAGAAGCTGTAGTGTTGTCTTTGAATTATATAACACAGCTACATAACTACTCCAGTAGAGATGTAAATCCACATGCCAACTTTATATGCAGGGATATGGTAAACCAATGAAATAACTGTTATAATGTTCTTCTCAAACTCATCAACTAGCCTTTTTCACTTTTTCAAATTTAAAGCAACTTTCCTTTCTAAGCCAGAAATAGAAAGTGAGTAGAAGAGTAGTAATAAATATTACACCAAGTATTTTCCAAGGTCACTAGAGCACTGGATTTTATTGCTTACTTTGTAAATATGTTTTAAAACTAATAATATCTAGCTAATGTTCTATTGATAGTAAATACCAGAGTTTACTTAATTACAAGAGGAAATTCATGGAGATTTTTACCCATATATAACAAATAATTACTGTTGTCATTAAAGATCCATACCTAATTAAATCCCCCAAATGACATAAACCATAAATATTAGACTTAAAAAAATACTTGTTCTTACCAGGGTGACTTTTAAGTTCTGTACTGATTTCACCAGTTATTTTTTCTCCTCCAGCAGTATATGTCAATTGTTCTACATCAGTCTCTATAGACCAAAAAGAAAAAAAAAAAATCCAAACTCTTTATAAGGTAAGCATTAATGTGTGGTCATGTATGTGTGTGTGTCTGTGTGTAGTACAAACTTGATCAGCATATATTCTTATAGAAGAAGAGAAAAATGCAATGTCTAAATTGCACAATAAAAAATGTCATAGAATTTGAAGGGCTCTCAGCAATCATATAAACCTCATTATAATGAGCCTCAGAGAGGCACCTGGATGGCTGAGTCAGTTAAGCATCTGCCTTTGACTCAGGTCATAATCCCAGGTTCCTAGGATTGAGCCCTGCATCAGGCTCCCTGCTCAGCTCAGCTCCCTGCTCAGGCTCCCTCTCTCACTCCCCCTGCTTGTGTTCCTTCCCTTGCTGTGTGTCCCTCTCTCAGATAAATGAAGTCTTAAAAAAAAAAAAATAAGGCTCAGAAATGTTTAGGGATTTGATCAAGAAAATATATCAATATGATGACAAAACTGATGCACAAACTGACATCCCCTAATTCCTTAACCAGTGTTTTTTTTTGCTAACAAAATGTTAGTAACTTGGAAGTTATATTAACATAAATTTCTCGAGATGATTTACATTTTTTACAAAATTTATGTTAATAATATAACTTCCAAGTTTATGCTAAAAGAATATTCATACTGTAGGATATACAACTGAGATGGAACATAACATTTTTGTTCATAGTTCAAGTTATAAACCATAGTCCCACATCAGGAAAAGTTACTATGAGGCAGAAATTTTGACTCTCTTGACTATTTTATGTTATTTTAAGGTTATATGTAAATCAAGTGGGCATCAGTGATGTAGAATCTAGTAAGATATTCTGTGGTCTAAAGAGAAAGTGCCTATCAGTTCCCTTGTAGTTGGGCAAAGGAATATGAATGAATTGAATTTGCCGTAGTACCAGTATTGTGATTGCATACCATTTTATTTTTTATGTGATTTTAACATTTGCTGGATTTAGAAACTATTAATGAGGTCGTAAAAGAGGAAAGACACATGAAAGATATTAAAAAGGAATTTACATCAAATCAAAAAGAAGATAATTAGAATTGGTGACTTGGGCCAAATAATGAAACTAATGTTTTGTGAATGAAAGTTGGTTATTGGAGAGTGTGTATTAGGGACTGGAAACCTGTCATGAACCTGAATCCATAAGGTGGATCTTGCTTTGTTGTATGCGCTGAGACTATGGATAACTGTTAAAAGTTGTACTATGACTTTTGGACCCCAAATATATATTCACCACAACCTAAGAAGAGGTGGGAACCAGCCTGGGTATCTCACCAAAAAGAACCACAAAAAATAAGGTTGGATGCAACAACTTTCAATAAGCACATAATGACATTTTGTTAAAGCAAAATGATATAGAGAAATGCAAAGTGGGGTTGTTAGAAGATATATTTGAGGCTCTCTAGTTGTGTCTGCAGTTGGCATAAGTAAGACTGAATGGTTCATTTGGAATGAGTGTGAGGAGATTCTTAAATAAGGAGACATCGAGAACATTTCACAGCAGATAGGATTAAAAACTGAGGGGGAAAGGTATGTCCTAGAGAAATTTATAGTCTAGTTAAGAATTGGTTTCTGAGATGCCCTTCAACAGATAAATGGATAAAGAAAATGTGGTACATATATACAATGGAATATTTTTCAGCCATCAGAAAGGATGAAAACCTACCATTCACATCAACATGGATGGAACTGGAGGGGGTTATGTTAAGTGTAGTAAGTCAATCAGAGAAAGACAGTTATCATATGGTTTCACTCATATGTGGAACATAATCAGTATCATGGAGGAACATAGAGGAAAGGAGGGAAATCTGAAGGGGAAGATATCAGAGAGGGAGACAAACCATGAGAGACTATGGGCTCCAGGAAACAAACTGAGGGTTTCAGAGGGGAGCAGGAGGTGGTAAGGGTGTAAAACAAGGTGATGAGTATTAAGAAGAGTATGTGTTGTGGTGAGCACGGAGTCTTATATGCAACTAATGAATCATTGAATACTACATCAAAAACCAATGATGTGCTATACAGTGGCTAACTGAACATAATAGATAAAATGTCTCCTCCTTCACAACACCCTCTTCTGTCAGGGCAAGAGGCAGTAGTAAAAACTATGAACTATATGACAAAACTAAAGATTTCTACTTCACCAGAGATATAAATTTGTTTTGTATTTAAATCATACAGAGAGAATTAGTAACTAATGAAATAACTATCTTCTAAATTCCTCTACTTATCCATTTCATAAGCTAGAATTTTTGCTTTGCAAATACAAAGCAACTATCCTATGTAGCCTGAAAAAAGAAAGAGAGGAGAGCAGCTTTTGAAATGCTTCCATTGAGCATATTCCAAGCTCAATTTCGTGTCAGGTTTTTTGAGGATCACATTTTAATGGATGGGTTCTAAAACCTGTAATAGGTGGCTAATTGTCCATTTATAGTAACTGCTAGAATTCCACTAACTACAGGAGGGACTTTACAAAGATGTTTTAAAATGTAATAATAGCACATAGATTCTATAGTCTTTAAAGATCCAAGTTTAAACTCCAGAAGAAATAAATAACCCTTAAATAGACTTGAAATAGTTTTGTTCTTACCAGCATGACTCTTTGACTGTGTCTTGATCTCCTTCTTTAGCATACCTCTTTCCATAGCACCTAGGAGGGGCTCTGCATCAATCTCTATAGAAATAAACAGTTTCAAAATACTTTTGTAAGGTAAATGTTAACAGATGTGTGTTTGTGTGTCTAGTGTCCTTCTATTTGACATTTCTTATTATAGGAGGAGAATTATAATGAAATGTCTGGGTTGTAGAAACATAATAACTTAAAATCTGAAGAGCTGTTAGTAAACAGGTAAACCTCACTATACTGAAGCCTAGAGATGTTTAGTGATTTGACAAAGGTCACGTATCTGGGTAATGACCAAATTGATGCACACACTGTTGTTTTTTCTAGGGCTTTAACCAGAAAACATACAGTCTTTTGCAAATTTAAATAATCTCAAAGCATTTAACTTAATAGTATGACTTCCATGTATATTTAAAAACATATTCATAAAAAACAAAACAAAACAAACAAAAAAACAACACATTCATATGGTAGGGAGGGAGGACTTAACAGTTTTTTCCCAGGTCAGTTTACAAACTATGGTTAGTGGAGTCACAGATATTACTGTGAGGCAGAAATTCTTTGACTTGTCCAGGAGTATTAGGCTATGTCACTTTAAATCAAGTAGGCATTAGTGATGAAAAGAATAACAAATAATACACAGAATGAGATAAAGTGCTCTCTCAAGGTCATCTTAGCATGTATACCTTCTAGCTGGGGATGAGGAAATGGGTAATATGCAATAATGTGAGTATTGGCATTGCATCCCTTTCTATTTGAGTCTTTACATGATTTTTAACCTTATTCTGGATGTGGAAACTACTGTGTAGTTCTAATGACAGAAAAAAAAATAAAAAGAAAGTCATCTAAAAGAATTCCACATTGCAAAAGAAATGACTAGAATTAGTGACTCTGGGTTACCTATTGGGTAAAGTAACAAAAGCCAAACTATGGAAAGAGGCTAGATGTCCATCAACAGATGAATTGATAAAGAATATGTGTATATATACACAATGGCATAGTATGCAGCCATCAAAAACTGAAGTCTTGTCATTTGCAACAATGTGGATGGAACTAGAGGGTATAGGTCAATAAGTCAATCAGAGAAAGTTATCATATGATCTCTCTGATATGAGGAATTTGAGAGTCAGAATGGGGGGGTCATGGGAAAAAGGTGGAAAATGAAATAAGATGGTACTGGGAAGGGAGGCAAACTGAGATTCCTAATCTTGGGAAACAGGCTGAAGGTTGCTGAGGGAGGGGATTGGGAAGGATGGGGAGGTTGGGTGATGGACACTGGAGAGGGTATGTGCCACGGTTAATGCTGTGAACTGTGTAAGACGGATGATTTACAGACCTGTACCCCTGAAACAAATAATACATCAAATGGTAATAGAAAATAATTAATGACATTTATGAAAGTAATATGAGCTATAGCAATACATAAGTGGAAAACATTAGCGGACATGTTCTAACCTTCTGGTTTTTCTCCAACAGATATAATTAGAAGTACTGAGTCACATGAATTGAGAAAGCAGGGGATTCTAATGTAAGGGGGGAGGGCAATGGCAATAGCACTTGAGTGTAGATTGGGTTAAGTACTAGAAGCATACAAGGTATGTGTTTAATATAGGTTGAGTCACAATTTTCCTCCTTCACAATATCCTCCCATTGCTTTAAGTCTTTTAAAAATATCCTATATTGCTTGGAGTTCTCAGAGTTATTTTTAATATAGCATATTATACATATAGTGTATAATTTGCCCATTATAAATGTTTAAGCAGTCATTATTAATATGTTCATAGAAATGTGTAACAGTCACCACAAATACAGAATATACTGAAAATTTATACTCATCAAATTCCAGTGGGACTTAGAAATGTTATATCATATTTCGGATATAGAATTTTGAATAGTATTCTGAAGATCTACTCTCTTTATATATATATATTTTTTTTCATTAACTATAATTGTTTCATTGTGAAAGTTTGTGTCCTATAGAGAAACTGAAAGCAGAGCAAATATGTATAGGCAGTGTTTGGTATATTACTCATTTTATTTATAACATCTCATTCTCTTTCAGCAATTATTTTAAATCATATTATCTGCTCTAATTTTTTTTACTCTTGTTGCAGTATTTCAGTACTTCAAGTTTGTTCATTCTTTCTTCTGACAATATAAATCTACTAAGAACTTATAGTGAATTTTAAAATTTCAGTTACTGTATTTTTCAACTGGTGGATTTCCATATTGTTCTTTTCAAAATAATACCTTTCCCATTATACTTATTCCTGAGGGGTAAAGTCCTTGGACATGCCCATAGTCACCTTTGGGTAGCAGTATTTTTAACTTGGTTGTCTTTATATCTTTCCTTTATATATCCATTAAGCTTTTTGCCTCTTTGGAATCACACTAGAATTCAATGGGCAGTGTGTCTATCACTTTTACACTATTAAAGGCAGCAGTATAATCTCTGAACTATACAACACAACTAATGTACTCTACTACAGCTGAGATACCATAATATACCTGGTATTTCCATCAAATAGAAGGAAATTATAACCAATGAATCAGCTATCCTAAATTCCTCTTGTTACTATTATATTCATGAATTAGCCTTTCTTCTTTGGCAAATTGAAAGAATGTTCTCTCCAAGCCAGAAATAGAAAGTGAATAGAGTAGCATTAGACATACTTTCACCAACCATATTCAAAAGTCACTATAGGGGCACCTGGGTGCCTCAGTGGGTTAAAGCCTCTGCCTTCAGCTCAGGTCATGATCCCAGGGTCCTGGGATTGAGCCCCACATCAGGCTTTCTGCTCAGTGGGGAACCTGCTTCCTCCTCTCTCTCTGCCTGCCTCTCTGCTTACTTGTGATCTCTGTCAAATAAATAAATAAAAATCTTAGGAAAAAAAAGTCACTATAGCATTTAATTTTTTATGGTTTAATTTCTAAAAGAATTAGTTCTAAAACTCATATCTAGCTAGATTTTTATTTCTAGTAAATACCAGAATATAATGAATTATGAGAATATTCATGAAGATTTTACCTATATAACATATAGCTACTCTTGTCATTTAGACCCAATCTTCATTACACCCCAAAGAAGGTAAACAAACCAGAAATATTAGACTTGCAAAACTCTTGTTCTTACCAGGGAGATTTTTTGATTGTATCTTCATTTCCTTCAGCAATATACGTGTTCCATTAACACCTTTCAAGTGTTCTATATTAGTTTCTATAGAAAAAACATATGAAAATACTTCTTCATAAGGTAACCTAATGTGTGTATGCAGCACTAATTTAGTCAGCCTTGTTATTAATCAATAAGTATCCTAATAAAATATTTGTATTGCAGAATCAGCAAACTTTATTATTGGATATTAGCAATCATATAACTTCCATATATTGAGGCTTAGGGGTGTTAATGGTTTGATCAAGACTGTTTATGTCCAGAAAATGATAAAAACTGATGCACAAACTCACATCTCATAATCCTTTAACCAGTGCTTCTTCCATACAATGCTATGTCTTATGATAAATTAAAATATCCTGGAAAGTTTATGATAATAATACAACTTTTGAGTTTACATTAAAATCATAATCATACTGTAAGGATATACCTAGTGATGTGGAACATGAAGTTTTTTTCCCCACAGGTTACATTGCAAATCATGGTCTCCATTGCCACAGAAAATTACCAGGAAGCAGAAATTCTTTGACTAATCCAAGAATATTTTATGCCATTTTTATGCTATTTAGTTGTAAAAAACAAAAACAAAAAACAGGTATCAGTAAATGGGAAAGAATAGCAAGACATTTTGTGGATTGAGAAAAATGAGTACTTTCCCAGGTCTCTGTCATGCAGACATTGTATCTTGGGAGGAGGAAATGGTTAAATTTGCTGAAGTACTATAAGAGATTTGGTCTCATTTCATTTGAGTTTTTATGTGATTTGAAATTTTTACCCGATTTAAAATTTTCAACTAGGAGGAGGAGTCAAGCCGGCGGAGAAGTAGCAGGCTGAGACTACTTCAGCTAGCAGGAGATCAGCTAGATAGCTTATCTAAAGATTGCAAACACCTGCAAATCCATCAGCAGATTGAAGAGAAGAAGAACAGCAATTCTGGAAACAGAAAAACAACCACTTTCTGAAAGGTAGGACTGGCGGAGATGTGAATCCAAAGCAACGGGAAGATAGACCCCGGGGGGAGGGGCCAGCTCCCGGCAAGCGGCAGAGCAACAGAGCACAAAATCAGGACTTTTAAAAGTCTGTTCCGCTGAGGGACATTGTTCCAGAGGCTAAACCAGGGTGAAGCCCACGAAGGGTCAGCATGGCCTCAGGACCCGCAGAGTCACAAAAGGATCGGGAGTATCTAGTGTCGCAGAGCTTGCGGGTATTGGAACGGGAAAGCCAGCTACAGAGACAGAGCCAACAGTAAGCTCACAGCTCGGTGTTACCTTGAACCGGCCACAGGCTCGGTGAGCTCGGAGCGTGGCAGGAGGCCAGGCAGGCGGGAGTAACTGGGCGCTGTTCTCTGAGGGCGCACTGAGGAGTGGGGCCCCGGGCTCTCGGCTCCTCCGGGCCGGAGACCAGGAGGCCGCCATTTGTATTCCCGTCCTCCGGAACTCTGCGGAAAGCGCTCAGGGAACAAAAGCTCCTGAAAGCAAACCCGAGCGGATTACTCACCCCGGCCCCTGTTAAGAGCGGTGTAATTCCGCCTGGGGCAAAGACACTTGAGAATCACTACAACAGGCCCCTCCCCCAGAAGATCAACAAGAAATCCAGCCACGACCAAGTTCACTTACCAAGGAGTACAGTTTCAATACCAAGGAGAGCAGCAGAATTCCAGAGAAGGAGAAAGCAAAGCATGGAATGCATGGCATACTCCCTGTATTTTTTTAGTCTTGCAGTTAATTTAATTTTTTTCTTTTTCATTTTTTGTTTTTTTTTTCTCGCCTTCTGGTAAATATTTTTTTTTACTTTTACCCTTTTCTCTTTTAACGTTTTTTAACTAGCTTATTTAATATATATATTTTTTCTTTTTTATATTTTTTTATTTGTTTTCTTTTTTTAAATTCTTTTCTTTTTTTTTTTTCTTTCTTTCTTTCTTTTTGAACCTCTTTCTATTCCCTTTCTCCCCCTCATGATTTGGGATCTCTTCTGATTTGGTTAAAACCCATTTTCCTGGGGTTGTTGCCACCCTTTTAGTATTTTACTTGCTCCTTCATATACTCTTATCTGGACAAAATGACAAGACGAAAAAATTCACCACAAAAAAAAGAACAAGAGGCAGTACCGAAGGCTAGGGACCTAATCAATACAGACATTGGTAATATGTCAGATCTAGAGTTCAGAATGACAATTCTCAAGGTTCTAGACAGGCTCGAAAAAGGCATGGAAGATATTAGAGAAACCTCTCGAGAGATATAAAAGCCCTTTCTGGAGAAATGAAAGAACTAAAATCTAACCAAGTTGAAATAAAAAAAGCTATTAATGAGGTGCAATCAAAAATGGAGGCTCTCACTGCTAGGATAAATGAGGCAGAAGAAAGAATTAGTGATATAGAAGACCAAATGACAGAGAATAAAGAAGCTGAGCAAAAGAGGGACAAACAGCTACTGGACCACGAGGGGAGAATTCGAGAGATAAGTGACACCATAAGACGAAACAACATTAGAATAATTGGGATTCCAGAAGAAGAAGAAAGATAGGGGAGCAGAAGGTATACTGGAGAGAATTATTGGGGAGAATTTCCCCAATATGGCAAAGTGAACGAGCATCAAAATTCAGGAGGTTCAGAGAACACACCTCAAAATCAATAAGAATAGGCCCACACCCCGTCAATTAATAGTAAAATTTACAAGTCTCAGTGACAAAGAGAAAAATCCTGAAAACAGCCCAGGAAAAGAAGTCTGTAACATACAATGGTAAAAATATTCGATTGGCAGCTTACTTATCCACAGAGACCTGGCAGACCAGAAAGAGCTGGCATGATATTTTCAGAGCACTAAATGAGAAAAACATGCAGATATAGAATACTATATCCAGCTAGGCTATTATTGAAAATAGAAGGAGAGATTAAAAGCTTCCAGGACAAACAAAAACTGAAAGAATTTGCAAACACCAAACCAGCTCTACAGGAAATCTTCAAAGGGGTCCTCTAAGCAAAGAGAGAGCATACAAGTGGTAGATCAGAAAGGAACAGAGACAATATACAGTAACAGTCACCTTACAGGCAATACAATGGCATTAAATTCATATCTCTCAATAGTTACCCTGAATGTTGATGGGCTAAATGCCCCTGTCAAAAGATACAGGGTATGAGAATGGATAAAAAAACAAAACCCATCTATATGTTGCCTCCAAGAAACTCATTTTAAGCCCGAAGACACCTCCAGATTTAAAGTGAGGGGGTGGAAAAGAATTTACCATGCTAATGGACATCAGAAGAAAGCAGGAGTGGCAATCCTTACATAAGATCAATTAGATTTTAAGCCAAAGACTATAATAAGAGATGAGGAAGGACACTATATCATACTCAAAGGTTCTGTCCAACAAGAAGATCTAACAATTTTAAATATCTATGCCCCCAACGTGGGAGCAGTCAACTATATAAACCAATTAATAACAAAATCAAAGAAACACATAAACAATAATACAATAATAGTAGGGGACTTTAACACTCCCCTCACTGAAATGGACATATCATCCAAGCAAAAGATCAGCAAGGAAATAAAGGCCTTAAACGACACACTGGACCAGATGAACATCACAGATATATTCAGAACATTTCATCCCACAGCAACAGAATACACATTCTTCTCTAGTGCACATGGAACATTCTCCAGAATAGATCACATCCTCGGTCCTAAATCAGGAATCAACCAGTATCAAAATTTTGGGATCATTCCCTGCATATTTTCAGACCACAATGCTCTAAAGCTAGAACTCAACCACAAAAGGAAGTTTGGAAAGAACCCAAAAACATGGAGACTAAACAGCATCCTTCTAAAGAATGAATGGGTCAACCGGGAAATTAAAGAAGAATTGAAAAAAATCATGGAAACAAATGATAATGAAAATACAACAGTCCAAAATCTGTGGGACACAACAAAGGCAGTCCTGAGAGGAAAATATATAGCGGTACAAGCCTTTCTCAAGAAACAAGAAAGGTCTCAGGTACACAACCTAACCCTACACCTAAAGGAGCTGGAGAAAGAACAAGAAAGAAACCCTAAGCCCAGCAGGAGAAGAGAAATCATAAAGATCAGAGCAGAAATCAATGAAATAGAAACCAAAAAAACAATAGAACAAATCAACGAAACTAGGAGCTGGTTCTTTGAAAGAATTAATAAAATTGATAAACCCCTGGCCAGACTTATCAAAGAGAAAAGAGAAAGGACCCAAATAAATAATATCATGAATGAAAGAGGAGAGATCACAACTAACACCAAAGAAATACAAACTATTATAAGAACATACTATGAGCAACTCTACGCCAACAAATTTGACAATCTGGGAGAAATGGATGCATTCCTAGAAACATATAAACTACCACAACTGAACCAGGAATAAATAGAAAGCCTGAACAGACCCATAACCAGTAAGGAGATTGAAACAGTCATTAAAAATCTCCAAACAAACAAAAGCCCAGGGCCAGACGGCTCCAAGGGGAATTCTACCAAACATTTAAAGAAGAACTAATTCCTATTCTCCTGAAACTGTTCCAAAAAATAGAAATGGAAGGAAAACTTCCAAACTCATTTTATGAGGCCAGCATCACCTTGGTCCCCAAACCAGACAAGGATCCCATCAAAAAAGAGA
This sequence comes from Mustela lutreola, assembly GCF_030435805.1. Taxonomy (NCBI): domain Eukaryota; kingdom Metazoa; phylum Chordata; class Mammalia; order Carnivora; family Mustelidae; genus Mustela; species Mustela lutreola. The sequence continues at coordinate 31,561,061 of NC_081297.1, read as the reverse complement.
GCTATAGACCAATATCCTTGATGAACACAGATGCGAAAATTCTCACCAAAATACTAGCCAATAGGATTCAACAGTACATTAAAAGGATTATTCACCACGACCAAGTGGGATTCATTCCAGGGCTGCAAGGTTGGTTCAGTATCCACAAGTCAGTCAATGTGATACAACACATCAATAAAAGAAAGAACAAGAACCATATGATACTCTCAATAGATGCTGAAAAAGCATTTGACAAAGTACAGCATCCCTTCCTGATCAAAACTCTTCAAAGTGTAGGGATAGAAGGCACATACCTCAATATCATCAAAGCCATCTATGAAAAACCCACCGCAAATATCATTCTCAATGGAGAAAAACTAAAATCTTTTCCGCTAAGGTCAGGAACACGGCAGGGATGTCCATTATCACCACTGCTATTCAACATAGTACTAGAGGTCCTAGCTGCAGCAATCAGACAACAAAAGGAAATTAAAGGCATCCCAATCGGCAAAGAAGAAGTCAAATTATCACTCTTTGCAGATGATATGATACTATATGTGGAAAACCCAAAAGACTCCACTCCAAAACTGCTAGAACTTGTACAGGAATTCAGTAAAGTGTCAGGATATAAAATCAATGCACAGAAATTAGTTGCATTTCTCTACACCAACAGCAAGACAGAAGAAAGAGAAATTAAGGAGTCAATCCCATTTACAATTGCACCCAAAACCATAAGATACCTAGCTATAAACCTATCCAAAGAGGCACAGAATGCATACTCAGAAAACTCTAAAGTACTCATGAAAGAAATTGAGGAAGACACAAAGAAATGGAAAAATGTTCCATTCTCCTGGATTCGAAGAATAAATATTGTGAAAATGTCTACGCTACCTAAAGTAATCTACACATTTAATGCACTTCCTATCAAAGTACCATCCATCTTTTTCAAAGAAATGGAACAAATAATTCTAAAATTTATATGGAACCAGAAAAGACCTCGAATAGCCAAAAGGATATTGAAAAAGAAAGCCAAAGTTGGTGGCATCACAATTCCGGACTTCAAGCTCTATTACAAAGCTGTCATCATCAAGACAGCATGGTACTGGCACAAAAACCGACACATAGATCAATGGAACAGAATAGAGAGCCCAGAATTAGACCCTCAACTCTATGGTCAACTCATCTTCGACAAAGCAGGAAAGAATGTCCAATGGAAAAAAGACAGCCTCTTCAATAAATGGTGCTGGGAAAATTGGACAGCCACATGCAGAAAAATGAAATTGGACCATTTCCTTACACCACACACGAAAATAGACTCAAAATGGATGAAGGACCTCAATGTGTGAAAGGAATCCATCAAAATCCTTGAGGAGAACACAAGCAGCAACCTCTTCGACCTCAGCCGCAGCAACATCTTCCTAGGAACATCGCCAAAGGCAAGGGAAGCAAGGGCAAAAATGAACTATTGGGATTTCATCAAGATCAAAAGCTTTTGCACAGCAAAGGAAACAGTTAATAAAATCAAAAGACAACTGACAGAATGGGAGAAGATATTTGCAAACGACATGTCAGATAAAGGACTAGTGTCCAAAATCTATAAAGAACTTAGCAAACTCAACACCCAAAGAACAAATAATCCAATCAAGAAATGGGCAGAGGACATGAACAGACATTTCTGCAAAGAAGACATCCAGATGGCCAACAGACACATGAAAAAGTGCTCCATATCACTCGGCATCAGGGAAATACAAATCAAAACCACAATGAGATATCACCTCACACCAGTCAGAATGGCTAAAATCAACAAGTCAGGAATGACAGATGCTGGCGAGGATGCGGAGAAAGGGGAACCCTCCTACACTGTTGGTGGGAATGCAAGCTGGAGCAACCACTCTGGAAAACAGCATGGAGGTTCCTCAAAATGTTGAAAATAGAATTGCCCTATGACCCAGCAGTTGCACTCCTGGGTATTTACCCTAAAGATACAAACGTAGTGATCCAAAGGGGCACGTGCACCCGAATGTTTATAGCAGCAATGTCCACAATAGCCAAACTATGGAAAGAACCTAGATGTCCATCAACAGATGAATGGATAAAGATGTGGTATATATACACAATGGAATACTATGCAGCCATCAAAAGAAACGAAATCTTGCCATTTGCAACAACGTGGATGGAACTAGAGCGCATCATGCTTAGCGAAATAAGTCAAGCGGAGAAAGACAACTATCATATGATCTCCCTGATATAATGAAGTGGTGATGCAACATGGGGGCTTACGTTGGTAGGAGAAAAATCAATGAAACAAGATGGGATTGGGAGGGGGACAAACCATAAGTGACTCTTAATCTCACAAAACAAACTGAGGGTTGCTGGGGGGAGGGGGGTTGGGAGAAGGGGGTGGGAATATGGACATTGGGGACGGTATGTGCTTTGGTGAGTGCTGTGAAGTGTGTAAACCTGGTGATTCACAGACCTGTACCCCTGGGGATAAAAATATATGTTTATAAAAAAATAAAATATTAAAAAAAATTTTTTTCACCTAGATCCCATTATAGGAAAAATATATGAACATGGTTGAAGGAGAGTTTATACTGAAAAAGAAATGCTCACCTAAAGTCAACCACTAGCTCTAATAGTTTTGTGGTCAAGTTGGTTCTAACAGCACATACCTAAATTTGGAAACATGTTACGAAATAGTCACCCAGACGTGGAAGTCTTTCTTTGGAAAAATGCTGAGTTCATAAATTGTAAAGATCACACTATGAAAGAATTTGCTGTAGTGATGTTGAAGAGGTTACTACCTATGTTCTCCTCTAAGACTTTGAGGGATTCCTGTCTCACACTGTGGTCTTTCATCTATTTAGAGTTTATCTTTGCATATGGTATAAGTAAATGGTTGAGTTTCATTCTTTTATATATAGCTGTCCAATTTTCTCAGCACCATTTATTGAAGAGACTATCTTTTTTCCATGAGATATTTTCTCCTGCTTTGTCAAAGATTAGTTGACCATAGGTTTGAGGGTCCATATCTGGGTTCTCTATTCTGTTCCATTGATCTATGTGTCTGTTTTTGTGCCAATACCATGCTGTCTTGGTGATCACAACATTGTAATGTAGCTTGAAATCAGGCAACATGATTTATGTGCATTGATTTTGCATCTTTCCGCATTACTGAATTGCTGTATGAGTTCTAGTAATTTTGGGGTGGAGGCTTTTGGGTTTCCCACATAAAGTATCATGTCATCTGTGAAGAGAGAGAATTTGACTTCTTCTTTGCCAATCTGGACACATTTTATGTCTTTTTATTGTCTGATAGCTGTTGCTAGGACTTCTAGTACTCTGTTGAACACTAGTGGTAAGAGTGGGAATCCTTGTCATGTTCCTGATTTTAAGGGAAAGGCTCTCAGCTTTTCCCCATTGAGAATGATATTCACTGTAGGCTTTTCATAGATGGTTATTATGAAATTGAGGCATATTCCCTCCATCTCCACATTCTGAAGAGTTTTAATCAGGAAAGGATGCTGTATTTTTGTCAAATGCTTTTTCTGCATCAATTGAGAGGACCATATGGTTCTTATCTCTTCTCTTATTAATATGTTCTATCGCATTGATTGATTTGCAAGTGTTGAACTACCCTTGCTTTCCAGAGATAAAATTAACTGTTGTGACTTCATCAAGATAAAAAGTTTCTGCCCAGCAAAAGAAACAGTCAACAGAACAAAGAGGCAACCCATGGGATGGGAGAAGATATTTGCGAATGACACTACAGATAAAGGACTGATATCCAAGATCTATAAAGAACTTCTCAAACTCAATAACCAAAAACCAAATAAGTCAAAAAATGGGCAGAAGACATGAGTAGACACTTCTCCAAACATACAAATGGCTATTAGACACATGTAAAAATGTTCATCATCACTAGCTATCAGAGAAATTCAAATCAAAACTAAACTGAAAAAATATCCAATAGAAAAAAGACAATCTCATCAATAAATGGTGCTGAGAATATTTAGACAGCTATATATAGAAGAATGAAATTTGACCATTCTCTTACACCATACACAAAGGTAAACTTGAAATGGATAAAAGACCCTGAACATGAGGTAGGAATCTCAAAATTCTAGATGAGTACATAAGCAGTGAACCTCTTCAGCATCAGCCTCAGCAACTTCTATCAAGACATGTCTCCAAATGCAATGGAAACAAAAGCAAAAATGAACTTTTGGGACTTCATCAAGAGAAAAAGCTTCTACATAGCAAAGGAAATTGTCAACAAAACAAAGAGGCAACCCACAGAATGGGAGAAGATATTCGCAAATTGTACCACAGACAAAGGGCTGATATCCAAGATCTATAAAGAACTCCTCAAACTCAATACATACAAGACAGATAATCACATAAAAAAAAATGGGCAGAAGACATGACCAGACACTTCTCCAATGAAGACATACAAATGGCTAACAGACACATGAAAAAATGCTCATCATCATTAACCATCAGGGAGATTCAAATCAAAGCCTCATTGAGATACCACCTTATACCAGTTAAAATGGCCAAAATTAACAAGATAAGAAACAGCAGGTGTTGGAGAGGATGAGGAGAAAGGGAACCCTCTTAAACTGTTGGCGGGAATGCAAGTTGGTACAGCCACTTTGGAAAACAGTGTGGAGATTCCTTAAGAAATTACCCTGAAAAAAATTAATTAATTAAAAAATACATAAAGGAAAAAATGTGTAAGGCAAAAGGTATAATGATATAAAAGCTTCTTTGTAGACACCGCCCAATTTAGGAATAAGAATATTTAGGTCTTCTCTGGCCCCTTGCATTTCCCCTAAGAGGAAAGACAATCCTGAATTTTCTCTTTATCTTTGTCTTATTTTTATTTATACTTAACTATGTTTATATTATTAAGAAATGTATTATGTTGTTTTGCATGGTTTTGTACTTTGCTCAAGTGGAAACATACTGGAAACTTCTATTTCCACTCAATATTATACATTTTGCCTTGTACATGTAAGTTTTAATCCACGCAGATTTGATTTTCTTATATGCAGTGTGAGACAGGGTTCCAATTTCATCTTTTCACATTCAGATAACCAATTGTTCCAATGCCATATATTGAAAAGTGTATATTTTTCTAAATAATTTGCATGTTATCTCAGTCATAAATAAAATTTCCATTTTTGTTAAAAAAAGAAAGAAAGAAAGAAAAAGAAATTAAAAATAGAGCTTGATGAACCTGCAATTGCACTACTGGGTATTTACTCCAAAGATACAGATGTAATGAAAAGAAGGGACATCTGTACCGCAATGTTCATAGCAGCAATGGCTACAATTGCCAAACTGGAAAGAGCCAAGATGTCCTTCAGCAAATGAATGGTTAAAGAAGATAGGGTTCATATATATAATGGATTATTATGCCTCCATCAGAAAGGATGAATACCTAACTTTTGTATCAACATGGACGGGACTGGAGGAGATTATGCTGAGTGAAATAAGTGAAGCAGAGAAAGTCAATTATCATATAGTTTCACTTACTTGTGGAACATAAGGAATAACATGTAGGACATTAGGAGAAGGAAAGGAGAAGTGAGTTGGGGGTAATCAGAGGGGAAACAAACCTGGAGAGACTATGGACTCTGGGAAACAAACTGAGGGTTTTGGAGGGGAGTGGGGTTGTGGGCTGGGTGAGCCTGGTGGTGGGTATTAAGTAGAGCTCGTATTTCATGGAGCACTGGGTGTGGTACATAAGCAATGAATCTTGGAACACTGAAAAAATAAAATAAAATAAAATAAACACATTGAGATACCACCTTACATCAATCAGGAGGGTAACAATTGACAAGGAAAAAAGCAAAAAATGTTAGAGAGGTTGTGGAGAAAGAAGAACCCTCTTACACTGTTGGTGGGAATGCAAGCTGGTATAGCCACTCTGGAAAATGATATGAAGGTTCCTTAAGATGTTAAAAATAGAGCTACCTTATGACTCAGCAATTGCACTACTAGGTACTTACTCCAAAACCCAGAAGTAGTGTAAAGAAAGAGTACATGCACCCCAATATTCATAGAAGCAATGTCCACAATAGTCAAACTGTGAAAGGAGCCATGATGCCCTTCAACAGATGAATGGATAAAGAAGATATAGTCCATGTATACAATGGAATATTATGTGGCCCTCAGAAGAGATGAATGCCCAAATTTTGCATCAACATGGGTGGAACTGGAAGAAATTATGCTAAGTGAAATAAGTCAAATAGGGAAGTCAGTTATCATGGTTTCACTTATTCATGGAACATAAGAAATAGCATGGAGGACATTAGGAGAAGGAAGGGGAAAATGAAGGGTGGGGGGCAGGAATCAGAAGGCGAGATAACCATGAGAGATTATGTACTCTGGGAAACAAACTGAGGGTTTTTGAGATAAGGAAGTGTTGGGCGATGGGTTAGTCAGGTGATGGATATTAAGAAGGGCATGTATTGCATGGAGCACTGGGTATTATATGCAAACAATGAATCACGGAACACTACATCAAAGCCTAATAATGTACATAACATTAAAAAGAAAAAGATCACACTATGACCTTGGTAATCCAAATGTACCAACACTGCAATCTGTATAAATGTGGTGACATGCTGTACCATTACCAAAGTGAAATGTCCCAGATTAGACAAAACAAGTTTTCAATAATGAAGTAAGAACAGTTAATGAAATAAGATCTACAGAAACAAAAATCTGGAATTATTAACATTTATTTTAAGTTCTTTGGTTCTTTCTCCAACTGGTATATACAAGAAGGGTTTGTTCATTTGAATTGAGGAAGCAAAGTGTCCCTCAATAAGCAAACAAAAGTAAGAACAGTATCTGAGGGAAGATCAGGCTAAGTATTAGAAATTGAAAATTATACGCTGGAGAAATAATCTAGTAAAAATTACATTTTTCTCTCTTGTTATGCCCTCCCACTTTCCAAAATTTTTTATCCTATTCTTCTTGGACATGACTGGGTTATTTCTAAAATATATATAACAGAATACACATCTTTTACCTCTTCTGTTCGGTTTACTCCTATGTACCTTGCTGTTTTTGGGGCAATTGTAAAAAAGACAATTCCTTGATTTCTACTTCTGTTGTTTCATTATTAGTGTATAGGAATGCAACAGATTTCTGTACACTGATTTTGTATCCTGTGACATTACTGAATTCATGTATCAGGTTTTCTATACACAGTATCATGTGATCTGCATATAGGGAAAGTTTAACTTCTTCCTTGCCTATTTGGAGGCCTTTTATTTCTTTTTGTTTTCTGTCTTAAGAAGCCAGGACTTCTTGTACTATGTTAAATAACAGTGGTGAGACATCCTGGTCTTGTTCCTGACAACAGAGGAAAAGCTCTCAATTTTTCCCCATTGAAGTAAATATTAGCTGTGGGTTTTTGTATATGGCCTTTATGATATTGAGATATGTTCCCTCTATCTCTGCTTTGTTGGGGTTTTCAAGAATCGATGCTCTATTTTCTCAAATTTTTTTTTTGCACTAAGAAGGTCATATGGGGGGGGGGGCACCTGGGTGGCTCAGTGGGTTAAAGCCTCTGCCTTTGGCTCAGGTCATGATCCCAGGGTCCTGGGATTGAGCCCCACATCGGGCCCTCTGCTCAGCAGAGAGCCCGTTCCCCCCCCCCCCCGTCTGCCTCTCTGTCTACTTGTGATCTCTGTCAAATAAATAAAAATAAAAAATAGCATTAAAAGTATAAATTGCTCTAGGTAGTATAGACATTTTAACAATGTTTATTCTTCTGATCCAAGAGCATGGAATGGTCTTCCATCTTTTTGTGTCTTCTTCATTTTCTTTCATGAGTGTTCTATAGTTCCTCAAGTACAGATCCTTTTCCTCTTTGGTTAGGTTTATTCCAGGGTATCTTATGGTTCTTGGTGCTATAGTAAATGGAATCGATTCTCTAATTTTCCTTTCTGTATTTTCATTATTAGTGTATAAGGGCGCCACTGATTTCTGTACATTGACTTTGTATCCTACCACATTGCTGAATTGTTGTATGAGTTCTAGTAGTTTGGGGGTGGAGTCTTCTGGGTTTTCCATATAAAGAATCATGTCTATACTACCTAGAGCAATTTATACTTTTAATGCTATTCCGATCAAAATTCCACCAGTATTCTTCAAAGAGCTGGAGCAAAATTTGTATGGAATCAGAAGAGACCACGAATCGCTAAGGAAATGTTGAAAAACAAAAATAAAACGGGGGGCATCATGTTACCTGATTTCAAGCTTTACTACAAAGCTGTGATCACCAAGACAGCATGGTACTGGCATAAAAACAGACACATAGACCAGTGGAACAGAGTAGAGAGCCCGGATATGGACCCTCAACTCTATGGTCAAATAATCTTCGACAAAACAGGAAAAAATATACAGTGGAAAAAAGACAGTCTCTTCAATAAATGTTGCTGGGAAAACTGGACAGCTATATGTAGAAGAATGAAACTCGACCATTCTCTTACACTGTACACTAAGACAAACTCAAAATGGGTAAAAGACCTCAACGTGAGACAGGAATCCATCAGAATCCTAGAGAAGAACATAGGCAGTAATCTCTTTGATATCAGCCATAGCAACTTCTTTCAAGATATGTCTCCAAGGAACACTGTGGAGATTCCTCAAGAAATTAAAAATAGGGGGTGCCTAGGTGGCTCAGTGGGTTAAAGCCTCTGCCTTCAGCCCAGGTCATGATCCCGGGGTCCTGGGATCGAACCCCACATCGGGCTCTCTGCTTATCAGAGAGCCTGCTTCCCCCTCTCCCTCTGCCTGCCTCTCTGACTGCTTGTGATTTCTCTCTGTGTGTGTCAAATAAATAAATAAAATCTTTAAAAAAATAATTTAAAAATAGAACTTCCCTATGACCCTGCCATTGCACTACTGGGTATTTACCCCAAAGATACAGATGTAGTGAAAAGAAGGGCCATCTGTACCCCAGTGTTTATAGCAGCAATGGCCACGGTCGCCAAACTGTGGAAAGAACCAAGATGCCCTTCAACGGATGAATGGATAAGAAAGATGTGGTCCATATACACTATAGAGTATTATGCCTCCATCAGAAAGGACTAACACCCAACTTTTGTAGCAACATAGATGGGACTGGAAGAGATTATGCTGAGTGAAATAAGTCAAGCAGAGAGAGTCAATTATCATATGGTTTCACTTATTTGTGGAGCATAACAAAAAGCATAGAGGACATGGGGAGTTAGAGAGAATGGGGTTCGGGTAAATTGGAAGGGGAGGTGAATCATGACAGACTATGGACTCTGAAAAACAATCTGAGGGGTTTGAAGTGGTGGTGGGGTAGGGGTCGAGGTACCAGGTGATGGGTATTATAGAGGGCACGGATTGCATGGAGCACTGGGTGTGGTGAAAAAATAATGATACTGTTATGCTGAAAATAAATAAATAAATAAATAAATGAATAAATAATATATACCTCCAAAGGCAAAGGAAACAAAAGCGAAGATGAACTTTGGGGACTTCATCAAAATCAAAATCTTCTGCACGGCCAAGGAAACAGTCAAGAAAACAAAGAGGCAACCCATGGAATAGGAGTAGATATTTGCAAATGACATTACAGACAAAAGGTTGATATCCAGGATCTATAATGAAATCCTCAAACTCAACACACACAAAACAGACAAGCATATCAAAAAATGGGCAGAAGATACGAACAGAGACTTCTCCAATGAAGACATACAAATGGCTATCAGACACATGAAAAAATGTTCCTCATCACTAGCCATCAGGGAGATTCAAATTCAAACCACATTGAGATATCACCTTACACCAATTAGAATGGCCAAAATTATCAAGACAGGAAACAACATGTGTTGGAGAGGATGTGGAGAAAGGGGAACCCTCCTACTCTGTTGGTGGGAATGCAAGTTGGTGCAGCCTCTTTGGAGAACAGTGTGGAGATTCTTCAAGAAATTAAAAATAAAACTTTCTTATGACTTTGCAATTGCACTCCTGGGTATTTACCCCAAAGATACAGATGTCGTGAAAAGAAGGGCCATCTGTACCCCAGTGTTTATAGCAGCAATGGCCATGGTCGCCAAACTATGGAAAGAACCAAGATGCCCTTCATGGACGAATGGATAAGGAAAATGTGGTCCATATACACTATAGAGTATTGTGCCTCCATCAGAAAGGACGAATACCCAACTTTTGTAGTAACATGGACGGGACTCGAAGAGGTTATGCTGAGTGAAATAAGTCAAGCAGAGAGAGTCAATGATCATATGTGTCAATTATTTGTGGAGCATAACAAAAAGCATGGAGGACATGGGGAGTTAGAGAGGAGAAGGGAGTTGGAAATTGGAAGGGGAGGTGAATCATGAGAGACTATGGACTCTGAAAAACAATCTGAGGGGTTTGAAGTGGCGGGGGGGGTGAGAGGTTGAGGTACCAGGTGGTGGGTATTATAGAGGGCAAGGATTGCATGGAGCACTGAGTGTGGTGCAAAAATAATGAATACCGTTATGCTGAAAATAAAATTAATTTTAAAAAATAAATAAAAAGAAGGTCATATAGGGGCGCCTGTGTGGCTCAGTGGGTTAAAGCCTCTGCCTTCAGCTCGGGTCATGATCCCGGGGTCCTGGGAGCGAGTCCCGCATTGGGCTCTCTGCTCAGTGGGGAGCCTTCTTCCTCCTCTCTCTGCCTGTCTCTCTGCCTACTTGTGAACTCTGTCTGTCAAATAAATAAAGAAATAATCTTTAAAAAGAAAAGATCATATGGTTCTTATACTTTCATTTATTAATGTGGTGTATCATGTTGATTGATTCACAAACCAAAGATGTACATACAAGTTTTGTACTCTGAAAACTACAGAACACTTATGAAAGAAATTGAAGGTGACACAAAGAAATGGAAAAACTATCCATGTTCATGGATTGAAAGGACAAATATTAAAATGTCTATACTCTCCAAAGCAAACTACACATTTAAAACAATCTCTATCAAAATACCACCAACATTTTCAAATATCTTCTCCCATTCTGTGGGTTGCCTCTTTGTTGCTGATATCTAGGATCTATAAAGAACTCCTCAAACTCAATACACACAAAACAGATAATCATGTCAAAAAATGGGCAGAAGACCTGAACAGACACTTCTCCAATGAAGACATACAAATGGCTAACAGAAACATGAAAAAATGTGTCATCATTAACCATCAGGGAGATTCAAATCAAAACCTCACTGAGATACCACCTTACATCAGTTAAAATGGCCAAAATTAACAAGACAAGAAACAACAGGTGTTGGAGAGGATGTGGAGAAAGGGGAACCCTCTTACATGGTTGGTGGGAATGCAAGTTGGTGCAGCCTCTTTGGAAAACAGTGTGGAGATTCCTCAAGAAATTAAAAATAGAGGTTTCCTATGACCCTGCAATTGCACTACTGGGTATTTACTCCAAAGATACATATGTAATGAAAAGAAGGGCCATCTACACCCCAATGTATTATGGAGGACACATATTGCATGGAGCACTGGATATGGCACATAAACAATGAATTTTGGAACACTGAAAAGAAATTTTATTTTTTTTAAAGATTTTATTTGTTTATTTGACAGACAGAGATCACAAGTAGACAGAGAGGCAGGCAGAGATAGAGAGAGAGAGGGAAGCAGGCTCCCTGCTGAGCAGAGAGCCTGATGCGGGACTCGATCCCAGGGCCCTGAGATCAGACCTGAGCCGAAGGCAGTGGCTTAACCCACTGAGCCACCCAGGCACCCTGAAAAGAAATTTTAAAAGTAAATAAAAATAATTTAAAAAAGAATAAAAACATACCACCAGCATTTTTCACAGAGCTAGAACAAGCAAACCTAAAATTTGTATGGAACCACAAAAGAACCTGAATAGTCAAAGCAATCCTGAAAAATCAAAGCAAAGTTGGAGGCAAAATTGTGGACTTCAAGCTATATTACAAAGCTGTCATGACAGTATGGTACTGATCCAGAAACAGACACATAGATCAATGGAACGGAATAGAAGTCCCAGAAGTGGACCCACAACTATATGGTCAACTAATCTCTGAGAAAGCAGGAATGAATATTCAATGGAAAAAAAAAAAACAGTCTCTGTAACAAATAGTATTAGGAAAAATAAGCAGCAATATGCAAAAGAATGAAATTGGACCACTTTATTACACCATAACCAAAAATAAATTCAAATTGGATGAAAGACCTAAATGTGTGACAGAAAACCATCAAAATCCTAGAGAAGAACACAGGCAGTAACCTCAGCCATAACAGCTCCTTACTAGATACATCTCTGGAGGCAAGTGAAACAAAGTAAACATGAACTATTGGTATATTTATCTTTATCAAGATAAAAATCTTCACATTGAAGGAAATAATCAACAAAACTAAAAGGCAACCTATGGAATGGGAGAAGGCATTTGCAAATGACGTATATGATAAAGAGTTAGTATCCAAAATAAATAAAGACCTTATAAAACTCAGCACCTAAAAAATAAAAATCCAGTTTAAAAATGGGCAGAACACATTAATAGGCACTTTTCAAGAGAAGTTATCAAGCTGGTGAGCAGACACATGAAAAGATGCTCAACATCACTCATCATCAGGAAAATATAAGTCAAAATCACAATGAGACACCACCTCACACCCATCAGAATGGCTACAATTAATAACACAAGAAACAACAGGTGTTGGTGAAGATGCAGAGAAAGGGGAACCTCTTTCCTCCTGTTTGTGGGAATTCAAACTGATACATCACTCTGGAAAATGGTATGAAAGTCCCTCAAAAAGTTAAAAAATAGAACTACTCTATGATCCAGCAATTGCACTACCCAGTACTTACCCAAAGGATTCAAATATACTGATGCAAAGGGATACATACTCCTGATATTCATAGCAGCATTATCAACCATAGTCTAATTATACAAAGAACCCAAATGTCTGTCATTTGATGAATATATATACCATACATATATATATACACACACATACATACACATTTCTTCTTTATTCATATATATATATATGTATATATATATGTATATATATATACACATACATATGCATAATGGAATGTAACTCAGCAATAAAAAAATAATGAAATACATGAATGGAGTTAGAGAGTATTATGTGAGAGAGGGTTGGCTATTATAGCTAATGTTGCTAAAAGTATCAAAGGACACATATCCCTTCAAGTTAGTATTTTTGTGTTCTTTTGAAATTTTTTTTTTTTTGGTACTTGTTTTTTTTTTTTTAATTTTTTTATTTTTTATAAACATATATTTTTATCCCCAGGGGTACAGGTCTGTGAATCACCAGGTTTACACACTTCACAGCACTCACCAAATCACATGCCCTCCCCAATGTCCATAATCCCAACCCCTTCTCCCAAACCCCCTCCCCCCGGCAACCCTCAGTTTGTTTTGTGAGATTAAGAGTCACTTATGGTTTGTCTCCCTCCCAATCCCATCTTGTTTCATTTATTCTTCTTCTACCCACTTAAGCCTCCATGTTGTATCACCACTTCCTCATATCAGGGAGATCATATGATAGTTGTCTTTCTCCGCTTGACTTATTTCGCTAAGCATGATACGCTCTAGTTCCATCCATGTTGTTGCAAATGGCAAGATTTCATTTCTTTTGATGGCTGCATAGTATTCCATTGTGTATATATACCACATCTTCTTGATCCATTCATCTGTTGATGGACATCTAGGTTCTTTCCATAGTTTGGCTATTGTGGACATTGCTGCTATAAACATTCGGGTGCATGTGCCCCTTTGGATCACTACATTTGTATCTTTAGGGTAAATACCCAATAGTGCAATTGCTGGGTCATAGGGCAGTTCTATTTTCAACATTTTGAGGAACCTCCATGCTGTTTTCCAGAGTGGCTGCACCAGCTTGCATTCCCACCAACAGTGTAGGAGGGTTCCCCTTTCTCCGCATCCTCGCCAGCATCTGTCATTTCCTGACTTGTTGATTTTAGCCATTCTGACTGGTGTGAGGTGATATCTCATTGTGGTTTTGATTTGTATTTCCCTGATGCCGAGTGATATGGAGCACTTTTTCATGTGTCTGTTGGCCATCTGGATGTCTTCTTTGCAGAAATGTCTGTTCATGTCCTCTGCCCATTTCTTGATTGGATTATTTGTTCTTTGGGTGTTGAGTTTGCTAAGTTCTTTATAGATTCTGGACACTAGTCCTTTATCTGATATGTCGTTTGCAAATATCTTCTCCCATTCTGTCAGTTGTCTTATGATACTCTCAATAGATGCTGAAAAAGCATTTGACAAAGTACAACATCCCTTCCTGATCAAAACTCTTCAAAGTTTTGATAGAGGGCACATACCTCAATATCATCAATATCATCAAAGCCATCTATGAAAAACCCACCGCAAATATCATTCTCAATGCAGAAAAACTGAAAGCTTTTCCGCTAAGGTCAGGAACACGGCAGGGATGTCCATTATCACCACTGCTATTCAACATAGTACTAGAGGTCCTAGCCTCAGCAATCAGACAACAAAAGGAAATTAAAGGCATCCAAATCGGCAAAGAAGAAGTCAAATTATCACTCTTCGCAGATGATATGATACTATATGTGGAAAACCCAAAAGACTCCACTCCAAAACTGCTAGAACTTATACAGGAATTCAGTAAAGTGTCAGGATATAAAATAAATGCACAGAAATCAGTTGCATTTCTCTACACCAACAGCAAGACAGAAGAAAGAGATATTAAGGAGTCAATCCCACTTACAATTGCATCCAAAACCATAAGATACCTAGGAATAAACCTAACCAAAGAGACACAGAATCTATACTCAGAAAACTATAAAGTACTCATGAAAGAAATTGAGGAAGACACAAAGAAATGGAAAAATGTTCCATGCTCCTGGATTGGAAGAATAAATATTGTGAAAATGTCTATGCTACCTAAAGCAATCTACACATTTAATGCAATTCCTATCAAAGTACCATCCATCTTTTTCAAAGAAATGGAACAAATAATGCTAAAATTTATATGGAACCAGAAAAGACCTCGAATAGCCAAAGGGATATTGAAAAAGAAAGCCAACGTTGGTGGCATCACAATTCCGGACTTCAAGCTCTATTACAAAGCTGTCATCATCAAGACAGCATGGTACTGGCACAAAAACAGACACATAGATCAATGGAACAGAATAGAGAGCCCAGAAATAGACCCTCAAATCTATGGTCAACTAATCTTCGACAAAGCAGGAAAGAATGTCCAATGGAAAAAAGACAGCCTTTTCAATAAATGGTGCTGGGAAAATTGGACAGCCACATGCAGAAAAATGAAATTGGACCATTTCCTTACACCACACACAAAAATAGACTCAAAATGGATGAAGGACCTCAATGTACGAAAGGAATCCATCAAAATCCTTGAGGAGAACACGGGCAGCAACCTCTTCGACCTCTGCCGCAGCAACATCTTCCTAGGAACAACGCAAAAGGCAAGGGAAGCAAGGGAAAAAATGAACTACTGGGATTTCATCTTTTGAAATTTTTTATAGATTTTTTCTCTAGAGCAATTCAAGTTTACATAGAGTTCTCAAATACTTCTTCCACCCCCACTTACAATTTCTCCTATTGTTAACATTCTGTATTAGATAATATATTTGTTAGAATTGGTGAATCAATGTTGAATTACTAATAATATCTATGGTTTATGTTAGAGTTTACTCCTTGTAGCACAATTCTGTGGATATTGACAAATGTTTGTCATGTGCCCACCCCTATAGTATTACACATATTAGCTTTAGCACCCTGAAAATTCCTTGTGCTCCAACTCCCCATTACTCCTCATTCTGAAACCCTGGCAACTCCTGATATTTATACTGTCTGTATAGTTTTGCCTTTTCCATAGTTGTACATAGTTGAAATCACACAGCTTTTTTCAAAACTGGCTTCTGTCACTTAGCAATATTCCCTTGAGATTCTGCTATGCCCTTCTGTGGCTTGAAAGCCCATTTCTTTTTACTGCGAACAACATACCATTATATGGATGTACCATTGGTTAATCCATTCACTTACTGGAAAACATCTTTGTTGTGTCCAATATTAGGCAATTATAGATAAATCTGCTATAGATATTAATGCACAGATTATTGCATGGATATAAGATTTCAACTCATTTGAGTAAATATTTTGAAGCACAATTACTGGATTGTATGATAATGTTGGGCTTTATAAAAATGAATAGCATTTTCCACACTCAAGAAAAATAAATAAGGGTTCTTGTATTCCACATTCTTTATAGTATTTTGCATTCTCAGTGTCTTTGGGTTAGCCATTCTCATAGGTGTGTCTCATTAGGTATCATATTGTTGTTGTTGTTGTTTTTTTTTTTTTAATTTTTTTTTTTAAATTTTTTATTTTTTATAAACATATATTTTTATCCCCAGGGGTACAGGTCTGTGAATCACCAGGTTTACACACTTCACAGCACTCACCAAATCACATACCCTCCCCAATGTCCATAATCCCACCCCCTTCACCCAAACCCCCTCCCCCCGGCAACCCTCAGTTTGTTTTGTGAGATTAAGAGTCACTTATGGTTTGTCTCCCTCCCAATCCCATCTTCTTACATTTATTCTTCTTCTACCCACTTAAGCCTCCATGTTGCATCACCACTTCCTCATATCAGGGAGATCATATGATAGTTGTCTTTCTCTGCTTGACTTATTTCGCTAAGCATGATATGCTCTAGTTCCATCCATGTTGTTGCAAATGGCAAGATTTCATTTCTTTTGATGGCTGCATAGTATTCCATTGTGTATATATATAACATCTTCTTGATCCATTCATCTGTTGATGGACATCTAGGTTCTTTCCATAGTTTGGCTATTGTGGACATTGCTGCTATAAACATTCGGGTGCATGTGTCCCTTTGGATCACTACATTTGTATCTTTAGGGTAAATACCCAATAGTGCAATTGCTGGGTCATAGGGCAGTTCTATTTTCAACATTTTGAGGAACCTCCATGCTGTTTTCCAGAGTGGCTGCACCAGCTTGCATTCCCACCAACAGTGTAGGAGGGTTCCCCTTTCTCCGCATCCTCGCCAGCATCTGTCATTTCCTGACTTGTTGATTTTAGCCATTCTGACTGGTGTGAGGTGATATCTCATTGTGGTTTTGATTTGTATTTCCCTGATGCCGAGTGATATGGAGCACTTTTTCATGTGTCTGTTCGCCATCTGGATGTCTTCTTTGCAGAAATGTCTGTTCATGTCTTCTGCCCATTTCTTGATTGGATTATTTGTTCTTTGGGTGTTGAGTTTGCTAAGTTCTTTATAGATTCTGGACACTAGTCCTTTATCTGATATGTCGTTTGCAAATATCTTCTCCCATTCTGTCAGTTGTCTTTTGATTTTGTTAACTGTTTCCTTTGCTGTGCAAAAGCTTTTGATCTTGATGAAATCCCAGTAGTTCATTTTTTCCCTTGCTTCCCTTGCCTTTTGCGTTGTTCCTAGGAAGATGTTGCTGCGGCAGAGGTCGAAGAGGTTGCTGCCCGTGTTCTCCTCAAGGATTTTGATGGATTCCTTTCGTACATTGAGGTCCTTCATCCATTTTGAGTCTATTTTTGTGTGTGGTGTAAGGAAATGGTCCAATTTCATTTTTCTGCATGTGGCTGTCCAATTTTCCCAGCACCATTTATTGAAAAGGCTGTCTTTTTTCCATTGGACATTCTTTCCTGCTTTGTCGAAGATTAGTTGACCATAGATTTGAGGGTCTATTTCTGGGCTCTCTATTCTGTTCCATTGATCTATGTGTCTGTTTTTGTGCCAGTACCATGCTGTCTTGATGATGACAGCTTTGTAATAGAGCTTGAAGTCCGGAATTGTGATGCCACCAACGTTGGCTTTCTTTTTCAATATCCCTTTGGCTATTCGAGGTCTTTTCTGGTTCCATATAAATTTTAGAATTATTTGTTCCATTTCTTTGAAAAAGATGGATGGTACTTTGATAGGAATTGCATTAAATGTGTAGATTGCTTTAGGTAGCATAGACATTTTCACAATATTTATTCTTCCAATCCAGGAGCATGGAACATTTTTCCATTTCTTTGTGTCTTCCTCAATTTCTTTCATGAGTACTTTATAGTTTTCTGAGTATAGATTCTGTGTCTCTTTTAATTTACAATTTCCTAATGACATATGAAATTTCATATGCTTATTTGCCATCTTGTGTCTTCAGAGAAGTCACTCTTCTGAGACTCTTGAGAGTTTTAAAATTGGGTTGTTATTTCAACATGAAATTTAATCATTTTTATATATTTCAAACACAAGTCCTTTACATGGATAGGTGTTTTGCAAATATTTTCTCCTAACACAGATTATGTCTTTTAATTCTCTTAAAAATGTCATTCATGGAGCATAAACATTCATTTTAAAGAAGTCCAACTCATCACAATTTTTCTGCTCCTCTTTCTCTAGTTTCTCAAGGGGGAAGGAGAGATTACTTTTTTATCTTTCTAATTTTCTTATATATGTATTCAATGCTATTAGTTTCCTTCTTAGCACTCCTTTCATTGTTGTGTCACACACATTTTGATAAGTAGTATTTTAATTTTCTTTCTATTTTTTAAATTTCTTTTCAGCATAACAGAATTCATTGTTTTTGCACCACACTAGTGCTACATGCAATATATGCCCTCCTCAATACCCACCACCTGGCTCCCCCAACCTTCCACCACCCCACCCCTTCAAAACCCTCAGGTTCCTTTTCAGAGTCCATAGTCTCTCATGGTTCACCTCCCCTTCCAAATTCCCTCAACTCCATTCTCCTCTCCATCTCCCCATGCCCTCCATGTTATTTGTTATGCTCCACAAATAAGTGAAACCATATGATAATTGACTCTCTCTGCTTGACTTATTTCACTCAGCATAATCTCTTCCAGTCCCGTCCATGTTGATACAAAAGTCGGGTATTCATCCTTTCTGATGGAGGCATAATACTCTATAGTGTATATGGACCACATCTTCCTTATCCATTCATCCATTGAAGGGCATCTTGGTTCTTTCCACAGTTTGGCGACCGTGGCCATTGCTGCTATAAACATTGGGGTACAGATGGCCCTTCTTTTCACTACATCTGTATCTTTGGGGTAAATACCCAGTAGTGCAATTGCAGGGTCATAGGGAAGCTCTATTTTTAATTTCTTAAAGTAGGAAAAAATATACAGTGGAAAAAAGACAGTCTTCAATAAATGGTGCTGGGAAAATTGCACAGCTATATGTAGAAGAATGAAACTCGACCATTCTCTTACACCATACACAAAGATAAACTCAAAATGGATAAAGGACCTCAACATGAGACAGGAATCCATCAGAATCCTAGAGGAGAACATAGGAAGTAACCTCTTCATTATCAGCCACAGCAATTTCTTTCAAGATATGTCTCCAAAGGCAAAGGAAACAAAAGCAAAAATGACCTTTTGGGACTCATCAAAATCAAAAGCTTCTGCACAGCAAAGGAAACAGTCAACAAAACAAAAAGGCAACCCACAGAGTGGGAGAAGATATTTGCAAATGACAGTACAAACAAAAGGTTGATATCCAGGATCTATAAAGAACTTCTCAAACTCAACACACACAAAACATAATCATATGAAAAAAATGGGCAGAAGATATGAACAGACACTTCTCCAATGAAGACATACAAATGGCTATCAGACACATGAAAAAATGTTCCTCATCACTAGCCATCAGGGAGATTCAAATTAAAACCACATTGAGATACCACCTACACCAGTTAGAATGGCCAAAATTAGCAAGACAGGAAACAACATGTGTTGGAGATGATGTGGAGTTAGGGGAACCCTCTTACACTGTTGGTGGGAATGCAAGTTGGTGCAGCCACTTTGGAGAACAGTGTGGAGATTCCTGAAGTATTTTAATTTTCACTTAGTTCAAATTTTAAAAATTTGACACTTTGAGCATGTACTTTAGAGGTGTATTCTTTCATCTTCAAGTATTTTGAGATTGCCCAGCTATCTGTATATTATTGATTTCCATTTTAATTCCATTGTAGATTGAGAGCATGATTTATATGATTTCTATTTTAGAAAAAAAATTTAATGTATAATTTTTTTAAAGATTTTATTTATTTATTTTATAGAGATCACAAGTAGGCAGAGAGGCGGGCGGGGCGGGGGGAGCAGGCTCCCTGCTGAGCAGAAAGCCCGATATGGGGCTCTATCCCAGGACTCTGAGATCATGACCTGAGCCGAAGACAGAGGCTTAATCCACTGAACCACTCAGGCGCCCCGTATGCTTTCTTTCTTAACATATAGTCTAACTTTGAAAAAAATGTGGGTCTATCTTTGTGAGTATAACTTGTGAGTTTGACAGTAATGTGTATTCTGCTATTATTGGATGTAGTATTCAAGTAGACATCAATTAGATAAGTTATTTGATGGTCTTGCTGAGTTCACCTATGTTTTTTATTTTTTGCCTGCTGGTTATGTTCATTTCTGATAGAGGGGTGAAGTCTCCAAATATAAAAATGTACATGTAGATTTCTCCTTGCAGTTCTGTCACTTTTTGCCTATGTATTTTGGCACATGCACATTAAGGCATATACACATTAAGGAATATTATATCTTCTTGGATAATTGGCTCATTTATCATTACTTAATACTTCTTCTTATCCCTGGTAATTTTCCTTGCTCTGAAGTCTGCTTTTTCTGATACTAATATAATTATTCATGTACATTTTTCTCCATATCTTTACTTTTCTGTGTGTGTCTCTTTATGCATATATCAATTTTTCCACCTTAATAGAAGTGTAATTAACAAATAAAGTTGTAATATATTTAAAGTGTACAGCACAGTGATTTGATATATGTATGCTTCGAAAATGGCTCCCACAATCAAATTAACCCATCCATGACCTCACATAGTCTTGCTTTCTTGCTGCTTCTCTATCTTTTCTTATCTCTTTCTACTCTTTTCTTTTCTTTACTTTCCCTCCTTCCTTTCTTTCCTTCCTTCTCTCCTTCCTTCTTTTTTAGTGACAGTTCTTCTACCTGATCTCCTAGCAAATATCACATATACAATACAGTATCATTAGATATAATCATCATGCTGTACATTAAATCCATAGTACTTATATCTAAAAATTTGAACCTCTCATCAATCATTCCATTTAACCCATGGCAGGACGTGGCAACCATAATTCTACACTCAGTTTCTCAGCTTGACTTTTTTCTAGATTCTACATACAAGTAATTCTGTATAGTATTTATCTCCGTCTGACTTATTTCACATAGCAAAATGCCCTCCAGGCTTATCCACATGTTTGCAAAAGGCAGTATTTCCTTCCTTTTTATGGCAAAATTATATTCTATAATATATATTCATTATTCATTATCTATTAGTCCATTAATGGATTGTGTGCACTTAGGTTATTTTCATTTCAGCTAATGTGAATAATGCCACTGTAAACATGGTTGTACAAATGTTTTCTGAGATAGTGATTGCATTTCCTTCAGATACAAGCCCAGATATGTAATTACTAGGCCAGATGGTAATTCAGTTTTTAGTTCCTTTGGAAAACTTCCATACTGTTTTCTATAATGGCTGCACAAATTTACATTATAATCAACCATGTAGAAGAGTTGCATTTTCTTCACATTCTCACCAATACTTATTATTCTCTGTCTCTGACAACAGCGATTCCAAAAACTGTGAACTGATATTTCATTGTGATTTTCATTTGCATTTCCCTGGTGACTGGTGATTTTAAGCATCTTTTCATTAATCTATTGGCCATTTGTATGTCTTTGGAAAAATACTTGTTCAGAGATCCTTGAATTACTGTGATTGTGATTGAATTGTTAGTAAGTTCACCATTAAGTTGTATCAGTTCATTGTATATTTTGGATATTAACCTCTTAGCCAATATGTAGTTTAAAAGTATTTTCTCCTATTCTGTAGATTACCTCTTCATTTTGTGATTTTTTTGTGTGTGTGATTGTTTCATTTGCTGTACAAAAGTTTTTTAGTTTGATGTAATCCTACTTATTTATTTGTATTTTGTTCTTGTGCTTTTGATGTCAAATAAAAAAATATTGGGTTGCCTGGGTGGCTCAGTGGGTTAAAGCCTCTGCCTTTGGCTCAGGTCATGATCCCAGGGTCCTGGGATCAAGCCCTGCATCGGGCTCTCTGCTCAGCAGGGAGACTGCCTCCCCTTTTCTCTCTGCCTGCCTCTCTACTTGTGATCTCTGTCAAATAAATCAATAAAATCTTTTAAAAAAATTATTGCTAAGACCAACATTAAGATTTGTTTTCTTTTTTTCTTTTATTTAAATTCAATTTAGTCAGCATGTAGTGTATTATTAGTTTCAGGGGTAGAATTTAGTGATTCATCAGTTGCATATAACACCCAGTGCTCAATACATCAAGTGCCTTCCTTAACATCCATCACCCAGTTATACCATACCCCCACCTACCTCCTTGCCAGAAACCCTCAGTTTGCTCCCTATAGTTAAGAATCTCTTACGGTTTTCCTCACTGTTTTTTATATTATTTTATTTTTCCTCTGCATCTGTTTTGTTTTTTAATTCCACATATGAGTGAAATCATGTGGTATTGATCTTTCTCTGACTGACTTATTTCACTTAGCATGATACTCTCTAGTTCCATTCATGTCATTGCAAGCAAGATTTCATACTCAGCCATCAAAAAGAATGAAATCTTGCCATTTCTTTCTATAGCCATGTGGTATATATACAATGTCCTCTTTATCCATTCACCTGTTGATGGATATCTGGGCTATTTCCACAGTTTGGCAATTGCAGACATTGCTGCTATAATCATTGAGGTGCATATGTCCCTTTGAATAACTCTTTTTTTTTTTAATCCTTTGGGTAAATACCTTGTAGTGCAATTGCTGGGTTGTAGGGTAGCTCTATTTTTAACTTCTTGAGTAACCTCCACACTGTTTTCCAGAGTGGCGGTACCAGCTTGCATTTCCACCAACGGTGTAAGAGGGTAAAATCATCTGCATCCTTGCCAACATGTTTTTTCTTGTGTAAGTTTTAGCCATTCTGACCAGTATGAGGTGATATCTCATTGTGGCTTTGATTTATATTTCCTTGACGCCAAGTGATGTTAAGCACTTTTTCGTGTGTCTGTTGGCCATTTGTAGGTCTTCTTTGGAAAAATGTCTGTTCATTTATATCCCCTGCCCACTTCTTGACTAGATCTTTTGTTCTTGGCGTATTGAGATTGCTAAGTTCTTCAGAGATTTTGTATATAAACCCTTTATCAGATATGTCATTTGCAAATATACTCTCCCACTCAGTGCCTTGCCTTTTAGTTTTGTTGACTGTTTCCTTTGCTATGTAAAGGCTTTTTGTCCTGATGAAGTCCCAATAGTTTATATTTCCTTTTGTTTCCCTTGCCTAGTAAGAAATTGCTGTGGCTGAGGGCAAAGAGGTTGCTGCCTATGTCTTCCTCAATGATTTTGATGGAATCCTGTATCACTTTTAGGTCTTTTACCCATTTTGAATTTATTTTTGTGTATGGTGTAAGAAGTGGTCCAGTCTATTATTCTACATGTGGCTGACCAATTTTCCTATAACCATTTATTGACGAGACCTTTTTCCGTTGGATATTCTTTCTTGCTTTGTTGAAGTTTAGTTGACCATAGAGTTGAGGGTTCATTTCTGGGCTCTCTATTCTCTTCCATTGATCTATGTGTCTGTTTTTGTGCTAGTACCATACTATCTTGATGATTGCAGCTTTGTAATACTGCTTCGAGACTGTAATTGTGATGCTACCAGCATTGATGTTTTTTCAACATTCCTTTAGCTATTCAGGGTCTTTTCTGGTTCCATACAAAATTTAGAATTGTTTGTTCTAGTTCTGTAAAAAATTCTCATGTATTTTTATAGGGATTGCACTGAAAGTGTAGATTGCTTTGGGTAGCACAGACATTTTAACAATATTTATTCTTTCAGTCCATAAACATGGAATGTTTTTCCATCTCTTTGTGTCTTCCTCAATTTCTTTCATAAGTGTTCTATAGTTTTCAGAGTACAGATCTTTTACCTCTTTGCTTAGGTATATTCCTAAGTATCTTATGGCTTTTGGTGCAATTGTAAACAGGATCAATTCCTTGATTTCTCTTTCTGCCCCTTCATTGTTAATGTATAGAAATGTAACAGACTTTTGTGTATTGATTTTATATCCTGTAAGTTTGCTGAATTCTAGTATCAGTTCCAGCAATTTGGGGTCTCTTGGGTTTTCTACATGTAGTAATATGTCATCTGTGAAGAGAGTTTGACTTCTATGCCAATTTGGATGCCTTTTATGTCTTGTTGTTGTCCGATCACAGAGGCTAGGAGTTCCACTACTATGTTGAACAATAACGGTGTGAGTGGACATCCCTATTATGTTACTGACCTGACAGGAAAAGTTCTGTTTTTCCCTGTTGAAGATGCTATTCGCTGTGGGTCTTTCACATGTGGACCTTATGATGTTGAGGTATGATCCCTCTATCCCTTCATTTTGGAGAGTTTTTATTAAGAAAGAATGCTATATTTGTTAAAAAGCTTTTCCTGAATCTATTGAGAGGATCATATGGTTCTTATCCTTTTATTAATGTGTTGTATCATGTTGATTGATTTTCAGATGTTGAACCATCCCCACAGCCAAGGAAAAAATCCCACCTGGTCATGGTGAATAATTCTTTAAATGTACTATTGGATATGATTAGCTAGTATCTTACTGAGAATTCCTCTGTGTTTTCTTCTCCAAGTATTACAAATTTAGGATTTAAGTCTTTAATCCATTTGAGTTGACATTTCTTATGGTGTAAATAGGTGATTATTCTTTTGCATAAAGATACCCAGTTTTCCCAATGCTTTGAAAAAGCTATCCTTTTCCCATTGTATATTTTTGTTATATTTTCAAAAATCAGTTGACTATATATGAATGGGCTTATTTCTGTGATCTCTATTTTGTCCCATCTAACTATTTATCTGTTTTTATGTCAATAACATATTGTTCTGATTACTACAATTTTATTAATATAGTTTGAAATCTGAATATGTAATGTCTATAGCTTGCCTATTACTTTAGCTATTTGAAGTCTTTCATGGTTCCATCAAAAATTGTGCAGTTTTTTTTTTAAGATTAT
Source organism: Mustela lutreola (assembly GCF_030435805.1). Taxonomy (NCBI): domain Eukaryota; kingdom Metazoa; phylum Chordata; class Mammalia; order Carnivora; family Mustelidae; genus Mustela; species Mustela lutreola. The sequence continues at coordinate 31,535,868 of NC_081297.1, read as the reverse complement.
TTATTTATTTTTTTGACACAGAGAGAGAGAGATCACAAGTAGGCAGAGAGGCAAGCAGAGAGAGAGGGGAAAGCAGGCTCCCCACTGAGCATAGAACTCGATGCGTGGCTCAATCCCAGGACCCTGAGATCATGACCTGGGCCAAAAGCAGATGCTTAACCCACTGAGCCACCCAGGTGCCCTGTAAAACTGTGTAGTTTTAAAAATCATTTGTAAAAGTGACATGTGAATTTTTATAGCAATTGCCTTGAATCCGTTGTTTGCTTTAGGTAATATGGACATTTTAACATCATTCTTATATGGAATATCTTTCCATTTACTTGTGTCTTCTTCCATTTATTTCATCCAAGTTATAGTGAAATTTCAGTGTAGAGATCTTTCATTTCTTTGGTTAAATTTATTTCTAAGTATTTTATTTTTTATGTTACTAAATATGAGATTGTTTCCTTAATTTCTTTTCAGGGGGCATCTGGGTGGCTCAGTTGGTTAAGTGTCTAACTATTGATAGTTCAGGTCCTGAATATACAATTCAGATTATATTCAGGATATACACATATGTGTGTGTATATATATGCATATATATGTATATACTCTAATATATAATTCTAATATAAAGAATATACAATTCAAATATACAATTCTAATATATAAAATACAAACAATACTATATATTATAGTATAGATTATATTGTAGTCTATATTGTATATTGTACATAATATATAATTTATGTATTAATATAAATTATATAATGAAAATTTATGTAATTATATAAAAATATGCAATCATGTTATATTGCATATATTATATATGTATGAATAATTATATAAAAATGTATATATATTAGATTAAACCATTGAAGCCATCTGGTCCTGGGCATTTCTTTGGAGATTATTGATTATTACTTATTCAATTCCTCACACATTATTTCTCTGTTCAGATTTTGTATTTCTTCATGATTCAGTCATGACATGCTTTATATTTCTTGGGATTTATCCATTTTTTCCCTTAGTTATCAATTTTGTTGGCATACAGATGTTCACAGTAATCTCTTGTGGTATCAGTTGTAATATCTCTTCTTCATTTCTGATTTTATTGGACTCTTCTCTGTTTTTCTTAGACTAGCTAAAGGTTTTCAATTTGTGCAACTTTTCAAAGACCCAATATTAATTTTGTTAATCTTCTGTATTGTCTTTCCAGTCTGTACTTTATCTGTCTTCTGATCTTTGTTTTTTCCTTATAATAATTTTAAGCGTCATTATTCTTCCCTTCCCTTTGTTGTGGAGGTGTAATCATATTGTTCAATTGAGACCCATCTTTCTTATATGTAGGCATTTATTGCTTTAAACTTCCCTCAAAGAACTACTTTTCCTTTGACCCTCAAGCTTTTTATGTTGTGTTTTCTTTTTTGGTTGTTGTAAAATGCTTTTTATTTTCCTTTCGATTTTTTTCTTCTTCCCCCACTCCTCCTTCTTCACCCCTTCCTCTTCCTTTTTCTTTTACAAGCCTACTCTCATATCATTTTAAAATGTATGTTCAGTTTAGTTTCCATGAGTTAAGTATTCAGCTATGACCAGATGCTTGGACAGAAAAGTTTAGAAACACTCATATATGAAATAAAGGAGATGTTAACCTCCAAAAACTTTGTACACACTGCAGTTTCAATGAGTTACACATATCTCTATTCCCATAGGCTTATTTTTCAGTATGTTGTTTAATGTCCATGCACTTGTGAATTTTTCAGGTTTCATCTTATTGGTTTCATTTTATTTTATTTTATTTTATTTTATATTTTCTCAGTGTTCCAAGATTCATGGTTTATGCACCACAGCCAGTGCTCCATGCAATACATGCCCTCCTTATACCTACAGCCAGGTTCACCCAACTCCTACCTCCCACCCCTGAAAAACCCTCAGTTTGTTTTCTCTGAGTCCATAGTCTCTCATGATTTTTCTCCCCCTCCAATTTCCCTCAATTCACTTCTCCTCTCCTTTTCCCAATGTCATCTGTATTATTCCTATGCTCCAAAAGTAAGTGAAACAATATGATAATTGAGTTTTTCTTCTTGACTTATTTCACTCAGCATAATCTCTTCAGTCCCATCCATGTTGATACAAAAGCTGGGTGTTCATCCTTTCTGATGGAGGCATAATACTCCATTGTATATATGGACCATGTCTTTTTTATCCATTTGTCTGATATTATATATATATATATATATATATATATATATATATATATATATATATATATATATCTTGGCTCTTTCCACAGTTTGGCGATTATGGCCATTGCTGCTATGAACACTGGAGCACAGATTGCCCTTCTTTTCACTACTTCTGTGTCTTTGAGGTAAAAACCTAGTAGTGCAATCACAGGGTCATAGGGAAGCTCTATTTTTAATTTCTTAAGGAATCTCCACACTGTTTTCCAAAGTGGCTGCACCAACTTGCATTCCCACCAACAGTGTAAGAGGGGGGTCCCCTTTCTCCACAGCCCTTTCTCCACATCCTTTCTCCACAACCAACATCTGTTGTTTCTTATCTTGTTAATTTTGGCCATTCTAACTGGTGTAAGATAGTATCTCAATGTGGTTTTGATTTGAATCTCCCTGATGGCTAGTGATGATGAACATTTTTTCATGTGTCTGTTAGCTATTTATATGTCTTCTTTGGAGAAGTGTCTGTTCATGTCTCCTGCCCATTTTTGGACATGATTACCTGTCTTGTGTGTGTTGAGTTTGAGGAGTTCTTTATAGATCTTGGATATCAGCCCTTTGTCTGTAGTGTTATTTGCGAATATCTTCCCCATTCTGTGGGTTGCCTCTTTGTTTTATTGACTATTTCCTTTGCTGTGCAGAAGCTTTTTCTCTTGATGAAGTCCCAAAAGGTCATTTTCACTTTTGTTTCCTTTGCCTTTGGAGACATAACTTGAAAGAAGTTGCTGTGGCCTATGCTGAAGAGGTTACTGCTTATGTTTTCCCCTAGGATTCTGATAGATTCCTCCCTCATATTTAGGTCTTTTATCCATTTTGAATTTATCTTTGTGTACGGTGTAAGAGAATGGTCGAGTCTCATACTTCTACACATAGCTGTCCAATTTTCCCAGCACCATTTATTGAAGAGACAGTCTTTTTTCCATTATATATATATATTTACTGATATGTCGAAGATTATTTGACCACAGAGTTGCTCTCTACTCCATTCCATTCGTCTATGTGTCTGTGTTTGTGCCAGTACAACGCTCTCTTGGTGATCACAGCTTTGTAGTAAAGCTTGAAATCAGGTAACGTGATTCCCCCAGTTTTGTTGTTTTTCTTTTTTTCAACATTTCCTTAGCAATTCAGGATCTCTTCTGATTCCATACAAATTTTATGATTGTTTATTCCAGCTCTTTGAAAAATGTCGGTGGAATTTTGTTCAGGATGTCATTGAAAGTATAGATAGATTGCTCAAGGCGGTATAGACATTTTAACAATGTCTATTCTTCTGATCCATCAACATGGAATGTTTTTCCATCTTTCTGAGTCTTCTTCAATTTCTTTCATGAGTGTTCTGTAGTTCCTCAAATACAGATCCTTTACCTCTTTGTTTAGGTTTATTTCCAGGTACCTTATGGTTCTTGGTGCTATCATAAATGGAATTGATCCTCTAATTTCCCATTCTATATTTTCATTGTGAGTGTATAAGAAAGCAACTGATTTCTGTACTGATTTTGTATCCTGCCTCATTCCTGATTGCTGTATGAGTTGTAGTAGCTGGGGGGTGGAGTCTTTTGGATTTTCCATATAAAGTATCATGTCATCTACAAAGAGAGTTTGACTTCTTCTTTGCCAATTTGAATACGTTTTATTTCTTTTTGTTTCTTTTTGTTGTTGTTAAATCCCATGGATAAATCCCACCTGGTCATTGTGGACAGTATGTACTGTTAGATCCTATCAGCTAGGATATTGTTGAGATTCTTGGCATCCATATTCACCAAGGACACTGGTGTGAAATTCTCCTTTTTGATGGGGTCTTTGTCTGGTTGGGGATTAGGGTAATGCTGGCTTCATAAAAAGAGTCTGGAGGTTTTCCTTCTGTTTCTATTTTTTGAAGCAGTTTCAGGGGAATAGGTATTATTTCTTCTTTGACTGTTTGGTACAATTCCCCCAGGGAATCCGTCAGGTCCTGGACTCTTGTTTTTTGGGAGGTTTTTGATCATTGTTTCAATCTTGTTACTAGATATTGATCTATTCAGATTGTCAATTTCTTCCTGATTCAGTCTTGGAAGCTTATAGGTTTCCAGGAATGCATCCATTTCTTCTAGGCTGCTTAACTTATTGGGATATAACTGTTGATGTTGAATATGATGTTGATCATATTCTGATGATTGTTTCTATTTCCTTGGTGTTAGTCGTGATCTCTCCCCTTTCATTCATAATTTTATTAATTTGGGTCCTTTCTCTTTTCTTTTGGATTAGTTTGGCCAGTGGTCTATTGATCTTATTGATTCTTTCAAAATCCCAGCTTCTAGTTTTGCTGATGTGTCCTACTGTATCTCTAGTTTCTATCTCATTGATCTCTGCTCTAATCTTGATTATTTCCCTTCTTGTGTCTCAGGTTGGCTTAATTTGTTCCTGATTTTCCAGTTCTTGAAGGTGTAAAGAACACTGACATGTTCTGGATTTTTCCTTTTTTTTTTTTTCATGGGTCTTGGATGGCTATGTATTTCCCCTTAGGACCACCTTTGCCGTATCCCATAGGTTTGGACTGATGTGTCTTCATTCTTACTGGTTTCCATGAATTGTTTAAGTCCTTATTTGATTTTCTGGTTGATCCAAACATTCTTAAGCAGGGTCATCTTTAGCTTCCAAGTGTTTGAATTCCTTCCATACTTTTTATTGTGGTTGAATTCCAGTTTCAAAGCATTGTGGTCTGAGAATATGCAGGGAATAATCTCAGTCTTTTGGTATTGATTGAGCCCTGATTTGTGACCAAGTATGGTATCTATTCTGGAGAAAGTCCCATATGCACTCAAGAAGAATGGGTATTCTGTTGTTTTAGGGTGGAATGTTCTGTATATATCTATGAGGTCCATCTGGTCCAATGAGTCATTCAATGCTCTTGTTTCTTTATTGCTGCTTAGATGATCTGTCTATTACTGAGAGTAGTGTTTAAGATCCCCTACCATTAATGTATTCATATCAATATGACTCTTTATCTTGATTAACAATTGTTTTATGTAGTCAGCGTCTCCCGTATTGGGGGCATAAATATTTACAATTGCTTATCTTCTTGGTGGATAGACACTTCTTGGTGGATAGAATAATGTAGTGTCCTTCTTTATCTCTGACTATAGTCTTTAGTTTAAAATCTTTATTTATCGGGTATGAGAATCACTACCCTAGCTTTCTTTTGAGGCTCCTTCGCATGAAAGATGCTTCTCCATCCCTTCATTTTCAGTCTGGATGTATCTCTAGGTTCCAAATGTGTCTCTTGTAGACAGCTTATGGGGCCTGTCATTTTATCTAGTCTGAAACCTTGTGCCATTTTATGGGAGCATTTAGGCCATTCATATTGAGAGTAATTATTGAAAGATACGTTTTTATTGATATCATGTTGCCTGTGAAATTCTTGTTTCTACAGATGGTCTCTGTAAATTTCTTTTCTGTGTCACTCTTGGGTTCTTTCTTCTTTTATAGAATCGCCCTTAATATTTCTTGTAGTACTGGCTTGGTGGTCACATATCTTTTAAACTTTGGTGGTCTTGGAAGCTCTTTATTTCACCATCCATTCTGAATGTCAACCTTGGTGGATAAAGTATTCTTGGCTGCATGTTTTCTCTTTTAGTGCCCTAAGTACATCTTTCCAGCCCTTTCTGGTGTACCAAATTTCTGTTGACAGGTCTGACGCTATTCTGATGAACCTTCCTCTATGTAAGGAATCTCTTCCCCCTAGCTTCCCTCAGGATCTCTTGTCTAAAATTATGATTCATCATTCTCACAATCAAGTGTCTTGAGCTCTTTCTAGATTCATTGATCTTGGAGGGTAATCTTTCTGCCTTTAGGAAATGAACACTGGTTCCAATCCCCAGACTGAGAATATTTTCATTGAGAATTTGTTCAACTATATCTTCTAGTCTTCTTTCTCCTCCCCTGCAGGGATCCCAGTAATTCTGACATTGGAATGTTTCATGACATCATTTATTTCCCTAATTCTGTTTTCATGGTTTCTAAGCAGATTCTTCTATGCCTCCTCTTGATCCTTTTTCTCTATCAGTTTGTCCTCAAGATCACTAATTCTATCTTCTGCCTTGGTTACCCTAGCTGTTAGAGTATTTAGATAAGATCGGATCTCATTGATAGCATTTTGAACTTCCTGGGAAGCCCTCACTTCCACCCTTAGAGATTCCATGTTGTCAATAATGGTTTTCTCCAACCTAGCCATTGCCTGGATAATTGTTACCCTGAGTTCCCTTTCCAACATACTGTTTATGTCCATATCCAATAGTTCTGATGGAGAGGACACAGTCTCTGATTTTTCCCTCTGTTGGTTGTTCCTCTTCCTAGTCATTTTGGTGAGAGGTGGTTGAGGGGATGTGTAGCTTAATATATCAACTGCAATCCAGGCAAGGTGCATCCTGGAATGCTTCTGAGCAATCGGAAGTCACCACTAAAAAGAAAGAAAAAAAAAAAAAGAAAAGAAAAGAGAGAGAGAAAAAAGAGAAGACCCAGCCAGAATGGGCACAGAATTTAAGATTTATAAGGTATACAAACAAAAACAGACAAACAAGAAGATCGAGAAAAGTAAATGACAAGAAAAAAAAAAAAAAAAAGAACCCAGTCAAAATGAACCCCAAGGATAAGATGTATATAATACCAGAACAAAAGAAATACACAGAAACACTAACAGAAGAATAAGATGGGAATGTGGTTATAAATCCTCGATGTAGGCAAGAAAGGTTATTTTAATTCTTCCTGGGTGTATCTTGATATCTTTGTTAAATGACTCAACTTTCCAGAGATAAAGGGAGATTAAAACTGGTTTATATATGGGGGTGGTATTGATCAGGGAAAAAGGGTTACTTTGAAGCTACATCTATATGTATATTTTCAAAAGAAAAAGAAAAACACAGGTATATGTATGAGAAAACTTCAAGTTAAAAGGTTATTATGAAATATAATGGGGATGTTAACATTTGTAATGGTAAGTAGGTTAAAAAAATTACAAGAACAAGAATCATGAGAACAAGTTAAAAAAAAGTTAAAAGTTAAAAAAACACACACACACAAACTCCCACAGGTGGTGCGCACCCCCACACTGTCTCAGTGGTCGCCCGAGGTGCCTGCTTGTTTCTGTACCCCTGTGCTACTAAAAGCCACAAGATATATTGGTCCAGGGAGCCCACTCCAGTGGCTGCCTTTGCTGGGACTGCTGTCTGGGGTCCAGGCCTATGCAGGGTGCACTCAGACCCCACGGTCACACAGGTCACAGAAGGCTGCCACCAAGGGATCCTGACCAGAGATTGCACCAGGTTCTCCCAGGCGCAGGCTGGGAGTGTCCCGACCCTTAGCCAGTGGCAGAAGGCTGGGTTCCTAAAGAGTGCTGGTTGGTGCCCACACCAAGCTCTCTCAGGCACTTGTGGGAGTGCACTCAGACCCCGTGATCATGCAAGGCATGCAGAGTGCAGAAGGCTGTGGACCTAGAGAGCACCAGCTGGTGCCCACACCAGATTGTCATGCACAGGTAGGTGTGTGCCCAACTGAGCAGTGGTGCAAGCAGTGCAAAGCCGGGGCCTTAGGGGCCATGGACTGGGGGCTCCACTGTACTCTCTCTGGTACCAGTGGTCACTGGTGGTGACTGTCCTGGGTCCGCAGGCTTATGCCCATGCCCATGACTGCACAATTCCACCAGTTGCCCCTTGAGATCTTTTGCTCTTTTTGAGTGCCTGCAACCAGACTCTGGGTTAATGCTGGTCTCTAACCACAGGGCACTTTCAAATTGGAGTATTATTTTTCAATGTGTCACTTCTGGTGGCTCCCTCCCCTTTCTGCTTATCCTCCAATATCAGTCCAAGCATTCCCACTCTGTTTTACCACTCCATTGATGTCTTCTACCCCTGTAGAGATCCAGAAGTGTATAATCCTACATCTCAGGTGGATTTCATGGGTGTTCAGAGTATTCTGGTAGATATTTAGCTCACTTTGAGGAACCAGTTGAAACAGGGTTTCCTACTTCTCCATCATCTTGCCCCTCCTCCTTGTTATTGATTTCTAGTTTCATACCATTATAGTCAAAAAACATTCTTGAAATAATTTAAATATTCTTAGACTTGCTAATATTTCTTTTATGGGATGATATATGCTCTATCCTAGAACAGACTCCATGTATGCCTGAGAAGAATATGTATTCTGCTACTATGTTGGCATATTCTGTATAGGCTCATTGGCTTATTTGGTTTAAAATATAGTTCAAGTCCAACGTTTCTTTATTGATTTTTTTTTGTCTGGATTATCAATCCATTGTTGATAGTGGAATATTGAAGTCTTCTGGTATTGTATTATTGTCTATTTCTCTCTTCAGTTCTATTATAATTTGCTTTATATATGTTTAGGTGCTCCAATGTGGGGTGAATATACATTTAAAGTTGTTACATCTTTTTCACCACTATGTGCATATATAAGTATTACATTTTTATTCTCTCCCACATTTTATCTTATTAATATCACAATTTTTAATATTTATCTATAATTTATCATTGTAGCCATAGTTATTTTAATAGGTTTTTTTTAAGATTTTTTTTTTAATTTTTTATTTTTTATAAACATATATTTTTATCCCCAGGGGTACAGGTCTGTGAATCACCAGGTTTACACACTTCACAGCACTCACCAAATCACATACCCTCCCCAATGTCCATAATCCCACCCCCTTCTCCCAAACCCCCTCCCCCCGGCAACCCTCAGTTTTTTTTGTGAGATTAAGAGTCACTTATGGTTTGTCTCCCTCCCAATCCCATCTTGTTTCATTTATTCTTCTTCTACCCACTTAAGCCTCCATGTTGTATCACCACTTCCTCATATCAGGGAGATCATATGATAGTTGTCTTTCTCTGCTTGACTTATTTCGCTAAGCATGATACGCTCTAGTTCCATCCATGTTGTTGCAAATGGCAAGATTTCATTTCTTTTGATGGCTGCATAGTATTCCATTGTGTATATATACCACATCTTCTTGATCCATTCATCTGTTGATGGGCATCTAGGTTCTTTCCATAGTTTGGCTATTGTGGACATTGCTGCTATAAACATTCGGGTGCATGTGCCCCTTTGGATCACTACATTTGTATCTTTAGGGTAAATACCCAATAGTGCAATTGCTGGGTCATAGGGCAGTTCTATTTTCAACATTTTGAGGAACCTCCACTTGATGAACACAGATGCGAAAATACTCAACAAAATACTAGCCAATAGGATTCAACAGTACATTAAAAGGATTATTCACCACGACCAAGTGGGATTTATTCCAGGGCTGCAAGGTTGGTTCAACATCCGCAAATCAGTCAATGTGATACAACACATCAATAAAAGAAAGAACAAGAACCATATGATACTCTCAATAGATGCTGAAAAAGCATTTGACAAAGTACAACATCCCTTCCTGATCAAAACTCTTCAAAGTGTAGGGATAGAGGGCACATACCTCAATATCATCAAAGCCATCTATGAAAAACCCACTGCAAATATCATTCTCAATGGAGAAAAACTGAAAGCTTTTCCGCTAAGGTCAGGAACACGGCAGGGATGTCCATTATCACCACTGCTTTTCAACATCGTACTAGAGGTCCTAGCCTCAGCAATCAGACAACAAAAGGAAATTAAAGGCATCCAAATCGGCAAAGAAGAAGTCAAATTATCACTCTTCGCAGATGATATGATACTATATGTGGAAAACCCAAAAGACTCCACTCCAAAACTGCTAGAACTTATACAGGAATTCAGTAAAGTGTCAGGATATAAAATCAATGCACAGAAATCAGTTGCATTTCTCTACACCAACAGCAAGATTTTATTTATTTATTTGTCATAGGGAGAGAAGCGAGAGCAAGCACAGGCAGACAGAGTGGCAGGCAGAGGCAGAGGGAGAAGCAGGCTCCCAGCCAAGCAAGGAGCCCGATGTGGGACTCGATCCCAGGACGCTGGGATCATGACCTGAGCTGAAGGCAGCTGCTTAACCTACTGAGCCACCCAGGCATCCCTTAATAGTTTTGTCTTAACCTTTATAATACAGGTAAAGGGATTTATATACCACCATTACATTATTTGACTTTTACCAAGGAGTGTTATGTTTTCATGTATTTTCATTATGTTACTAGTTAGCATCCTTTTGTGTCAGCTTAAAGAATACCTTTAGTTCTTATCAATTGGATCAAATTATGATAAACTTGACTCCTTTAACTTTTCTTCCTTTTTGTTTTTTGTCTGGGAAAATTTTGATCTCTCAATTCTGAAGGACAAATTTACTGAATAAAAAATTCTTGGATGGCAGTCCTCACCCCCCCTTTTAACAACTTGAAAATATCATCCAATTTTCTCCCGGGCTACAAGGTTCTTGCTTGCAGAAATCCACTAATAGGCTTATGAGTTTCCCTTGAGTATAACAGATTACTTTTGTGGCTTTCAATATTTTCTTTAAGTTTTGAGAATTTAATTATATGCTGCAATGTGGGTCTCTTTATATTCATTTTATTTGGTGTTGTTTGTGCTCCTTGCAAATGTCTATTTACACAAGTTTGGGAATTTTTTAGCTATTGCTAGAGTAAGTTCTGCCCCTTTCTCATTCTCTTCTCTGTGACTCCCATAAAACATACATTATTTTACTTGACTTTATGATGACCCATTAGCCCTTTAATCCTTTTCATTCTTTTTTTTTTCCTTTTTGCTCCTTTGATTGGGTAAAATCCACTGAGTTGTCTTTGAGTTTACTGATCTTTTCTTCTGCTTTACCTAGTCTATTAAGTAGTTCTATTGATTAAGTAGTTCTATTGATTTTTTTTTCAAGTCAGTTATTTTATTCTTCAACCTTATGATTTATGTTTGGGTACTCTTCCTTCTCTGTTGAAATTCCTACTTTTTTCATACATTACTCTCCTGACATCAGTAAGCATCTTTATAACCTTTATTTTGAATTTGCTGTTGGGTAAATAACTTGTCTCTGTTTCCATTGGGTCAGTTTCTGGAGATTTGTCTTCCTTTGTTCAGAACATATTCCCATTCCTTCAGTTTAACTCTCGGTATTGGTTTGTGTGCACTAGATAAAACAGCCTTCTCTCCCAGCGATGACAGTCTGGACCTGTTTATGAGATAAACCTTGCCAATCAGCTTAGCCTACTCTTCTGTTTGCCGCTCAAACCTCTGTGCTTGTTTAAACTGCTGTCTTTGTTCTGAGTAGTGCCTAGGAGATTTGGGTGTGCTGTGACTAGTCAGCAACCCAAAGACATTAGAAATGTCCACACACTCAATCATGCACTGTGGATTACCACTAATTGTCCTTTCAGCTCATCAATGCAGGCTAAGTGAAAGCCAATCATCAGGCTGAAGATAGAAAAGTCAGGATGTTAGATAAGTAGTCTATCTCCTAGTAAGGAGAAACTTCGAGTTGGGTGTTTTTGCCCATTCATCCTGTGATGATTTGGAGGAGATAGTCATTGAGAGTTATTTTGTATGCATATAGATGTGCATCATTAATCTCTGCAGTCCTGGTGCTCTTACAAATGCCGCACCCCTTCAGGTCCCAGAACCGCCAAGCCCTTATACAAAGAAGTTAGGGTGCTAGATGTATAGACAAACTCCTTTAAAGGAGAAGATGGAGACTTGGCTTTATTCCTGGGATGAGCCATGAGAAGGCACAGGGAGTTCCTATATGCTTACATCAGCTTCTAGGGGATTAAGTAGCTTAACACTGTCCCAGGAGACTCACAAATACCAAACATTGTTTGTTTGTTTGTTTTCAGATATAAGTGATTTGGGAGCCCATCCATCAAGTGGCAGCTGTAAAAGTTGTGGACATGTTCCTTCTATGGAGAAGCTGAAGACTTGGTTTTACTGTTCCTGCTGGAAGAAGAAGATAGAGAAAATGCCCACAAGTACTTTCAGGCTCCCAAGAAGGTCCTAATTAGCTCCCTCATGCAGCGTGATTTAAAAGTAGATGGAGAATAATGCAGTCAAGCCCCTTAAAGAGAGAAACTGGGAGCCTTGTATTTTTGCCTGCTCCCTCTGTACTGAGCCGAGGGGGATTGCCATTGGAAGTGTTCATGCATCCATTTTAAAATGACCTCTTTTTTTCAAGAAATAAGAACTGTTGGTGAGCATATGGAAAAAAAAAATTTTTCACACCGTTGGGAATGTAAACTGGTCAGTCACTATGGAAACAGCATGGAGGTCCCCCCCCCGAAAATTAAAAATGGAAATACCATATGATCTGATAATTCTACTACTGAGTAGTTACCCAGAGAAAACAAAACTAATTTGAAAATGTATTTGCACCCCTATGTTTATTGCAGCATTATTTACAATAGCCAAAGTGTGTCCATTTATAGACAAAAGATTAAGAAAGATTATGTGTGTGTGTGTGTGTGTGTGTGTACTATTCCATGTATATACATGGAATGGAATATTATTCATTATTACTCAGCTATAATAAAAGGTAAGAATGCGCTATTTGCCAAAACATGAATGGGCCTAGAGAATATTATGCTAAGTGAAATATGTCAGACTGAGGAAGACAAATACCATATTATTTCATACATATGCAGAATCTTAAACAAACCAAAAGCAGAATCAAACATAAATACAGAGAACAAATTAATGGTTGCCAGAAGGGAGGGGATTGGGAGGATAGGCCAAATGGGTAAAGAGAAGGTGATACAGGCTTCCGGCTGTGCAATGAATAAGTCATGGGAATAAAAGACACAGCATTAAGGAATATAGTCAGTGATACTGCAATAATATATAGTGGCAGATGTAGCTACACGTGCGGTGTGAGCATAGTATAATGCATAAACTTGACATGGGGTGCCTGGGCGGCTCAGTCAATTAAGCCTCTGAATCTTGATTTTTATCTCAGGTCATTATCTCAGGGTTGTGAAACCAAGCCCTGTATTGGTTTCCATAGTGGGCATGGAGCCTGCTTAAGATTATCTCCCTCTCCCTCCCCCACTCCCTCTGCCCCTCCCACCCCACTTATGCTCACTCTCTTAAAAAAAAACAAAAACAATAACTTGTCAAATCAGTATATTATATACCTAAGACTAATGTAACACCATGTGTCAACTATAATAAAAAATAAAATAAAATAACATGGGTGTCCTCTTTTTAAAATTTGTTACCTTTAGGACTTACAAACACTAAGGTACACTGATTCTCCAAGCTAGTAATTTGGGAGCCAGGAACCTGGTTGGAAGCCATAAAACTTGGTTTTCAAGTATGTGGTCCAGGCCCTCTGCTCTTTAGGAAGTTCCCTCCAAGTTGTAAGGCTTGTTCCAGGGTGGGACTTATGGCATTGAGTATGTCTCAGGTTTTCCTAATTATTTCAATTGTATTTTCTTGATTGCCTAATGTATAGGAGACACTCAACTAATTTCTGGATTTTTCTCAGAGGGAACTGGTTTGTGTTTAGCTGTATATGCAGTGCATCTATGGGAGGAAGAAAGTCAGGAGCCTCCTATTCTGCCATCTCTTTATATTCAACATGGGTTAATTGTAAACAACATGTAGTTGTTTTTTTTTTTTCTTTTACATCAACTCTGACAGTATCTGTCTTTTGATTGGTGTATTTAGACCACTGACATTTAAAATGATGATTATTATATCTGAATTAATATCTACTATACTTGTTACTTATTTCTTTCTCCTCTCTTGTCAATGCTGCAAACATGAGTTCTTTCTTTCTTTCCTTTCTTCTTTCTTTCCTTCTCTCTCTCTCTCTCCCCCCTTTTCTTTCTTTCTTCTTTTGTTCTTCTTTCTTTTTTCTGCTATTCACCGTAGGTACCTGATAGGGCTCCTGGAGGAAAATTTCATAAAAACGTGGGATATTATATAAGGCTATATCCTAGAACATTTTATCTCTCGTTCATCTCCAGTCTCCAGCAATTATTCAATGATACTTTAATTTTCTTAGTAGTTGCTGGATCCAGTTTTGGTTTTTGTTTTCAGTAAGATGTGATTCTCCCTATCACCTATCTGTATAGTTTGGGAGTCATGGTTTGCCCTATGACTTCAGTTCTCTGATGAAGCTAAGGGTTGTTGAATTTCAGTTTTTTCAGCTTTTTCTTGTTTTGGTTATGGGAGTGAGGACTTCCAAGTTCTTTTTGACTGGAAAGCAGGAATCTCACATAGGTTTTAAATATCGTTTTTCCTTTGGCTATTCGAGGTCTTTTCTGGTTCCATATAAATTTTAGAATTATTTGTTCCATTTCTTTGAAAAAGATGGATGGTACTTTGATAGGAATTGCATTAAATGTGTAGATAGCTTTAGGTAGCATAGCCATTTTCACAATATTTATTCTTCCAATCCAGGAGCATGGAACATTTTTTCATTTCTTTGTGTCTTCCTCAATTTCTTTCATGAGTACTTTATAGTTTTCTGAGTATAGATTCTTAGCCTCTTTGGTTAGGTTTATTCCTAGGTACCTTATGGTTTAGGGTGCAATTGTAAGTGGGATTGACTTCTTAATTTCTCTTTCTTCTGTCTTGTTGTTGGTGTAGAGAAATGCAACTGATTTCTGTGCATTGATTTTATATCCTGACACTGAATTGCTGTACAAGTTCTAGCAGTTTTGGAGTGGAGTCTTTTGGGTTTTCCACATATAGTATCATATCATCTCCAAAGAGTGATAGTTTGACTTCTTTTTTGCTGATTTGGATGCCTTTAAATTCCTTTTGTTGTCTGATTGCTGAGGCTAGGACTTCTAGTACTATGTTGAATAGCAGTGGTGATAATGGACATCCCTGCCGTGTTCCTGACCTTAGCGGAAAAGCTTTTAGTTTTTCTCCATTGAGAATGATATTTGCAGTAGGTTTTTCATAGATGGCTTTGATGATATTGAGGTATGTGCTCTCTATCCCTACACTTTGAAGAGTTTTGGTCAAGAAGGGATGCTGTACTTTGTCAAATGCTTTTTCAGCATCTATTGAGAGTATCATATGGTTCTTGTTCTTTCTTTTATTGATGTGTTGTATCACATTGACTGATTTGCGAATGTTGAACCAAATGGATATTGAAAAAGAAAGCCAAAGTTGGTGGCATCACAATTCTGGTCTTCAAGCTCTATTACAAAACTGTTATCAAGACAGCATGGTACTGGCACAAAAACAGACACATAGATCAATGGAACAGAATAGAGAGCCCAGAAATAGACCCTCAACTCTATGGTCAACTCATCTTCGACAAAGCAGAAAGGATGTCCAGTGGAAAAAAGACAGCCTCTTCAATAAATGGTGTTGGGAAAATTGGACAGCCACATGCAGAAAAATGAAATTCGACCGTTTCCTTACACCACACACAAAAATAGACTCAAAATGGATGAAG
Source organism: Mustela lutreola (assembly GCF_030435805.1). Lineage (NCBI taxonomy): Eukaryota > Metazoa > Chordata > Mammalia > Carnivora > Mustelidae > Mustela > Mustela lutreola. The sequence continues at coordinate 31,520,301 of NC_081297.1, read as the reverse complement.
GACATCAATGTGTGAAAGGAATCCATCAAAATCCTTGAGGAGAACACAAGCAGCAACCTCTTCGACCTCAGCCGCAGCAACATCTTCCTAGGAACATCGCCAAAGGCAAGGGAAGCAAGGGCAAAAATGAACTATTGGGATTTCATCAAGATCAAAAGCTTTTGCACAGCAAAGGAAACAGTTAATAAAATCAAAAGACAACTGACAGAATGGGAGAAGATATTTGCAAACAACATGTCAGATAAAGGACTAGTGTCCAAAATCTATAAAGAACTTAGCAAACTCAACACCCAAAGAACAAATAATCCAATCAAGAAATAGGCAGAGGACATGAACAGACATTTCTGCAAAGAAGACATCCAGATGGCCAACAGACACATGAAAAAGTGCTCCATACCACTCGGCATCAGGGAAATACAAATCAAATACAATGAGATATCACCTCACACCAGTCAGAATGGCTAAAATCAACAAGTCAGGAAATGACAGATGCTGGCGAGGATGCAGAGAAAGGGGAACCCTCCTACACTGTTGGTGGGAATGCAAGCTGGAGCAACCACTCTGGAAAACAGCATGGAGGTTCCTCAAAATGTTGAAAATAGAACTGCCCTATGACCCAGCAGTTGCACTCCTGGGTATTTACCCTAAAGATACAAACATAGTGATCCGAAGGGGCACGTGCACCTGAATGTTTATAGCAGCAATGTCCACAATAGCCAAACTATGGAAAGAACCTAGATGTCCATCAACAGATGAATGGATAAAGATGTGGTATATATACACAATGGAATACTATGCAGCCATCAATAGAAACAAAATCTTGCCATTTGCAACAACGTGGATGGAACTAGAGCGTATCATGCTTAGCGAAATAAGTCAAGCAGAGAAAGACAACTATCATATGATCTCCCTGATATGTGATGCAACATGGCGGCTTAAGTGGGTAGGAGAATAAATGAAACAAGATGGGATTGGGAGGGAGACAAACCATAAGTGACTCTTAATCTCACAAAACAAACTGAGGTTGCTTGGGGGGAGGGGGGTTGGGAGAAGGGAGGTGGGGTTATGGACATTGGGGAGGGTTTGTGCTTTGGTGAGTGCTGTGAAGTGTGTAAACCTGGCAATTCACAGACCTGTACCCCTGGGGATAAAAATATATGTTTATAAAAAATGAAAAATTAAAAAAAATTAAAAAATAAAATAAAATAAAATGGAAAAAAATCATTTTTCCTAGATAGTGCATTTGTTTTGCTACTAATACAAATTGCATAACTCTAAAAAATGTTCATTTCTAATTTTGTGTTCTTAGTATATAGATATAAAATTGGTTTTATCTTATATCCAGGAATCTTGTAAATCAATTGATAATTTTAAGAGTTATGTGTAGACTAGGGATTCTTTTAGATTGCAATAACTGCATAGTCATATTCTGCAGCTTAGAGTTTTACCTCTCCCTTGGAATTTTTATAAGTTTTCTTCTTTATTGTAACAATTAGAGTAACCAGGACAATAATGAGTAGAAATAGTGATAATACACAGTTATATCCCATTCCAATATAGAAGAAAAATAATTTACTATATTAAGTTGCTGAAAGTCTTTTGTTTTTTTTTTAAAGAAACAAATTCCAAATAAAGAAATTTTAATTCATTTATTTTTTGAGATTATGACTTTTTTCTTATTTGATTAATGAGGTAAAGTTCTTCATTGCTTTTTATTCCTCTAAAATTTATATTAAAATCCCCACTTTCTATTCAATTTTAGTGATTTGAGTCTTCTTTCTTTTTTCTTCATCAGTCTAAATTTTTCTCAGTTTCATTCATCTAATGAATCCTCTGTGGACAGAATATATTTGGAAAATGGTTTTGATGCATTCTACCAGTCTCTGCCTTTAGTTTGGAGAACTTAATCCACTTACATTTAATTACTGATAAGAAATAATTCATTGCTGCCATTTGTAGCTTGTTTCCCCTCCCCCATTTCCTCTTATACTGACTCCTTTCATGTTCAGTTGATTTTTTAAAGGACTATATATTTTGTTTCCTTTCTAAATTTCCTTTGTATATATTCTATAGATTTTCTTTTTGGTTACCAAGAGGATTATGTATAACTTCTTAAAATTATAACAACCTAATTTAAATCAATACCAAACTTAACTGCAAACATCCAAAAACCATGTATATACAGCTCCACACCCCTCTTTTTGTATTGTCACAAACCACATTTTATACATTATACATTGTATGGTCAATGACATCAAGTTAACATTATTTGTATATATTTTCTTTACAATATTATATAATAAAAACTGGAGTTACAAACCACAATTTCAGTAATGCTGGCTTATATATTTGGCATGTATTCACTAGAAATGTTTAGTTCTTCATATAACATATAATGTTAGTTACTGCCTAACATCCTATCACTTTGACCTGAGAGATTCCGTTTAGAGTTTCCTATAAGGCAGGTCTAGATTCAATGCCTTGAATGCCAGGAGATCTTCTATTCTTTATAGTTTGGTTTTGTGCTGGAGCACTCCTTCACACTTACACCAAATTTTCTTACTATTTTGAAGATTTTTTTTTCTTAAGTAGCGTTCTCTTAGTTACTGTAAACATTTGATTATTTCTCACTGCTCTGACAAAGTCAGATTTGACAGTTTCTGGAGTTTTGCTTGTTTGGTTTGTTTTTTTAATGTTTCTTCTAAAGATCAAGAATTTGAGGCCTCCTCATCTATTTTGCTGCCTCATGGCAGTTGTTTGGAAACTGTCTCAGAATACTCAGTTTATATTTTATTGCAAAATACTTAGTCAACTGGCCATACCAGCTTTACACATATTCTGAATTCTTACATATTTTTCTCACCATTAGAAATGTCCCAACCTGGTGATAAGATAAAAAGCAGCCATATTATCTATTTTGTGAAAGCTCCATTTATTTATTCCATCTTGTTATTAGAAAAGATGATGTAAGAAATGAATTATGTTCTCTAAGAAACTGATCATATAACATCTAGTTTGTTATGAAATTTCACAATGTAGGGTGAATCCTATATATTTTTTGTTTCATAAACAGGAAAGGAAAACCAATTAACCATTATGCACCATTACCTAATGAATCCTTGTTTGGTGGATTAATGTGCACATAAAAAATTTACCTAATAATAAATATTAATTGATTGATTAAAATAAAATCACTTTTGGGACGCCTGGGTGGCTCAGTGGGTTAAGCCACTGTCTTCGGCTCAGGTCATGATCCCAGGGTCCTGGGATCGAGCCCCAAATCAGGCTCTCTGCTCAGCAGGGAGCCTGCTTCCTCCTCTCTCTCTGCCTGCCTCTCTGCCTGCTTGTCATCTCTCTCTGTCAAATAAATAAATAAAATCTTTAAAAAAAAAATAAAATCACTTTTGAGAAAAGTTGTCTTACATTTGGATTTCTTATATTCTTTTAACAACAGAATGATAGATTTAAAGTACTTTAACGGTTAAACTGTGTTTTTCCTGTCCAAACATAAATCTTTACTTACCTATGACTTTGTTTAAATCTAATTGATGTATTATATCACTAATTGATGGATATATTGCTGGATGATCTGCTGTATCTGAAAGTTCTGAGGCTGCTTCATTTTTAACTAGAATAATAACAGATTACCAGATTAGTTGATTTAAAACTAAAATTTTTCTTATGGTAAAATTATAACACATAAAATTAATTAGGAATATTTTACTATATAGCTAGTTAGCCTTATTTTTTTAAGTTTCTTTTAAAATTCCAATTACTTAATTCAGTGATTTCAGCACTTACATACAACACCTGTTCCTCATCACAAGGATATTCCTTAACTTTATTTACTTTACAACTTAACATACATTATTCAATTAAACACAAATGTGACTAATAATTTTTAAAACTGATTAAATAGCCACTATGTGCTAGTATTATACTAAGCATTTTTCAAATATTACCTCCTTTAATATTCATAATAATTCTAGGAAGTCAGTATTTAATCCCATTTAACAGATATGGGAAATAGAGTTGAGAGAGATTATGAATATTTTAGAAATTCACATAGTTATTAAGTACAAAAACACGAAATGAATTTTGTTCTTTTAGGGTCCGAAATCTATTCTCCAGCTAGTAGATTCAAATGTCTCCCAGACTGAGCATGTAATGTGAGTAAAATGGAATTGTCTGTTTGGAGTGGCATGAATATTGAAGGGGAATGGACAGTATATGTTTATTAAAAATAAAAACCTATGGGAGGGAGACAAACCATAAGTGACTCTTAATCTCACAAAACAAACTGAGGGTCACTGGGGGGAGGGGGTTTGGGAGAAGGGGGTGGGATTATGGACATTGGGGAGGGTATGTGCTTTGGTGAGTGCTGTGAAGTGTGTAAACCTGGTGATTCACAGACCTGTACCCCTGGGGATAAAAATATATGTTTATAAAAAATAAAAAATTAAAAAAAAATAAATATATACAATTTGTTGGAAAGCAAAAAAAAATAAAAATAAAAATAAAAAAATAAAAACCTATTACTCTTCCTGTTATAAATGCAGGCCTGGTATTCCTGGATCATCTAAATTCTCAGAAGAATACAGAAATGTAGATATTTGCAAGGAATTCCAAGATTTTAAAATATTTTCAAGTAATTTAAAAGTTTTAAGCATGGGACAAAAGAAATCATCAGCTATTATCACAAGAGATTCACCCAGTTTTAGAAAGGATTAACCATTAACACAGGGGTTAGATTTAAGAGTCAATTGCTAGGTTACATTTCTTTGTAAAACATCATTCTTTATCCACCAATTTATCTGTCATCTAGAAACAGGAAAATAAGTTCTAAAATCCTAAGGAAATAAGAACTTTTGGAAGAAAAAAATACCAATAAGCAAAATATGCCAAGAAAAAAGTGGAAAGAACAATTAAAAATTGAAATGCACAATTAAAGTAACCTTTCCAAAGGCCAGTCCTCCACATTTAAATCCATGGAATTCCTTATAATTCTTAAAGAATTAATTTCTATGCCATAGTACATAAAAATTGAATTTTTGCATTCCTTTTACAAAGTCAAAATATTCATTGCACAGATATTGACATTGAAATAGACATAACTGGCATAATTGCAATTAAAAATGCACAGAAATATAATGCAAGTTCATAATACCTTTACTAAAAATAAAGAAACAAGTAAAATCAATTTTAGTAATGTTTTATTTAATAAAATAAATCCAAAATATCATTGCGACACATAAAAGAATACAATTGATGAAATATTTTAAGTAGTCATTTTCACAGTAGGCTTTCAAACTCAAGCATGTATTATAAACTTGTAATACATCTCAATGAAGGTTAGCTGCATTTCAAGTGTTTGATATCCATATGTGGTTAGTGATTGCTATATTACACAGTACATGTTTAGAATATAAATGCAAAAATCTTAAATAAACAATAAGGAAGAAAATCAGAAGTTTATTAAAATAACAGTATGGCATCATCTAATAGAACTCATTCCCAGAATTTAAGGTAGGTCATCTCTGAATATAGTTATTATATCACTAGTTCTCAAGAAAAGTGATGTAAGATTATTTTAAGGTAAAAAGTCATTTATAAAACTTAACCATACATTCCTTTTTGAATTCCCCAACTTCATAGAGATATAATTTATATATAACATTGTATAAGTTTAGGGTGTGTATAAGTTTAGGGCTTATGATGTGATGATTGGATACACTTATATACTGAAAACTGAATACCACAATAAATTCAACATGTCTATCACTATATATATATACATATGTACATGTATATATGTATATATGTATATATACATATGCATATCATATGTGTATATGTACATATATATATTTGTGAGAATATTTAAGATGTAGTCTCTTAGAAATTTTCAAGTATACAGTATAGTATTAATAGCTACCATGTTGTATATTACATCCCCAGAACTTACTAATCTTATAAATTGAAGATTATACTCTTTGGCCAACATTTTCCCATTTCACCTACTCTCAGGTCCCTGGCAACCACTATTCTACTCTATGTTCCCATGAGTTAGTACATTTTGGATTACAAATATATAAGAAAGAATATACAGTACTTGTATTTTTTTTCTGACTTATTTCATGTAGCATAATAGTCTCAAGGTCCATCCATGTTTTGCAAAGGACAATATTTCCTTTTTTATGGCTGAATAATATTCCACTGTATATATTTACCACACTTCCTTTATCCATTGATTTTTCAAAAAGACATGTAGGATTTTTTCCATATCTTGGCTAAGGTGATTAACACTGTAAGGGACAGGGAAGTGCATATATCTCTTTGAGATTTTGGTTTCATTTTCTTCAGATACATACCCAGAATATGGAATTTTGAATCATATAGTAATCCTTTTTTTTTTTTTTTGAGGAACCTCCATATTATTTTCCATTGGCTGTAACAATATGGTTCCCTTTTCTCCAATTTCTCACCAGAAATTGTTATCTCTTGTTTTATTGATAATATCCATTCTAACAGGTGTGAGATGATATCTTATTGTGGTTTTGATATGCCTTTCCTTGACAATTTGTGAAGTTAGGAATCTGTTCATCTACCTGCTGGCCATTTGAATTTCTTTGGAAAAAAGCATATATTCAGGTCCTCTACCCAGTTATAATGGGATTACTAGTGTTAATGCTATTGAGTTACATATTTAAGATATTGACCTCTTTTACCCAATATGTAGTTTAAAAACTTTTTTTTCCCTATTCTGCAGGTTTCCATTTCATTTTGTTGAGTGCTTCTTTTGCTAGACAGATTTAAAGTTTGATTTGTTCTATTTATTTATTCTTGTTTTTGTTGCTTGTGCTTTTGGTATCTTATCCAAAATGTCATTCCCAAGACCGATGTCAAAGAACCTTTTCCTTAGGACTTCTAGGAGATTTATGGTTTCAGGGTTTACAGTTCAATCTTTATTTCAAATTTATTTTTGTGTATAGGGATCAATTTTATTTTTCACATGTGGATATTAAAGTTTCCCAACACAACTTATTGAAAAGACTATCCTTTCTTTATTTGAGTATTCTTGGCTTCCTTGTGAACTACTAGTTAACTGTATGCATTGGTTTATTTATGGACTCTCAATTCTCTTTCATTTGTCTGTGTGGCAGTTTTTTATACCAGTTTTGATTATAATAGCTTTCTAGTATGTAGTTTAAAATTAGGAAGTCCATGTCTGCAATTTTGTTCTTTCTCAAGATAACTTTGGTTATTTAGGGTTTTGTTGTTGTTGTTCCACACAAATTTTATGATATCTTTTCCTTTGCTGACTGAAAAATCTATATATGTCTTTGGGTTGTAGGAATATTTTAACAATATTAATTCTTCTGGGTTTGGGGGAGAGAAAGATGACAACAGATGAAGAGGGCCTTGGGCTTACCTCTTCCTATGAATACAACTAAATAACACACCATCCTAAATATCTCAGAAACTGACCTGAAAACTGACAGAACAAACACAACTGAAGGGAAGGGAAAGACCACATTAGAGAAGTTAGAAAGTGTGGAGATTTGGTATAGGGAAGAAGTGAATAATGGGTACTTTAGAGGGGAAGGAGCCATGGTCATGGGGAAGGGCAAGAGAGAGAGGAACACGAGGGGAATGCACAAGAACATTTCTCCAAATCTACTGGCTTGGAATAAGAGAGGTTGAATTTCATGAGTTCTTGCAACCAGTGGACCTTAAAGCCCAGAGTTTAAAGGTGGGCATGGCTGGCATAGAGCTCAGAGGGTACTACATAGCTCCTGGAGATAAGCGGGGGGGAGCCTAAAGGCAGATATCTTGGAAATAGTGATCTGAAGAACACATGGGGAACATGAGAGGGAGATTATTTGTTCTCAGAGTGCATCTATAAGAAGTGCTGATGGTGACACCTCACCAGGATCCAAGGAGCTGGCTGGCAGTTTCCCTCCCTATTCCTCAATAAAAACACAGGGCCATCTGTGGAAAGCAGCGTAGCACCAACACTTGCTGCCTAACTTGTGTACACCAAGCCCCATGCCCATGCACTCTGGTGGGAATACTCTTCTCAGTTGAGCTTGCATCATTCCCGGTGTGGTGGGCCTCTACCTTGGAGGACCAGCACAAACCCCTGCCCATAAAATCATCTCCCAACCAGAGCTTTCTGCAGGCTTCAGTTCTGGTAGAGGTAGTGTCAGGTCTCATTTCACAAGCAGAACAAGTACACCTAGTTAAATCCCACCATGTGACCAGATGACTGGCCTGAAGGATGGAGCAATCAAAACACAACACCAGAGTATACACAACACATACCAGGGACAATCCCTGAAGTGCCAGATCCTGACTTCTTAAGGCCAGTTCTTTCAGGAACACAAGACATACCTGGCTTTTCTAACGTAGAGAAGAATGCCAAGACTTAGAAAAAGTGCCAAGATGGAGTAATTCATCTAAAATGAAAGAACAAGATAAGGCAATTGCCAGAGATATAAGCAAAACAAGCATAAGTCACATGGCTGATGGAGAATTTAAAGCAACAGTTATAAAGATATTCACTGAGCTTGAGAAAAGAGTAGAAGACATGAGTGAGAGCCTTACCACAGAAATAAAAGAGGTAAAAAAAAATCAGAGATGAAGAGTGTAATATATGAGGTAAGAAACAGACTTCACACAATGGACAGCAGGCTGGAAGAAGCAGAGAAATTAATTAGTGACCTAGAAGACAAAGTATTGGAAATTAATCAGAAATTAATGAAGTTGAAGAAGAGAGAGAAAGAATAATTATGCAAAATAGGAATAGACTTAGGGAACTCAGTGACTACATCAAGCATAATAACATTCATTATTATAGGAGTTACAGAAGAAGAGAGAGAAAAGGGGTCAGAAAATTTATTTGAAGAAATAATAGCTGAAAACTTCTATAATCCAGAGAAGGGAACAGTCATTCGATCCAGAGGGCACAGAGAACTTTCACCAAAATCAACAAAAGCAGGCCAACACCAACATATGTTATAAATAAATTTGCAAAATACAGTAATAAAGAAAACAATCTTAAAAGCAGTAAAACAAAAGAAATGCTTAACTTACAAGGGAAGACTTGTAAGGTAAGGTGAAGATTTCTCAAAAGAAACTTGGCAAGCCAGAAGAAACTGATGTGATATATTCAACGTGGTGAATGGGAAAAATCTGAAGCTAAGAGTATTCTACCCAGCAAGGCTATTATTCAGAATAGAAGGAGAGATAAAGAGTTTCCCAGACAAACAAAAACTAGAGAAGTTCATGACCACTAAATCATCCCTCAAGAAATATTAAAGGGTTCTCTTTGTGTGGAAAGAAGAGACCAGAAGTGACAAAAAAAAGAGCAGAGAAAATCTCCAGAAGCAATGATAAAACAAGTAATAAAATGGCAATAAATACACATGCATCAGTAATTACTTTGACTGTAAATAGACTAAATGCTGCAATAAAAATATGTAGGGCATCAGAATGGATTAAAAAACAAGCATCTTGCCTAAAAGAGACCAATTTTAGACTTAAAACACCTGCAGATTGAATGAGAGGGGATGAAGAAACTTCCGTCATCAAATAGATGTCCAAAGAAAGCCAGAGTGGCAATACTTATACTGGACAAACTAGGCTTTAAAACAAAGACTGTAACAAAAGACAAAGAAAGGCACTATACAATATAAAGGAGACAATACAACAATTATAAATATTTATGCACCCAATATGGGAACACCCAAATAAATAAAACATTTACTAACAAACTTAAAGGAGCTTACTCATAATAACAGAATAATAGTAGGGGACTTTAACACAACACTTATATCAATAGATTACCTAAATAGAAAATCAACATGGAAACAATGGCTTTACATGAAACATTGAGTCAGATGGATCTAACATATATTCAGAACATTCCATCCTAAAACAGGAGAATATTCATTCTTTTCTATTGCACATGGACCATTCTCCAGAATAGATCACATATTAGGTCACAAAACAGGCCTGGTCAAATGCAAAAACTTTGAAATCATACCATGCACCTTTCTGACCACTACAATATAAAACTAGAAGTCAATCACAGGGAAAAAAATCTGGAAAATTCCAAATACATGGAGATTAAGGAACATGCTACTAAAGAATGAAGGGATCAACCAGGAAATCAAAGAAATAAAAACTACATGGACTTTCCCCATTAATAATATTCTTTCCTGCTTTGAAGAAGACTGGTTGATACTATAAATGTGGGTCCATTTCTGAGTTTTCTGGTCTGTTCCATTGATCTGTGTTTCTGTTTTTGTGCCAGTACCATACTGTCTTGACCATGAGTTTTATAATATAACTTGAGGTCCAGAATTGTCATGCTTCCAGCTTTGCTTTTCTTTTTCAAGATTCCTCTGGCTATTTGGGTTCTTTTGTATTTCCATACAAATTTTAGGATTGTTTATTTTAGCTCTGTGAAAGTTGATGATAGTATTTTGATAGGGATTGCATTAAACTTGTAGATTGCTTTGTGTAGTATAGATATTTTAATGATATCTGTTCTTCTAATCCATAAGCATAGGATGTTTTTTATTTTCTTGGTGGATTAAGCACATGACCTTTTTTTGGCTTAGTGAAATAATTTATGTACAATTTCAACTTTAATAGTTTAAAAACAGATACTTTCAAAGTAGAATAAAACAGAACATAGACACTAGGTGGGAGGCAGAAAATCTGAAATGTAGTAATGATAAAATTAACTTTGCCTAAAAGCTTCACCAAATTAGATGCACATTATTAGCATGCAAGAAATAGCACAGAGAGAAAAATGCAGAATAAAGCAAGGGCAGGTATTCTCACCTATACAAAATTTATTAAATTCCCACTTAAGTTATGTGTAATTCTTCATGGCAACTGAACATATTTTGGAAAAATATTTTAAAACAGCACTAAAATGTACAAGAATAAAGAAACCAATTATTGTCAAAAATCAGTGAATGATATTTCTATTCTTTTTTTTTAAAGATTCTATTTATTTATTTGACAGACAGAGATCACAGTAGGCAGAGAGGCAGGCAGAGAGAGAGAGAAAGGAGGAAGCAGGCTCCCTGCTGAGCAGAGAGCCCGATGCGGGGCTCCATTCCAGGACCCCGGGATCATGACCTGAGCCGAAGGCAGAGGCTTAACCCCTGAGCCACCCAGGCACCCCTGATATCTCTATTCTTAATCTCAAGGGAAGCTCTCATACAGCTTCATGTAAAGTAGAAATATCCCCAGCCAGAAATGGGACAATAGGTACATAATCACTCACAAAAATGATTGTGGGAGCAGACAAAATTAGTATTTGGAGCTTTGCACCTACTCAGAATTAGGCTGTGTCAATAATGAACTTTTGAATACAGAATCAAGTCCCAGATAGATTAGATATCTTGCCTATAGTAAGAGCTCAATAAATCTTTCAGGGAAAATTCCCTAAAAGGCAAGTTTAAAAAAAAAGACAGACAGACAAGTTAGGTCCTTTCCATCTGAGAATCACTGTTACCTCTCTTATTTTTATTTATTTGTTTTTATTATATTCAGTTAGCCACTGTAGAGTACATCATTAGTTTTTGATGTGGTATTCAGTGATTCACTAGTTATGTATTACAACCAATGCTCATCACAGCATGTGCCCTCCTCAATACCCATCACCCTATTATCTCTTTCCCTCACCCTCCCCCCCTCTGAAACCCTAAGATTGTTTCCTAGGGTCCATAGTCTGTCATGATTAATCTCCCTCTCTAATTTCTCCCTCTTCCCCTATGGTCCTCCGTGTTATTGCTTATGTTCCACATATGAGTGAAACCATATGATAGTCTTTTCTCTGCTTGTCTTACTTCACTTAACATAACCCCCTCCAATTCCATCCATGTTGGTGCAAATTTGGGTATTCATCCTTTCAGATGGCTGAATAATATTCTATTGCATATATGTTACCACATCTTCTTTATCCATTCATCTGTTGAAGAACATCCCGGCCCCTTCCAAGGTGAGGTTATTGTGGACACTGCTGCTATGAACATTGAGGTGCAAGTGCCCCTTCTTTTCACTACATCTGTATCTTTGGGGTAAATACCTAGTAGTGTAATTGCTGGGTCATAGTGTAGCTCTATTTTTTAATATCTTGAGGAACCTCCATAGTGTTTTCCAGAATGGCTACACCAGCATGCATTCCTATCAACAATGTAAGAGTGTTCCCTTTTTCCACATCCTTGCCAGCATTTGTTGTTTACTGTTTTGGTAATTTTTGACATTCTAATTGGTGTGTGGTGTATCTCATGTGGTTTTGATTTTTTATTTCCCTGCTGAATAGAGGTGTTGAAAATTTTCTCATGTGTCTGTTACCCATTTGGATGTCTTCTTTGGAGAAGTGCCTGTTCATGTCTTCTGCCCATTTTTTTGACTTGCTTATTTGCTCATTGAGTGTTGAGTTTGAGAAGTTCTTTATAGATCTTGGGTATCAGGCCTATATCTGTAACATCATTTGCAAATATCTTCTCCCATTCCATAGGTTGCTTCTTAGTTTTGCTGACTGTTTCTTTTGCTATGCAGAAGCTTTTTATCTTGATGAAGTCCCAGAAGTTAATTTTTGCTCTTGTTTCACTTGCCTTTGGAGACATGTCTTGAAAGAAGTTCCTGTGGCTGATATCAAAGAGGTTACTGCCTAGGTTCTCCTCTAGGATTTTGATGGACTCCTGTCTCATATTGAGGTCTGTCATCAATTTTGAGTTTATCTTTGTGGATGGTGTAAGGGAATAGTCCAGTTTCATTCTTCTATATGTAGCTGTCCGATTTTCCCAGCACCACTTATTAAAGAGCCCATCTTGTTTCCACTGGATATTTCTTCCTGATTTGACAAAGATTAGTTGACTATAGAGTTAAGGATTCATTTCTAGAGTCTCTATTCTATTTCATTGATCTCTGTGTCTATTTTTGTGCCAATACCATGATGTCTTGGTGATCTCTGCTTCGTAATATAGCTTGAAGTCAAGCAACATGATGCCCCCAGCTTTGTTTTTCTCATTCATCATTCCCTTAGTGATTCAGGGTCTTTTCTGATTCTATAAAAATTTTAGAATTTTTTGTTCCTGCACTTTGAAAAATTTCAATGGTATATTAATAGCGATGGCACTGAAAGTGTAAATTACTCTGGGCAGGATAGATATTTTAACAATGTTCATTCTTCCAATCCACAAGCATGGAATATTTTTCTTTTTGTATCCTCCTCAATTTCTTTTGTAAGTGTTTTATAGTTTCTAGAGTATAGATCCTTTACTTCTTTGGTTAGGTTTATTCCAAGATATCTTATGATTTTTGTTGTTATTGAGAATGGAATCAATTCCTTAATTTCTCTTTCGACAGTTGCATTGTTAGTGTATAGAAAAGCAACTCATTTCTGTGCATTGATTTTTTTTATCTTGTCACATTGCTGAATTGCTGTATGAGTTCTACTAACTTGGGGGTGGAGTCTTTTGGGTTTTTCACATAAAGATCATGTCATCTGTGAAAGATTGAGAGGACGACTTCTTTGCTGATTTGGATGACTTTTATTTCTTTTTGTTGTCTGATTACTGATGCTAAGACTTCTAGTACTATGTTGAACTATAGTGGCAAGAGTGGGCATCCCTGTCGTGTTTCTGATCTTAAAGGAAAAAAACTCTAAGCTTTGCCCCATTGAGAGTGATACTTGTTGTGGGCTTTTCATAAATATGATATTGAGGAATGTTCCCTCTATCCCTATAATCTGAAGAGTTTTAATCATAAATTAATGTTGTATTTTGTCAAATGCTTTATCTGTATAAATTGAGAGAATCATATGTTTCTTGTTTTTTTCTTTAATTAATGTGTTTTATCACATGGATTGATTTGCAAATGTTGAATCACTCTTGCAACCCAGGCATAAAACCCTGGTGAATAATCCTTTTAAGGTACTGTTGGAACCTATTAGCCAGGATCTTGTTGAGTATTTTGACATCCATGTTTATCAGGGATATTGGTCTATTATTCTCCTTTTTGATGGGGTCTTGGCCTGGTTTTGCAATCAGGGTCATCCTGGCCTCCTAGCAAGAGTTTGGAAGTTATCTTTCTGTTTCTATTTTTTAAAATATCTCCTTCAGGATAATAGATATGACTTCTTCTTTAAATGTTTGGTAGAATTCCCCTGGATAGCCACCCAACCTAGACCTGTGTTTTGGGGAGGTTTTTGATTACTGCTTAAATTTAATTACTGGTCTATTTAGATTGTCTATTTCTTCCTGTTTCAGTCTTGGAAGTTTGAAAGTTTCTAGGAAGGCATCCATTTCTTCCACATTGCTTAATTTGTTGGTATATGGTTGCTGGTAATAATTTCTAATAATTGTTTCTATTTCCTTCGTGTTAGTTGTGATTGCTCCCCTTTCATTTATGATTTAATTAATTTAGATCCTTTTTTCTTTTGGATAAGTTTTGCCAGTGGTTTATTGATCTTATTAATTCAAGGAATCACCTTCACTTTCATTGATCACTTTCATTGATTTACTGTTTTTCTAGTTTCTATTTCATTGATCTCTGTTCTAGTCTTTATTATTTCTCTTCTCCTGCTTGGTTTAGGTTTTATTTGCTATTTTTTCTCATTTCTTTGTGTAGGGTTAGCTTGTGCATTTGGGATTTTCTAATTTTTTGAGAGGCTTAGATGGTTATGTATTTCCCCCTTAGGGCTGCCTTTGCACCATCACAATGGTTGAATCAATGTGTTATTGTTCACATTGTTTCAAAGATTTAAATTCTTAATTTCCTGGTTGACCCATTCATTCTTTAGAAGGATACTCTTTGACTTCCAAGTGTTTGAATTCCTTCCAGTTTTCTTCTTGTGATTGAGTTCCAGTTTCAATGCATTGTGGTCTGATAAGATGCAGGGCATAATCTCAGTCTTTTAGTATTGGCTGAGACCTGATTTGTGACCCAGTATGTAGTCTATTTTGGAGAACATTCCATGTATTCTTGAGAGGAATGAGTATTCTGTTGTTTTAGGATAGAATGTTCTCTATGTATCTACAAAGTCCATCTAATACAATGCGTCATTCAAAGCTCTTGTTTCCTTGTTGATTTTCTGCTTAGATGATCTCTTCATTGCTGTTTATGGGGTGTTGAAGTCCCCTAGTATTTTTATATTATTATCTACATGTTTCTTTAATTTGGTTATTAATTGGTTCATATAATTGGCTGCTCCCAAGTTAGGAGCATAAATATTGTTAGATCTTCTTGTTGGGTAGGCCCTTAAACTATGATATAGTGTCCCTCTTCATTCCTTACCACTATCTTTGGTTTAAAATCTAGGATGACTACTCTAGCTTTCTTTTGTGGTCCATCAGCATGATAAATGATTCTCTATTCCCTCACTTTCAATATGGAGATGTCTCTAGGTCTAAAATGGGTCTCCTGTAGACAGCATATGGAGGGATGTTGATTTTTATCTAATCTGATACCCCATGTCTTTACATTGGAGCATTTAGCCCATTTACATTCAGAATAACTATTGAAAGATATGAATTTAGTGCCACTGCATTACCTGTAAAGTCCCTGTTTCTATAAATTGTCTCTGTTCTGTCTGGTTTACATTACTCTTGGGCTCTCTGTTTGCTTACAGGATCCCCTTAAATATATCTTGCAGAGCTGTCTTGGTGAGTACATATTCTTTCAGTTTCTGTCTGTCCTGGAAGTTCTTTATTTCTCCTTCCATTCTGAACAACAGCCTTGCTGGATAAAGTATTCTTGGCTGCATATTTTTCTCATTTATTACCCTGAATACAACATGCCAGCCCTTTCTGGCCTGCCTCCTTCTGTGGATAGGTCTGATGTAAGTCTAATGTTTCTACTTCTCTGGTTAGGAACTTCCCCTCTCAAACTGTTTTCAGTATTTTCTTCTTTATCTCTAAAATTTGCAAGCTTCACTATTATGTCAGGGTGTTGACCTATTTTTACTGATTTTTGGGAGGGGCCCTCTCTACCTCTTGAACACGAATGCCCAGATTAGGGAAGTTCTCAGATATGCTTTGCTTAAATGCATGTACTTGCCCTTTCTCTCTCTTTTCCCTGAGGACCCCCCAACAATTCTTATGTTGGTATGTTTTGTAGCATCACTGATATTTTGAAGTCCTTCTTCATGGCCTATTAGTTGTTTTTCTCTCTTTTCTTCAGCTTCCTTCTTTTCCATCAACTTGTCTCCTATGTTATTTTACTCTCTCTTCTGCCTCATTTACCCTGACTGTTAGGGCATCCAATTTAGACTACATTTCAGTTAGAGCATTTTTAATTTCAGCCTGATTAGATTTCACTTCTGTACTAAGAGATTCTTTAGTGTCTTTTTGCTTTTTTCAAGTCCAACTAATAATTTTTTTTATTAACATATCATGTATTGTTTCAGAGGTACAGGTCTGTGATTCATCAGTCTTAGATAATTCATGACACTCATGATAGCACACAATTTGCCCAATGCTCATCACTCAGCCACCCGATCCCTGTCTTCCAGCAACCCTCAGTTTGTTTCCTGAGATTAAGATGGTTCATCTCCCTCTCTGGTTTTGTCTTGTTTCAATTTTCCCTTCTTTCCCTATGATCCTCTGCCTTGTTTCTCAAAATCCTCATATCCATGAGATCATATAATTGTCCTTCTCTGATTGACTTATTGTGCTTAGCGTAATACCCTGTAATTCCATCCATGTGGTTGCAAATGACATTTTTTGACAGCTGCATTCTATTCCATTATATCTATCATCTATCTATCTATATATCTCACATCTTCTTTATCCATTCTAATTTTATAAGTGTTATCCTGAATTCTATTTCTGATGTTTTACTTATATCCATATCAATTAGATCTATGGAAGATAATATTACCTTTGGTTCTTTATTTTGTTGTGAATTCTTCATTCTGGTCATTTTAACCAGAGAAGAATGGATGAATGAGTGAGCAGAAATATCAACCACAACCCAAGCAAAATACATAGTAGACAAACTTGAAGAGGTCAGACACCAAAAAAGAAAAGAAAAAAGGAGGGGGAGAGAATATAATCTTACAGGGTAGACAAAACAGGGTGATCCAGTTGATCATGGGTGTATTTTGGTCTGTGTGTTAGAAGACACTAATCCCCAAACTGTCAAGAAAACAAAACTTATAGATGTACAAAAATTAAATTGAATAGAGTGAAAGGGAGCCAAAATGAAAAATACATCTACAAAATGTAAATGTAAAAAATGAAAGTTAAAAAAAAGACAAAAACAGAGTTGATAAAATCTGAAACTAGTGGAAATGGTAATTTAAACTGAAAGATAAATGACTTTTGAAGAAAAAAAAAACTTTTAATTCTATATACTATTTTCCACTAATGCTGGAGTTTTATAGTCTTGTGAGTTCTTTCTGTGTATCTGCTCTTTCAGCTGATCTTCTGGGGGCGGGGCCTACCTGCTATTTCTCAGGTGTGTGCCTGTTTAGAATTACACAGTTCCTTGTGAGAGGGCCAGGCTCAGTATAAGCTATTCCTCTGTGGCTTTTTTTTCCCCCCCTGAAAGCTTTCTGCACCTCTTTAGAGGATCAAAATTAAAATGGCCACAACTTGACCTCTAGCCTCAAAGCTATAAGACTGTGATCCCTTCTCTTCAGTGAACCTCAGGGACAAGCAGTCTTCACTTTTGTGTGTGCCAAACTCTGCAGATCCCTGTGGTGTGTGTCCACAGAGATCCTCTGGGAGAAGTTGCAGGGTCTTGCATTACTGTACTTTGTAAGTCCCTGGCCCTGAAAGGGTTGCCAGATCCTGTGCAAACCTGATTGGCCCCTCCTTGAGGGAAGGCAGAGAATCACAGGATACTTTCCTCTACAAGGACTCCACCCTGAGAGCTGTTGCCTGGTCATGTGTGCACCTGTTCTGCCCCTCCCAAAGGATGTAGGAGGGTCCCTGAATTCTAGTTCTCTGCAGGTTCCCCCAGTGGACAGCAATCAGGTGTCAGCTGATCAGGTGTCAGCTAACAGTTTATGACAAACTAAGCAAAGAGCCCCTCTGTGGGTTCACTGACCATAACCAGTTTCCCCAGTCCACTGCTTGGGAACTGTATCAGTTCAGTTACCCCTGCTTATTCTGTGACTCTATGGATCCTGAGACCACACTACCCTACCTAGAATTCTGCCCATTTCATCCACTGAGCACCTTTCAGGCAGGGATATCTCTCACTTGAGATTTCTAAGGGCTCCAGTTTTGCCCTCCAGGGCAATATCACTTTCTGGTAGCTGGCTTATAAGGCTCTCTCTCTCCTCACTACTTATCTTCCAGTATCTCCCCTCGGATTCACTACTCTCACCTCCTACCTTGCAAAAAGTGGTTGCTTTTCTAGTTGAAGAGTCCAGATATTCTTTTCTTACATCTCAGATTGAATTCTTGGGTGTTCAGGATGGTCTGCTAGTTATCTAGTTAAAATCAAGTTACTAGATGAAACGAGGTCCCCTATGCCTCCACTATCTTGCCTCCTCCCTTAAAATAAAATCTTTTAAAAAATAAAAAAATAAAATTCCTAGAAAAGTGTTTCCTAAACAAGTATTTCATTTTCCAGAAACATTATTCCATGATGATGAAAAAGATAGGCTTTCTTGGTCAATAAACTTAAGATATATAGTATAACAATTAAGAATATTAAGAACTGTGAGAAGTAATGAGTAGTGCAAATAGCATTATAGCATTTACTAGTTCTGTAGAATCCTAATTTTGGCAGATAATGTTCTAAAATATGCAACCTAAAGAAAGATTTAACAATAAAACAATAAATAAAGTTGATCGTATTTGGGGTACCTGGCTGGCTGAGTCAGTAGGGCATGCAACTCCTGATCTCAGAAGTATGATTTCAAGCCCCACAGTGTGTGTAGAGATTATAAAATAATAATAATAATAATTTCTTAAAAGGTTGATCACATTTCAGACGATTTTTAAATCATTAAGTGTTTTATGACTATTTTAAAATACGTTTTCAAATATTATACCTACCACTCAATCTTTGAGATTGGTAAACTCCACTTGTTTGATGTTGATCCTTGTATCCTGAAGCGAGTTCTAGATTTTCAAGTGTAAAACCTGAGGGTTCATCCATATCCTGATCTACCAAGATGAAAATGAAAAAGAACCTTTTAGTAAATTAAATACAGAACCTGGACTCCAGGTTCACCCAATATATTGATATATCTGATATATATCAAATATATTGATATATTGATATATTTGATATATATCTTATATATAACATATATATCATATATAACATATATGTGTATATATACATATACATATATATATATCAACTAAGGAGAGAAAAAATAATAATAATAGAAGTTTCACTTGACAAATTTCAACATCTATTCCTCCTAGACATTTACTTTTTATTATAGAATATGTTTCTAGCTCCATCCAACACCTAACATCTTGATTATAATGAAGCACCAATAGACAGTCCTTTTAAAATTGTGAACAAAATTTAAAAGGTGATTAATTACCATTTAATAATTATGAAGGTCTGGTAAAGTTAGTAATATTTAAAACATAAATTTAAAAAATTTCAGCTAATATACATATAGGTTTGTGAGAATAGATTTGTCATGTAGATTTTTTATTATAAAACATTAAATTTAAAAAATGAAAAACATATCTGGGTCAAAGGGACTACACATTTCCAATGTCACTGATATCTATTAGTATATTTTTATTATAATTTATACATATTTTCATATAGCTTTTCTAAAAATGTTTAGTCATTATGCCTATTTACTTGTAACATTAACAGCTGTTTTCTCACACTTTTCCCAATTGATATTATATACGTTAGGTACTTGGTATTTTATAAATTATTTTAATGGAATTTATTTCATTATTAGTATAAATGTATGTGATTAAAAAATATATGCCATCTATTTTTTCTGTTGAAGGAAAATTTTTTCTAACTTTAATATATTTTTATTAAAAATAATCTAAATATGAACATTATTTTTATAGACAGACTTATATGTATTACATATAAGGATAAAACCTGTTGACAGTCATGTTTTTTTTAATTGTCATTTCTTTTTGTTTTTCATAACTCTGTGTACAGAAATTTTAAATAATTATTTAGTTAATTTTTAATGATTTTTCCCTTATTTTTGTGGCTATGAAGTCATACTTAGGGTAGTTATCCTTAAAACAAGATTGATTTATGTTGGACTTCTGGGAAGATGGCAGAGTAGGAGGATCCTAAACTCATTTCATCCAAGGATGTACCTACATAACAGCCATATCAGTATAACCAAAACAAAAAAATGATTTGAGGCTGGCAGAAAAGCCTTTCCACTTAATCATGGAGAGGAGGGTGCCCAGTCATAATGAATCTCCCATACTTTTGTAAGTTTTTGCTTCAGGGAGCTCTTCCAGATTCACATAGACACTACTGAAGAAAATCTACTCCTGTTTTCCCAAAAGAGGAGGAGAAAAATAACCATTTTGAGATATACCAGAGCAGTCTGTTCCTTAAAAGGCCTGCCCTCAAGAAAACATATTTTACCAGAACCAAACTGGCTGGAGTTTTATTAGAGCCTAACCAAATTAGGAAATGGGAAATACAGAACTCTAATCTCTGGCCTTCCACCTGAGTGGATGGAAATATCCAACTCCAGGCCACCCTAGACATCTAGTGCCAGAGAAGTGGGGGGGGGCACATATGAGAAGTACTGGTAAAGGTGACAGGGCAGGGACATAGGCTCACAAATAGAGTTAGATGTACTAATAAAACTATCAAACTCTTCCCTCTCCCTTACAACTTACTATCACATCATTAAAGACCTATTCACTAGGATTCCTCCTCCCAGCATATCACATCTGACTTACAACAAAAATTACAAGGCACAGTAAAAGATTAAAAAAATAGTTTAAAGAGACAAAATGCATCAGAACCAGATGTAGAGATGGCAGGGATGTTGGAATTATCAGACTAGAAATTTAAAACAACTATGATTTTTTAAATAATTATTTTTTATTTTTTATTAATGTATAATGTATTATTAGTCCCAGGGGTACAGGTCTGTGAATAGCAAGGTTTAAACACTTCACAGCACTCACCATAGCACATACCTTCCCCAATGTCCATAACTCAACCACTCTCTCCCTATCCCCCCCCCGCTCCCGGCAACCGTCAGTTTGTTTTGTGAGATTAAGAGTCTCTTATGGTTTGTCTCCCTCCTAATCCCATCTTGTAAAACAACTATGATTAATATACAAAGGACTCTAATAGAAAAAGTAGAGAACATGCAAGAAAGATGGGCAATGTAAGAAAAAGATGTAAATTCTAAGATTAAAAATTAAATATTAGAAAGGAATGTCTGTTAGATAGCATTATAGGAGTTTCCAGAACTTGCCATT
Source organism: Mustela lutreola (assembly GCF_030435805.1). NCBI lineage: Eukaryota > Metazoa > Chordata > Mammalia > Carnivora > Mustelidae > Mustela > Mustela lutreola. The sequence continues at coordinate 31,498,864 of NC_081297.1, read as the reverse complement.
CATAGAAACAATTTGACAACCATCCATAAATAAATACCTTCTGAAATCTAGGTGAGAAATTATAGCACCTGGATAGAGTACAGAAATAAGAAAAGACACACTAAAGAGGGGAAGCCAGATAGTTTCACTTAACCCATGTCACCCTTTCCCCAAGCCTATGCAGTACTATGTCAAGAGAGGTTCCCCTTTATTCAAGAGCTCTGCTGGGGGAATAGAAAATGAAGTGAGTGTTTGATGTCACTACAGCCCCTGGCATTAAAGTGAGACCTGGTACCAGGCTGTCCCCTTTGGATCCAGGCTCCAGGCCCACCTCCAAAGATCCCAGTACCAGGCCAACCTCAGCATATTCAAGCTCTAGGTCTGCCTTTGCAGGCCTGGACTCCAGGTTCACCCAAGTGTTCCCTGGTGCCAAGATGGTCTCCACTGACACAGGCTTTAAGCAGGCACTATTAATCTAGTCTCAAAGACTGCACTATTGGAAGCTGGTGACAAACTGGTACCCATAGACCCAGACGTTGGGCCTGCTTCCATTGGGATCCAGAACCACCCCTGTGACTTAGGTAAAAAGCCAAGTGCAGTGGACCCTGGTGCCAAAGCAGTCTCTATGGACTATATCCAGATCTATCCCACACCAAGACAGTATCTGCAGACCCACAGGCCAGATTGCCCCAATGGATCCAGGCTCCAGGACTTCCTCTGCAGACCCAAGCACTAAACAGACCCATGGACCCAGGCTCCAGTGTCCCTGGTGCCAAATTGTCTCCTGAAAATTACATGCTACTGACCCACCCTTTTGTACCTCGTCCTGAAACTCACCCCATAGACACCAGCTTTAGGTCTGACCTACAGATCCTGATGCCAACTCAGCCTTTGTAGACTCAGACTCCAGGCCCACCTTAAGAACCCAGGCTCAAGGACAGCCTCCATGGAACAAGATTCCAGGCTAGTACCCCATAGACTCATTCTCCAGGCTCATTCCTGTGGACTCCAGACTCTATACTAGCTATCATGAAACTAGTTTCCAGCCTAGCACACATGTACCAAGTTCCAGGCCTGCCCAAATATAATGCAGAGCCAGGCTAGACCCCTGGACCAAGGATCAAGTCCCTTCTTTCACAGACCTAGGATATAGCCTTGTTCCTGGGGACCCAGGTGACAGGCCTACATCAGTGGACCCAAGCAACAGGCTGACCTCCATGGACACAGATACCAAGTTCCCACAGAACTTAGCAGCCAGCCATCTAGAATCTCTGGCCAGGGTGACTGGTGAAGGACTTTCCTAATGAAGCCAGGATGTAAAGGTGGTAAGAGGTGACTACTTCAAATTCACAGGAATCAACTCAAGGTTTTAAGAAAGAAGAATCAAGGAAACATGATATCACCAAAGGGAAAAAAAAAACAAAGTACCAGTAAACAAAACAAAGGAAATGGAGCTTTACAAACTACATGACAAAATATCAAAATTATCATTTCAAAGAAGCTCAATGAACTATAAAAGAACATAAATAGACAACTAAATAAAATCAGGAGAATAATACATAAACAAAATGAGAAATCAACAAGAGATAGAAATCATATAAAAGTACCAAACAGAACTTCTGGAGCTAAAGAACACCATGACTATACCAAAAAATACATTAGAGAGCGTCAACAGCAGACCCAATTAAGCAGAAGAAAAAAATAAGTGAGCTCAAACACAGGTGATTTGAAATTATCCAAACTACAAAATGGAAAAAAAGTTTGAAAAAGAGTGATGAAAATCTATAGTACTTACATAATAACATCAATTATACAAATAGAAGAAGAGAAAGAGAAAAGGACAGAAAGAATATTTAAAGAAATAATGGCTAAAAACCTCCCAAATCTCGAGAGGGAAATGGATATCCAAATTTCTAGCTCCCCAAAGGTTCCAAATAGATCGAACCTAAAAAGGTCTATATTAAGACATTAAAATTAAATAGACAAAAATAAAAAAGACAAAGAATTTTGAACATAGCAGAAGAGTACATATAAGGGAACTCCTATAAGACTATCAGTGGATTTCAAGAGAGAAGCAAATCATAAAACAGACTCTTAACTATAGAGAACAACTGAGGATTGCTGGAGGGTTGGTGGGGAGAGAGATGGTTTAAATGGGTGATGAGTACTATGGAGGGCACTGCTTGTGATGAAAACTGGGTGTTGTAGGTAAGTGATGAATCACTACATTCTACACCTCACATTAATATTATACTGTATGTTAACTAATTGGAATTTAAATACAAACCTGAAACTAAAATACAAAAACAAAACAAAACAAAACAAAAAAACAAGGCTATCAGTGAATTTTTAACCAGAAATATTGCACTCTAGGACAGAATGAGGTGGTATAGTCAAAGTACTGAAAGAAAAGAAAAACTACCCATCAAATATTTTATACCTGGTAAAACTGTTCTTTAAAACTGAGTGGAGATGAACTTTCTCAAACAAACAAAAATTGAGGAATTTTTTGTCACCCCTATACCTGTCTTAGAAGAAGTAATAAACAAGGTTTTTCAAGTGAAATGAAAGGATGGTAAACATGAATATGAAAGCATATGAAAGTATATGCCTCACAGATAAGTATATACACAAATAAAATATGTAATATTGTAAGGATAAGCTATAAATCAATTTTAATTCTAGTATAAAAATTAAAACTTTGACAAAAGTATTAATAACTATAACCATAAAAATTGGTTAAAGGATGTACAATACAAAAAAGTTAATTCTTTTTTTTTTTTTTTTTTTTTTTTTGTCAGAGAGCGAGCGAGCGAGAGCGAGCATAGGCAGACAGAGTGGAAGGAAGAGTCAGAGGGAGAAGCAGGCTCCCTGCGGAGCAAGGAGCCCGATGTGGGGCTCGATCCCAGGACGCTGGGATCATGACCTGAGCCGAAGGCAGCTGCTTAACCAACTGAGCCACCCACGTGTCCCCAAAAAAGTTAATTCTCACTTCAATAATGTAAAGTTGGACTAGGAGTAAAAGTGCAGAGTTTTTGATGCAATCAAAGTTGTTATTGGATCAAAATAGACTATTATAACCATAAAAAGTTTTATGCAGGCTTATTGCTAAAAGTTGAAGGTGTACTAGCTTGAATCTTAGTGGTACCCCCACATTACCATGTGTTTTACCTCTAGAAACCCAACCAAGTTCTCAGGGTGAAGATCAAAGGAAAATTCCCACACAATTCCAACAAGAGGACCAGAAAGTAGCTACTTTTAAACATGTTCTCTTAAACAAATTTTTCTCTCAAAGAAAACTATTTAACTGTAGCTTAACCAACATGATTTACTAGAACCTAATAAACTTTCAACATAGGGTAAGCAGATACACAATTTCAGCCCCTTCTAACCTTTCTGTCTTCCCAAATGGATAAGAGAGACATGAGAAACACTTAGGAAGGGTTCAAGAAGCACAGACTTACTAAAAGGCCAAACCCTAATCAGATGCTTATAGAATTTTTTCCTGTCCTGACCATCACAATATTAGGGCTTCTATATAATAATAGTGAATTATACCTAAAAGAAAATCAAGCCTCAGACCTCAAGAATCAGTCTAAAAGGAAATCCAAAGGTATTAGTGGAGATTAAAAAAAAAAAAAAAAAGCACAACAGTATAGGGAATGTTAGCAGCTGACACCTTCAGCTATAGCAAACAACAAAGCCTTACTTTTAGCAAGACAAACATGAAGCTTCATACCAAAGTCTTATATACCTCACTTCCTTTTACCCAATACATCACATCTACATTTTGACAGTGACAACAAAACTGCAAGGCATGCTAAAAGTAAGAAGTCTGAAGAGGTAGAGATTAAGTATAAGCCGACTTGTATGAGAAAGATTTAGGAATAACCATACTGAGTATTTAAAACAGTTATGACTAATATGCTAAGGGCTCTCATGGGAAAAATAGACAACATGTAAGCATGGATGGGCAATGTAAGCAGATATCTGGAATATCTAAGAAAAAACTGAAATGTTAGAAATCAAAAACATTGCAACAGAAATTAAGGATGCCTTTGATGTGCTCATCAGTAGACTGGACATAGTCACGGAAAAAAAAAATCAATGAAGGTGAGATATGTCATCAACCACTTTCCAAATCGACAAGGAAGGAAAAATAAATGGGGGAAAAAAGTACAGAATATCTAAGATCTTTAGGACAATTTCAGAAGTTATAACATAAATGGGAATATCAGAAGAAAAACACTGAACAGAAGACATATTTGAAGTAATAATGGTGGAGAGTTTTCCAAAATTAGTGACAGCAAAAAACCACAGATCATAGAAGTTCAGAGAATACCAAAACCGATAAATATCAAAAAACCTACATCTAACTATATTACATTCAATGTAATATAGTTAGAAAATGAAAGGCATAGAGAAAATCTTAAGAACTCCAAAGGAAAACAAAAATACCTTACCTATACAGGAAAAAGGATAAGAATTACACCATACTTCTCATCAAAGCATGCAAGCAACAAGAAAATGAGGAAAAATATTTAAAGTGTTAAAGGAAAAATATCTACCAATTTAGAATTCTGTATCCATAAAAGTCATCCCTCAAAATTGACAGGGACACAATAACTTTTTTATATTAAAAACAAACTGAGGAGATGGGTGCCTGGGCGGTTCAGTCAGTTAAGCAGCTGTCTTCGGCTCAGGTCATGATCCCAGGGTCCTGGGATCAAGTCCCACATCAGGCTTCCTGCTCAGCAGAAAGCCTGCTTCTCCCTCTCCCTGCTGCTCTGCTTACTTGTGCTATATCTCTGTCAAATAAAGAAATAAAATCTTAAAAAAACTGAGGATATTTGTTGCCAGAAAAACTGCATTTCAAGAAAATATTAAAAGAAGTTCTTCAAAGAGAAGGAATCCAATACAGATCAGAAATGCAGCTCTAGTCTTGACTATTTCCCTTCTTGTGTGTGGGGTTGGCTTAATTTGTTGTTGATACTCCAGTTCTTTAAGGTGTAAAGAGAGCTGGTATAATCTGGATTTTTCCATTTTTTTTGAGGGAGGCTTGGATGGCAAAGTATTTCTCCCTTAGGACTGCCTTTGCTACATCCCATAGGTTTTAGACCAAAGTTTCTTCATTCTCATCGGTTTCCATGAATTGTTTAAGTTCTTCTTTGATTTCCTGGTTGATCCAACCATTCTTAAGCACCGTGGTCTTTAGCTTTCAAGTGTTTGAATTCCTTCCGAACTTTTTCTTATGGTCAAGTTCCAGTTTCAAAGGACTGTGGTCTGAGAATATGCAGGGCATACTCTCAGTCTTTTGGTATCAGTTGAGCCCTGATTTGTGACCCAATGAGATAGAAACTAGACATACAGTAGAACACATCAGTGAAACTAGAAGCTGTTGCATTTTTTTTTTTTTTAAGAATCAATAAGATCGATAAACCATTGGCCAAACTAATCCAAAAGAGAAAGGACCCAAATTAATAAAATTATGAATGAAAAGGGAGATATCATGACTAATACCAAGGAAATAGAAATAATCATCAGAAATTATTATCAACAATTATATGCCAATAAGTTACACAACCTAAATGAAATGGATGCATTCCTGGAAACTTATAAACTTCCAAAACTGAATCAGGAAGAAATTGACAACCTAAATAGACCAATATCTAGTAATGAGATTGAAGAAGTGATCAAAAACCTCCCAAAAAAATAACACAAGAGTCCAGGACCTGACAGATTCCCTGGAGAATTCTACCAAACAGTAGATGTACTATTTTCTATTTTCAAAAAAATAGAAACAGAAGGAAAACCTCCAGACTCTTTTTATGAAGCCAGCATTACCTTGATCCCCAAGCCAGGCAAAGACCCAACCAAAAAGGAGAATTTCACACCAATATCCCTGACGAATATGGATGCTAAGATTCTCAACAAGATCCTAGCTAATAGGATCCAACAGTACATTAAAAAGATTATCTACCATGACCAGGTGGGATTTATGCATGGGATTCAAGCATGGTTCAACATCTGCAAATCAATCAATGTGACAGAATAAATCAATAAGCTCATACAGCAATTCAGTAATGTGACAGGATACAAAATGAGTGTACAGAAATCAGTTGCTTTCTTATCACTAACAATGAAAATACAGAAAGGGAAATTAGAGAATTGATTCCATTTACTATAGCACCAAGAACCATAAGATACCTGGGAATAAACCTAACCAAAGAGGGAAAGGATATGTACTCCCAGAAACTTCAGAACACTCATGAAAGAAATTGAAGAAGACTCAGAAAGATGGAAAAACATTCCATGCTGATGGATCAGAAGAATAGACATTGTTAAAATGTCTGTACTGCCTAGAGCAATCTATACTTTCAATGCCATCCCGATCAAAATTCCACTGGCATTTTTCAAAGAGCTGGAACAAACAATCGTAAAATTTGTATGGAATCAGAAGAGACCCTGAATTTCTAAGGAAATGTTGAAAAGAAAAACAAAACTGGGGGCATCACATTGCCTGATTTCAAGCTTTACTACAAAGCTGTGATCACCAGGACAGCATGGTACAGGCACAAAAAAAGACTCATAAACCAGTGGAACAGAGTAGAGAGCAGCTCTATGGTCAAATAATCTTCAACAAAGCATGAAAAAATATACAATGGAAAAAAGACTGTCTCTTCAATAAATGATGCTGGGTAAATTGGACAGCCATGTGTGGAAGTATGAGACTTGACCATGAGAGACTGTGGACTCTGAGAAACAAACTGAGGGTTTTGAAGGGGAGGGAGATGGGGGGCTGGGTGAGACTTGTGATAGGTATTATGGAGGGCACATATTGCATGGAGCACTGGGTGTGGTGCATAAACAATGAATTCAGGAACACTGAAAAGAAATAAAATAAAATAAAATGGAAAAGAAAAAGAAATCCAGATCTATATAAAGGGAGGAATGGCATTAGAGAGGAATAAACAAAGCCAAAAAAAATACTTTATTTTTCTTACTCTTAATTGATAAAAATTTGTTCAAAATAATAATAGAAACAATGTATTCACTGATTATAGTTTGCAGGTAAGTGAAATGAATGACAGCAATGTTACAAGGGAAAAGAAGAAGGAATTGTGAATACACTGTTATCAGATACCTGCACTACAGATGAAATGGTACAGTGTTATTTGGAAGTGGATAGATTAGCTTGTAAATGTATATTGCAAACTTAGGACAGCCGCTAAATTTTGTTAAAGAAATAAAATTGACATGTTAAGAAAGGAGAGGATACAGAATCATATTAAATATATATTTAAAGCCAGAGAAGGCAGGAAGAGTGACAGATGAAAAAAAAATACTAGGTATTAAAAAGAAAATAGTTACAAATACTCTCAATACTAAAACAAATGTATCAATAGTCATTTTAAATGTGAAAGTCAAAGCACAGAAGTTAAAAGACAGGCTGTCACAATCAATAAAAAACCTAACCCAACTATATGTTGTCTACAAGAAACTCACTTAAAAGATAAAATAGACTAATATTAAGGGGATAAAGAAAGACATCTCATTCTAACAGTAATCAAGGCAAAGCTGGATAAGCTATATTGATTTGAGACAAAGCAGACTTCAGAGCAAGGAAAATTATCAGAGATAAATAGAACATTAATAAAGAGGTCAATTTCTCAAAAAGCCACAATATTCCTTAAGTAGTATGGATCTAACAAAAGAGCAACAAAATACATGTGGCAAAACCTGACAGAACTGCAAGGAGAAGCAGAAAAATTTATTATTGTACTTGTAACCTTCACACCATCTATCAGTAATTGACCTATCTAGCAGGTTGAAAATCCATAAAATACTGAACTCATATGTACCATCAATTAAATCTAACTGACACTTATAAATTGGTTCATCTCTTCTCAAGCTCATACAGAATATTCACCAAGATATGCCATATTCTGGGGCTTAAAATATCCCCAACAAATCTAAAAGGAGAGAAATCATATATTTTGATTTTGATTCTTTTAAATTTGTAAAATATATCTTTTTTAAAAATTCTTTTCAGTGTTCCAGAATTCACTTTTTATGCACCACACCCAGTGCTCCATACAATATGTGCCCTCCATAATACCCACCACCAGGCTCACCCAACCTCCCACCCGCCTCCCCTCCCAAACGCTCATTTTGTTTCTCAGAGTCCACAGTCTCTCATGGTTAGTCTCCTCCTCCAATTTCCCTCAACTCACTTAATATATCTTATGGATAAAGAGGATTAAGAGTTCACTTATGATCATGAGCACTGATCAATGTATAGAACTAACTGTTGAATCATTATAATGTACAGGAGAAACTAAAATAACACTGCATGTTATTTATTTCATTAGTCATATGAAGTATGCTTTCAGACTACAGTGGATTTAAACTGTATTATTATAATGCCAGGACTAGACGAACACATCACAAGAAAGGAGAACTACAAACCAATATCTTTCATGAATCAGACACAGAAGTCCTCAATAAAATATTAGTAATTTGAATGCAGCAATGTATAAAAGTAATTATACACCATGACCATGTGGAATTTATTCTAGGTATTTCATATACTGGTTCAAAATTAAAAATCAATTAATGAAGATTTTGGGAAAAGACAGCACAGTAGGAGGGACCTAGGCTTCTTTAATCCCACAGACACAAATAGATACCCATCAAATTATCATAAACACTCCAGAAATCTACCTGAACACTGACAGAACAATCTCCAGAACTAAAGGGAGAGAATGAGGCCACATCAAAGCAGGTAGGAAGTATAAAGTCATGGTTTAGAGGAGAAGTGGATCACAGGGGCTGCAAAGGGGAGAAGACGGTGGTCTTGGAGAATGGTAAGAGAGAGGAGCACAGGGGAACATATATGAGAACATTTCCATAAAGCCATTGACTTGGAAAACAAAAGGTGCTGAATTTTTTTTTAAGATTTTATTTATTTGACAGAGAGAGTAGAAGTAGTGGGAGTAGGAGAGGGAGAGGGAAAAGCAGACTTTCTCCTTGGCAGGGAGCAAGAGGCAGGAAGCCCGATATAGGGCCCAATCGATGACCCTGGGATCATGACCTGAGCTGAGAGGCAGATGCTTAAATGACTGAGCCACCCCAGTACCCCAAGAGGGGCTGAATTTTGTCAGTTCTGGCAAACAGTGGGGCTTAAAGCCTGGAGTTATAAAGGTCAGCTGGCTTGACTGGGGTAATACTCAGTACTCCACAGAGGGCACTGTGCTGCTCCCAGATAAAAGGCAGGCAAAAAACCCAGAGGTAGACAGCTTGGAAATACTAATCTGAAAAACACATGGGTCACACAGAGGGGAGATTCTTTGTTCTTCTTGGAGTGCTTTCCTGAGAGTCAGCATTCATGTAGACACTACTCCAGGGACAAAGGAGCCTACACCTCCACATAATAACAGAGCCACCTATAGGAAGTTGTGCAACACCAACACCAGCTGTTTGATTACTACAAGCTGCTGTGCTCCCTGCACTGTGGTGGGACTGTCCTACTTAGTGAAGCTAGCATCAGTCCCAGTGAAGATGGAATTCCCTCAGAGGACCAGCACAAAACCCTGCCCACATCAGGTCTATCAGATCAAGTACACTAAGTTAAAACTCACCACATTCAGGCTAAGGACAAAACACAGCCCACAGTAGGCAGGAAGTACTGTCCTGAAAGAGGAGCCAAAACACAATAGCAGAATGAACACAGCATACACCAGAGACACTCTTTGAAGTGCCAGGCAACGGACCACATATGACCGCTTCTTCATAGAGCCATAGTTCTCAAAAGCAGGAGATGTAATTGGCTTTTTTAACACAGAGAAGACTGCAGAGACTTAAATTCCAAGATGCAGGAATTCATCTGAAATGGAAGAACAAGATAAGGCCATGGCCAGAAAGCAGAGTGAAACAGATATCAGTAGCATGCCTAATGAAGAATTTAAAGCAACAATCATGAGGATAATCACTGGGCTTGAGAAAAGAAGGGAAGACATCAGTGAAATCCTTATCACAGAGATGAAATCTTTAAAAAAAGAATCAGTGAAAGATGAAGAGTACAATTAACCAGATTGGAAATAGGCTTGAGGCCATGAACAATAGGCTGGAAGAAGCAGAGGAATGAATTATAGACAACAGAAGACAAAATAATTGAAAATAATTAAGCTGAACAAAAGAGAAAAAGAAGACATGTAGCACAAGAATAGCCTTAGGAAACTCAGTACTCCATAAAATGTTAAAACAATCATACTGTAAGAATTTCAGAAGAAGAAAAGAAAGTAAAGAGGGCAGTAAATTTATTTGAGGAAATCACAGTTGTAAACTACCCTAGTCTGGGAAGGAAACAGACATGCAGATCCAGGAGGCACAGAGAACTCCCATAAAAGTCAACAAAAGCAGGCCAATACTAATACATATTGTAATTAAATTTGCAAACATAATAATAAAGAAAAAAATAGCAAGACAAAAGAATTCCCTAACTTGCAAGGGAAGCCCCAGAAGGCTAGCAGCAGATCTCCCCATAGAAACCTGACAAGTGAGAAGGGAATGGAATGATATATACTCAACGTGCTGAATGGGTAAAATCTACAACAAAGAATACTCTATCCAGCAAGGCTACCATTCAGAATAGCAGGAGAGACAAAGACTTTCCTCAACAAACAAAAACTAAAAGAGTTCATTACCACCACACTAGCTTTGCTCGAATATTAAAGGGTTCTTTTTGAGTGGAAAAGAGAGACCAAAACTGACAAAAGACAAGAAAGGATCAGAGAAAATCTACAGAAAAATTATAAAACAAGCAATAAAATGGCATTAAATGCATACTATCAATAATTACAATGAATGTAAATAGGCTAAATGCTCTAATCAAAAGACATAGGGCATCAGAATGGGTTAAAAAAGAAGATCCATCTATATGCTCCTACATGAGACTCATTTTAGAGCTAAAGACCCTGCAGACTGAAAGGGAGAGGAAAGAGACATGTTTATCATGCTGTCAAAAGAAAGCTGGAGTAGCAATACTTGTATCAGACAAACTAGACTTTACAACAAAGTGTGTAGCAAGAGATAAAGAAGGGCATGATGCCATAGTAAAGGGGACAAACCGAAATGTGGATCTAACAGCTGTAAATATATATGCACCTAACATGGGAGGACGCAAATATAAAAAATAATTAATAAAAAACAGAAAGGAACGCATTGATAATAATCCAATAACAGTAGGGGATTTTAACACCCCACTTACATCAATGAACTGATCATCTAAACATAAAATCAATCAAGGAAACAATGGCTCTGCATAAAACATTGGACCAGATGGACTTAACAGATAGTCAGAATATTCTCCCCTAAAACAGTAGAATACCCATTCTTTTCAAGTGCACATGGGACATTCCCCAGAATAGAATACACATTAGGTCACAAATAAGGCCTTAACAAATAAAAAAATATGGACATGATATCAAGTACCTTCTCTGACCTCAATGCAATGAAATTAGAAATCAATCAAAGAAAAAATTTGGAAAGAGCACAAATACGTGGAGGTTAAACAACACGTTACTAAACAATTAATGGGTTAGCCAAAAAACATCAAAGAAGAAATTTAAAAAATACATGGAGAAAACTGAAAATGCAAACACAACAGTCTAAAACCTTTGGGATGTAGCAAAAGTGGTTCTGAGAAGGAAATGTATAGCAATATAGGCCTACCTCATTAACCAAGAAAAATTTCAAATAAGCAACCTAACTTTACCTAAAGAAGCCAGAAAAGGAACAACAAATGAGCCCTAAAGTGAGCAGGAGGAAAGAAATAATGACGATTAGAGGAGAAGCAAATGATATAGGAAATGAAAAAAACAATAGAACAGATCAATGAAACCAGGAGTGGCTCTTTGACCAAATTAATGAAGTTGATAAACCTCTGGCCAGACTTATCAAAAACAAAGGAGAAAGGATGCTGATAAATAAAATCTTAAACTGGAGAGGAGAAATAACAACCAACACCACAGAAATACAAACGATTGTATCAGAATATTATAAAAAACCATATACCAACAAATTGGATGACCTAGAAGAAATGGATAGATTGCTAGAAACATATAAACTACCAAAACTGAAGGGAAGGAAGAGAAAGTGTGAACATGCCTATAACCACCAAAGAAACTGAATCAGTAATCAGAAAACTCCCAAAAAACAAAAGTCCAGGGTCAGACTTTGCAGGCGAATTCTATCAAACTTTTAAAGAAGAGTTAATATCCATTCTTCTCAAACTATTCTAAAAATAAAGAAAATGAAGGCAAACTTCCAAATTTATAATATGGGGCCAGCATTACCTTGATACCAAAACCAGATAAAGACTCCACTAGAAAACAGAACTATAGACCAACGTCCCTGATGAGCGTGGATGCAAAAATGGGTAGGGGGCTTGGGGTATTTGGTGATGGGCATTGATGAGAGCACATATGTAATGAGCACTGTGTTAGTTATATGCAAATGATGAATCACTAGATTCCACCCTTCCTGAATCAAATAATACTGTATATGTTACCTAAATTGATCTTAAGTAAATTTTTTTTTTAAAAGAGGGGCTTCAGAAAAAAATCCCAATAAAATACTAGCAAATGAAATCCAACAGTATATTAAAAGAATCATTCACCACACAAGTGGATGTATCTCTGGGTTGAAAGGGTGGTTTAATGTTCACAAATCTATCAACATGATACATCACATTAACAAAAAAGTGATAAGAACCATATGATCATCTCAATAGATGCAGAAAAAGCATTTGGCAAAATAAAATATCCATTTATGGTAAAAACTTTCAACAGGGTAGTGTTAGAGGAAGCATACCTCAACATAAGAAAGGCCATATATGAAAAACCCACAAGTAATATCATCCTGAATGGGAAAAACCTGAGAACATTTCATCTACGGTCAGAACAAGACAGGGATGTCCACTATTGTTATTTAACATAGTACTGGAAGTCCTAGCACAGCAATCAGACAACAAAAAGAAATAAAAGGTATCTAAACCAGCAAGGAACAAGGCAAGCCTTCACTATTTGCAGATGACATGATACTCTACATAGAAAATCTGAAAGACTCCACTAAGAAAACTGCTAGACCTGATACATGAATTCAGTAAAGTCACAGGATACAAAAGCAACATATAGAAATCTGTTGCATTTCTATACATCAATAATGAAGAAGCAGAAAGAGAAGTTAAGTAATCAATCCCATTTACAACTGCACCAAAACCAGTAAGTTACCTAGGAAAAACATGACCAAAGAAACCAGCAAGTTACCTAGGAATAACATGACCAAAGAAGTAAAAGACCTGTATCTGAAAACTATAAAACACTGGTAAAATAAATTGAAGGATACAATGAAATGGCAAAGCATTCCATGCTCATGGATTGAAAGAACAAATGTTATTAAAATGCTTATATTATATAAAGCAATCTACACATTTATTGCAGTCCCTATCAAAATACCACCAACATTTTTCACAGAGCTAGTACAAATAATCCTAAATTTTGACCAGATCCATAAAAATCCTGAATAGTCAAAGCAATCTGGAAAAAGAAAAGCAATGCAGGAGGCATCACAATTCCAGACTTCAAGCTATATTACACAGCCGTAATCATTAAGACAGTATGATACTGGCACAAAAATAGAAACATAGATCTATGGAACAGAATAGAACACCCAGAAATGAACCCACAACTATCTGGGTGAATAATCTTTAGTAAAACAGGAAAGAATATCCAACAGAAAAAAGACAGTTTCTTCAACAAATGGTATTCGGAAAACTGGACAGCAACATGCAAAAGAATGAAACTTGACCACTTTCTTGCACCATGCAGAAAAACAATTTCAAAATGGATGAAAGACTTAAATGTGAGACAAGAAACCAGCAAAATCCTAAAGGTGAACATAAGCACTAACTTCCTTGATATCGGCCATAGCAACTTATTGGATATCTGTCCTGAGACAAGGGAAACCAAAGTAAATTTAAACTATTGGGACTTTATCAAGATAAAATCTTCTGCATAACAAAGCAATCAATCAATAAAACTAAAAGGCAACCTACAAATGGGAGAAGATATTTGCAAATGGTGTGTCTGAAAGTGTGTTTCCAAAATATATAAAGAACTTATAAAACTCAAGTCCCCAAAACTAAATAACCCAGATAAAAAATGTTGAATACATGAATAGACATTTTTCCAAAGAAGATGTCCAGATGGCCAACATACATATATTGATGCTCAACATCACTCATCATCAAGGAAATACAAATCAAAACTACAATGAGATATCACCTCACACCTGTCAGAATGGCTAAAATGAACAACAAAGGAAGCAACAGGTGTTCAGATGTAGAAAATGGGGTGCTCTCTTACACTGTTGGTGGGAATGCAAACTCTTGATGACTGTTAGTTAGTTAGTTAGTTTCCAATTTTTATTTAAATTCTAGTTGGTTAACATATAGTGTAAGTTTGGTTTCAGGAGTAGAATTTTGTGATTCATTACTTACATGTAACACCCAGGGCTCATCATAAGTGTCCTCCTTAATACCCATCACACAGTTAAGGAGGCCACTTGCTTTGATGGCCCCTGGGTGTTACGTGTAAGTAATGAATCAGTGACTTTTTAGATACGATACCAAAAGCACAATCCATGAAAAAATTGGTAAGTTAGATTTCATTTAAAAAGAACACCACCTTGATTGGGAGGGAGACAAACCATAAGTGACTCTTAATCTCACAAAACAAACTGAGGGTTGCTGGGGGAGGGGGGTTGGGAGAAGGGGGGTGGGGTTATGGACATTGGGGAGGGTATGTGCTTTGGTGAGTGCTGTGAAGTGTATAAACCTGGCGATTCACAGACCTGTACCTCTGGGGATAAAAATATATGCTTATAAAAAATTAAAAATTAAAAAAAAAAAAAGACCACCACCACCATCACCACCACCACCAACAACAACAAAACTTCTTATTTGCGAAAGACACTGTTAAGAGAATAAAAAAAAAAAGACACAGGATGGAAGAAAATACTTGCAGAACATATATCTGATAAAGAACTATTATTCAAAATATATAATGAACACTTAAAACTTGACAATTAGGAAACAAATAGCCCAATTATAATATGTGCAAATTATCAAAACAGATGCCTTAACAAAGAAGTCATAAAGATGGCACATAAGCATCTGAAAAGTTGTTCTAAATGTATGTCATCAAGGGATTGTAGATTAAAATAATGAGGTACTGTTACACACCTATGAGAATGGCTAAAATTCAAAACACTGAAAACAACAAATGATGCTCCAAGAACAAAGATTCTTACATTGGATTAAAAAATAATAAATCACAATGCCTTTTATTTTGAATTTATACAACCCATTCATAGCAATATGTAAAGATTGAGAGAATGATGAAAGAATTATTTTATGCAAATAATTACATTAAAGACACTATGTTAATATCAGATAAAATCAACTAAAAGCACACAAAAATTTTATACAAAATCTTCTACATATAGGCAGAAATTTCAATTCAGTAAGAACATATGACATTTTAAAATCTGTGTATTCATTATATACTATATAGAGTAAAAAGCTTTAGAAACATAAAAAATGACAGAACTACAAGAGTAATAGAGAAACAATCACTGTTGTTGAATTTAATATACATTCCTCACAAATGATAAACATAACTTCAATGAAACTAAGAAGGCATGAAAAACATAATTAATCAACTTGACTAAATGGAGAACATATACATGTATGTACGTTATGTACATATACATAGGCATATATATATGTACAAGTACATATATGTGATACAGTATATAACATTTGTTTATATGATTGAATAAATACTCATGAACTAAAGAGAGAAATTTAATTAAATATCCTTATACAATATTTTTAATAATTATACTTACTACTAAATCCTGCTTTGCTGACAGATCCAAGTGTCTTAATTTGCGATGAGCCTTTTGAAATTAAAACTTTATTATCTTCAGGTGAAAGATTTTTACCTGCTTTCTCATCCATTTTCTCAGCTACAGAAATAGAGGCTTTTAATTCAATAAAAAGTAAAAGTGAAGTCTATTATTAATAGAGAATCACTTAAAGCTTCCTTCAAGTTTTACAAAATTTAAGCAAATAAACACAATTTAAACAAAGGATCAAACACACTTCCCACCCCCCACCAAAACAAACAAATGAACAAACAAACAAAAACAAAACAAAAACCTCTGGTGCATTTTCAAAACAGATTATAAAATTAAATGTAAAAATCATCACAATGCTTTCCTTAAAGTGTGTGAAGCTACTCTTGTTACTTTATACATACACTTAGAAATTTGTTATTAAACTTTATTGTCTTAAGGGTATTCACTATTTTTAAATACTTAAAATATTTATAACACATATGACTCATTTTAAAGTTAGACTGATTAGGGGAATCTGGGTAGCTCAGTTTATTATGCACCTGACTCCTGATCTTGGCTCAAGTCAGATCTTATGGGATCTTTGGAGTCTAGCCCTGTGTTGGGCTCCATTCTCAGTGGGGAGTCTGCTTGAGATTCTCTCTGTCCTCTCTCTCTCTCTCTCTCTCTGTCTCTTCCCCCACTCCCCACACTTGTGTGCTCACTCTCTCAAATATATATAAGTATTTAAAAAAGAAAGTTAGACTGATTAGAATAATTCTAAAATAGGGAAATGAAATAGAAATCTAGATCAGGTAGGAAAAATACAAAACACTACAAAAAAAGAATATTTAAATCCAAATATATCAGTTAGTACAATAATTATAAATGGATAGACAGAGAGAGTTACACTAGATTTCTAAATAATTTACTTACAGGTTATTTATAAATGACACTACTAAATAATAAGAATGCAAAAAATTGGAAACTAAGTAGGTAAAAAAAGATTTACTATGTAAATACCAACCAAAATAAGTACGCAAATATTTATGTCAATGGCAGTCTAAGTAGGATTTTAGTCAAAAGACCTTACTGGAGACTGACTAAAATGGCACCTTTCATAAGAAGAAATCATTGAGTCTGTAAGGAATTATCTAACATTTGTATTTTTATGCACCTAACAACATAGTCAGTATAAAGAAAATGGACAGTTTAATGAAATGTACAGTACTATAGAAAGAAATAGATAAGTCCACAATCATTGTGAGATGATTCAATACACATCTCTCCATAACTGATAGGAAAAACAAAATCCAAGGAAATCAAGAAATAGGAAGTTTAAATAACACAATAAAAATTTGACTTAATAAGCCAAATATTTCCATCTGATAAAATATATTTTCTGGGATTCAAGAAGAAGAAAGAACTAAATAGAGAACGAGATCTGTGGTGGAACATCTAGATTTATAAAATATATTAATTATCCAATAATACATTATATCATTTTTTAATGACATAAGCATGATTTAAGTTGAAATAGAAACATCATGTGAGTACATTTTTTACTTGTATGTATATAAGCAATCTTGTTACTTTTTAGATATGCAGAAAAATTATAAATATTTAGAGACATTATTATAAATATTATATTTACATATTTAATATTATTCTTTAGTTTTCTTCGAGTATTCACACTTTAGAATAAAGTCTAATTTTTTGGATCATATATAGCTAAGAAAAAATATATATGGATAAAAAATACAAAAAGTGAAAAAGTGAAAGAAAAATAAAAAGAAACAAAATTAAATGATGTAATTACTCCAAAAAATACAAATAACTAGATTATATATGATTGCAACTTAATAAAAAGATAAGGATCAAGCTGAATTTTAAAATATATGCAACTATAATTTTCTTACAAGAGATATAGCAAAATCATAGATACAAGAAACAGGATAGAAAAAAAATGTGATATGAATATCAACCAGAAGTTTGTGCAGCTACATTAATAGTAGAAAAGTAGTTTTAAAAGAAATAAACAAAACTATAAAATGATAAAGTGGGTCTTTTCATTAAGACAAAATGATCTGTCCTCCCAAGAATATTATCAATCTTAAACTTACATGCCATAAATAATAGAGTGTCATAAGATATAAATCATAACCAGCCACAAATACAAGAAAAAAGAGAAATTTCAGTTTGAGATTTAGATTAGAACACATCTAATTCAATAATTATAAAACAAACAGATAAATCATCAATAAAGATATAAAGTGTTGATGGGAATAATTACCAAAGAACATATGGTTGAAGATCTATTATAAACCCAAAACAGTGTTCTCCTGAACTTAATTAAAAATAATTCATAAGATTTATATTTAATTACTTACTATAAAGATTTATGTTTCTGGTAGCTTCATTCTTAGTTTGAAACTGGTTTCTTGAAAACAAAACTTTCTCCTCAGGAAATAGATTTTCATGTGATATCATATAATTTTTTTGCTTTTCAAGAGGAAATGCTAAATAAATAAAAAAATAAGTGTAATGGAATTTCTAGATATGCCAAAAAATTATCAAATTTTCTTCCCATGGAAGTGAAGTGAAAAAAGTATGTGAACAATTTTCATTAAGCTGTGTGGGGAAGCTATCATAGTACTTAATAATTACTGACCATGAAAATATCAGCCAAAAGTTATTAATTTTGCTTTTGTCTTTATCTTAGGATATTCACACTTTAAAGCTGAGTGTAGGGGCACCTGGGTGGCTCAGTGGGTTAAGCCTCTGCCTTCAGCTCAGGTCATGATCTCAGGGTCCTAAGATAGAGCCCCAAATCTGGCTCTCTGCTCAGCAGGGAGCCTGCTTCCCCCTCCCCCTCTGCCTGCTTCTCTGCCTACTTGTGATCCCTTTCTTTCTTTTTTTTTTTTAAATTTTTTCAATTTATTTATTTTCAGAAAAATAATATTCATTATTTTTTCACCACACCCAGTGCTCCATGCAATCCGTTTCTTAAAAACACACACACACAAACAAAACCAACAACAACAAAAAAAACTTAGTGTAAAGTTTCTATAAAACATGTGTTCAAATACATACATGAATATGAACCAAAAGAAATCTTCTGATGAGGTTAATTTAAAATAATTTAAATTTAAATTACTATACTTACTTTTGCGTCTCCCCTCTTTGGAAGTTCTTTCTTTCTTCACTTGCACTTGGAATTTTGATGCTGACTCTGGATTTACATCTAGATTTTCATCTGGTACACCAAAATAAGCTATATAAAGAGATAGACTTAGTGCTTTAAATTGAAAATCAAATCTGTTGTAAAATCTCTAGATTTCAAATTTATAACAAGTGTATAGTATCATTTTTTTCATTTTCATAAAATCATTAATTATTATAATGCTAGAACTATTATGAAATGAAAACTGTTTGAAATTGTCTTATTATTTCATAAATATGCCTAAGCAACAAATATATCTTATATTAATCTTCAGGTTTCATGGGGGATTTATTCTTTAGGCTGATACACAATAATAGAGCAAGCAATGAAAACTTACAAGCACAAGTCTATTCATTACAGCCTTATTTGTAATTGCAAAACACTTAAAGCCTCCTAAATGTTAAAGCATTGGACAAATAAATTGATATATATATAACTACAGAATTGGTATGAGTACTACTATACTGGTAGATAATGGTACATACATATATGTATATATGAGTGTATGTGTAAGACACAATATTTCTCACCCCTCTGCATTGATACAGCTGATGCTTGCCTGATGTCATTTCATGGGAAAATGAAACACTGGTTGAAATATTGGTAGGTACCCTTTTATATTTACTTTTGCTTATATCATCACAGCAAGTGAATAAGGATGTAATTGTTACTTTCAACTTAGTTTATTGTCTGAATTAATTAACTCCATACCTTGCAGCAATCAGTGAAAAATAGTGTGGGGCCCAACTAAACCTCTCAGTTTTCTCAACTGGAGCATATGTCAGAAGGACACTGCTGAAGTGTCAGAAGTAAAGTCAGAAGTGACCATTGGTAATAATCTCCTGGAACCTATACTCTTCCAGAATCAGCTGAAAGATACTTTGAGATACTATTGGGAAGTTATTGGGCCTTTGTAGATACTGAGTGAGTGTCCTATGGCCGTGATTAGAAATTCCAATCTGAAGGTATTAAAGCTTTTGTTTTGTTTTCTGGTTATCTTTGCACATTCACACTTTAGGGTTAGAGTGTAAAATTTCTATAATATATATGCTTGAATAAAAGGAAAAAATCTCGATGGGTTTAAAATACTTTAAATTTATTCTTAATTATTACACTTACTATGGCGTCTTTCCCTTTTGTGAGTTATTTTTTTCTCTACTTGCACTTGAGGCTTTGACACTGAATCCTGACTCACAAGCATTAGATTTTCATCTGGTACTCCAAAATGAGCTAAATAAAGAGATGCATTTAGTTCACTAAATGGAAAAAATGAAAACTCCAGATCTGAATTTATAACAGATGTAAAGTAGCATTTTCTCAGATTTTTATAGCTATAAATAAATTGTCCTAATGTGAGATCTGGCATGAAAATGGTAACAAGAGTTCTTTTGTTGTTGCCGTTATTTTTAGAGAGTATGTGGGGGGGGATCAAGGGGAAAGGGAGAGAGAGACTCCCACTCAGTTTCTATGCCCAATGCTAAGCCTGACAAGGGACTCGATCTCATAACCCTGAGATCATGACCTGAGCCAAAATCAAGAAGTTAGACACTTAACCTACTGAGCCACACAAGTGCCCTGATAAAACAAAGTTTCAATAGGTATTACCAAAACTCATTATTTCATAAATATTCTGAGGCATCAAATATATTTCACAATACTCTACTTTTGGGTTACTTATAAAATGCTTAATTCATAAGGATAGACCAAACAATAAAAATGCATAGGTACAAGGTTATTCATTACACTATTATTTGCAATTGCAAAATATTTAAAACTTTCTAAGTGTTCAAGAATAGGATATTGGTTGAATAAACTAAGGTATATACCATAAACTGTGGTATAGTATAATCTATGGCATATAATGTAGTATAAACTACTTTATGTATTTGTGCAAAAAAATATTTCTAAAAACTGACAAGAAGAGATTTCTAGGAGCTAATGTTTAAGTGAAAAACTCTTTAAAAAATAGTGTTTTTAATATGTTAAGTTTTGGATCAGAAAGAAGAAACCAGGAAAAAAATTGAAAAATAGATATTAACTTTACAAAATGAAGTGCAGGAAAAATAAGCATGAAAATATTATAGTGAGCTACCTATAAGAAGACAGGGGTAGAAGAGAGGACATGGGAATGTAGGGGAAGGACATATATCTTTTGCATAATATTTACTGTTGGAAGCAAGTTAATGCTCTACACATTTACAAAAATAAAATTAAGTCAACAAGGATAAGGTAAAATAACTAAAACTGAAAGCAAACTTGATGAAATGAATTTAGTGAAGGGATTAAAAAATAACAACACTAATACAAATAAGTCCATTTCTTCCAGGTTGCTTAATTTATTGGTATATAGTTACTGATAATAATTTCTGATAATTGTTTCTATTTTCTTGGTGTTAGTCGTGATCTCTCCCCCTTTAATTCATAATTTTATTAATTTGGGTCCTTTCTCTTTCCTTTTGGATAAGTCTGGTCAGTGGTTGATCAATCTTATTAATTCTTTCAAAGAACTAGCTCTAGTTTTGTTAATCTGATCTACTATATTCTTGTTTCTAACTCATTGATCTCTGCTGTAATATTAGGTATTTCTCTTCTTGTGTGTGGCTTAGGCTTCAGTTGTTTTTTCTCCAGTTCTTTAAGGTGCAATGTTAGTTGGAGAATTCCAGATTTTTCTATTTGAGGGAGGCTTGGATGGCTATTTATTTCCCCTTAGAACTCATACAACAATTCAGTAATGTGGCAAGTTACAAAATTAATGCACAGAAATCAGTTGCTTTCCTACACACTAACAATGTAACTGTAGAAAGAGAAATTAGGGAATAGATTATATTTAGAATAGCACCAAAAACCATGAGATAAACCTAAAACCATGGAATAAACCTAACCAAAGAGGTGAAAGATCTCTACTGTAGAAATTACAGAACACTTAAGAATGAAATTGAAAAAGAGATGAAGGAATAGAAAAACATTTCATGTTCATGGATCTGAAGAATAAACATTGTTAAAATGTCTATGCTGCCCAGAGCAATCAATACTTTCAATGCCACCCTGATCAAAATACCAAAGGAATTTTTTCAGAGTGTTGGAACAAACAATCCTAAAATTTGTGTGGAAACAGAAAAGACCCTGAATCATCAAGAGAAAGTTGAAAAAGAAAAACAAAGCTGGGTGCATCACGTTGTCTGACTTCAATCTATATTACAAAGCTGTGATCACCAAGACAGAATGGTATTGGCACAGAAACAGACACATAGATCAATGGAACAGAATAGAGAGCCCAGATGTGGACCTTCAACTCTATGGTCAACTAATCTTCAACAAAGCAGGAAAAAATATCCAATGGAAAAAAGACAGTCCCTACAATAAATGGTGCTGGGAAAACTGGATGGCTATATACATAAGAATGAAACTCAACCATTCACTTACACCATACACAAAGATAAACTCTAAATGGATGAAAGACCTCAATGTGAAATAGGTATCAATCAAAGTCCTAGAGGAGATCATAGGCAGTAACTTCTGTGACATTGGCCACAGCAACTTCTTTCAAAACATGTCTCCAGAGGGGTGCCTGGGTGGCTCAGTTGGTTAGGCAACTGCCTTTGGCTCAGGTCATGATCCTGGAGTCCTGGGATCGAGTCCTGCATCGGGCTCCCAGCTCCACGGGGAGTCTGCTTCTCCCTCTGACCTTCTCCCTCTCATGGTCTCACTCACTGTCTCTCTCTCTCTCTCAAATAAATAAATAACATCTTAAAAAAAAAAAAAAACCACCTGATTTAAAAAACATGTCTCCAAAGACAAGGGAAACAAAAATGAAAATGAACTTTTGGGACTTCATCAAGAGAAAAAGCTTCTGCATGCAAAGGAAACCATCAACAAAACTAAGAGGGAACCCATGGAATGGGAGAAGATATTTGCAAATAACACTGCAGGTAAAGGGTTGATATCCAAGACCTATAAAGAACTTCTCAAACTCAATACCCAAAAAACAAATAAGTCAAAAACCAGCAGAAGGTATGAACAGACACTTCTCCAAAGACATACAAAGGGCTAACAGAAACATGAAAAAATCATTATCAGTATCCATCAGGGAGATTCAAATCAAAACCACATTGAGATACCACCTTACACCAGTTAGAATGGCAAAAATTGACAAGGCAAGCAACAACAAACATTGGAGAGGTTGTAGAGAAAAGGGAGCCCTCTTTTACACTATTGGTGGGAATACAAGGTGGTATATGCACTTTAGAAAACAGTGTGAAGATATGAGGAAGTGGTGATGCAGCATGGGGGCTTAAGTGGGTAGGAGAAGAATCAATGAAACAAGATGGGATTGGGAGGGAGACAAACCATAAGTGACTCTTAATCTAACAAAACAAACTGAGGGTTGCTGGGGAGGGATTGGGAGAAGGGGGGGTTATGGACATTGGGGAGGGTATGTGCTTTGGTGAATGCTGTGAAGTGTGTAAACCTGGCGATTCACAGACCTGTACCCCTGGGGATAAAAATATATGTATATAAAAAATAAAAAATTTAAAAAAAAGAAAGAAAACAGTGTGAAGCTTCCTCAAAAATTTAAAAATATAAACAATGGATCTTGGGACACTGAAAAAATAAAATGGAAAAAAAAATGTAGGAACATAGGAAGAAAATGCAGATCGGGAACCAGGGAGAGAAGGAGGTTCTGAAGTGGAGTTGCTCAAGAGAATTTGAAGAGCAAATTCAGGCACATTAAATTTTAAGTTACTATTCCATACTGTAATGGAACTCCTCTTCTACTACTAAGATCTTATTTTTAAAATTATTGCTGATTCTTTAGAATGGGAATGACTTACAGGTGGTTTCACTTGTGAACCAACAGAGCCTACAAAGAGAAAAGAACACCATAGGTGAAGCATATATAGTGGATGGGAAAGTCCTCATAAACAGTAACTTTTGAGGGAAAAAAAAAATAGAGCTACCCTACAACCCAGCAATTGCACTACTGGGTATTTACCCCCTACAGATGTAGTGAGAAGAAAGGTCACATGCACTGCAGTGTTCATAGCAGCAATGTCCACAACAGCCAAACTATGGAAAGACCCAAAATGCCCTTCAACAGATGAATGGATAAAGAAAACGTGGTCTGTATATACAATGGAATATTACTCAGCCATCAAAAAAGGATGAATACCCAAATTTTTCATTAAAATGGACAGAACTGGAGGAGATTATGCTAAGTGAAATAAGTCAAGTAGAGAAACTCAATTATCAGATTGTTTCACTTATCTGTGGAACATAAGGAACATACGGAATATCATGGAGGACATCAGAAGAAGGGAGGGAAAATGAAGGCAGGAGGAATCATATGGGAAGATGAACCATGAAACACTATGTACTCTGAGAAACAAATTGAGGGTTTTCAAGGGGAGGGATGTGGAGAGATGGGTTAGCCTGATGATGGGTATTAATGAGGGCACGTTTTGCATGGAGCACTGGGTATTACATGCAAACAATGAATAATGGAACACTACATCAAAAACTACTGATGTTACTAAGAAGGGCACATACTGCATGGAACACTGAGTATAGTGCATAAACAATGAATTATGGACCACTAAAAAAATTAAATTTAATTTAATTTAAAAAAATAATAAAATCTTTTTCTTTTTTTTTTAATTTATTTTTTATTTTCAGCATAACAGTATTCATTGTTTTTGAACCACACCCAGAGCTCCATGCAATCCATGCCCTCTATAATACCCACCACCTGGTACCCCAACCTCCCACCTACTGCCCCTTCAAAACCCTCAGATTGTTTTTCAGAGTCCATAGTCTCCCATGGTTCACCTCCCCTTCCAATTTCCCCCAACTCCCTTTTCCTCTCTAACTCCCCATGTCCTCCATGCTATTTGTTATGCTCCACAAATAAGTGAAACCATATGATAATTGACTCTCTCTGCTTGACTGATTTCACCCAACATAATCTCTTCAAGTCCCGTCCATGTTGCTACAAAAGTTGGGTATCCGTCTTTTCTGATGGAGGCATAATACTCCATAGTGTATATGGACCACATCTTCCTTATCCATTCATCCATTGAAGGGCATCTTGGTTCTTTCCACAGTTTGGCGACCGTGGCCATTGCTGCTATAAACATTGGGGGTACAGATGGCCCTTCTTTTCACTACATCTGTATCTTTGGGGTAAATACCCAGGAGTGCAATGGCAGGGTCATAGGGAAGTTCTATTTTTAATTTCTTGAGGAATCTCCACACTGTTCTCCAAAGAGGCTGCACCAACTTGCATTCCTACCAACAGTGGAAGAGGGTTCCCCTTTCTCCACATCCTCTCCAACACATGTTGTTTCCTGTCTTGCTAATTTTGGCCATTCTAACGGGTGTAAGGTGATATCTCAATGTGATTTTAATTTGAATCTCCCTGATGGCTAGTAATGATGAACATTTTTTCATGTGTCTGATAGCCATTTGTATGTCTTTATTCGAGGAGTGTCTGTCCATATCTTCTGCCCATTTTTTGATATGATTGTCTGTTTTGTGTTTTTTTTTTTAAATAAAAAAAAGCTAGTGATGTCCTGTATGGTGACTAACATAACATAATAACATAATTTAAAAAAAAAGAAAATCACTAAATAGTTTGAATAGATTTATTTTATGTGCTATATAGTTCCTTAACAAGGTTAAAGCACTGTAGGATTGAACATATACATAAATCTGTTGAAGTTTTAAGATTTAAGATTAACATTGGAAGAAAGACCATATACATATGAAATGTAGGAAGGCAAGAAGGAAACTTGAGGGACAAGAATTGAAGGTGTCCCAAACTCCTCATAACTTCTAAAACATGCATAGGTACAATATATGCATATGTATGTCCACATGCAAGTGAATGTATGAATATGTGTACAATTGTGTGTGTATATATATATATATATATATATATATATATATATATATATGGTTATATGGTTATATATGGTTAAAGAGTATAGGTCCAAGTTAAAATCCTATGTGTAATCTTTCAGAATCAACCCATAGAAAATTACAAAGCTTTTACATGGCAGTTATCATGTGAGAAAGCTTCCTACCCCACACTAGACCTAAAGCATAGCCAGTACACTGGTCTCTGGAAGGAAGTACAATCATAAATTCAGGCCTCTTTGGGCCAGCATTCCCTAGACCAGCTTCTCCATTCATGGACCTTAAATGAAGCACTGTACTATTCAGGTGACTGCTTAGACTACCTTACTGGGGAAGTCTTGAATACAATTTTTTCCTTTCTGACTCATTTTTCAGTACTTTCTCTCTTAACCCTCCCTAACCGCCTCCCCCAATATCCTGGGGCCTTAAAATGGCAAGAGCCTTTTGTTTGGGGATCCTCAGGATTGAGAGACAATTCTCTCCATTTGTGATGAAACACTGAACACTCCCTCATTCCTTCAATGTGGAAAATGGAACATTGCTAAAGCTGGCCCTTTCCTGATTTCAACATGGTTGAATCATATTTCCAAGGGGATATAGTTTCCTGTGAGCCATGCTAGTAGTCTCTTAGATGTACAAATGAAGTATGAAAACAATACACGATGAGATTGTTAAGACTATTTCTATGTTTTTCATGTAATTGTTGTGTTGTTGTTCATGCAATTCTTATTGGTTATTAAACTCAGCTAAGTCTTTAAGCCTCCTCATAAGGCCATGTTGATCAGTTTGAGACTTAATTCAGATCTTTACTGACAATCATGGAGTTTGGAAAACACACCTGCTGCCCAGAGAGCAAAGGCTGACCAGTAGAAAGAGTAATATAAAAATGGTGAGGCTGTGCCCTCCTCTAGACCATTTAGGCTAGGACCTCCCGAATAAATCTCTGGGTCTGGTTACTCAACAGTAGGTTCCCAAGAGGAGACTCATGGGCTCCCCTACAAAGGAACTCATGGTCATAGATCATGTGCACCAGCAGGCTATTCAATAAAGGTCTTCAAAGTGATGACCCTTTATGATATGAGTTCTGTTCTTTCTGCTCCTTCCAGAGAATCTGGGGGTGAATTATTCAGCCCTGACAACTTTTAAACAGGTGTCCTCCCTTTCAGAAATAAACAAGTCTCGGGATTGGGTCAAGGTTCCAGAGTTCTGAGTGGAGAATATGGGTCCTACACCAACTTCAGAGTTCAATTTATTAGGCCTTTTGGATATTGGTGTATAGTTAGCTGTGATCCCCATAATTCTTGACACTATAATGTAGGGGGATGGGGCTGAACCATGTCCCCTTCTGCCAAAAATAAAGAATTCCTATCTGTCATTACTTCAGAATGTGACTTCATTTGGAAATAGGGCCTTTACAGAAGTAATCAAAGTTAAAATGAGGTGCTGGGAAAATTGGACAGCTATGTAGAGAAGAATGAAGCTTAACCATTCTCTTACACCATACACAAAGATAAATTCAAAATGGATAAGAGACCCCAATATGAGGCAGGAATCTATCAAAATCCTAGGGGAGAACATAAGCTGTAACCTCTTCATCATCGGCCACAGAAACTTCTTTCAAGACATGTCTCCAAACACAAAGGAAACTAAAGCAAAAATGAACTTTTGGGACTTCATCAAGAGAAAAAGTTTCTTCCCAGCAAAAGAAACAGTCAACAAAACAAAGAGGCAACCCACAGAATAGGAGAAGATGCTCACAAATGACACTACAGACAAAGGGCTGATATCCAAGATTTATAAAGAACTCCTCAAACTCAACACACACAAGACAGATAATCACATCAAAAAATGGGCAGAAGACATGAACAGACACTTCTCCAATGAAGACATATAAATGGCTAACAGACATACAAAAAATGTTCATCATCACTAGCCATCAGGGAGATTCAAATCAAAACCACATTGAGATACCGCATTACACCAGTTAGGATGGCAAAAATTAACGAGACAAGAAACAACAGGTGTTGGAGAGGATGTGGAGAAAGGGGACCCCTCTTACACTGTTGGTGGGAATGCAAGTTGGTACAGCTACGTTGGAAAATAGTGTGGAGATTCCTTAAGAAATTAAAAATAGAGCTTCCCTATGACCCTGCAATTGCACTACTGGGTGTTTACTCCAAAGATACAGATACAGTGAAAAGAAGGGCCATCTGTCCCCAGTGGGGAGCAATGCCCGCAGTCATCAAACTGGTGGAAAGAGCCAAGATGCCCTTCAATGCATGAGTGGATAAAGAAGATATGGTTCATATATACAAAGGACTCTTATGCCTCCATAAGAAAGGTTGAATACCCAACTTTTGTATCAACATGGACAGGACTAGAGGAAATTATGCTGAGTGAAATAAGTCAAGCAGAGAGAGTCACTTACTTGTGGAATGTAAGGAATAACACAGAAAACATTAAAGGGAGAGGAAAAGTTAGTTGGGGGAAATCAGAGGGGGAGACAAACCATGAAAGACTGTGGACTCTGAGAAACAAACTGAGGGGTTTTGAGGGGAGGGGGATGGGAGATTGGATGATCCTGGTGGTGGGTATTAAGGAGGGCATGTATTGCATGGAGCACTGGGTGTGGTGCCTAAACAATGAATCTTGGAACACTGAAAAAAATTAAATTAAAAAAATGCTCCACATCACTTGGCATCAAGGAACTACAAATCAAACCCAAAAGACTCCACCCCCAAACTACTAGAACTCATACAACAATTCAGCAACATGGCAGGATACAAAGTCAATGTACAGAAATCAGTGGCGCCCTTATACACTAATCATGAAAATACAGAAAGGAAAATTAGAGAATCGATTCCATTTACTATAGCACCAAGAACCATAAGATACCTGGGAATAAACCTAACCAAAGAGGAAAAGGATCTGTACTTGAGGAACTACAGAACACTCATGAAAGAAAATGAAGAAGACACAAAAAGATGGAAGACCATTCCATGCTCTTGGATCAGAAGAATAAACATTGTTAAAATGTCTATACTGCCTATAGGAATCTATACTTTTAATGCTATTCTGATCAAAATTCCACCGGTATTCTTCAAAGAGCTGGAGCAAATAATCCAAAAATTTGTATGGAATTAGAAGAGACCCCGAATCGCTAAGGAAATGTTGAAAAACAAAACAAAACAAAAAAAACGGGGTGCATCACATTACCTGATTTCAAGCTTTACTACAAAGCTGTGATCACCAAGACAGCATGACACTGGCATAAAATCAGACACATAGACCAGTGGAACAGAGTAGAGAGCCCAGATATGGACCCTCAACTCTATGGTCAAATAATCTTCTACAAAACAGGCAAAAATATACAGTGGAAAAAAGACAGTCTTTTCAATAAATGGTGCTGGGAAAACTGGGCAGCTATATGTAGAAGAATGAAACTCGACCATTCTCTTACACCGTACACAAAGTTAAACTCAAAATGGATAAAAGACCTCAATGTGAGACAGGAATCCATCAGAATCCTAGAGGAGAACATAGGCAGTATTCTCTTCGATATCAGCCACAGCAACTTCTTTCAAGATATGTCTCCAAAGGCAAAGGAAACAAAAGCGAAAATAAACTTTTGGGACTTCATCAAAATCAAAAGCTTCTACACAGCAAAGCAAAAAGTCAAGAAAACAAAGAGGCAGCCCACGGAATGGGAGAAGATATTTGCAAATGACAGTACAAACAAAAGGTTGATATCCAGGATCCATCAAGAACCCCTCAAACTCAACACACACAAAACAGACAATCTTATCAAAAAATGGGCAGAAGATATGAACAGACACTTCTCCAATGAAGACATACAAATGGCTATCAGACACATGAAAAAATGTTCATTATCACTAGCCATCAGGGAGATTCAAATTAAAATCACATTGAGATATCACCTTACACCCGTTAGAATGGCCAAAATTAGCAAGACAGGAAACAACATGTGTTGGAGAGGATGTGGAGAAAGAGGAACCCTCTTCCACTGTTGGTGGGAATGCAAGTTGGTGCAGCCTCTTTGGAGAACAGTGTGGAGATTCCTCAAGAAATTAAAAATAGAACTTCCCTATGACCCTGCCATTGCACTCCTGGGTATTTACCCCAAAGATACAGATGTAGTGAAAAGAAGGGCCATCTGTACCCCCAATGTTTATAGCAGCAATGGCCACAGTCGCCAAACTGTGGAAAGAACCAAGATGCCCTTCAATGGATGAATGGATAAGGAAGATGTGGTCCATATACACTATGGAGTATTATGCCTCCATCAGAAAAGACGAATACCCAACTTTTGTAGCAACATGGATGGGACTTGAAGAGATTATGTTGGGTGAAATCAGTCAAGCAGAGAGAGTCAATTATCACTTATTTGTGGAGCATAACAAATAGCATGGAGGATATGGGGAGTTAGAGAGGAAAAGGGAGTTGGGGGAAATTGGAAGGGGAGGTGAACCATGAGAGACTATGGACTCTGAAAAACAATCTGTGGTTTTTGAAGGGGTGGTGGGTGGGACGTTGGGGTACCAGGTGGTGGGTATTATAGAGGACACAGATTGCATGGAGCACTGGGTGTGGTACAAAAACAATGAATACTGTTTTGCTGAAAAGAAATTAAAAAAAATTTTAAAAACTACAATGAGATACCAACTCACACCAGCCAGAATTGCTAAAATTAACATGACAGGAAAGGACAAATGTTGGCAAGGATGCGGAGAAAGGGGAGCCCTGTTACACTATTGGTGGGAATGCCAAGCTGGTGCAGCCAGTCTGGAAAATATTATGGAGGTTCCTTAAGAAGTTGAAAGTAGAGCTAACCTAGGATCCAACTATTGCACTACTAGGGATTTTCCCAAAGGATATAAACGTAGTGATCTGAAGGGATACCAGTACCTCAATGTTTATAGTTGCAATGTCTACAATAGCCAAACTATGGAAAGAGCCCAGAGGTCCATCAATAGATGAATAGATAAGAATATGTGGTATATATACATAATGCAATACTACTCAGCCATCAAAAAGGGTGAAATCTTACCATTTACTATAACATGGATGGACTCCAGGCCAAAATTCTATGTGTGATCTTTCAGACCCAATGATTGGTAAGTAAAAATGCTTTATCTGGCAGTTGCCACAAGGAAAATATCACACCTTGTACTACAGTTGATGCACAGCCAAGATACTATAGACATTGAAGGCAACTGTAGTAATGGGGCAAGGTCCATTTGGGCTGGTCATATCTGCATTCTAGCTCAGATACATCCAGGAAATTTCTGTATGATGCAGGGGAGACCTCAACTGAGGCATTATATTGTTCAGGCACTTCTACCTAGACCATCTTATTGGATGGGCCTTCAAACCCTTTCTCTTATTGAATTTATTAAGTGAAAGTGGCACCTTGTGAGGCATCACTATAGATTCCCTAGTTCAGAGTTGATGACAGTGGCCACCTTGCCTAAGGTGGGGGAGGAAAATGGGAAGAAATATAAAAGTATGTAAAAACTGAGACCACCTCCATCTTTATCTGGATACTATTTAGGCTCTGACAGTTTGGGCCCACACTTGATGAGTTCCTGGCACTAAAAATATGTATGACTATCTTCCCAGAGAGTATGGTATCCTGGAGAACCATCCTGGTGACCTCCTGGGTAAACAATTAGCAAGTGAGAACAACAGATGACAAGATTGACGACCAGACTCAGATTTCTAGATTCACTTTGTGTCAATCATGTTGATTATCAAGCTCAATTAGACCTCCTCAAAAGATCATGTCAATCCATCCACAACACAATCCATAGCTTAACCGCCAAATTTTAGGACATGGTAAAAGTGTCTATGGCCTAGATCAAAAACACTGAGCAATGGAGAGAATGTGATGAAAATGTCAACTCTGATTAATAATCCAGGCAATTGCTTTATAGAAGTCATCTTTGGATATGGTTACCAAACAATGGGGTCTCTCAAAGGAACAAACTGGTGGGCTCTCTACCAACAACTCATTGCTAGTCATGAGCTGTGAGGTTCTCATAAGGCATTAAGGTCTATATAGTAATGCCTACTATGACTAATACAAGTGCTGTTCCCTCCAAATTGCCCAATGAATCTTGAGACATGGGTACTTTGTTTCCTTGATGAAGGAAATAATGTTGTAAAACTTTATTGAGTGAGAGTGGCACTTTGTGGTGTCCATCAATACAGACCCTCCCTACTTTTATCCAGATCTCTAAGCTTCCAGAAATGAATATGACTAAGGGTTAGACATAGCCAAGAAACAGAAAATTCTCTGAGTGGTCTGAGGCCCCCAGGCCTCTTTTCTAGACCCAAGTATGTATGATTTTTTTTAAGTCACCCCCATTATTATGGCTTCTACTACTGAATATATTATTGGTAGAAATGAACTTTCTATGCCAACTAGCAATTGCATTTATTCTTAACCTCTGATTAGATTTGCTGAAGGCAGAGTATTTTAATGGGGTATGTGAAAAATCATGACCTATAAAACTATTGGCACTTAGCACCACTGTCTACCAAACACAATGTCAACAACCTAGAGAATAAAAAAGAATTAACAGCCCTCATTGTTGAACTTTAAAAAGCCAACAATACTGTAAATTATTTCTCTATTTAGTAGTTCCATCTGGCCTATGTGCAAGACCTTAAGTCTAGACTTTAAATTGATTAAGGCTATATAAAGTGCCAGGGCTGCCTTTGTCACTGGTGGTACCTGACATTACAGTTATGGAGGTCACTGCCCAAAGTGAAGGAAATTAGTATGTTATAGTTGACATCACAAATGCCCTTTTCAGCATCCCTTTTCATGCAGATGATCAGGATTAATTTGATGTATATAATATGAATTACATTTTACCACAAATGTTCTTTTACAACACTTCCTAAATTCCTCCAACTATCTATAATCAATGTATGGGTCAAGACCTGGAAAAAGTCCCACTCCTGGAGGGAGTGCTATCTCTCCAATCTATTGATGAAATCATCCTGGTAGGCCATTCTTTTTTTTTTATTTTTTTTAACTTATTTTCAGCATAACAGTATTCATTGTTTTTATACCACAGCCAGTGCTCCATGCAATCCGTGCCCTCTATAATACCCACCACCTGGTACCCCGACCATTCTTACCAATAAGGTACAAGGACCTAAAACCAAAGTAAAATTTCTGGACATGATCTATAAAAGGCATAATGTATCATCCCAGAGAAACCAATTATCATGTTTTGACCCTCTGTGTCCCCAAAATAAAAATAATCTGAACAGTTAGTAAAACTACTGAGGTACTGCCATACACTCACATCTATCAGGTTACCATAAAGACTACAAGACTTTGGCAGGAGTTTTACTGAACAGGATCACCTGGGGTTCTTAGATGTTATCTTAGATGCCCTTTTTCTGGACCTCTCTGATTTCCATTTTTTGTTTCAGGTACAGATCTCAGTATCATCTGTTTTTGTATGTTGGAACTTAGAGCAGAAGGCTACTACCATAAGTCACAAGACACACCTTGGGCTTTGCATCTGCAATCTGCCTGTTATCTAAAAAGTGTATATCCTTTGTGAAACAATTGTTGGTCTGTTATTGGCCTTGATGAAAACTTAGAACATGACCTTGGTTATGTAATAATCTTCTGATAAGAAATTCCAACTAAAATGTATTAATATATTTCCTTTTTGTTCTCCAGTTATGTCAGAGTATTCATACTTTTGGTGGTCAATGTTTCTATAAAATAAATGCTCAGGGCATCTGCATGGCTCAGTGGGTTAGGCCTCTGCCTTTGGCTCAGGTCATAGTCTTAGGGTCCTGGGATCGAGCCCCGCATCGGGCTCTCTGCTTAGCAGGGAGCCTGCTTCCTCCTCTCTCTCTGCCTCCCTCTCTGCCAACTTGTGATCTCTCTCTATGTCAAATAAATAAATAAATAATCTAAAAAAAATAAATGCTCAAATATATATTCATAAACCAAAGAGAGTTCTCATGCATTTAACTTAAAACAATACAAAGTTATCTATAACTATTATACTTACTACTGAGTATTTCCTCCATGGAATTTTTTTGTACTTGGGTTTCTAACACTGAGTCTTGATGTTTAAGCATAAGATTTTCATCTTGTTCTTCATCAAAGGCTGCATAAAAAGATAAATTAATAAGAAAATAGAGCTACCATGAAATCTCTAGATTTCAAATTTATAATAAATGAATAGAAACATTTTCTCCCATGACTTTTTATAAAGCCATAAATAATCATAATACCAGATCGAATATGAAAATACTGGGAATATTTTTAATAGGTATATATTGAAGTTGTCTCTCTATTTTATAAATATCATAGGCACTAAGTATGTTTATATTAGACTCAAATTTTGTCAAGTTATTTATACTTTTGGTAAATACGTATTCATATGCCAACCAATGAGAATTCATATGCACAAGTTTAGTCAATATAGACTTATTTGTAATTGCAAATATTCAAAATTGTCTAAGTATTCCAAAATGGGAGACTGGTTGAGTATACTGATGTATATACCATAAACAACACTATTTTCCACAATATATGCAAGTCAAACATTATGCTGTACACCTTAGATTTACACAATGATGCCCTCCATAATACCCACGACCACTGTATGCCAATTATTTCTCAATAAAACTGGAAAGATCGTATAGTACCAATTAGTATAAATTATGGTGTTTGTATATGTGCATATTTAAACCTATAGTATATATAATATATAGGGGATATAATGTGGTACAAATAACTCTACATATAGTGAGATATCCCCCTTCCATCTGAGCTAATACCAATTTTTATCTTATTTCATTTCATGGGGAAATGAAACATTGATTGAAGCCTTGGTAGAGCTAGTGCCCTTTCATGTTTAGACTCCTGTTTATATCATTGCAGTAAGTGAATAAAGGCTTTTTACTTTTGATTTGGATTGTTATCTTAAGTGACCTCCTTCACACCTGGCAGCTTTCTCTTAGCTACAAATGGTGACCAACAGGTGGCTCAATTAACCACAATGTCTTTCTGGAAAAGTAAAAAGCATGAAGATCCTATGTTTGAAAGGTAACAGTGGTTCTTTTCTTTAGTCCCAGAATCCATGGTCAAAATGCCTGGTGTGTCAAATTAGAGTTCCAAGAGGGACTCAGAGAAATCTAGAGAAGCAATTCCTTGACTAATGCTATTGTCCTCTGATGATAGAACTAAAAGTTGTCACATACTCTGAAAGCTAAGTTGCACCCAATGTTTGTTACTAGCTCTAAGGAGGCCCCAGACAATGAAAGACAGCCTATAAAATAGCAAGTTATTGAGATTTGTGGTTAATTAAATGAATATAGAATTCTTTGGGGTTACTTTGTCCAGTGACCTAAAAAGACCTTAGAGACTTGGGTTCCTTGTTAAAATGATGAAGAAGGTAATTTTGAACTTAGTGAGGGATGGTGGTATTTTGTGGGATACACCACTATGGCACCCTCCTTCAGAATATTATGGCCACAGAAAACATGATCAAAGAGGCTGAGGGAAATATCCAAGTTGTTCTTCTTCCTCAGTTGGGTGCAATTTGGGCTCTGATAGCTTTGGGCACCCATGATGTGTTTCCTATGACTAAAATACATGCTTGGAGACCACTCCTGCAGAGGCACCAGCAGCACTGCAAACTACGCTGGTGGTCTCTTGGTTTTGCAATGAAAGAGTGAGAGGAGCAGATGTTAAGATTGTTAACAAGACTTTGGGTTCATTAATTTCATTCCTGCTGGTTACTGAGCTCAGCTAAACCTCCTTATAAGGTCAGGTCAATTTTTCAGTGACATAATCCAGATCATAACTAAGAAATTCTTGGGCAGGGAAAAAGCAACTGCCAATATAGTTAGAGACCATCATATAGAGTGACATAAAAATGGATCATCGGGCACATATTCCTGGAAGATTTGGGTAAGAGCTTTCCCAGGATCTCTGGGTCTGATACTAATCATGGAGTCAAAAGAAAAGATGAATGGGCACTCCACTGAGAACTCTTGCAGTATTTCATTAAGAGACAAACAACAGCCCCCCCTCTTGAGACTGCCCAGTGATAATCCCTCTAACTAAGACCAATGTTGTTTCTTCTCTCAGTGAATTATGAAATGAATCAAAAAACATGTAACATTTACTCAAATTTTTTGGCTCAAAAAAGACTATGAGATATGAGATGACAATATCCTATGTCCACAGTAAGAAATGAAGGTTTTATGCCAAAATCAAAGTTGAAAGTAGACATGGAGAAAAGCTACATTTCTTGGGCCTTTTGAATAGTAGTGCACATGTAACTGTAACTTCCAATCTCTGGCATAAAATGAGGAAGAAATTGATAATACTCATTGACTTTCTGTCTCAAGTCACCACCACCAAGACCCTTACCCCGATTTGACTAAGGGTAGGTCCCTTGGGACTACTACATATCACCATTGTAATGGTGCCCACTTCCAAATGGATTATTATGATAGGTGTTTTGTATTGTCTATATGCACCTCTGAATGCAGGGATTGAAGGGAATTGCTGCAGTTAGGACCATTTTAGTTGGAGCATGTAGAAGACTAACTTGACCAGAAAACCAGCATCCAATGCTTTTGTCTATCAAAAACAGTATTATTTGTCTTGGGGATAAAAAGAAATAACTCTGGGGCACCTGGTTGGCTCAGTGGGTTAAGCCTCTGCCTTCAGCTCAGGTCATGATCTCAGTGTCCTGGGATCGAGCCCTGTGTCGGGCTCTCTGCTCAGCGGGGAGCCTGCTTCCCCCTCTCTCTCTGCCTGCCTCTCTGCCTACTTCTGATCTCTCTCTCTGTCAAATAAGTAAATAAAATCTTTTAAAAAGAAAGAAAGAAAGAAATAACTCCTCCACCATCTGGCTTTTGCACAAGGCTTTAGTGCTTGAAAATTGATTATCAGTGGCTCAAGTGTGTGTTACAGACTTTGGCACTGGCATTACCTTATATTACAACTGCCATTGAGGCTATTGGCCAAGCTGATGAAAGTAGGTATGAAGTAATTTATATTGCAAATATCCTTTTTAACATCTCCATCCACACAGATTATCTGTATTAGTTTGTCTTATGTGTAATGGGTTGCAATACACCTTTTACATCCTTCTACAAGGCCATGAACTTGAAAAAGTCCCCCTCCTAGCTGGAGCACTATCATTCCACTATATTGATGACATCTTCTGCATGACCCAACAGGGACTGCATATCATGTTGACCTATATGGAGTAACATGGGTGGGTCATTAATACAGTCAAGGGGCAGTACGTCTCACTCCAAAGGAAGCAACTCCCGAGTTCTAGTCATGCTCAGGCCCTTAGCTCCAATAAATACAAAGGATGCCTAGCTATTGGTGGTATTCTTCAGCTAATGGTAGTCACACATTCCCTACATGACTATCTTCATGATAACAACCATTAATTAGATTACCAAAAAAGACTTCTACCCTGAGTGGGGCATGGTAACAGAATGCCCTGAAGGTTCTCCAACTAGCTACATAGGCCACCCTTCTCTTTGCCCCCTCTAATTCATTTTGAGTTATGGGTCTCAGCAGTCAATGTTGGCCAACTGAAACATGTTAGAAGTGACTTGACTGAAAGTAAACACCCTTGGAGGGATTATTGACTAGTTACTGGGCTTTAATGAACATTGAACTCAAGAGCCATGCCATGAAATCATCTTATAATTAGATATCCCAAATAAATATTGAATGGTTTCTGTTTTATGATTTCATATTTCACATTGAAGTGTGAATTTTCTATATTGCTATCAATGCTCAAATACATATTCATGAAGTAAAGAAAAAGATCTGATGAGATTAATTTTTTAAAATTTTAAGGGGGAGGTGAACCATGAGAGACTATGGACTCTGAAGAACAAAATAAAATATGGACAAAATATGGACTCTGAAGGGGCAGGGGCTGGGAGGTTGGGGTACCAGGTGGTGGGTATTATAGAGGGCACGGATTGCATGGAGCACTGGCTGTGGTGCAAAAATAATGAATACTGTTATGCTGCATATTAATAAAAAATAAATTTTAAAAAGATAAAAAACAAAATTTTAAGCTTTTAAATTTTTAAAATCTAAAGTTATCTATAATCATATTACTTACTCATGTGTTTTTTCTCTCTGGAAGTTACTTGTTTCTGCCCTTGTATTTGATGTTTTGACACTGAATCTTGGTACTTAAGCATAAGATTTTTGTCTGGCACATCATCATGAGCTACATAGAGAGATTCATTTAGTCTCTTAATAGAAAAAATATATCCACAAACAAATCTCTAGATGTAAAATTTATAACAAATACACACCAAATTTTCTCTTGTCTTAATAACGTAAGCAAACTATCATAATGCCAGATGTGGCATGAAAACTGTGAGAATACTTTTAATGGGTATGTGTTGAAGCTGTATCACTAAGGTCCCTATTATAATGTTTCAGATATAATGTTGTACTATATGTAGACTCTAGTTTTCTTGGGTTATTTATACTTTAAGTTAATACATATTCATATAACCAAAAGAAGAAGCTCCAAGCCCTGATAAGAACTGCTATATTTAGGGCCATTTATGTGGGGCATGTAGAAGACTGCAAACACCCAAACTAAACATCACCTAGAACTTGTGTCTCCCAAAACAAATTCCTAGGAAAGAAAAGAGATAACTACACTCATTGCTGAGCCTAATGAAGCAAAAATTCTCTAAGAGACTATTTCTAATTTTAATAATTAAGATGACCTTTCACATAGACTGGGTGTATAGTGATTCAGTTAAATTTGATTCACTACTACAGCACAGCACAGCTCTGTGCACTAGGGTACCTGAAACTGTAACATCATACAGTCTTTTCCAAACTGAAGGAAATTTAATATGCAACAACTGACCTCTCCAATGCCCTCTGCTGTATCCCACTTCATGCAAAAGATCAGGATTAATTTAACCTTATGTGAAATGAGTTGCAATATACTCATTTCACATAACTACCAAATTGCTTCAATATCTGTCACCAATGCATAGTTCATGGCTTTTAAATGTCCTACTCCCAGAGGGAGGACTAGTCTTCAGTCAAGTGGGTCCAGACAAGGGCACCACCCAATAAGGACTAGATGCCCTGTTGACACACTAGTAGTTCTTGGCTGGATTATTTGTTCAGAAAGGGTACATTTACCTCATACCCTAGTGAAATCCTGGACATGATCTCAAAAGAGCATGGCTTCTCATTCCAGGGGAGAAGACTACAAATATTGGCCCACTCAACCCCAACAAATAAAAAGAAGCCAGCAATTAGTGGAATTCTGACTGCTTGCATTCTTATTTTCCCTGTGTGAGGTCCTTGATATCATCTATGAGATTACCAAAAAGGTTGCTTAATTTTAGTAAAGATATAATGAAAAGGATGAACTAAAAGCCCCCCCCCCCAGTAGGCCTCTTAGGCTGCCCTTCCCCTATACTCTTTTGATTCCTATTTCATGTTTGAATTTCAGATCTCAGAATCATCTGTATACCAACTGGAGTCTATGGCAGAAGGCCACTGCTACAGGTCAGGGGCATCCACTGGGCTATTGAACCCATAATTACAGGAAGTTGGCTGAAAGGCACAGTCCTTAGGAGAAACAATTATTTGCCTTTCGGGTGCCCTCAGAAATTCTGAGTTCTTCTCTTGTGGTCATAAAATGATCTTAAGACCAGAAATTCCAACCAAAGTATAACAATATATTTTTCCTAACTATCAGGGGTATTCATATTTTAGTCAAAGTGTAGTGTTTCTATAAAATATATGTTCAAATACATATTCATGAACAAAAGTAAAATGATATAATTTAAAATAAAGTTATTTGTAATTTAAAAAAAAAGTTATTTGTAATTTTATACTTACTACTAAGTCTTTCCCTTTTGTGAGTTCTTTGTTTCTTCACTTGAATTTCTGATTTTGATATTGAGTCTTGATGCTGAAGCATTTGATTTTCATCTGTTACTTCATCCTGAACTACACAGAGAAGCATTTAGTCAACTAAACAAAAAAGAGATGTATTGTGAAATCTCTAGGTTTTAAATTTATAATAAGCATATATCATTATTCATTATTTTTATGAAGTTATAAGTAAATTACCATAATGTTAGATCAGATATGAAAACTGAGAAAAGAATTTTAATGGGTATGTGGAGAAACCATTTTATCATATCATTAAAATTCCTAGGTTTCAGATGTGTTTTATATTAGTTTCTAATTTTCTTAGTTTTATGGTTTCAGTTAATGTATATTCATAGACCAAACAATGAAAATCCATAAGCACAAGATTATTTATTCTAGCATATTTATAATTTGCAAAATACTCAAAACCACATCAATGGATAAGCATAGGAAATGGATAGACAAAAGTAAGGTAGATAAACTATGATAATATAAAGTATGCATATAATGTGGTACAAACAGCTGTACACACAAGTATAGAAGGAATGTTATAGATCCCTACAAATTGACTTGATGGTATTTCTATGAAATGATGTTTACTGGAAAAGAACCTGACTGAGAAAATATCTAGTATGCTATCTTTTTAAGAAAGAAAGGGAAATAAGGTGAGGGGGGAAATGAAGAGAGATACATACTATTTATTTTTACAAAATGAAACACAGGAAATATAAACTAGAAAGTAAGGTAGTTGGTCATTGAAGACACTGCTAGCTGACTTATACCCAGTGACTATTGTTAGTTCTAAGCATGTCTCATGCACTGATAGGTTATGACATAGCAAGTTTTTGAGACTCATGTTTAGTGAGTTGCTTTAAACTTGATGCTTTACTAGTAACTTGAAGAAATGATAGACTTGGGTAGTGGACCTCCAACCATAAAGCATGTGATCTTGCTGAGAAAGCAGCCACTTTGCCCAAGGAGGACAGGGGGACACACAAATATCCGAGATATTCTCCTTCTACTGGCTGCTATTTGGTTTCTGAAAAGTTTGGCTCACCCAAGATGTGTTCCCTGCCAATGAAAATATTGTCTAGTTACTCAAAACCAGAGTCTCAAGGAGGAAATGGATAGACTTTCCACTAAGAATCTACTATTTGGGGGGAAGTGTGCCATGAGGGGCCAATACACAGCCCCATAAGAATCAAAATGATGGGAGGAGGAGTCAAGGTGGCGGAGAAGTAGCAGCCTGAGACTACTTCAGCGAGCCAGA
The DNA here is from genome assembly GCF_030435805.1 of Mustela lutreola. Lineage (NCBI taxonomy): Eukaryota > Metazoa > Chordata > Mammalia > Carnivora > Mustelidae > Mustela > Mustela lutreola. The sequence continues at coordinate 31,457,545 of NC_081297.1, read as the reverse complement.
GATCAGCTAGATAGCTTATCTAAAGATTGCAAACACCTGAAAATCCATCGGAGATCGAAGAGAAGAAGAACAGCAATTCTGGAAACAGAAAAACAACCACTTTCTGAAAGGACAAAATGACAAGACGGAAAAATTCAACACAAAAAAAAGAACAAGAGGCAGTACCGAAGGCTAGGGACCTAATCAATACAGACATTGGTAATATGTCAGATCTAGAGTTCAGAATGACAATTCTCAAGGTTCTAGCCGGGCTCGAAAAAGGCATGGAAGATATTAGAGAAACCCTCTCGAGAGATATAAAAACCCTTTCTGGAGAAATAAAAGAACTAAAATCTAACCAAGTTGAAATCAAAAAAGCTATTAATGAGGTGCAATCAAAAATGGAGGCTCTCACTGCTAGGATAAATGAGGCAGAAGAAAGAATTAGTGATATAGAAGACCAAATGACAGAGAATAAAGAAGCTGAGCAAAAGAGGGACAAACAGCTACTGGACCACGAGGGGAGAATTCGAGAGATAAGTGACACCATAAGACAAAACAACATTAGAATAATTGGGATTCCAGAAGAAGAAGAAAGAGAGAGGGGAGCAGAAGGTATACTAGAGAGAATTATTGGGGAGAATTTCCCCAATATGGCAAAGGGAACGAGCATCAAAATTCAGGAGGTTCAGAGAATGCCCCATAAAATCAATAAGAATAGGCCCACACCCCGTCACCTAATAGTAAAATTTACAAGTCTCAGTGACAAAGAGAAAATCCTGAAAGCAGCCCGGGAAAAGAAGTCTGTAACATACAATGGTAAAAATATTAGATTGGCAGCTGACTTATCCACAGAGACCTGGCAGGCCAGAAAGAGCTGGCATGATATTTTCAGAGCACTAAATGAGAAAAACATGCAGCCCAGAATACTATATCCAGCTAGGCTATCATTGAAAATAGAAGGAGAGATTAAAAGCTTCCAGGACAAACAACAACTGAAAGAATTTGCAAACACCAAACCAGCTCTACAGGAAATCTTGAAAGGGGTCCTCTAAGCAAAGAGAGAGCCTACAAGTGGTAGATCAGAAAGGAAAAGAGACAATATACAGTAACAGTCACCTTACAGGCAAAACAATGGCACTAAATTCATATCTCTCAATAGTTACCCTGAATGTTAATGGGCTAAATGCCCCTGTTAAAAGACACAGGGTATCAGAATGGATAAAAAAACAAAACCCATCTATATGTTGCCTCCAAGAAACTCATTTTAAGCCCGAAGACACCTCCAGATTTAAAGTGAGGGGGTGGAAAAGAATTTACCATGCTAAGGGACATCAGAAGAAAGCAGGAGTGGCAATCCTTATATCAGATCAATTAGATTTTAAGCCAAAGACTATAATAAGAGATGAGGAAGGACACTATATCATACTCAAAGGTTCTGTCCAACAAGAAGATTTAACAATTTTAAATATCTATGCCCCCAACGTGGGAGCAGCCAACTATATAAACCAATTAATAACAAAATCAAAGAAACACATCAACAATAATACAATAATAGTAGGGGACTTTAACACTCCCCTCACTGAAATGGACAAATCATCCAAGCAAAAGATCAGCAAGGAAATAAAGGCCTTAAATGACACACTGGACTAGATGGACATCACAGATATATTCAGAACATTTCATCCCAAAGCAACAGAATACACATTCTTCTCTAGTGCACATGGAACATTCTCCAGAATAGATCACATCCTCGGTCCTAAATCAGGAATCAACCGGTATCAAAAGATTGGGATCATTCCCTGCATATTTTCAGACCACAATGCTCTAAAGCTAGAACTCAACCGCAAAAGGAAGTTTGAAAAGAACCAAAATACATGGAGACTAAACAGCATCCTTCTAAAGAATGAATGGGTCAACCGGGAAATTAAAGAAGAATTGAAAAAAATCATGGAAACAAATGATAATGAAAATACAACGGTTCAAAATCTGTGGGACACAACAAAGGCAGTCCTGAGAGGAAAATATATAGCGGTACAAGCCTTTCTCAAGAAACAAGAAAGGTCTCAGGTACACAATCTAACCCTACACCTAAAGGAGCTGGAGAAAGAACAAGAAAGAAACCCTAAGCCCAGCAGGAGAAGAGAAATCATAAAGATCAGAGCAGAAATCAATGAAATAGAAACCAAAAAAACAATAGAACAAATCAACAAAAGTAGAAGCTGGTTCTTTGAAAGAATTAATAAAATTGATAAACCCCTGGCCCGACTTATCAAAAAGAAAAGAGAAAGGACCCAAATAAATAAAATCATGAATGAAAGAGGAGAGATCACAACTAACACCAAAGAAATACAAACTATTATAAGAACATACTATGAGCAACTCTACGGCAATAAATTTGACAATCTGGAAGAAATGGATGCATTCCTAGAAACATATAAACTACCACAACTGAACCAGGAAGAAATAGAAAGCCTGAACAGACCCATAACCAGTAAGGAGATTGAAACAGTCATTAAAAATCTCCAAACAAACAAAAGCCCAGGGCCAGACGGCTTCCCAGGGGAATTCTACCAAACATTTAAAGAAGAACTAATTCCTATTCTCCTAAAACTGTTCCAAAAAATAGAAATGGAAGGAAAACTTCCTAACTCATTTTATGAGGCCAGCATCACCTTGATCCCAAAACCAGACAAGGATCCCACCAAAAAAGAGAGCTATAGACCAATATCCTTGATGAACACAGATGCGAAAATTCTCACCAAAATACTAGCCAATAGGATTCAACAGTACATTAAAAAGATTATTCACCACGACCAAGTGGGATTTATTCCAGGGCTGCAAGGTTGGTTCAACATCTGCAAATCAGTCAATGTGATACAACACATCAATAAAGTAAAAACAAGAACCATATGATACTCTCAATAGATGCTGAAAAAGCATTTGACAAAGTACAGCATCCCTTCCTGACCAAAACTCTTCAAAGTGTAGGGATAGAGGGCACATACCTCAATATCATCAAAGCCATCTATGAAAAACCCACCGCAAATATTCTCAATGGAGAAAAACTGAAAGCTTTTCCGCTAAGGTCAGGAACACGGCAGGGATGTCCATTATCACCACTGCTATTCAACATAGTACTAGAGGTCCTAGCCTCAGCAATCAGACAACAAAAGGAAATTAAAGGCATCCAAATTGGCAAAGAAGAAGTCAAATTATCACTCTTCGCAGATGATATGATACTATATGTGGAAAACCCAAAAGACTCCACTCCAAAACTGCTAGAACTTATACAGGAATTCAGTAAAGTGTCACAATATTAAATCAATGCACAGAAATCAGTTGCATTTCTCTACACCAACAGCAAGACAGAAGAAAGGGAAATTAAGGAGTCAATCCCATTTACAATTGCACCCAAAACTATAAGATACCTAGGAATAAACCTAACCAAAGAGACACAGAATCTATACTCAGAAAACTATAAAGTACTCATGAAAGAAATTGAGGAAGACACAAAGAAATGGAAAAATGTTCCATGTTCCTGGATTGGAAGAATAAATATTGTGAAAATGTCTATGCTACCTAAAGCAATCTATACATTTAATGCAATTCCTATCAAAGTGCCATCCATCTTTTTCAAAGAAATGGAACAAATAATGCTAAAATTTATATGGAACCAGAAAAGACCTCGAATAGCTAAAGGGATATTGAAAAAGAAAGCCAACGTTGGTGGCATCACAATCCCGGACTTCAAGCTCTATTACAAAGCTGTCATCATCAAGACAGCATGGTACTGGCACAAAAACAGACCCATAGATCAATGGAACAGAATAGAGAGCCCAGAAATAGACTCTCAACTCTATGGTCAACTAATCTTTGACAAAGCAGGAAAGAATGTCCAATGGAAAAAAAGACAGCCTCTTCAATAAATGGTGCTGGGAAAATTGGACAGCCACATGCAGAAAAATGAAATTGGACCATTTCCTTACACCACACACGAAAATAGACTCAAAATGGATGAAGGACCTCAATGTGCGAAAGGAATCCATCAAAATCCTTGAGGAGAACACAGGCAGCAACCTCTTCGACCTCAGCCGCAGCAACATCTTCCTAGGAACAACGCAAAAGGCAAGGGAAGCAAGGGAAAAAATGAACTATTGGGATTTCATCAAGATCAAAAGCTTTTGCACAGCAAAGGAAACAGTTAACAAAATCAAAAGACAACTGACAGAATGGGAGAAGATATTTGCAAACGACATATCAGATAAAGGACTAGTGTCCAGAATCTATAAAGAACTTAGCAAACTCAACACCCAAAGAACAAATAATCCAATCAAGAAATGGGCAGAGGACATGAACAAAGAAGACATCCAGATGGCCAACAGACACATGAAAAAGTGCTCCATATCACTTGGCATCAGGGAAATACAAATCAAAACCACAATGAGATATCACCTCACACCAGTCAGAATGGCTAAAATCAACAAGTCAGGAAATGACAGATGCTGGCGAGGATGCAGAGAAAGGGGAACCCTCCTACACTGTTGGTGGGAATGCAAGCTGGTGCAACCTCTCTGGAAAACAGCATGGAGGTTCCTCAAAATGTTGAAAATAGAACTGCCCTATGACCCAGCAATTGCACTATTGGGTATTTACCCTAAAGATACAAACGTAGTGATCCAAAGGGGCACGTGTACTCGAATGTTTATAGCAGCAATGTCCACAATAGCCAAACTATGGAAAGAACCTAGATGTCCATCAACAGATGAATGGATCAAGAAGATGTGGTATATATACACAATGGAATACTATGCAGCCATCAAAAGAAATGAAATCTTGCCATTTGCGACAACATGGATGGAACTAGAGCGTATCATGCTTAGCGAAATAAGTCAGGCGGAGAAAGACAACTATCATATGATCTCCCTGATATGAGGAAGTGGTGTTGCAACATGGGGGCTTAAGTGGGTACGAGAAGAATAAATGAAAGAAGATGGGATTGGGAGGGAGACAAACCATAAGTGACTCTTAATCTCACAAAACAAACTGAGGGTTGCTGGGGGGAGGGGGTTTGGGAGAAGGGGGTGGTATTATGGACATTGGGGAGGGTATGTGTTTTGGTGAGTGCTGTGAAGTGTGTAAACCTGGTGATTCACAGACCTGTACCCCTGGGGATAAAAATATATGTTTATAAAAAATAAAAAAAATTATATTAAAAAAAAAAAGAATCAAAATGATGGGGACACCTAGGTGGCTCAGTCAGTTAAACGTACACCTCTTGGTCTCAGCTCAGGTCTTGATCTCAACGTCATGAGTTCACGCTGGGCATGAAGTCCACTTAAAAAAAAAAAAAGAATCAAAATGATGATGACATTTATTACTAATATGAGGGTTATTCTCTCTGCCGCCATCCAGTAATCTTAATATGAATCAGAGAACTCTGCCTACATTTACCCATATAAGTAAGGCTGGGGGCAGACCAAGATTTTTCTATCTCTATTGGCATGTGAGGATGGATGCTTTTGAATTCAAAGAGGTGACGAGAAGAAATTCCATAACTTGGACCATTTGGATTCTAGTTTGTGAATAATTGTGATTGCCACAATTCTGACCCAGGATAATAGGGAAGCAATTAATGCTATCTGACCCTGTCTGAGACCGGACAATGGATGTCTCTTTGGGGCACCATAAGCCTCCATTTTTATAACCCCCACTACTAAATATATTACTAACACAGATATATTTTCTATGTGAACTCCAACTTGGATAAGCCCCAAGCCCTAATGAACATTGCTGCATATAAGACCATTTTAGTGAGGCATGTGGAAGACTATAAGCCTGCTAGACTACCAATATCTAGAGATCGCCTCCCAAACCAATTATGTAGGGGAGGGGAAGAAAAATTATCCTCACTGCTGAGTTAAACTAAGCCAAAGATCTCCATGAATCTATTTCATCGTTCAATAACTAAGTCAACCTGTGCATATAGCCTTGGGTGCCTATAGACTCAATTAATTATAGCAGCTTAACTATGAAACAGCTTAGGACACTGCTGTTACCTGACATTGTGACTGCCATAGAAGTTATTATCCAAGCTAAGGGAAATAGGTATGAATTCATATTCCAAATGCCATTTTTGACATTCACATCCATACAGATGATCAGAAGCAGTTTGCCTTATATGTGATGGGTTACAATACAACTTTAATGTCATTCCACAAGGTTATGACCTGGAAAAAGTCCCACTCCTAGATGGAGAATTATCATTCCACTATATTGATGACATCTTTCTGGTTGGACTAGTCAAAGGCACTATACAAAAAGTACTAGATTCTGTGTGGACCGACTTTCAGCAACACAACTGGGTCATTAATATGGACATAGTACAAGGATCTGTAACCAAGTAAAATCCCTGGACAGCAGCAATATGTCTCATTTTAGGAGACAACTGACAAATGCTTGTCCCTCTTAGTCCCAACAAATACAAAAAAGGACTGAAAATTTGTAAGGACTGGAAGTCTCATATTCCCCTCCATGGGATCCTGACTGCAACCATCTACTGAATTACCAAAAAGGCCTGTACATTTGAGTGGATTTCAAACCAACAAAATGCTCTGGAAGTCATAACAGATCTCCTAGACCTCTCTGACTGCATTTGAGTTATAGGTTTCAGCAACTTCTTTTTACCAGTTGGAATCTTTGGAAGAGGGCAACTGCACAGGAAAATGGACTAATTAGTCTTTTGGACTCCTAATTTCCTAGAGCTGACTATTTCTATTTCATCGACTGTTTCCTAGTTACAGACCCTTTGAAAGAATTATTGGCCTGTTATTAACTTTGGTGGATACTTAGTGCACGACCCATGTCTGTGGAATAGTATTAGCCAGCAATACTAACCAAAAATTATGACTACTTTAGATTTTGCTCTCCAGTTATTTTAAGGCACTTATACTTCAGGTCAAAGCTTAAGTTTCTATAAAATACAGATTTATGATTCAAAGAAAAAATCTTTAGTGTAATTAATTTTTTTAAAAAGATTTTATTTATTTATTTGTCAGAGAGCGAGCAAGCGCGAGCAAGCACAGGCAGACAGAGTGGAAGGCAGAGTCAGAGGAGCCTGACCTGCGGAGCAAGGAGCCCGATGCGGGACTCGATCCCAGGATGCTGGGATCATGACCTGAGCCGAAGGCAGCTGCTTAACCAACTGAGCCACCCAGGCGTCCCTTTAGTGCAATTAATTAAAAATAATTTAAATTATAATTATTATCCTCACTAGTATATCTCTTCTCTCTAGAACTTATTTGTTTCTTTACTTGTATTTAGATTTTTGACATTGATTTAAGATTCTTTTTTTTTTTTTTTAAAGATTTTATTTATTTGTCAGAGAGAGTGAGCGAGAGCGAGCACAGGCAGACAGAGTGGAAGGCAGAGTCAGACGGAGAAGCAGGCTCCCTGCGGAGCAAGGAGCCTGATATGGGACTCGATCCCAGGACGCTGGGATCATGACCTGAGCCGAAGGCAGCTGCTTAACCAACTGAGCCACCCAGGCGTCCCAACATTGATTTAAGATTCTTAAACACAAGATTTTCATCTGGTATTTTATCATGAGCTACATAAAAGATACATTGAGGTCAATAAATGAAGAAAATGGTTTTATTATGAAATCTCTATAATTCCAATTTATAACAACTATACAGCAACATTCTCATTTTTATGAAGTTATAACTAAATATCATAATTCCAGATCTGAAAATATTATTGTGAGAAGAGTTTTAACAGGTGTGTGTTGAATCTTTCTCATTACTTCACTGAAATTTTTAGATAATAGAAATTATAGATCATTTATATTGGTCTATTTCTCTTGGGCTATTTATACTTTATAGATCATATAGATTTATATGATCAACCAATGAAAATGCATATGTATAATTTATTAATTATAGCATTATTTGTAATTGTACTTTAATGTTGAAACATTGGAGATTGGAAGAATAAGCTAATACATATACTATAAACCATGTAAATTATGGTAAATCATGTGGTACAAACAGCTGTATAGAAATGTAAAAGAAATAAAAAAAAATCTCTATAAGCTGACTTGGAGGGATCTCCAGAAGACAACATTAAGTGAAAAAAGAGCGGGGCTTGTATGGTACCTTTTAGGTAAGGAAGAAGGGGAAATAAGAAATAAGAAAGAGAGATAGAGAAAATGAATCAGATACTTACCTTTACAAAATGAAACACAAGTGAGGTATTAGAAAACAATGTAGTTGGCTATCTACAAGATGAAAGGGAGAAAACTGGGGACAAAATGATTCTCTTCCAATTATATCTCTTCACATACTTTTTACTTTTGGAAGCAGGTTCCAGTTCCACATACTTAAAAAATAAAATTAAATCACAAAAGAGGAACTACAACTAAAAGTAAATTTAAAGAAATGAACTCACTAAATAACAAAGAAAAAAAGCACTGATGTAAATAACTCATTGATGTAATATTTGACATGGTTCCTCATTCATAAACAAGAGTGTGAAGGAGAGACTATAAACTCATGACAAAATATTTTTAGTAGGCTTATTTTTCTTTGTTTTCTTTAAAAAAAAAAAAACAACAACTTTATTTATTTATTTATTTGAGAAAGAGAGAGCCTGAATAGGGGAAAGGGAAGAGGGAGAACAATAAGCAGGTTCCCCACTGAGCAGGGGGCTCTACGGGGCTCAATCCCAAGACCCTGACATCATGACCTGAGTCAGAGTCAGATGTTTAACCAACTGAGCCACCTAGGCACCCCATTGTTCAATATGCTTAATTTTCTATGTGCCACACAATTCCAAAACAATTTCATAAGCATAGCAAAATGAGCAAATGAGTAAATGTGTTATGTTATTCAGAGTCAAGATTTACACAGTGAAAGAAAGGACATACACATGAAAGGGATGAAGGCAAGACAAAACTCTGAGGGGATAGACTAGAATTGAAGGTTTCCAAGATTTATCATAAATTCTAAATATGTCTATGCTTATTTACATGCACAGGTATACATATGTAGGCATAAGTGTACAAATATATATGTTTACATATAAGTATAGGTGAATACACCTAAGGAATCTGACTCTAGGCCAAACCTTATGTGTGATGTATCAGACACAAACACAAATGATTATAAAGGCATTACCTGGCAGTTGGCATGAGGGAATGAACCTTCTCAACCCACAAATGACTTGATATACAACCAGTTATGGTCTCAACTCCCTCATCCCTCAAGCTCTTGCCCATAGTGCATTGTTACCCCAGTTGCTTTCAGTTGGAGGCTTCTTTATGGTGGCAGGGAGGAGGGGCTTGCCTTAAGTGTTGTATTGTTTAGGCACTGCCTCTGCCTATACCACCTCACTGGGTGGCACTTGAAGAAATTTTTTTCAGTTTCACTTCAGTAGTCAGGACTTTTCTATTTCTAGTCCTGCCACCCCTATCTCCCAAGAACATAGGATCCATAAAACATCAAGTGGTTTTTCTTTGGGGATCCTTCAGCTGTGAGATGATCTTCCCCTTTATCTCATATCAGTTTGCACTGATACATCTATCCCTTACATACTGCTGTGTCAGAGGAGAAATAATCTTGTTAAATTTAGTTAAGTAAAAGAGCACAGTGTTGGCCTTCCTTTATAGAACATCTTCTTCATGAAGCCTTGACAGTAGCTATACTGGCTGAAGAGGTTACAATACATGAAGGATGAAAAGAGAAAATATATGAGACTGGGTATGGTTTTGGCTCTGATGGGATGGCCCACTTGTGATGAGTTCCTTGTCACTGAAAACGATATTTGGATCACCATTATAGAAGATACAGTGTCCCATGAAGCCACACTAGTGGTCCAAGTGTCTACACTGTGGAGTGAAGATAGTACATAATATTTTTAAAAACGATTTTATTTATTTATTCGAGAGAGAGAAAGCATGAGTTGGAGGAGAGTCAGAGGAAGAAAGAGAAGTAGATTCTCCACTGAGCAGGAACCCTGATACAGGGGGCTGAATCCCAGAACCCCAGGATCATGACCTGAGCTGAAGGCAAATGCTTAACTGACTGAGCCACCCATGTGACCCAGTACATGATAACATTTTTAAACAAACTCAGATTTCTCAGTTAATTATGCTACCCTTATTGGATATTGAGCTCTATTAAACTTTTTCATAAGGTCAGGTCATTGGACACTATACAATCTGAATATTAACTGATAAAATATTAGATTAAAAAAAAAAAGCTACTGCCAAGGTAGCAATGATTGACTGAAAGTGAAAGCCAATGTAAAAATGGTAATCAGTCACCTACTCCTGGATAATCTGGGCCAACGCTTTCTCAAAGAGATCTGTAAGTGGATATCCAATAATGAGGTGCCAAAGAAGTAAGTTTATGGGTTCTGTACCATGGCACTAATGGACTGATAGTGGTCCCTGGGATGACCAAGAGGCAGCTGAACTAGGTTCCACAAGCTTATGGCTCCTATGACTAATAGTAATTCTACTGTGCAGTTCTTTCCACTGAATCTTGACATGAATCCTACAGCCTATCAACTTTTTTTAATTTTTAATTTTTTATTTACTGTCAGCATAACAGTATTCATTATTTTTGCACCACCCCCAGTGTTCCATGCAATCCGTGCAAGAACTCTTTTGTTTTCAGAAATGAACAAGACTATGCATTAGACCAGGTACCTGTCCATTTTTCCTCAGTGGAAACATAAAGACATATGCTATGGTCAAAATTTAATGGGGAAGTGTGTTTCTTGGGCTATTGGGTACTGGTACTATGTGACTGTGATCTTCACAACTTCTGATACCAAGATAAAGGGGAAACACATAACATTTGCTATGTAAGTGAAAGGGATCTAGGCAAGGATCTCATTGGGTCTTAGGCTATTCCCATGGGACACTTACCCAGATCCAACTATGGATATTTCCCTTTGGATCACTGCAAACTTCCACTGTTATGGCCCTATTCATATACATATTATTAGTATGGGTGAATTGTCAGTGTGAATCCCCACTTTGTACTAATTCCTCAGCCCTGATAGAAATTTCTGCAGGTAACTACAGTTTTAGTTGACATATGAAATATTGTGGACTTATCCAATTACCAATGGCTGTGTCTTTGTCTCCCAAAACACCTGCATGGGGAAGAAAATTTTATAGCTGCCCTAATTACTGAGCTGAATGCACTGAAACTTCTCCATGAGACTATTTAACCATTCAATAATTCAGTCAACCTGTATTCACAACTTTGGGTACATGGAGACTAAACTGCTCTATGCAGCTTAATGTTGTAGTACAGCACTTTACACCTATGGTACTTGATACTTACAGTGCTAAAGTCTATGTCCAGTCTTGAGGGAACTTGAGATGCAGCAATTGATATTATGAATGTCCTTTTCAGCATCCCTTTTTAAATATATGATCATGATCAGCAGATCCTGTTGTGGACTGTGTTGCTATATACCACTACTGTACTTCCACAATGCTGCCAAAATTCTCTGAATATCTGTCATCAGTGCAAAAGTGATGACATGAAAAAGCCCCACTCTTGGAGAAAGCAATAGACTTCCACTCTAGTGATGATATCAACTAACATGGGCAAAACTAAACAAATACTGGTTGACCTACAGACCCACACATGGCAACTCAGTGGGGTCAGTACTACAGGCAAGGTACAGTTACCTGGTACCCTAATAAAATTCCTCAACATGCTTTTTAAGGGGTATAACATCTCATTCCAGAAGAGAGTGTCATGCTTTGGCCCACTCTACTTAAACAAATGAAAGCCCAGCAATTAATAGGACAATTGAGTTACTTACACTCTCATATTCTCCATGTAGGGTCTATGATGGCATAGACCCTATGGGGAATAGGGTCTGTGGGGTAAGTAGAAGGGCCACTTCCTTTCAGTGGGGCCATGACCAAGAGGATGCCACAAAGGTCCTCCAACAGGTCACCAGGTTGCCCTTCCTTGGTCCTTCTAATATATCAGCTCTTTGATTTACAGAATTTAGCAACATCTCTATTCACTGAAAGAAGGTATGGCAGAAGCCACTGATACAGGTCAGAAGCACCCCCTTGGGCTTCTAAACCCATATCTCCAGGAGTCAGATGAAAGGTACACATTCTTTCAGAGACACTTAGTGGCCAGTTACAGGGCCTTAGTGGATACTGAGTGGTGGCTCTATAACTACGAAATAACTATGGCACAAGAAATACGAACCAAAGTCTATGAATTCTTCTGTGTTTGTTCTCTAGTTATCTTTAGGTACTTATATTGTATGCCAAGGTATTATTTCTATAAAATATATGCTCAAATATACATTTATGAACTAAAAAAAAAAAATAGATCTTCCAATGAGTTTCATTTGAGGTTATCTATAAGTCCCTGCCTTAGAGGAGGCAAGATGATAAAAGATTAGGGGATCTTGTTTCATCTGGTCCTTTGAATTGAGCTAGATAACTATCAAATCATTCTAAACACTCATGAATTCAACCTTAGATGTAATAAAAGAAAGTATGGAACTCTAGAAAAGCAATCACTTTTTGCAAGGTAAGAGGTACGGAAAAGTGAATCTGAGGATGTATTTTGGAAAATAAATGGCAGGAGGAAGGAGCCTCAGTAAGCTGGCTACCAGAGAGTGATATAGCCCTGGAGAACAAAAGCGGAACCCTTGGAATCTGCTCCAGGGAGAGGCAATTCCTGCCTTAAAGGTGCTTAGGTGGTGAAAGAGGGCAGAATTCTAGGTGGAAGAACATGGTCTCAGAATCCCTGGAGAGAATCACAGAGGAATGGGGGATGCCTGAGCCAGTAGTGTTCCCAAGCATTGGAGCGAGCAAACTGGTTACACTCAGCGAACCAGGAGGCAGCTCTTAGCTTGGTTCACCATAAACTGCAAGCCACAAACCCAACACAACCACAGTCCTTGGGGGACCCTGCAAAGGACAGGAAAGCAGGGAACTTTCACCTTCCCTTGAGAGGGGGGTTAGTGGGTACACACACAATGGTGAGACAGCTCTTAGTGCAGGAGTTCTGCAAAAAACAGGAATGTGGCAACCCTCCACCTTCCCCTCAGGAAAAGACTCAAATGCATAAGGTAAAATTAAACCTAAAGGAGCTGGAGAATGAAGAGCAAATAACCTAATCCAAACAGAAGGGAAATAATAAAGATTAGAGCAGAAGTCAATGAAATAGAAACTGAAAGAACAGTAGAACAGATCAATGAAACTAGAAGCTGGTTCTATGGAAGAATTAAAATTGATAACCCCCTAGCCAGACTTATCAAAGAGAAAAGAGAAAGGGCCCAAATTAATAATATCATGAATGAAAGAGGAGAGATCATGACCAACACCAACGGAAATACAATCAATTTTAAGAACATATTATGAGCAACTATATGTCAACAAATTAGGCCATCTGGAAGAAATTGCCCAATTGCCCCCCTGGGAACTTATAAACAAGCAAGACTGAACAAGGAAGAAATAGAAGATCTCACTGGGTGTGGTGCATAAACAATGAATTCTGGAACACTGAAAAGAAAAAGAAGAAAGAAAGAAAGAAAGAAAGAAAGAAACAAACAAACAAACAGAAGATCTTAACAGACCCACAGCCAGCAAGGAAATTAAAGCAATAATCAAAATCTCCCTCCTCCACACAAAAAAGGAGTCCAGGGCCAGATGAATTTCCAGAGGAATTCTACCAAACATTTAAAGAATTAATACCTATTCTTCTGAAGGTGTTTAAAAAAATAGAAATGGAAGGAAAACTTCCATACTCTATCTATGAAGCCAAATTACCTTGATCACAAAACCAGACAAAGGAGAAAAGAGAATTAGAGACCAATATCCCTGTTGAACATGGATGCCAAAATTCTCACCAAGATACTAGTCAACAGGATCCAACATTACATTAAAAGTTTTATTTGACATGACCAACTGGGATTTATTTCTGGGCTGTAAGTATGGATAAACATTTACTAATCAATTAACATGATACATCACATTAATAAAAGAAAAGACAAGAATCATATAATCCTTTCAACTGATGCAGAAAAAACATTTGACAAAATTACAGCAGCCTTTCTTGAATGCTGTAACTCTCCACAAAATAGTGATAGAGGGAGTAAACCTTAATATCATAAAAACAATCTATGGAAAGCTCACAGCAAATACCATTCTCCGTGGAGAAAAATTGAGATATTTTCTTCTAACATCAGGAACATGACAGGGATGCCAACGCTCACCACTGTTATTTAAAATAATACTAGAAGTCCTAGACTCAGCAAGCAGACAATAAGAAGAAATAAAAGGCATTCAGATTAGCAAAGAAGAAATCAAACTTTCAACTTACACGATAAATCACATTAATAAAGGGAAGGATGAGAACCATATGACCTTCTCAATAGGTGCAGGAAAAGCATTTGACAAAATACAGCATCCTTTCCTGATTAAAACTCTTCAGAGTACATGGACAGATGGAATATATCTCAGTATCATAAAAACCATTGTTAAAAGCCCACAGCGAATGTTTATAGCAGCAATGTCCACAATAGCCAAACTATGGAAAGAACCTAGATGTCCATCAACAGATGAATGGATCAAGAAGATGTGGTATATATACACAATGGAATACTATGCAGCCATCAAAAGAAATGAAATCTTGCCATTTGCGACAACATGGATGGAACTAGAGCGTATCATGCTTAGCGAAATAAGTCAAGCAGAGAAAGACAACTATCATATGATCTCCCTGATATGAGGAAGTGGTGTTGCAACATGGGGGCTTAAGTGGGTAGGAGAAGAATCAATGAAAGAAGATGGAATTGGGAGGGAGAGAAACCATAAGTGACTCTTAATCTCACAAAACAAACTGAGGGTTGCTGGGGGGAGGGGGTTTGGGAGAAGGGGGTGGTATTATGGACATTGGGGAGGGTATGTGTTTTGGTGAGTGCTGTGAAGTGTGTAAACCTGGTGATTCACAGACCTGTACCCCTGGGGATAAAAATATAGGTTTATAAAAAATAAAAAAATTTAAAAAAAAAGCCCACAGCAAAAATCATTCTCAATGGGGAAAAACTGAGATGTTCACTGCACTCTCACCATTATTGTTCAGCATAGTATTAGAAGTCCTAGCTTTAGCAATAAGACAACAAAAAGAAATACAAGGTATTCAAATTGGCAAAAAAGAAGTCAAACTCTCTCTCTTCGCAGATGACATGATACTTTATGTGGAAAACCCAAAAGACTCCACCTTAAATTACTAGAACTCATACAACAATTTGGCAACATGGCAGGATACAAAATCAATGCACAGAAATAGTTGCATTTCTATAAACTAATAATGACACAGAAGAAAGATAAATTAAGGTATCTATTCCATTTATAATAGCACCAAAACCCATAAGATAACTAAGAATAAACTTGACCAAAGAGGTAAAGGATCTATATTCTAGAAACTACAGAACACTTATGAAAGAAATGGAGGAAGACACAAAGAGATAGAAAAACATTCCATGCTCATGGATTGGAAAAACAAACATTGTTAAAATGTCTATGCAGCCCAGAGCAATCTACACTTTCAAAGCACTCCCTATCAAAATACCATTACACCACTCCCTCTCAAAATACCAAAATACCATTAACATTTTTCACAGAGCTGGAACAAACAATTCTAAAATTTGTATGCATCCAGAAAAGAATCTGAATAGGGGAATGGTGAAAAAGAAAACCAAAGATGGTGGCATCACAATGCTGACTTCAAGCTATATTACAAAGCTGTAATCATCAAGACAGCATGCTATTGACACAAAAACAGAAAGATAAATCAATGGAACAGAATAGTGAGCCTGGAGTTGGACCCTCAACTCTATAGTCAACTAATCTTTGACAAAGCAGGAAAGAACATCCAATGGAAAAAAGACAATCTCTTCAATAAATGGTGCTAGGAGGGGCACCTGGGTGGCTCAGTGGGTTAAAGCTTCTGCCTTTGGCTCGGGTGTTGATCCCAGGGTCCTGGGATTGAGTTCCACATTGGGCTCTCTGCTCATCAGGGAGCCTGCTTCTCCTCTCTCTCTCTGCCTGCCTCTCTGCCTAATTGTGATCTCTTTCTGTCAAATAAATAAATAAAATCTTTAAAAAATAAAAATAAAAAAATGGTGCTGGGAAAGTTGGACAGCCATATTCAGAAAAATGAAGCTGGACCATTCTCATACACCATACGCAAAGATAAACCAAAATGGATGAAAGTCCTCAATATGATAAAGGAATCCATCAAAATCCTAGAGGAGAATATAGGCAGTAACTCTTTGACACTGGCCACAGCAACTTCTTTCAAGACATGTCTCTAAAGGCAAGGAAAACAAAAGCAAAAATGAAATTTGGGACTCCATCAAGAGAAAAAGCTTCTGCACATAAAAGGAAACAGTCAACAAAACCAGGAGGCAACCCATGAAAAGGGAGAAGATATTTGCAAATGACATTAGAGATAAAGGGCTCGTATCCAAGATCTATAGAACTTCTCAAACTCAACACCCAAAAAAACCAGATAGTCCTATAAATAAATGGGCAGAAGACATGAACAGACACTTCTGCAAAGAAGACTTACAAATGGCTAACAGACACATGAAAAATGTTCAACATCACTAGCCATCAGGGAACTACAAATCAAAACCACAGTGAGATACCATCTTACACCTGTCTAAATCACTAAAACTAACAAGACAACAAATGTTTGCAAGGATATGGAGAAAGGGGAACCTTCTTACACTGTTGGTGGGAACACAAGCTGGTATAGTCACACTGAAAAACAGTATGGAAGTTCCTCAAGACGTTAAAAATAGAGCTACCCTATGACCCTGCAATTATACTACTAGGGATTTACCCCGAGATACAAATGTGATCCAAAGGGGCACCTGCAGATGTTCATAGCAGCAATCTCCACAATAGCCAAACTATGGAAGGAACCTAGATGTCCTTCAACATGGACATCTCGTTGATGAATGGATAAAGAAGATATGGTTCATACATACAATGGAATATTACTCAGCCATCAGAAAGGGTGAATATTTACCATTTACACTGACGTGAATGGAACTGGAAGATATTATGTTGAGTGGAATAAGCCAATCATAGAAAGATTACCATATGGTTTCACTCATATGTGGAATAAAAAGGAACAGCACAGAGGATCATAGGGTAAGGGAGGAAAAACTGAATGGGAAGTCATTAGAGGGCGTGAAAAACCATGAAAGACTCAACTATAAGGGACAAGCTGAGGGTTGCTGGAGGGGAGGTTGGTGGAGTGATGAGGTAATTTGGTGATGGGCATTAAGGAGGGCACATGATGTGATGAGCAGTGGGTGTTATATGCAACTGAGAAATTATTGAACGCTTCATCTGACACAAATATATACTATATGATGGATAACTGAATTTATATTTTTTAAAAAGTTATCTACAATTACTATACTTACTACTGACTCTTTCCCCTTTAGGAGTTCTTTTTTTCTTTACTTGCAGATGGGTTTTTGACATTGAAACTTGAGGCTCAAGCATAACATTTTCTGGTACTTTATTGTGAGCTACACAAAGAGTGACAGTTCAATAAATGGAAAAACAAATATATTGTGAGATTCTATACTTTCAAATTATTGAAAAATGTATAAAAATATTTTCTTATATTTTTAAAAAGTTGTAAGTAAATTATCAATTCTAGATACAATATAAAAATAGTAAGAAGAGTTTTAATGGATATATATTGAAAATATCTCATTATTTTACTAATATTCATAGTTCACAAATGTTTAAATTTAGTCTTTAGTTTTCTTAATACTTTATATTAAAACACAATTATAGACCAAGCAATGAGAATATGTATTACAAGATTATTCATTACAGCATATTTGTAATTGCAAAATGCTCAAAATCAAATAAATGTACAAACATAGGAGATTAATTTGATAAGCTAAGGTATATAGTATAAACTCTGGTAATATTGATTATGGTATATAATATGGTCCAAACAACTGTACATGCAATTATAAAAGGAAAGAAAAAAAGATCTCATTAAATTGGGAGGAATTTCTAGGTTATAATGTTAAGTGGATTAAAAACTGATAGGTTATCTAGTGAATTCTCTTTTAATAAAGAACCAAAAGAAAATTTAATGTATATACCTTTATACCTTTATAAAATGAAACATGAGAGATAAATGAGGAAAAAAGACAGGTTTTTTTTTTTCCAAAGTCATTGTAAACCATGCTTGCTGAATTGCACTAAACTACTGTTAGTCTAAGAATATCTCTAGCACTAATGAACAGCCTATGATATAGTAAATTTCTGAGGGCCCATTTTTAATGAACCTTCAAAATTGCTTTTCCAGTGAGCTGAGGAGATAATATAATATGGGGTAGTTTGCCTTAATCATTAAGGAGGTAACTTGTGAAACTTAGTAAGGGAATACATCACAACAGAACCACTCATTCAGAGTGCCCTCACAGTGGTCAGTTGCTCAAGGAAGACAAGGAAGGGGGGAAAGGCAATAAGATGAACACCAGGTAACTCCCTTCTCATGTTTGGCCCACCCATGTTGAGCATCCTAACACCAGCCACCTACAAGATGTCCAATTAGCCACTTTGATGGCCCTTTTGTTAGACAATGGGGAGCAAGAGCAGTAAGTAGGTAATGATACTGTTACCTAGCCTCAGATTTACAGGGTCATTTGTGCCATATTTTCTGGTTTCTAGCTCCACTAAACCTCCTTATAAAGTTATATCTTCTGGCTTACAAGACAACCTGGATCTTAACTGGATCTTAATTTCAGGGTAAGGGAAAAAACAGCTAATGTTAACATAAAAAGTTGACTAGTGAAAGGAGTGACCTAAAAGAATCTCAAGGATGACATTAATGGACTCTCCACCAAGGATTCATCACCAGATAGTGGTCCATAAGTGGTCCATAGCGACACTAGAAGCCAAATGGTGATGATATCTATGATTAACACAAGTGTTCTTCCTTCTGAATTTCTAAGTAAACCTTGAGATAACCAGAGACCTCTCCTTCCCACATCACCTACTTCTATCCAATCTTTCAACTTTCAATACAAACAAGAACCAGAGTTAGGTCGAGGTTCCTATATTCCCGACTGAGACATAAGGATGTATGCTTAGGTCATACTTCAATGGGAAGGTGGATGAGAATTGAATTTCTAGGACTTTTGGACATTGATATACATATGATTATGATCTCTGTAGCCACTGACAGTAGGATGAGGGGGAAATAGACAATGTCCAATTGCTTTGGGTTTGAGTTCACCAAATGAGACCCTTAAAATTCAACTAGGGGTATGTCCCTACACACCACTAAAAATCTCCATTGCTGTGGCTTCCATTATTGAATGTATTATTGTATAGATGTATTTTATACATATATCTGACTCACTTTTGCCCTAAGCCCTAGTGGCAACTGCTATATTTTAGGACCATTTTAGTTTGGCATATATAAAGCCATAAACCTACCAGGCTACTAGTGCCTTGGACCTTTGCCATCCAAAAACAACTACCTGGGGGAGCAAAAAAAAAAAAAAAATATTTGCCTTCATTGTTAAGTTTAATGAAACAAAAGTCCTCTATGACATTTTTCTCTATTCATAAGCCTTTTCATTCTGTGTGTAAAGCCTGGGGTGCCTAGAGACACAATTTATTATAGTCAGCTCAACACCACAATACAGAACTCCCTGTGGTATCACTTGGAATTGTGACCTTCACAGAGGTTTACTGCCCAGACTGAGTGAAATAGGTATGTAACAACTGCTGTCACAAATGTCTGTCCTAGCATCCCTGTTCACACAGGTTAATTAGGATCATAAATTTACCTTATGTAGAATGGCTTATAATATACTTTTACTGTCCTTCCATAAGCCTAAAACATGAAAAATTAAAAAAAAAGCCCTTCTTCCAGATCAAGTACTAACCTTCCACTAATATTGATGACATTCTCCTTCGGACCCAGACTAGAGCACTACCCACAAGGACTAGATACTGTAATGACTTGCATACAGCAACATAGCTGGAACATGAATATATACAAGGTACAAGAACCAAAAACTCAAGTAAAATACTTGGGAGCAAAATGGAAAGGAGTAGCTTTTCTCACTTGAAGCTCCAAGGAGTCAAGTTTCTTTTTTCCTTCTCTAGCCCAACAAATACAAAGGAGGCCCAGCAATTGGTGGGACTATTAAACTACTGATACTCTCATATTACCCATGCAGGCATCTCAATGGCATCCATCTGTAAGGTTACCAAAAAGGCTTCTACCTTTGAGTGGGTCCCAACCAACAGGATGCCTTATAGCTCCTTCAACAGGCCCATCAGGCCCCCTTTTTGCTTAGTTCCTTTGATCCACATTTGACTTTTGAGTTGTGGTTCTCACCAAAGTCTCTACTAATCTGAGTCTATGACAGAAGGACAATGCTTCTTGAGATACTATTGATCTGTTGTTGGGCCTTAGTGGATACTGAGCACGTGACCCATGGATGTGAAATAGTCTTACATCCAGAAACAAACAAAAGTTATGAATACTTTTATTTTGTTCTCCAATTAGGATATTTTAAATCAAAGTATAGTAAATTTTCTATAAAATATATGCTCATATACATATTCATGAAACACAGAAAAACCATCTTTTGATATGATTAATTTAAAAATAATTTAATGATGTACAATTATTATACTTACTAGTGAGTCTTTCCCCTTTAGCAATTTTTTGTTCCTTTACTTGCAATTGGATTTTTGACATTGACTCTTGATACTCAAGCACAGGATTTTCATCTGTCATATTATCATGACCTACATAAAGAAATGCATTTAAAGCACTAAATAGAAAACAGATCTATTATGAAAATTCTTAAGTTTCAAACATAACATCTATAGCAGCATGTTCTTTCACATGAACATCTATAAATAAATTACTATAATGTAAAATCTTACATGAAAATATGATAAGAATTTTTAATGGGTAAGTGTTGTAGCTATCTCCTTAATTAATGAACATTTCTTACATTAAATATGTTTTTTTGTCTAATTTTGTGTTATTTATACTTTAGGTCAATGCATATTAATATGACAAAAGTGAAAATTTATATGTACATTATCATAGCCACATTCTCTTTTATTGTAAAATATTCAAAATCTCATAAAATGTCCAAATATAGGAAACTGCCTGAATAAACTAAGTTCTCTCCCATCATTTATCATATTTATCACATTTTCATGACTAATGTGATAAATAAAGATCTTTATAAGCTGACTTAGATGGGTTTCTAGGAGACAATAATAAAAGGGAAAAGAAACCTGAAAAGGGGATAATCTGTACTCAATCTTTTGATTTAGAAAGAAGAGAAATTTTTTAAAGAGAGAGAACAAAAATCTCTACCTGGCAGTACTCATGGGGGGGAAGCTTGTCACCCAACATGAAGTTTAATGCATAGCAGGTGAACTTTGGAAACTGGAGGTAGTTTCCATAAAGGACTAAGATCAACTCATGCCTTGTACTTATGCATTTTGTATCTCTATGCCAGGTACCTCCATTAGAGGCTCTTTGTGAAAATGGGAGGAGTCAGCTAATACATTGTACTTTTCAGGCACTTCGCAACAGATGACTGTACTAGGGGAATTTGAAGATACTTTTCTCATTTTCAACTCAATATTTAGGACTTCTATCCTCTTAGCCATCCTTCATCAACATCTGCAAGGCTCTTGGGTTCAAAAACGAAGAACCCTTGTGTTTGAGTCTCTTACAGCTATGAGATGATCTTCCCCCAAACTTCACTTCCATCTGACCATTTCCTAGTTTGTTCTGTGGAGAAAATGAAACCTTAGTATAGCTGGGGTCTTTTCCTCTTTAGGCTCTTATTTATACTATTATAGTAAGTGAATAAAAGTTTAATTGCTACTTTTGATAAAGTAAAATTGCTACAGCTTGACAAAGTCAAAACTGGCAGATCTTTCTCTGCCACACTGTCATAGTCAACAATAAAGTAAATTCCTTTCTGGAAGGAGCACTTTGGGAGAGCTAGTAAGTCTAGGCTGATGCCTAGATGGTACACCTGATGGACCATTTTTACAAAGTTCAAGTACCTACTACCCAGTGAAATTCCTGGCCATGATTTACAAGGGGTATGGTGTCTCATTCTATAATAGAAGACTGGCTTTGGCACTCTCTGTTCTGACAATTATAAAGGAGACCTGATGATTGATCTAACTACTCACCTACTTGTATTCTCAATGCCTCCCATCGATGGAGTTATAAGAAAGGCCATTTACTTTTAATGGATCCACAACCAGAACAATGACCTGGAATCCCTCAAACAAGCCACTGAGGCTATCTGTCCTCTGGGCCCCTTTGATCTATTTTGCTTTTTGAGTTACAGATCTCAACAATCTTTCTATTCACCACTTGGAGTTTAAGGAGGGAAAGCACTGTCATAGTTTAGAGGCTTCTGTTAGACTTCTGAATCCATCATCTCTAGAAGTAGCTAGCTGAAAGATATACACCTTTTAAGAATTAGAAACAAATAATCTATTTTTGGGCTTCAGTGGATACTGAGCATATGACCCATGACTATGAAATAGACTCAATACAAGCAATTCCAACCAGAAGTTATCAATAGTTTTTGCTTTTGTTCTTTGTCTTAGGATATTCACACTTTACATCAAAGTACACAAATTTCTATAAAATATATGCCCAAATACTTATTCATGGATGAAAGTAAAAAGATCTGATAAATATAATTTAAAATAATTTAGAGTTATCTATATTATACTTACTAATAAGTTTTTCATTTTGGGTAGTTCTTTGTTTCTTTACTTGCATTTCTGTTTTTGACTTTGAGTCCTCATGCTTTAACATAAGGTTTTTGTCTGGTACATCATCATGAGCTACATAAAGAGATACATTTATTATTATTCACTAACTGAAAAAATGGACACAGTAACAGCTCTAGAAATCAAATTTACAAGAATAAAGCAGTATTTTCTCTCACTTTTATAAACAGAAAATATAAGTAAATTACCATAATGCTAGAACTAACATGGTGAGAAGAATTTTAATGTGTGTGTGTGTTGAAGTAGAAATAATGAAGTAAATGCCTACTTCATTATTTCACAAATATTTCTTGGCATAGAATATATTTAATATTAGTCCCTACCTTTTGGTTACTTATAGTTTAGGTTAATATATATTCAGAGACTTAACAGTGAAAATGTATACATATAGGATTATTCATTATACTGTATTTATAATTGCAAAATACTCAAAGACACCCAAATATATAAGAACATGAGACTGGTTGAATAGCAAAGTAACATCAACTATGATGTACAAGTGACACAAAGAGTTACACATGCAGTTCTAAAAGTAATTTTTAAAAAATCACTTATACCCAACTTGAAAGGATCAATATGGGAAAAAACGCAAATGGGAAGATATCAAGTATACTTTTGGGAAAAAAATGGGACGGAAAAAGAAAATAAATACTTACCTTTGGAAAAATAAACACAGGAAAGATAAACCAGAAAACAAAGTAGTTGTTTTCCAAAAATTGTGTAGACCCTGCATGTAGAGTTGTCTGCAATTACAACTACTAGATCTAAATATGTCCCTGGCACTGATGACAGCCTATAATGCAGTGAATTTTTCTTTAATTAAAAAATATGTAGGACCCCCAGGATCACTTTGCCTAGTGACCCAAAAAAACCATGGATACGTTACCTCTAACATAAAGGCAGTAATCTTACAAACTTAGTGACAATGGCACTTTGTGAAGTGTGTCGCTGAAGACTCCCTCATTCAGAATGTCTTTCAGCCTTCCACTGTATACTGATACCCTTCAGAAATACTGATACCCTCCACTGAACCTAGAAAATGGTACTACCCAACAAAAACAGAAGGCACATGGACTCACTTGTTGTAACAAGTCTCAGTCATTAATTAAAAAAAAAAAAAAAAAAAAAAGGCACAAGGACCTGGCATCCAAGTAAAATCTCTGGGAGTAAACTGGGAAGGAACAGTATGTCTCATTCCATAGGCAATAATTGCTAAGCTTTAGTTTCTTTAAACTCTAATAAATACAAAGGAGGCCCCAAAACTGATAGGACATTTTAGCTACTAGAATGCTTTGGCATTTACCACGAGATCATCATGATGACATGATGTATCTATCAGGATACAATAAGGTCTCTATATTTAAGGAGGACATGAAAATAGAATGCCTTTAGGGAGGGTGTCTTTCAACATGCCACCCACTCTGCCCATCCCCATGGCCCTTCTGACTCACATTTGTGTTTGGATTACAGATCTCAGCAACCTCTTAGTTCAGTAATTAGACCCTATGGCAGATGGATATGTTAGAGGCCACTGGTGCCAACTGGGCTTTTGGTACCATAGGCTTCTAGAGTCAGCTGAGAGGTGCAGTACTTCTAAAATACTATTACTGACCTGTTATATGGTTTCAATGAATACTGAGTGTATGACCCATGGAAATGAAGTAGTCTTATGCCTAGAAAAACCAGCCAAAAGTTATGAATAGTTTGGCTTTTATTCTCTAGTTATCCTGCAGTACTCACAATTTTGGTGAAACTATAAAATTACTATAAAATATAAGCTCAAATATTGATTCATGAATGAAAGAAAAAATCTTTTGATCAATTTAAAATAATTTAGAAAATGACATCAGCAAGATGGCAGGCTAAAATTTCCCAGCTCTGAATCTGATGTAACACTGAATTAACAACCATTCATGGATGAGATATATTATGAGAGCTTCAAAGTTCAGCTGAGAGGTACCAGCACACCAAAGAAGCATAACATCCCAAAACAGCTGTATTTAAAAGGGTAAGAAAAACAGTTTTACCATATCCATGTCACTCTTCCACAAAACTATCACAGCTCAGCACTGATAAAGACACCTTCATTCACAATCTCTCTCATGGGGGAAAGAGAGAAGGAAGCAAGTACCAGGCTTCCAAAGCCTTTCAGGATGATGCCTGAGGGCCCATTCTATCTCACCTTCCCTAGAACACAGAAAAATTAGCATGGTTGTATTGTTTGTAGACAACTAGAAGATCAAGCTCTCAAAGAAAAAGACCTAACTTTATACCTCAAAAAACTGGAAAGAGAAGAACAAATTAAGATAAAAGTTATCAGAAAGAAAGAAATAATAAAGGTTATGGCAGAAATAAGGAAGTAAAAATAGAAATATAACAGAAAAAATCAACTAAATTAAGATTTGGATTTTTGAAAACATAAAATTGACCATCAATAGCCTGGCTAATAAAAAATAAAAAACTCAAGTAAAATCACTAACAAAAGAGGATATATTACTTCTGATGTCATAGAAATTTTAAAGAAAATCATAATGGATTATGAACAATTAAATATCAGCAAATTGGGCAGCCTAGAAGAAGTGGGTAAATTCCTTGCAATGTACAAAATACCAAGGCTGAATCAAGAAATAGCTTGAATTGGTAACAAGGTAGTTAAAAACAATCAAAAGTCATCCAACAAAGAAAAGTTCAGGTGAATTCATAGATGAATTCTACCAAACACTTAAAGAAAAATCAGTAACAATCCTTAAACACACACAGAGTAAGAGAGAAGGTGTGTGTGTTTATGCATATGTGTATACATGTGTGTACACACCTATGGGGCAGTTCTATTTTAAATAATTTGGGCTGATATAACAATACATCATGGGATGGATAGCTTGTAAACAACATACATTTATTTCTCACAGTTCAGGAGGCTGGGAAGTCCAAGAACAAAGATGCAGCAAGGTCACATTCTGGTGAGGGCCCCATTTCTGACTCTAAGCTGGCACCTTCTCACTGTGTCACATGACAGAAGGGATGAGAGATCTTTGTGGGTCATTCTTATAAGAAGGAATACTATTCTCAATCATAAGCACTTCACCCTCATGACCTAAGTACTTCCCAAAGCCCTCACTCCTAATACCATCACATAGGTTGTTAGGTTATTATGATTTCTTCTTAGAAAATATGGGGAAACACAATTATTCACTGACAGAAAATTCTGAAATCTCTTTTTATAAGGCAAGCATTACCCTGATACCAAACCCAAGGACTCCATAAGAAAAGAAAACAATGGGCCAATATCCCTGATGAACATAGATGCAAAAATCCTTAACAAACTACTAGAAAAGAGAATTCAGTGGCTCATCATAAGATCATACATCATGACCAAATGATGATTATTTTAGGGAGGTAAGGATAGTTCAAAATATGCAAATCAATCATTATGATATATAACATTACAAAGGATAAAAACCACATAATCATCTCAACAGATGTAGAAAAGGCATTTGACAAAATTCAACACTTTTTCATGATATAAAACTCATGTGAATTTTATATCATCATTGAACTACATCAAAAACTAATGATGTCCCATATGGTGTCTAATTGAACATAATAAAAAATATAAATTAAATGAATAAACAAATAAACTCACCTCAACACAATAAAGGTCATACATGAAAGCCCACAGCTAATATAATACTGAATTGTGAAAAGTTGAAAGCTTTTCCTTTAAGACCAGGAATAAGAAAAGGATACCCCCTTTCCCCACTTTTATACAACACCATACAGGAAGTCTTAGTCAAAACAAGTAGGAAAAAATACACAAAGCACCAAATTGGAAAGGAGTAAGTAAAACTGTTTCTATTTACATGTTATTATATATAGAAAACACTAAAGTCTCCACAAAAAACAAAAACCTGTTAAATAAATTCAGTAAAGAATCAAGAGACAAAAGCAATATACAGAAGTCAGTTGCATTTCTATACATTAATAGTAGAGTAGGGATTAATTTCCAAAATATATTGGGATCCAGAAGAAGAAGAAAGAGAGGGGCAAAAGGTATATTGGAGCAAATAATAGCAGAGAACTTCCATAATTTGGGGAAGGAAATAAGCACCAAAATCCAGGAGGCACAGAGAAACCCCATCAAAATCAATAAAAATAGGCTAATACCCTGTCACCTAGTAGTAAAACTTACAAGTCTCACAGACAAAGAGAAAATCCTGAAAGCACCTCAGGACAAGAGATCTGCAACCAATGGTAGAAGTATTAGATTGGCAGCAGACCTATCCAGAGAGACCCAGCAGGCCAGAAAGGACTGGCAAGATATATTCAGAGCACTAAATGAGAAAAATATGCAGCCAAGAGTACTATATCCAGCTAGGCTGTCATTGATATCTCTCTCAAGGAGAGATAAGAAGCTTCCAGGACAAACAAAAGGTATTCAAATTGGCAAAGAAGTCAAACTCTCTCTCTCCACAGATGACATGATACTTTATAAGGAAAACCCAAAAGACTCCACTCCCAAACTACTAGAACTCATAGAGCAATTCAGTAATGTGGCAGGATACAAAATTGATGTACAGAAAACAGTTGCTTTCTTATACACTAATAATGAAAATATAGAAAGGGAAATTAGAGAATCAATGCCATTTACAATAGCACCAAGAACTATACGATACCTGTGAATAAACCTAAGAGGTAAAGGATCTGTACTCAAGGACCTACAGAACACTCATGAAAGAAATTGAAGCAGACACAAAAAGATGGAAGACCATTCCATGCTCATGGATTGGAAGAATAAACATTATTAAAATGTCTATACTGCCTAGAGCAATATATATTTCAATGCCATCCTGATCAATATTCTACTGGCATTTTTCAGAGAGCTGGAACAAGACAAACAAAACTAAAAGAATTTGCAAACATCCAAGCAGCCCTACAGGAAATATTGAAAGGGGTCCTCTAAGCAGAGAGCCTTAAAGTAACAAACCAGAAAGGAACAGAGACATTAGACAGTAACAGTCACCTTACAAGCAATACTATGGCACCAAATTCAGATCTTTCAATAGTTACCCTGCATTTAAGTGGGCTAAATGTCCGAATCAAAAGACACAGGGTATCATAATGGATTAAAAAAACACAAGACCCACTGATACACTATTTCCAAGAAACTCATTTTAGACTCAAAGACACCTCCAGATTTAAAGTGAGGGGGTGGAAAACAAGTTGCCATGCCAATGAACATCAAAAGAAAGCTGCAGTGGCAATCCTTATACAAGACAAATTAGATTTTAAGCCAAAGATTATAAGAAAAGATGAGGAAAGACACTATACCATACTTAAAGGGTCTGTCCAATAAGAAGATCTAACAATTTAAAATATCAATGTCTCTAAAATGGCAGGAGTAAATTATATAAACCAATCAATAACCATATCAAAGACACATCAATAATAACACAATAATAGTAGGGGACTTTAACACCTCCCTCACTGAAAGGGACAGATCATCGAAGTAAAAGATCAACAAGGAAATAAAAGCCTTAAATGACACACTGGAACAGATGGACATCATAGATATATTTAGAACATTCCATCCCAAAACAATAGAAAACACATTCTTCTCTAGTGCACATGTAACATTCTCCAGAATAGATCACATCCTGGGTCACAAATCAGATCTCAGCTAGTACCAAAAGACTAGTAACATTCCCTGCATGTTTCAGACCACAATGTGTTGAAACTAGAACTCAACCACAAGGAAAAGTTTGAAAGAACTCAAATACACCATGGAGGCTAAAGACCACCCTACTACTAAAGAATAAATGGATCAACCAGGAAATTAAAAAAGAATTTAAAAAATTCATGGACACAAATGAAAATGAAAACACACTGTTCAAAATCTTTGGGTCTCAGCAAAGGTGGTCCTGAGAGGGAAGTATATAGTAATACAAGCCTTTCTCAAGAAACAAGAAAGGTCTCAAGTACACAACCTAACCCTATACCTAAAGGAGCTGGAGAAAAAACAGCAAAGAAAGCCTAAACCCAGCAGGAGAAGAAAAATAATAATGATCAGAGCAGAAATCAATGAAATAGAAACCAAAAGAACAGTAGAATAGACAACAAAACTACGAGCTGATTCTTTGAAAGAATTAATAAGACTGACAAACCCCTAGCCACTCTTATCTAAAATAAAAGAGAAAGGACCCAAAATAAGAAAATCATGAATGAAAGAGGAGAGATCACAACCAACACATACACACACACACACACACACACACACACACACACACACAAAATACAAGTAGAAGAACATATTATGAGCAACTATATATCAGCAAATTTGACAATCTGGAAGAAATGGATGCATAAAGTATAAACTACCAAAACTGAAACAGGAAGAAACAGAAAACCTGAATAGACCCATAACCAGTAAGGAGATTGAAGCACTCATTAAAACTCTCCCAACAAACAAGAGCCCACAGCCAGATGGCTTCCCAGGGGAATTCTACCAAATATTTAAAGAAGAATAGATACATATTCTCCTGAAACTGTTCCAAAAATAGAAATGGAAGAAGAACTTCAAACTCATTTTATGAGGCCAGCATGACCTTGATCCCAAAACTAGACGAAGACCCCATCAAAAAGGAGAATTACAGACCAATATCCTTGATGAACATGAATGCAGAAATTCTCACCAAAATACCAGCCAATAGGATCCAACAGTACATTAAAAGGATTATTCACCACAACCAAGTGGGATTTATTCCCGGGCTGCAAGGTTGGTTCAACATCTGCAAATCAATCAATGTGATACTATACAGTAATAAAAGAAAGAGCAAGAAACATATGATACTCTCAATAGATAGCGAAAAAGCATTTAACAAAGTACAGTATACTCTCTTGATCAAAACTCTTCACAGTGTAGGGATAGAAGGTACATACCTCAATATCATAAAAGCCATCTGTGAAAAACCCACAGCAAATATCATGTTCAATGGGGAAAAACTGAGATCTTTTCCCCCAAGGTCAGGAACACAGCAGAACTGTCCACTATCACCATTGTTATTCAACATAGTAGTAGAAGTCCTAGCCTCAGCAATCAGACAACAAAAAGAAATAGGCAAAGAAGCTGTCAAACTCTACTCTTTGCAGATGATATGATACTTTATGTGGAAAACCCAAAAGACTCCACTCCAAAACTGCTAGAACTCATACAGGAGTTCAGTAAAGTATTGGGATATAAAATCAATGCACAGAAATCAGCTGCATTTCTATACACCAACAAGACAGAAGAAAGAGAAATTAAGGAGTTGATCCCCTTTATAACTGTACCCAAAACCATAAGACACCTAGGAATAAGTCTAACCAAAGAGGCAAAGAATCTATACTCAGAAAACTATACAGTACTCATGAAAGAAATTGAGGAAGACACAAAGAAATGGAAAAACATCCCATGCTCATGGATTGGAAGAATAAATATTGTGAAAATGTCTAAACTACCTAAAGCAATCTACGCATTTAATGCAATCCCTATCAAAATACCATCAACTTTTTACAAAGAAATGGAACTAATAATCCTAAAATTTAAATGGAACCAGAAAAGACCCCAAATAGCCAGAGGAATGTTGAAAAACTAATGTTACTGGCATCACAATTCCAGAATTCAAGCACTATTACAAAGCTGTAATCATCAAGACAGCATGGAACTGGCACAAAAACAGACTCATAGATCAATGGAACAAAATAGAGAGCCCAGAAATGGACCCTCAACTCTATGGTCAAATAATCTTCCACAAAGCAAGAATACTTCTCCAGTGGAAAAGGGACAGTCTCTTCAACAAATGATGTTGGTAAAATTGGACAGCCACATGCCAAAGAACGAAACTGGACCATTTCATTACACCACACACACTCAAAATGAATGAAAGACCTCAATGTGAGACAGGAATCCATCAAAATCCTTGAAGAGAACACAGACATCAACCTCTTTTTTTTTTTAAGATTTTATTTATTTGACAGACAAAGATCACAAGTAGGCACAGAGGCAGGCAGAGTCAGAGAGAGGGGAAAGCAGGCTCCCTGCTGAGCAGAGAGCCTGACGTGGAGCTCTATCCCAGGACCCTGAGATCATGACCTGAGCTGAAGGCAGAGGCTTAACCCACTGAGACACCCAGGTGCCCCAATATCAACCTCTTTCATGTTGGCCACAGCAACTTCTTCCTAGACACATTGCCAAAAGCAAGGGAAGCAAGGGTAAAAATAAACTCTTGCGACTTCCTCAAGATCAAAAGCTTTTGAACAGCAAAGGAAACAGTCAACAAAACCAAATGACAACTGAAAGAATGGAAGAAGATATTTGCAAATGACATATTGGATACAGGGCTAGTATCCAAAATCTACAAAGAACTTATCAAACTCAACACCCAAAGAACAAATAATCCAATCAAAAAATGGGCAGAAAACATGAACAGACATTTCTGCAAGGAAGACATCCAAATGGCCAACAGACACATGAAGAAGTGCTCCACATTGCTTGGCATCAGGGAAATACCAAGCAAAAGCACAGTGAGATACCACCTCACACCAGTCAGAATGGCTAAAATTAACTAGGTAAGAAATGACAGATGTTGGCAAGGATGCAGAGAAAGGGGAACCCTCCTACACTGTTGGTGGGAATGCAAGCCGGCTTAGCCACTCTGGAAAACAATATGGAGGTTTCTCAGAAAGTTGAAAACAAAGCTACCCTATGACCCATCAATTGCACTACTAAGTATTTACCTTAAAGATACAAATGTAGTGATCCGAAGGGGCACAAGTACACCAACATTTATAGCAGCAATGCCACAATAGCCAAACTATGGAAAGATAGATACCTATAGATATATCGATATATCTATAGATATATAGATATATAAAATTGAATACTATGCAGCCATAAAAAAACCAAAATCCTGCCACCATTTGCAATGACTTGGATGTAATTAGAGGGTAGTATGCCAACTGAAATAACTCAATCATAGAAAGACAATTATCCTATGATCTCACTGGTATGAGGAATTTAAGAAACAAGACAGAGGATCATAAGGAAAGGAAGGGAAAAATGAAACAAGATGAAACCAGAGAAAGAGACAAACCATAAGGGACTCTTAATCTCAGAAACAAACTGAGGGTTGCTGGAGCGGAGAGGAGTGGAAGGGATGGGGTAACTCAGTGATAGACACAGGAGAGGGTATGTGCTTTGGTGAGTGCTGTGAATTATGTAAGACTGATGAATCACAGACCTATACCCTTGAAATAAATAATACATTATATGTTAACAAAAAGAAAAACCCTAAAGTGGTATCATATCACATGTATTACAATGGTCATTATCAAAAAAACAAGAAATAAATGTTGGTAAGGATGTAGATGAAAGAGAATACTGTCATACTGGTAGTTGGTACAACTACCCAGGAAAATAGTACAGAGGTTCAGCAAAAAATAGAGCTAGTATACATTCCAACAATTCCACTTCTGAGTATTTTTCCAAAGGAAAGAAAACAGTAACTCAAAAAGATATCTGAATTCCCTTGTTCACTGTAGCATTATTTACAATAGCCAAGGCACAGAAATAATCTGAAAGACCATCAATAGATGAATGGTTTAAAAAATGTGATACACACACACACACACACACACAAGTATTATGCAGATAAAAAGAAGAAAATCCTGCCATTTGGGACAACATGGATGCAATGAGGGCATTTTGAAGTAAGTCAGAGAAAAAAAGACAAATACTGTATGCTTTCACTTATATGTGAAGTAAAACAAACAAAAAATGCTCATAGATAGAACAGATGGGTGATTGCCTAAACAAGAAGTAGACTAAGAAGGTGAAGATGCACAAAAGCTACACATTTCCAGGTATAAAATAATTATGTCCTGGTAATATAATATATGACATGTGATTATAGTTAATATTATTGTAATATATTTGAAAGTTTCTAAGACAATAGATCTTAAAAGTTCTCAACATAAGAAAAAGATGTATGAGTGGTGATGGATGTTAACTACACATACTGTGGTGATCGTTTCACAATATACAATGTGGAGATTTGGGGCACTGACCCACACACAGTCAAAAATCCATGTATAACTTTTGACTCCCCAAAACTGAACTGCTAACACCTTTATTGTTTACTGTAAGCCTTACTGATAACTAATACTACTGATTAGCACATATCTTGCATGTTATATATACTTTCTACTGTACCCTTATAATAAAAAATTAATATAATAAACTTATAATAATATATTCTAGGGAAAAATATTAAGAAAATCATAAGGTAGAGAAAATACATATATAGTACCATATTTATCTAAAAAGATTTGCATATTAAGTGAATCCTGCATGTACCTAGATCCTTGTGTTGTTCAAGAATCAATTGTATACATATACTGAATCATTATGCTGTATTCTTGAAACTAATACAATGTTATATGTCAGTTATATCTCAATTTTAAAAACCTAAATCATAAAGGATAATAACGGAAATTAAACCAAAACTAAATTTAAGGAAATGAACCTACTGAAGTAAGAAAATACCAATGCAAATAAATCAAGAAAGTATTTGAAACATACACTTTCTCTTAGAAAAGAGGGTGGAGGGTGAACTGTAAACAGATCACAAAACTTTTTAGTAGGTTTGTTTTTCTAGCATTTTTTTCTAGTGCTCTGAATTCTGAAACAATTTAAGTATTAAAAGAGCAAATGAGTAAATGTTTTGATGTTTAGACTGATTCACACTTCAGAAGGCAGACTGTACACACATGAAATAGAAGGAAAGAACAAGTCCTGAAGGGACAGATTGGAATTGAAAATCTCTGTGAGAATCATGATTTCTAAAAACATCTATGAATATTCATATACATGTATATGTTCACATGTATATAAGCATATGTGAGTATGGCCATATATATATTAATTATACATGCATGTATGTTCATATGTATATGTGTTTACACTGAAGTTCTTTCAACAGGCCAAAACCCTGTGTGTGATCTTTTAGGCCCATCTTAAACAACTACAAAGACCACATCTAGCAGTTGTCATGGGGGATTCTTCGGATTCCACACTATACTTGAAGCATAGCCCCTGAACAGCAGATATTGGAGGTAGTTGCAGTCATAGACTAAGGCCTATCCAGAGCTGGAAATACCTACATTCTTAGTCCAGGTGCCTCAAATTTGAGGAATTCTTACACATGGAGGATTCAGCTAAGATACTGTAATGTTCATATGCTTCTACACATTTCACCCTTTCATTACCATTTCATTGTAGATATTTTTATTAGTTTTGATAGTTTTCACCACTTTTACACTTCTAGCACTCCCATCACTAACTCACCTTAACATCCAAGTCTATACAACAGGAAGAGCCTTTTGTTTAAGGCTTCTTTGATTGTGAGACGATCTTCCCTCAAATTACAACCCTGTCAGCACTGATATTCTGACCCTCAACCAATGTTGTTGTATGGGACAAAGTGGAAAGTTGATGTAGCTGGAAACCTTTCTTTCTAATACAATTACAGTAAAAGAATAAATGCTTAATCTTACTTTCAGTTTAGCTTGCTGTATTCATTGAACAACTCCCTTACAAATTAGTGCTACAAGCAATATGGTCACATCCGTTTCTGGAAGGAACACTTGTGAACCCTCAGGGTTCTCTAAAGGAATACCACTGTGTCATGTACAAGAATCAGAGTGTCTCACAGAGCTCATGAAAATTCAGGACAATGTGTCTCAGGATGTGCTAGCAGACTCTGTACCATGCTTTAAGAGAATGCTGTTTATAAATAACATGGAGGACATGGGGAGATAGAGAGGAGAAGGGAGTTGGGGGAAACTGGAAGGGGAGGTGGACCATGAGAGACTATGGACTCTGAAAAACAATCTGAGGGTTTTGAAGGGGTGGGGGGTGGGAGGTCAGGGTACCAGGTGGTGGGTATTATAGAGGGCACGGATTGCATGGAGCACTGGGTGTGGTGCAAAAATAATGAATACTGTTATGCTGAAAATAAAAAATAAATTTTAAAAAATGCTGTTTTATTATATACAGGTTTTTAATTTCTGAGAGGGAACAGTAGTTTTTCTTTTTAGTTCCTGTTTTGCTGATTAAGATGCCCAGTGAGTAGGTCAAACTAAACATCCAACAGAGGGGTTTTGAGAAAGCTGGAGAAGCAATACCTTGACCACTACTTAATAGTTTCAACAGCTATGGAATCAAGCGTTGTTGAGGATCCTATGCACTGAGTTACACCCTATGATTATTACTTCTAATGTTCTGAGAACTGATGGTCAGCCCATGATACAGTGATTTACTGAGACTCAGTATTTAATAAAAGAATGTCTAGTCCTGAGGATCACTTTGTCCACTGACCTGAAGCGAATTTTGAGAGCTGGATAGTTCATGTTTAAAGAAGTATTCTTTTGAAAGAAGTAACCATAATCTTACTGGTTTGTTAATATAAAATTCCTTTCTCAGAGAGTTTTGACAATGGCTGTATTGCACAAGGAGCCAGAAAAGGGTGTGAAGAAACACAAGTATTCAAAAATCTCTCCTTCCTCAGCTGTGTATTGTTTTGGATTCAATAGATGGCTTTTCCTTGCCCTTGTAAAACATCCTTGTCCCATGTTTTAACTATCCGTGAAGAGGTTATAGTGACTCTGTGAACCATGTGGTGGTACCTAAAATATACAATAAAGGACTGAGAATAGTAGATGATGAGATTATTTTTTTACCAGACTCAAAATTCTGGATTCATTTGTCCCACTATTCCTGGACATCAAACTCAACTAAACATCCTTCTAATGTCAGGGCAATTAGTCTAGGACATTATCTGGATCTTAAACAGAAAATTTCTTGACA
This sequence comes from Mustela lutreola, assembly GCF_030435805.1. NCBI lineage: Eukaryota > Metazoa > Chordata > Mammalia > Carnivora > Mustelidae > Mustela > Mustela lutreola. Next base: position 31,421,756 of record NC_081297.1, on the reverse strand, counting down.
GGTAATAGTGGATACTGCCAAGACAGCAATTACTGACCATAAGAGAGACTGATATAAAAATGGTATTCTAGTAAACACTCCTGGACCATCTTTGCAAAAATCTTGAAGAGATCAAAGTGTATGTTTACCCAAAAGCAGGCATAGACTTAAAGAAGTAGACTGATGGTCTATTTATCAAGAACCTTATAGCCAAGTAGTGGGAGAAGAGAAGATCAACAGATCCACTACCTATGTTAATGAATCCTTTGACTAATACAAGTGCTATGTTTCTGATTCTCCCAGTGATCCTTGCCATGAATCAGAATGCTCCACCAGCTATTGCCAAGACCTTATGGATTTCAAAAATGCATAAGACTATGGGTTTTTCTAGCCCTCATGTACCCAGGGAGATGAGAAAACTTTGGCTAATATCGGAGTTCAATGGAGATGTACATAATTACATTTCTGGGCCTTTGAGATACTGGTACATAGATGACAGTGATCTCCACTGTTGTGATCTCCACAACCCCTAACACCAAGATGAGGGGGAAACTGTTAATGCTTATTGGTTTGAAGTCCAAAGCCATCACTTATAGGAAACTTACCCAGACTCCACAATGGTATGCCCACCCATGCCACCTCAAAACTCCACTCTCACTAATATGTGTATTATTACTACATATACTACTACTACATGTATTATTAACCTGTGCTTGTATCTACCCTAAACCTTGATAGAAACTGACACTTTAGCAATACACGTGGAAGACTGAAAACTACCCAACTATCAGCATCTAGCACTTTGTTTCTCAAAAAGTTCATGAGGAGAAAAATAAATAAGTGCTTTATTTATGAGCTTAATGAAGCAAAAAATGCTCCCTGAAACTAGTTCTCCATTAAATAACTTAACACACCTGGGTGTATGCCCTTGTGTGCATAGTGACTCTGATGATTATAGGTAACTCAGTGATAGAGTACTGAGGCACTAGTTTAGCCAATATTATGACTGTATGGAAGTGACTATCCACAGTGAAGGAATCTGGTATTCTGTATTAGGTAATATAAATACCCTATGAAGAAACTTTGTCCACATGGATGATCAGGATAAGTTTGGCATATGTGGATTGAATTTCAATCCACCATTAATATCCTTTCACAAGACTCCACAAATTCTCCAAATATCTGTGTCAATATATAGGTATGGCCTAGAAGTGTTGAAAACCAAGAGGGAGGGCGCATTAGTCTTCTACTCTATTGACAGCATCACCCAAGTGAGTCCAGACAAAGGCAACAAGGACCAGACATCCTATTGATCCACATGTGGCAACATGGCTAGACCATTACAACAAACAAAGAACAGTTACCTAGTACCTAAATGAATTCCTGGGCATAACGTGCGTGTAAGGGGCACAATGTCTCATTCCAAAGAACAAGACTACCAAGCTTTGTTTTGGCTCATTCTGCTTCAACAAATGAAAATGAGGCAACCTACTGTGGGAATATTTGGCTATTTGCACTCTCATATTCCGCATGTGGGGTTCTTGATGACATCCATTAGGCTACTTCAAATGTCACTCCTTTTAATGGGGCCACAACCAAAAGGATGTATTTAAGACCCTCCAACAGGACTCTCAGGCTACACTACCTCCAGGTCCCTGTGATCATTTGCTATTTGACTTACATTTCTCAGTAACATGTCTGTTCACCAATTAGAGCTGTGGTAGAAGGCCTCAGCCACAGATCAGAAATATCTACAACAGCTTACTGTAAGGCATGCATCCTTTGTCAGAAAATTATTGACCCATAACTGGGCCTTGGTGTCTGAGTGTAAAATAATATTACAACTAGAAATACCAATGAAAGTTATGAATAATTTGATTTCTGTTCTCTAACTATCAGAGGGTATTAACAATTAAGGTCAAAGGAAATATAGATTTCCATAAAATATAACCTCAAATACATATTCACGTACTAAAGAAAAAAAATCTTTAATTAAAATAATTTAATCTTAATTAAAATAATTTAAAGCTTTCTATAATTATCATACTCACCAATGTTTCCTTCCCCTTTGGTTGTTCTTTGTTTCTTTACTTGCATTTGTGTTTTTGATATTGAATCTTGGTTTCCATCAAGCAGAAGATTTCTACCTGGTACTTCATCCTGAGCTACATAAAGAGAAACAGTTAGTTGAATAAATAGAGAAACAGACCTGCTGTGAAACCTTTAATTTTCAAGTTTGTAACAAGTATCCAGCAGAATTTATCTTCATTTTTATAAATTACCATAATGTCAGTTCTGATATGAAAATAGAAGTGTTTTAATATGGATGTGTTAAAACTCTTATAACTTCATTAATAATCCTTGGCATCTAATATGATGTTATTCTCCATTTTTCTGGAATTTTTATACTTAAATTTAAAACTCAATCACAGGATAAGACATTAGCAAGATGGAGGACTAATAAGCTCCAGGCCCTCATTCCCCCAAAGAAACACTGAGTTAACAACAGTTACAAACCAAATCAGTTTTATGAGAACTCTAAAAACCAGTTGAGACTGCATCACCAAAGTACCTTACTTACCAAGAAGAACTACACCAAAAAGTGAAGAAAAGGTCATGGTATTTTGCCCATCTTGGCTGTACCACTTCCCTGGTGTGGTGTGCCACAATCACAGGGAAACTCCCCAATTTCCAGATCCTCCCTTGAGATGAAAAGAAAAAAGTGGAACTTTCATCTTTCTGGAAAATCTCAGAGCTGCTCAATGTCCACAATAGCCAAACTATGGAAAGAACCTAGACGTCCATCAACAAATGAGCAGATAAAGAAGATGTGGTATACATACACAATGGAATAATATGTAGCCATCAAAAACTGAAATCTTGCCATTTGCAAAAATGTGGATGGAACTAGAAGGTATTATGCTAAGCAAAATAGGTCAATTGGAGAAAGGATTATCATATGATCACTCTGATGTGAGGAATTTGAGAGGCAGGGCAAGAGGTTGTGGGAGGCAGGGAGAGAAAAAATGAAATAATTAAGGCCAGGAAGGAAGACAAGCCATAAGAGACTCTTAATCTCAGGAAACACACTGAGGGTTGCTGGGAGTGGGGGCAGGGATAGGGTGCTATAGTGGGGAGGGTATGTGCTATAGTGAGTGCTGTGAACTGTTAAGACTGATGATTCATAGACCTGTACCCCTGAAGCAAATAATACATGTTAATTTAAAAAAAAAGTCTGGGAGCTGCCTAAGTGATTGGTTTCTACTTTGCCTGACTTGCTACACTGAAAGAAATAGCTGCACAGATGTATATCAGGTTGGAAGCTGCTGAAAACAAAGTTGAATACCATAGCATATTAGAGCTACAAGGAGTATGCAATTCTACAAATGATGGGGGTAACCAGGGGTTACAGGCAGAAAAATAGTATAGCAATCAAAAACAAAAGCTCCTGGGAAGAAATAAGGGAGAGCCTATAAAAGAAAATAGGAGAGTTAAAAGCCACCATATAAACTAGAACATAAGAGTATACACAAGAAGAGAAAACACACATTCCTCAGAAATGGTTTGAGAAGTCTTAGAACCTCTGTGCCATGCTGATTTCTCAAGTCATTCCCTTGCACAAAGCCAGTTTGTAAATATTGAGAGGTGGCTGTACTTTCAAATTCCTAAATCTCTATAAAAGATGACAAGCCATATCAAAATAACCCAACATACAAACAAAACCAAGAAAACATGTCCTAATGAAATCATGAAAATGATGCTTGAACAAAATTTAAATGGCACCATTATTAACAACAGCCAAATTATAGAAATAGCCCATGTGTCCATCTATTGATAAATCAGTAAAGAAGTGAATAGGCATGCGCGTGCACGCGCGCACACACACACACACACACACATACATACATACACACAATAAAATAGTATTCAGCCATAAAAAATAATGAAATCTTGCCATTGGAAATGATGTGGATGGAGCTGGAGTGTATTATTCTAAGTGAAATAAATTAGAGAAAGACAAATATCATATGATTCCAACTCAAATGTGGAATTTTAGAAACAAAGCAAATGAACATGGGATAGGATGGGAAACCAAAAAAACAGAGTCTTAATTATAGAGAACAAACTGATGGTAACCAGAGGGGCGATAGGCAGGGGAAAGATGGGTTAACAAGATGATGGGATTAAGGAGTACACTAATTGGGATGAGCACTAAGTGTTGTAAGTAAGTGTTGAATCACCAGATTCTACACTTAAAACTAATATTATGCTGCATCTTAACTAATTGGAATTTAAATAAAAACTTGGAAAAAATATAAACAAATATATAGAAACAATTAAAAACAAATTCTGGAGCTGAGCAATACAATAAATGAATTTAAAGTTTCACTAAAGGGGTTCAACAACGGATTTTTGCAGGAAGAAAAAAGAATAGCAACCTGGAAGACAGGCCATTTGAAATTACAGAGTAGCAAAAACAAAAAAGAAAAGTGAGGAAACCATAAGGACCAATAAGACACTATTAAGTGGACCAAGATACACATTATGGAAATCCCGGAAGGGAAAAGAAAAAGTAGAGACTTTATCTGAAGAAATAATGACCAAAAACTCCCAAATTTGAAAGAAGAAATGGTTGTACAAATTCAACAAGTTAAATGAACTCCAATAAGGAAAATCCTAAAAAGACCAACATTGAAACACATTACAGTTAAACTGTTAAGACAAACATAAAGAGAGAACCTTAAAAGCTGAAAAAGTAAAGCGCTTGTCACATACAAGGAAGCCTCTATAACTTTGATAGTGGATTTCTCAGCAGGAACCTTGCAGGACAAAAGAGAGTGAGATGACATATTCAAAGTGCAAAGAAAAAACTGTCAACCAAGCATACTGCAAAACTATTCTTCAAAAATTAAGGGAAAATTAAAACTTTCCCCTCCAAAAAAATTAAGACTTTTCCAGATAAACAAAAGGTGAGAAAGTTCATACCACTAGACCTATCCAAACAGGAATGCTAAAAGAAGTCTTTCAAGTTGAGATTAAAGGACATTAATGGCATCACAAAGTTATATGATGATATGGTTTTTGATTATGATAAATGTATGGACAATGTAGAAACACATATTATTGAAATTTTGATGCGTAACTTCACTTTTAATTCCTACATAGAATTTAGAGAAAAATATAAAAATAACTATAAATCTATGTTATTAGGCACACAATACATAAAGATAGAACTTGTGATATCATTAAGTAAAGTGTGGGGAAGAACATTAAAGGAGAACAGGTCTGTGACTGAATGACTATGACTGAACTTTAAGTTCAATGTAATCCCCATTGTAACCACAACAAAAACATTTATAGAATATATATGTTAGGTAACGAATGTTTGTATCCTCTAAAATTTACTGTTGAAGCCCTAACCCCAATGTGATGGTTGAAAATAGAGCTTAGGAAACTAATTAAAGTTAAGTGATATCTCAGGGGGAAGGCTAATTCTAACAGAATTAGCATTTTAGTAAGAAGAGACACCAGAGAATGTGCCCATGTGCACACTTGCAGAGACCATCTCTCTTTCCAAGTGCACACAAAGAAAAGGTTATACGAGTACACAGAAAATGGTAATACTTTTAAGCCAAGAAATGTATCTTACCAGCACCTTGATCTTGGACTTCATTCACGAGGAGTGTAAGAAATAAATTGCTTGTTTAGTGGACTTGTCTATGGTATTTAGTTATGTCAGCATGAGTGGACTAATATAGTACACAAAAGGAAATGAAAAGGAAAGCAAAGCACGTCACTATAAAAAACATAAGTCAAAGACAAAGGAAAACAGTAAGGAATGAGAAGCAAAAAAGGCATGATACAAAAAAAAAGAAAAATGACAATAATAAATCCTTCCATATCCAATTGTATGCTATCTAACTGGGTAACTTAAATCAAAAAATTTTTAGAAAAACACAATCTACCAATGTAAATAGGATGAACTCCCAAATCAAAAGATTGCAATAGTAGATTAATGTATCACAAAAACAAATAAAATAACAACAACAAAGACCCACATATATGCTATCCAAAAGAGACTCATGGTAAATATAAGGACATATATGGACTGAAAGTGAAAAGATGGAAACAATTTTCCATGTAAATGATAACCAAAAGAGAGCATGGGTGGCTAAATTATTAACAGGCAACAGAATTTTGTCAAAAACTCTTACAAAAAACAAAGTAAGACATCTTATAAAGATATGTTTGTTTGTTTGTTTGAGACAGAGCATGAGCAGGGGGAGAGGCAGAGAGAAAGGAAAGAATCTCAAGAAGACATCATGCCCAGCACAGAGGCCCATGCTCTGAGATCACAACCTGAGCTGAAATCAAGAGTCAGATGCTTATCTGACTGACCCACGCAGGGACCCCAAAGCATCTTATAATAATAAAAACTCAATTCTCAGGGCACCTGGGTGGCTCAGAGGATTAAAGCCTCTGCTTTCAGCTAGGGTCATTATCTCAGGGTCCTGGGATTGAGGCCTGCATCGGGGTCTCTGCTCAGTGGGGAGCCTGCTTCTCTCTTTCTGTGCCTGCCTCTCTGCCTACTTGTGATCTCTGTCAAATAAATAAATAAAATCTTAAAAAAAAAAAACCTTAATTCTCCAAGAATATACAACAAATATAAATATATATGCACCAATTGCAGGGCCATAGGGAAGCTCTATTTTTAATTTCCTAAGGAATCTACACACTGTTCTCCAAAGAGGCTGCACCAACTTGCATTCCCACCAACAGTGGAAGAGGGTTCCCCTTTCTTCACATCCCCTCCAACACATGTTGATTCCTGTCTTGCTAATTTTGGCCATTCTAACTGGTGTAAGTTGATATCTCAATGTGGTTTTAATTTGAATCTCCCTGATGGCTAGTGATGATGAACATTTTTTCATGTGTCTGATAGCCATTTGTATGTCTTCATTGGAGAAGTGTCTGTTCATATCTTCTGCCCATTTTTTGATATGATTGTCTGTTTTGTGTGTGTTGAGTCTGAGGAGTTCATTATAGATCCTGGATATCAACCTTTTGTCTGTACTGTCATTTGCAAATATCTTCTCCCATTTCGTGGGTTGTCTCTTTGTTTTCTTGACTGTTCCCTTTGCTGTGCAGAAGCTTTTGATTTTGATGAAGTCCCAAAAGTTTATTTTCGCTTTTGTTTCCTTTGCCTTTGGAGACATATCTTGAAAGAAGTTGCTGTGGCTTAGATTGAAGAGATTACTGCCAATGTTCTCCTCTAGGATTCTGATGGATTCCTGTCTCACATTGAGGTCTTTTATCCACTTTGAGTTTACCGTTGTGTATGGTGTAAGAGAATGGTCGAGTTTCATTCTTCTTCATATAGCTGACCAGTTTTCCCAGCACCATTTATTGAAGAGACTTTCTTTTTTCCACTGTATATTTTTCCCTGTTTTGTCAAAGATTATTTGACCATGGAGTTGATGGTCCATATCTGGGCTCTCTACTCTGTTCCACCGATCTATGTGTCTGTTTTTATGCCAGTATCATGCTGTCTTGGTGATCACAGCTTTGTAGTAAAGCTTGAAATCAGGTAACGTGATACCCCCAGTTTTATTTTTGTTTTTCAATATTTCCTTAGCGATTTGGGGTCTCTTCTGATTCCATACAAATTTTAGGATTATTTGCTCTAGCTCTTTGAAGAATACCGGTGGAATTTGGATCGGAATGGCATTAAAAGTATAGATTGCTCTAGGCAGTATAGACATTTTAACAGTGTTTATTCTAGAGCTTTCCTATGACCCTGCAATTGCACTACTGGGTATTTACCCCAAAGATGCAGATGTCGTGAAAAGAGGGCCATCTGTACCCCAATGTTTATAGCAGCAATGGCCACGGTTGCCAAACTGTGGACAGAACCAAGACTCCCTTCAACGGACGAATGGATAAGGAAGATGTGGTCCATATACACTATGGAGTATTATGCCTCCATCAGAAAGGATGAATACCCAACTTTTGTAGCAACATGGATGGGACTGGAAGAGATTATGCTGAGTGAAATAAGTCAAGCAGAGAGAGTCAATTATCATAGGGTTTCACTTATTTGTGGAGCATAACAAATAGCTGTGGGAGGTTGGGGTACCAGGTGGTGGGTATTATAGAGGGCACAGATTGCATGGAGCACGGGGTGTGGTGCAAAAATAATGAATACTGTTACATTGAAAATAAATAAAAAATTAAAAAAATAAAAATACAATTTGCCAAGATAAATATATATATATATACATATATATATATATATATGCACCAAACATGAAACTTCTAAATATATGAAGCAAATACTAGCCAACTGCATAAAAAACAGACAGATAATAAAACAAAAATTATAGTAGACTTTAATATCCCACTTTCAACAAGGAATCAGAGTATATGAACAACACTATAGACCAGTTGGGCATTATACATATATGCAGAAAACATATAAAAAACATATAAAAAAATAGCAAAGTACACAATTTTCTCAAGGGCACATGGAACAAGGAATGTTCACCAGGACAGACCACATGTTGGCCACAAGGTAAAGTCTTAAAAAAATCTGAAAGACTGAAATCATACAAACCAACTTTTCGGATCACAATGAAAAGTTAAAAGTTAACAATGGCAGAAACACTGAGAAATCCACAAATATAATGGAAATTTAAAATAAATTCTCAAAAAACAGGGTCATAGCAGATATTGTAAGGAAAATTAGAAAATACCTTGAGATAAATGAAAATGAAAACACATCCAAAATGTATGCAATGTAGTGAAAGTCATTTCAAAAGGCAAATTTATAGCTGTAAACATTTACATTAAAAAGAAAGACCCCCCCCCCAAAAAAAAATATAGCTTCACACTTCAATGACATAAAAAAAGAAGAAAAAACTTATCCAAAGGTAGCAGAATAAATGAAATAAGAAATATTAGAGCAGATATAATGGAATAGAAAATGGAAAACCAATAAAGAAAATCAATGAAACCAGGAACTGGTTGTTTGAAAAGACCAAAAAAAAAAAAAAATTGAAAAAGTTCACTAGATTAGCTAAGATGAAAAGAAAAAAATATTCAAATAATTATATCAAAAAAATCAATGCCACAGGAATAAAAAGGCTCATAAGAGAATATTACAAATGATTCCATGCCAACTAACTGGATTACGTAGAAGACCTGGGTAAATTCTTAGAAACACACACGTACCAACTGAATCATGAATAAACAGAAAATCTGAAAGAACAATAACTAGTAAAGAGTTTAAACCTGTAATCAAAAACCTCCCAAAAAATATAAGACCAGGACCAGTTAGCTGCACTAGAGAATTCTACCAAATATTAAAAGAACAATGCTTTTCAAATTCATCCAAATAATTGAATGAAAGACAATACTTCCAAAGTTATTAGGCCAGAATTCCCTGACATGAAAATCAGATAAATGTAATACATGAAAAGAAAACCACAGGGCACTATCCCTGATAGAGAAGAAATTCCTCCACAATACATTAGCAAACAGAATTCAAGAACTTTTTGGAAGGATTAAACACAAGAGCCAAGTGGGATTTGTTTTTGGAATGCAAGGATGAGTCAATGTACGAAAATCAATTAATATGATATATCACCTTAACAACATTTTTAAAAATGACCATCTTGACTGATTCAGGAAAAGCATTTGAGGAAATTCAACATCTTTTCATGATTAAAAAAAAATCTAAACTATCACTTAAAGGGAATATACCAATATAATAAAGACCATATATGCAAAGCACACAGCTAACCTCCTAACTAATGATGAAAGACCAAAAATTTTTCCTCTGAGATCAGAAACAAGGCAAAGATACACACTCTCCCTATTTCTATTCAACATAATATGGGAAGTTCTAACCACAGCACATGAGTAAGAAATAAGTAAATAAACAAAATGAAATTTTATAAAGGAAGTAAAATGTTCTCTGTTCACAGATAACATGATCTTATACATACAAAACCCTAAAGAATCACATAAAATTTGTTAGAATTAATAACTGAATTCAGCAAAATTTCGGAATACAAAATCAATGTATGAAAATCAAGTACATTTCTATAAACTATTGATGTAAAATATTAAAAGGAAACAAATTACCAAAAAAACCAAGTCCATCAACAATAATAAAATACAAATAAATTTAACCAAGGAGTCAAAAGACACGTAAATTGCAAACTATAAAACATCACTGAAAAAAATTAAAGAAGACACAAATAAAGGGGAATATATCTTATGTTCATGTATTAGAAAAATTAATATTATTAAAACATCAGTACTTCCCAAGGAAATCTACAGATTCAGTGTAATCACTATAAAAATCCACATGCATTTTTTGTAGAAATAGAAATTTAAAAATTCATCCTAAAATTCATACAAAATCTCAAGAAGTCCCACATAGCCAAATGATCTTTTAAAATAATAAGTAAGTTAGATATATAACATTTAATAATGCATATAATAATTTTAAAACATATAACATAAAATATTTAATAATTTTAAAACATATTACAAATCAAAAATAAATAGTTTGCTAGTGGCATCAAGACATGTAAGACTAATAGACTAGAGATAGGAAAATGGAAGCAGAGTAGGAGGACCCTAGACTTATCTCATCTCATAAATACAACTAGATAACTATTGAATCATCTTAAATACCACAGAAATTAGCCTAAAGACTGAAGAACAAACTTCACAACTAAAGACAGAGAAGAGCTACACCAAAGAAAGTGGAAAGCACAGAGATGTGGTTTAAGGGAGAAATGATCGCTGGCAGCTTATGCTGAGGGTAGGGTGCCACAATTGCAGAGAAGTGTGAAAGAGAGAGAAATACACAGGGGAACAAGCAAGAAGAAACTTTTCCCACAGGAATTGACTTGGAAAACAAGAAGGGCTGAATTTCACAAGTTCTTGCAACCAGGGAGGCTCAAAGTCTGGAGTGTTAAAGGTCAGTGGGCTTGGCTGGGATAGAACCTACAGAACACAGTACCACCCTTAGGAGAGAAGGCAGGCAAACAGCTCAAAGGCATAAAACATGGAAACACTGATATGATACATAGTAGGGAGATTATTTGCTCTTTCAGAGCTTGTCCCCAAGAAGCAACATTCTGTGGAAACAAAGGAGCTAACTTGTGCCATTTCTTCCCTCACCCTTCTGCAAAAACACAAAGACACTTGCAGGAAGCAACAAGTGCAGACACAGGCTACTTAACCTAACTACAATAAGCCCCACTCTGCCTTGCTCCAGTGTAACTGCCCCTCTCAGCCAAGCTTAACTCAGTCCCAGCATGGTGAGCCCTTCCCCTACAAAACAAAATAAACCCCAGCTTACAGTAGGTATCCCAACTAGAGAGCTTCACAAGGCCCTAGTTCCAGTGGAAGTGGTGACAGGTCTCATTTCATAAGCAGACCAGAGCATTCCTAGTTAGAAGTCACAGCCTTGAGGCCAGGGCCTAAAACACTGCCCAGCAGGCAAGGAGGGCCTCTCCAGATGACTGGCCTGAAGGATAAGCATAACATCAACATGCATGTAACACATGCTCTAAGTGCCAGGCTCTAGGCACTACATGATCTCTTCTTCATAAGGCCATTACTTTCAGGAGCAGGACACAACTCACTTTTCTAACACAAAAAAGAAGGCAGAGACTTAGATAAAATGAGAATACAGGAATTTATCCCAAATGAAAAAACAAGAGAAGGTCACAGCCAGAGATGCAAGAGAAACAGATAAAAGCAACATACATAATGGAGAATTTAAAGCAATGATCATTGAGTGCCTAGGTGGCTCAGTCAGTTAAGCATCTGACTTCAGTTTAGTTCATGTTTTCAGAGTCCTGGGATTGAGTCCATACTGGGCTCCAAGCTCAGCTGGAAGTCTATTTCTCATTCTCCATCTATCCCTCCCCCAACACATTGTGTGTGTGTGTGTGTGTGTGTCTCCAATAAATAAATATAATCTTTTAAAAAATAAAGCTATGATCATAAAGGGATGTACCTGGTTGGCTCAGTCAGAAAAGCGAGTCAGAAAATGCAAATTTTGATCTCACGGTTGAAATTTTGAGTCCTATGTTGTAAGAGGAGATTACTTTAAAAATTAATAAAATCTAAAGAAATGATAAGGATACTCACTGGGCATGAGAAAAGAATGGAAGACATCAGTGAGACCCATACCAAAGAGATAAAGGAGTTAAAATAGAATGAGAGGAAAAGTGCAATAAATGAGATTAGGAACTTGCTTATTCCAATGGACAGCAGGCTGGAAGAACTAGAGGAATGACTTAATGACCTAGAAACAAAGTAATGGTAAGCAATGAAGCTGAACAAAAGAAAAAGAATTATGCAACATGAAAACAGACTTAGAAAACTCAGTGTCTTGATCAAACATAATAACATTTAGGAGTTCCAGAAGAAGAGGGATGGAAAAGGGGGAAGAAAATTTATTTACGGAAATAATAGCTGAAAATTTCCCAAATCTGGGGAAAGAAATGGACACCCAGACCCAGAAGGCACAGAGAACTCCTGTCAAAATCAACAAAAGCAGGCCTTTGCCACGGTACAGAGTAATTAAATTTGCAAAGCATAATGATAAAGAAAAAAATCTTAAAAGCAACAAGTCAAAGGAAGTAACTTACAAGAAATAAAGCCAGCAGAAGATTTTTCAACAAAAACTTGGCAAGACAGAAGAAAGTGGCATAACATATTTGACATGCTGAATATATAGGAAGACTTCTCAAATGGAAAGAAGAGACCAAAATTGATGGTATAATGTAGGAAGCACAAGAGCAGTAAAAATGAGTATTTCTATTAAAAAATCAAAGAACTCACAAAAAAGAGTATAAAATATAATAACAAATATCTAAAATATGAAAAGAGGAGAAAAGAAGGAGTTCAAACTTAAATGACCATCAAATTAGTATAGACTGTTATTTGTAGAAAAGTTTATATATAAACCTACTGGTAACCATATATTGAAAACCAATAAAAACTGTCAAAATATAAAGAGAAAGAAAGCCAAATTTATCACTAAAGAAAATCAGCAAAACATGAAAGAGAGGGAGGATCAGGATGGCAGAGGAGTAGGAGATCAAGATATGATCAGGTCCAAGGAGTTCAGCTAGATAGCTATCAAACCATTCTGAACACCTACAAACTCAACAGGAAATAGAAGTAAAGAGCAGCAATTCTAGGAACAGAAAATCAACCACTTTCCAGAAGGCAGGACATGCAGAAAACTAAATCCAAGGCAATATAAGGGAAGATAGACCGCAGGGGTAGGGGTCGGCTCCTGACAAGTGAGAGTGCAGTGGAGCACATAATCAGAACCTTTGGAAGTCTGCTCCACTGAAGGATGTTGCTCCAGAGGCTAAGAGGAGCCCTTGCAGGGACAGAGTAGTCTCAGGACCTGCAGGGACACAAAAAGACCAGAGCCCCCATGTATCCAAGTGGGGAAGCTGGCTGCAGAGACAAAGTCTTCAAGCAGTGGGCTCTAAGCTCAGGGTTACCTTAAACCATGACCCAAGGCACAGTTGGACCACTGCTCTCTGAGCAGGGACCCCACTCTCCTTTCTCCTCCAGGAGGAGCAGCACTGCAGGGATCTTCTGGGTTTGGAGACTCCAAAGAGGGCTGCGCACCAAAGATAGAAATGCTTGGTCACAGGCTGGGTGAGCACGGAATGCGGCTGGAGACCAGGGAGACAGGAGGAACTGACTGCTTTTCTCTGGGTGCGCATTAAGGAGTGGGACCCTGAGCTCTCAGTTCCTACAGGGCCAGAGATTGGGAGGCCACCATTTTCATTCCCATCCTCCAAAGCTGTATGGAAAGCATTCAGGGAACAAAAGCACTGACAGCAAACCCTGGCAGATTACACAGCCTGGCCCCTGGCAAAGGCGGTTCAATTCTGTCTCAGGCAAAGACATTTCAGAATCACTCCAAGAGACCCCTCCCCCAGAAAATCAGCAAGAACATCCAGCCAAGTTCAGCAACCAAAGAGAACTGCAAAACTCCAGAGTTAGGGGAAAGCAGCACATAGAATTCATGGCTTTTTCCCCATGATCCTTTAGTCTTTAAACTTAAATTTTTTAAGTTTTATTTTTTTCTTATTATATTTTATTAAATTTTTCCTCTTTCCTATTTTAACTTTTTAAACTACTTTCTTATATCAATACTTTCAAAAAACCTTTTTAAATTTTCATTGTTATAGTCATATTTTACCCCTTCATTGTATTTAACCTTATTTCTTATATACATATAGGGGTTTTTTTCTTTAAACTTTGGGATATATTTCTCCTAATAGATCAAAATATACCTTAAATCTAGCACATAGATTTGTTCTAGTCTCCAGCCTCATCACATTCTTTTCTCTTTTTTCTACTTTTTTTCAACCACTTTATTTTATCAATTCCTTTTTTAGAATTTTTTATTTTCATCTTTACAGTTATACTTTATCCCTTCATAGTATTTATCTTTATTATTGTATATATATAAGTTTTTCTTTCTTTAAAATTTTGGGACATAATTTTCTCTAACAGACAAAAATACACCCAAAATCAAATGTGCAGCTCTTTGTCAGTCTAATATACAGAGATATATTTTTTTTTCTTTTTCCCCCCTTTTATCTCCCCCTATTTTCAGTTCTCTTCTCTTTTGGTTAGCATATTTTTTCTGAGTCATGTCAACCTTTTTAGCATTTTGTTCTCTCATTCATGTATTCTCATCTGAATAAAACGACAAGGTGGGAAAGAAAACACCTCAAAAAAAAAAAAAGAAGAAGAAGAACAACAACAACAAAAAGCAGTACTAATGGCTAGGGACCTAATTGATAGGAACATTAGTAAGATGCCAAAACTAGAGTTCAGAATGATGATCATCAAGGTGCTAGCTGGACTTGAAACAAGCATGGAAGATATCAGAGAATCCCTTTCTGGAGAAATAAAATCCTGTGGAGAGCCATCCAGCAGATGCAAGGAGTCACGTAGATGGGAGTGCCTGAAGGTTGAGGAAATGAAAATGATTGGTTTAGGAGGATGTGGGCGCGCTTGTGGCCGGCGCGTGAACAGCACTAGGAGCCAAGAGATAAACGCATGATCACTGCTAGAGAACAATAGAATCCTGCACGGTTACATAAGAGTACACGAGGACGCTGCATGCACAGCACTCTGATTGGGCGGAAAGGGGGGCGTACACACGTGAATATATACTGCTGTAAATGCTTGGTTCGGGGGGCCCCGGTGAAGAAATAATAAAAGAAGCTTGCCACTCACCTCGTCTGCGGGTCGTTCTTGCGGGCCGAGAGCGACAACTGGTGCCGAAACCCGGGACCTCCCACCCAGACGCAGAACGAGGATCGAGGTAAGAGCAACGATAAGGTAAAGTGTGCAAGTGCACTGCACCCATTTCTGTCAGTTGGCAGCCCTGTCTAGCGACAGGGACGCTCCCCGCAGCCATCGAAAGTACGACCGGCGCGCAGGGATGATAAGAAGTTCCCCCTAGACGATGAGACGTTAGGGTGTTTGTGAAGTTCTACGGGGACAATAAGGTTTAACAGGAAAGCTCTCCGTAGACGATAAGACGTTAGGGTGTTTGTGAAGTTCTACGGGACGATAAGGTAAAGTTTCTCCCGGAATGGGGAACGAGATCTCTAGGTGTAAGATGGAGAGTCCGCTGAAGGACGTTCTCAAGGCCAATGGTACCCCGTTAAAGACGAAAACGGCTCGTACCTTTTTAAGAGAAGTGGCTGAAGTAGCTCCCTGGTTCATAGATGAAGGGCTCTTAAATATGCCTCAGTGGGAGCACTTAGGAGAAGATTTGAAATGCTGCCCATCGGTGACCCCGGGAACTCTTGCCGTTTGGTCATTGGTAAAGGTATGCCTACAGTCCACTAGAGAGCCCTTGAAACAGGCGGTGCAACAGGGAGGAGAGGTTCTGGAACAAGTAAGGGAGGAATCTCGTAAGGGGTCCTCTAAGGATTCTGACCCCGGGAGTGAGAGCTCGGAAGGACTTTCAGATAGTGAGTTGCAAGAGATAGGGGAGAAGGAAGTCGGTGAGAAGAAGAAATCTTACAGTTTTCAGGCCCTTCAGGATTTAGAAATCATACGGCAACAGTTTGAGAGCAAGGAGACGGGGTTACAGAAGGTGTTGGAGGAGTTAAAAATGCAGAGGGAGGTCATGACGCAGCTGAAGGCCGAAGTGCAGGCTGAAGCGGCGGCGCAGCCAGAATTGAAAGCGGGAGTCACTGATAAGGCGCAGCTGGAATTGGAGGCGGATGTTACGCCGCCTCCGCTTTCAAACCCCTCAGCGCCGCCCTGTGAGTGGCCCCCCCCCTATAGGCCCAGCTGCGCCAAGACGTGTCATTGTTCAGAGTGTAAGGCACAAAGTTGGAGAGAGGTCCTTGATCCGAGCAAAGGGTTTTTTCCTGTTTTAGAAGATCAGAACCAGCAAAGATATCATCAGCCGCTGGACTTTAAGTTAGTAAAGCAGCTTAAGGAGGCAGTCAGCGCCTATGGACCCCAGGCAGCTTTCACTGTCTCCCTTGTGGAGTCGCTGGGAACACTTTACCTCACTCCTGAGGATTGGGCCAACCTGGCCAGAGCGGTTTTAAGATCACGTAAGCTCTCGATTTGAAACAAATGTTACTTAAGCACATAAGTTACTCACCAATGCCCGTCTGTGTTAGAGCTCCCTTTCTCTTCATAGTTTTTAATGCTTCTACTATTAACAAGTCATCTAGTCTCTCTTGTGAGTCCCAGAATTGTCTGCTATCAGAATGTTGGAATGCCACGGTGGGAGACTCGGCAGTAATAGCCAAGATACCGACGTATATCCCGATGCCAGTACAAGTGAACCCCGACAACCTGCCGGTGCTGCTTCGACATAAACGAGACTTTGACTGCAGCAACACTCAACAATGTCACCGGGAGGGTAACTGAAGCCCTTGCAACACAAAATCAGATTAATGGACTATTAGGTGTATACAAAACCCACGCGGACATTGTCTTTGTTTTCTCACTTCCCTTCCCTGACGCACGCATGGTATGTTGTAGGAACAATTATAGGAGTGCTAGTGGTAATTGTTCTTTTCATGTGCCTTTTGCCTTGTGCGGTTAAAATCATACTCGCAGAAGTTTATAAGCTAAGAGCCATCATACGTAGCCATCAGCTAATCAACCATGGTGGGCTCAGAATGTCACCTTGAGTGCCACCCAGGTATCTCTTGGCTCCGTCAGCGATTTGGTTAATATGTTATAACAATCAGTCTCTTTCCTCAAACTAGGCAGGCATAAGAGCCTTGACGATTCTGGCTCAAGTACTCGTTCTAAAATGCATCTGTAGAATTGTATGACAACAATGGCTACAGCAATGGGCTTTAATCTGAGCCATGATGGCTCTGGAGGCTAGCACCCCCCCCAAAAAATATGGCTTAGTACGCTGGGTCGGTAGCCAAAGACGGGTAAGACTGATCCCTCACCATAGCAACCTAAGACAGGGGCTCCTCGGCCCAGGGGAGTACCCGATGATGGGTAAGCATGTGTGCTGAGGATTGGCAACCTAAGACAGGCACGATCCCTGCCATATACAAAATAAAAAAGGGGGAGCTGTGGAGAGCCATCCAGCAGATGCAAGGAGTCACGTAGATGGGAGTGCCTGAAGGTTGAGGAAATGAAAATGATTGGTTTAGGAGGATGTGGGCGCGCTTGTGGCCGGCGCGTGAACAGCACTAGGAGCCAAGAGATAAACGCATGATCACTGCTAGAGAACAATAGAATCCTGCACGGTTACATAAGAGTACACGAGGACGCTGCATGCACAGCACTCTGATTGGGCGGAAAGGGGGGCGTACACACGTGAATATATACTGCTGTAAATGCTTGGTTCGGGGGGCCCCGGTGAAGAAATAATAAAAGAAGCTTGCCACTCACCTCGTCTGCGGGTCGTTCTTGCGGGCCGAGAGCGACAAATCCCCTTCTGGAGAAATAAAAGAACTAAAATCTAACCAAGTTGAAATAAAAAAGGCTCTTAATGAGGTGCAATAAAAAATTGACACTCATACTGCTAGCATAAATGAGGCAGAAGAGAGAACTGGTGATATAAAAGAGCAAATGACAGAGACTGAGGAAGCTGAGCAAAAGAGAGACAAACAACTACTGGACCAAGAGGGGAGAATTCAAGAGATAAGTGATACCATAAGATGAAACAATATTACCATAATTGGGATCCCAGAAGAAGAAGAAAGAGAGAGGGGGGTAGAAGAGAGGGGCACAGTGCTTTGAAACTAGAACACAACCACAAGGAAAAGTTTGAAAGAACTCAAATACACCATGGAGGCTAAAGACCATCCTACTACTAAAGAATAAGTGGGTCAACCAGGAAATTAAAAAAGAATTTAAAAAATTCATGGACACAAATGAAAATGAAAACACACTGTTCAAAATCTTTTGGTCTCAGCAAAGGGGGTCCTGAGAGGAAAGTATATAGCAATACAAGCCTTTCTCAAGAAACAAGAAAGGTCTCAAGTATACAACTTAACCCTACACCCAAAGGAGCTGGAGAAAGAACAGCAAAGAAAGACTAAACCCAGCAGAAGAAGAGAAATAATAAAGATCAGAGCAGAAATCAATGAAATAGAAACCAAAAGAACAGTAGAACAGATCAACAAAACTACAAGCTGGTTCTTTGAAAGAATTAATAAGACTGACAAACCCCTAGCCACTCTTATTAAAAATAAAAAAGAAAGGCCCCAAAGTAATAAAATCATGAATGAAAGAGGAGATCACAACCAACACCAAAAAAAATACAAACGAGTAGAAAAACATATTATGAGCAACTATACATCAGCAAATTTGACAATCTGGAAGAAATGGATGCATTCTTAGAGAAGTATAAACTACCAAAACTGAACCAGGAAGAAACAGAAAACCTGAACACACCCATAACCAGTAAGGAAATTGAAGCACTCATTAAAACTCTCCCAACAAACAAGAGCCCACAGCCAGATGGCTTCCCAGGGGAATTCTACCAAACATTTAAAGAAGAATAGATAGCTATTCTCCTGAAACTGTTCCAAAAATAGAAATGGAAGAACTTCAAACTCATTTTATGAGGCCAGCATGACCTTGATCCCCAAACCAGATGAAGACCCCATCAAAAAGGAGAATTACAGACCAATATCCTTGATGAACATGGATGCAGAAATTCTCACCAAAATACCAGCCAATAGGATCCAACAGTACATTAAAAGGATTATTCACCATGATCAAGTGGGATTTATTCCCAGGTTACAAGGTTGGTTCAATGTCTGCAAACCAATCAGTGTGATACTATACAGTAATAAAAGAAAGAACAAGAAACTATGATACTCTCAATAGAAACTGAAAAAGCATTTGACAATGCTTGATCAAACTCTTGATCAAAACTCTTCACAGTGTAGAGATGGAAGGTACATACCCATCTATCATAAAACCCATCTGTGAAAAACACACAGTGAATATCACATTCAATGGGGAACACAACAGGGCTATACACTATCACCATTGTACTCAACACATTAGTAGAAGTCCTAGCCTCAGCAATCAGACAACAAAAAGAAATAAAAGGAAAAAAAAAGAAATGAAATAAAAGGCATCCAAATCAGCAAGGAAATATTCAAACTTTCACTCTTTGCAGATAGTGTGATACTCTATGTAGAGAACTTAAAGACACCACCCAATCATTGCTAGAACTCATACATAAATTCAATAAAGTGGCAGAATACATATCAATATACATATATCTGATGCATTTCCATATACCAATAATGAATAAACATAAAGAGAAATCAAGGAAATGATCTCATTTACAATTGCACCAAAACCCATAACATACATAGGAATAAAAGAGGAGAGAGATCTATACTCTGGAAACTATAAAACAGTTATGGAAGAAGTTGAAGAGGACATAGGAACTAAGAAAGCATTCTGTGCTCAGAACAAACATTGTTAAAATATTTAAACTACCCAAAGCAATCTACACATTCAGTGCAATCCCTATCAAAATACCACCAGCATTGTTTTTAGAGAGCTAAAACAGTCCTAAATTTGTATGGAACCACAAAGGACCCCTGAATAGCCAAAGCAATGTTGAAAAAGAAGCAAAGTGGGACATCACAATTCCAGATTTCAAGCTATATTACAAAGCTGTAGTCACCAAGACTGTGGTACTGGCACAGAAACAGACACACAGATCAATGGAACAGAATAGAAAACCTGAAATGGGCCCTCAACCATAGTCAACTAATCTTTGACAAAGCAGGAAAGAATATCCAATGGAAAAAATTCCCTCCCACAAATGGTGTTGGGAAAACTGGACAGCCACATGCAAAAGAATAAAACTGTACCACTTTCCTACACCATGTACAAAAATAAATTCAAAATGGATGAAGGACCTAAACATGAAACAGGAAACCATTAAAATCCTAGAGGAGAATTAAGGCAGCAAGCTCTTTGACTTTGGTCACAGAAACTTCTTACTAGACACAGTAATGGAAACAAGGGAAACAAAGTAAAAATGAACAACTGTCAATTCATCAAGATAAAAAGCTTCTGCATGGTGAAGGAACCAATCAACAAAACTAAAAGTTAGTCTACAGGATGGGAGAAGATATTCACAAATGACATATCAGATAAAGGGCTAGTACCCAAAATCTATAAAGAGCTTATCAAACTCAACACCCAAAAAACAAATAATCTAGTTAAGAAATGGGTAGAAGTCGACATGAACAGACATTTCTCCAAAAAAAACATCCTGATGGCTAAGAGACACATGAAAAGATGCTCAACATCATTTGTCATCAGGGAAATATAAATCAAAACTACAATGAGATAGCCCCTCACACCAGTCAGAATGGCGAAATTTAACAAGTCAGGAAACAACAGGTGTTGGCAAGGATACAGAGAAAGGGAAACTGTCTTACACTGCTGGTGGGGATGCAAACTGGTGCAGCCACTCTGGAAAACAGTATGGAGTTTCCTCAAAAAGTTAAACTACAACTACCCTGTGATATAGTAGTTGCACTACTAGATATTTACTGAAAGGATACAAAAATACAGATCTAAAGGATCACATGTATAGAAGCATTATCAACAATAGTGAAAATATAGAAAGAGCCCAAATGTCCATCAACTGATAAATGGATAAAGATGTGATGTATATATGCTATGGAATATTACTGTCATCAAAAATAATGAAATCTTGCCATTTGTTATCACATGGATGGAGCTAGTCTGTGTTATGGTAAGTGAAATAAGTCAGGCAGAGAAAGACAACTACCATATGATTTCACTTATACATGTAATTTAAGAAAAAAACAAAACATATGAAATTATGGGAAGAGGGGAAAAAAAACAGAGAGAGGGAAATAAAACCATAAGAGACCCTTAGAGTACAAACTGAGGACTGATGGAGGTATGTGGGTGGGTGATGGGCTAAATGGATGCCAGGAATTAAGAAAGGCATTTGTGTTGAGCACTAAGTGCTATATATGTAAGTGATGAGTCATTAAATTCTATTACTGAAAATGATATTACACTATATGTTAACTAGAATTTAAATAAAAATTTTAAATACATATATATTATACATACACAGAATTGTAAATATATTTTATCTTCTTTGTGATTTTCTTAGTAACATTCTTTTCTATAGATTATTTTAAAAATATGGTATATAATACATATAACCTACAAAGTATGAGTTAATTGGCTGTTTATTTATTTATTTATTTATTTATTTATTGGTTCACCTGCTGGTCCACAGCAGGCTGTGTGTAATTAATCTTTTGAAAAGTCAAAAGTTATACATAGGTCTGTGACTATATTTAGGTTCAGTTCCCCCCAAATCCTATGTTGTTCAAGGGTTAAATATAAAGTATGATGGTGGTTGCTAGGGGCTGAAGGGAGAAGAAAATGAGCAGCTGATATTTAATGAGTATAGAATACTAGTTATGTAAGATGAAAAGTTCTGAAGATAAGTTTCACAATGATGTGAATAAACTTAACACTATTGGACTGCACACTTAAAAATTATTAGATGGGAAGGAGTCCAAGGTATCAGAGGAGTAGGAGACCTTAATGTCATCTGGTCCCAAGAATTCAGCTTAATAGCTATCAAATCATTCTGAACACTTGTGAACCCAACCAGAGACCTAAGAAAAGAATAGCTGCAACCCTAAAAACAGAAAAGTGACCACTTTACGTAATGTAGGAGGTGCTAGAAGTGAATCTGAGGAATATGGGAAGACAACCTGTGGGAGAGGGAGCCTCCATAAGCCAGCTACTGGAAAGTGATATAGCAGTGGATTGCAAAATCAGAACTTTCCGAAGTCTACTCTGGTGAGGGACATCACTCAGGTGGCTAAGCAGGGGTGGAACCCTTGCTGAGACAGTGTGGTCTCAGGATCTTCGGGGTCACAGGAAGATCAGGGGTGCATGAGTGTGGCAGAACTCCCAGGCATTGAAGCAGGGAAGGTGGATGCAAACAATAAGTCCACAAATGCCCTCTGAGCTTGGGTTTTTCATAAACCATGACCTGCAGCAAGTCAGGCAACCGCTTTCCAAGCAGGGAAAAGGCAGAATCTGGGAGAATTCCCTTCCTCCCCAGGAGAAGCAGTGCAGGAGTGCATCTCAGGCATCTGCAGGGTTTGGTGATGTGAAATGGGGTTGTGTGCCTGAGACAGAAATGCTTGGTCACAGGCTGGGTAAGCACAGAGTACAGACAGAGACCAGGGAAAAAGGGGTGATTGACTGCTTTTCTCAGAGTGTGCACTGAGGGTTGGGGCCCTATGCACTTGGCTCCAGGGCCAGAGATTGGGAGACCACCATTTTCATTCTCTTCCTCTAAAGCTGTACAGAAAGCCTTCAGGGAACAAAAACACATAGAGCAAACTGGAGCAGATTATTTAGCCTGGCCCTCTGACAAAGGCAGTACAATTCCCCTTGGGGCAAAAATACTTGAGAATTAAAGCAACAGTCCCCTCTCCCAGATTAGCAAAAACATACAGCCAAGACTAAGTTTACTAATCAATGAGAACTGTAAAATTCCAGTGCTAGGGGAATACAACACAGAGAATTCATGGATTTTCCCCCATGATTTTTTTTCTTTCAACTTTAACTTCTTTAAACTTTTTTTCTTTTTCCTACCAATATTATTTTATCAAGTCTTTTTAAAATTTTTTATTTTAATTTTTACAGTTACTTTCTATCCCTTCATTGTATTTAATTCTATTTTGTATTATATTCTTTCTTTACAATTTTGAGATAAAGTTTCTTTTATCAGACAAAAATATACCCAAAATCTAGTGTATGTCTCTGTTCCATTGACCTGTCTGCTCATGTTCTTTTTTTATTCTTCCTTTTTTTAATGTGTTTTTTTGTTTTGTTAAAGTCCTTTTTTAATTTTCATGTTTTCAATGTATTAATTTTATTTTTATTTTTGCATTTTTTTTCTTTCTTTACAATTTTGAGATGTAGTTTCTTCTAACAAAATGATCAAAATACTTTCAGAAGATAGTGTAGTGCTCTATTCTGTGCACTTATCTGTTTATATCCATTCCTTTTGTTTTTTTCATTCCTTTTGTTGTTGTTGTTGTGTGTTTTTTTCTCTTTTGTTTTTGTTTTCTTTGTCTTTTAATTTTCATTTTTACAATTACTTCTATCCTTTCATTGTATTTAATTTTATTTTTGTACATATATAAGCTTTACTTCCTTTACAATTTTGGGATCTAGTTTTCTAAAAAGTAGACCAAAATACACACAGAATCCATTGTATTTCTCTATTCCACTCACCATTCTGATTATATTCTCCTTTCTATTTCCTTTTTTTTTTTTTTTTCTTTTTTCGGTTTTTGGTTTCAGAACTCTTCTGATTTGCTTGGTGTGTATTTCTCTGGGGTCACTGTTGCCATTTTAGTATTGTATTCTCTTGCTCATCTATTCTTCTCTCAACAGAATGACAACATGGAAAAATACTGACTGTCAGAGACCTAATTAGTATGGACATATGTAAGACGCTGGAACTAGATTTCAGAATAATTATAAAGATACTAGCTGAGCTTAAAAAAAGCATAGAACACCCTAGAAAATCCCCTTCCAGAGAAATAAAAGAACTAAAATCTAACCAGGTCAAAATTTAAAAAGGCTATTAATGAAGTACAATAAAAAATGGAAACTCTAACTGCTAGGATAAATAAGGCAGAAGAGAGAATTAATGATATATAGAAAAAATGATGGACAATAAAGTAGCTGAGAAAAAGAGAGATAAACAACTACTGGATCATGAGGGGAGAATTCAAGAGACATAACAAAATAATATTAGAATAATTGAGATACACAGAAGAAGAAGAAAGAGAGAGAGGCAGAAGATATATTAGAGAAAATTATAGCAGAGAATTTCCCTAATCTGGGGAAGGGAACAGGCAACCAATTCCAGGAGCACAGAGAACCACCCTCAAAATCAATAAAAATAGGTCAACACCCCAACATATAATACCGAAACTTGCAAATTTTAGAGACAAAGAGAAAATCTTGAAACTAGCTGGGACAAGAGGTCTATAACTTACAATGGTAGAAACATTGAATTAGCAGCAGGCTTATCCACAGAGACCCGGCCAGCAAGAAAGAACTGGCATGATACATATTCAGTGTGCTAAATGAGAAAAATATACAGCCAAGAATACTTTATCCAGCTAGACTGTCACTGAAAACAGAGGAGTGATGAGAAACTTCTAGGACAAACAAACTAAAAGAATTAATGATCACCAAACCAGGCTTACAAGAAATATTAACAGGGATTCTCTACACAAAGAAAGAGCCCAAAGCCAACATAGACCAGAAAGGAACAGAGATAATATACAGAAGCAGTCACTTTACAGGTAATAAAATGGTACTAAATTCATCTTTCACTAGTTACTCTGAATGCAAAGGGGCTAAATGCCTCAGTCGAAAGACAGAGGGTATCAGATAGGATCAAAAAGTAAGTCCCATCAATATGCTATCTGCAGGAGACTCATTTTAGACCCTAAGACACCTCCGTATTTAAAGTGAGGGGGTGGAAAAAGCATTTACCTTGCTAATGGACATCAAAAGAAAGCTGGGGTGGCAATCCTTATATCAGATAAATTGTGTTTTAAACCAAAGACCATAGTTTAGAGATGTAGTAAAACACTATATCATTCTTAAAGTCTCTACCAAACAAAAAGATAAAATAATTGTAAATATTTATGCCCTTAATGTGGGAGCAGCCTATTATATAAACCAATTAATAACAAAATCAAAGAAACACATCAATAGTAATACAATAATAGTAGAGGACATTAACACCTCCCTCTCTGCAATGGACAAATCATCTAAGCAGCAGATTAACAAGGAAATAAGGGCTTTGAATGACACATTGGACCAGATGGACTTTAGATATATTCAGACTATTCCATGCTAAAGCAACAGAATACACAGTCTTCTTGAGTACACATGGAACATTCTCCAGAATAGATCATATAGTGGGTCACAAATTAGATCTCAAATGGTACCAAAAGATTGGCATCATTCCCCACATATTTTCAGAACACAATGCTTTGAAACTAGAATTCAGTCACAAGAGAAAATTTGGCTAGAACTCAAATACATGGAGGCTAAAGACCATCTTACTAAAGAATGAATGGGTCAACCAGGAAATTAAAGAAGAATTTAAAAATTCATGGAAACAAGTAAAAATGAAAACATAACTATTCATAATCTTTTATGACTGCAAAGGCAGTCATAAAAGGAAGGTATATAGCATTAAAATTCTTTCTCAAGAAACAAGAAAGGTTCTCAAAGAAAGGTTCTCAAATACACAACATTAAAAGTTCATTAAAGGTTCTCAAATACACAAGCATTAGCTACACCTACCTAAAGGAATTGGAAAAAGAACAGCAAATAAAGCCTAAACTTAGCAGGAGAAGAAAAATAATAATGATTAGGGCAGAAATCAATGAAAAAGAAACCAAAATAGCAGAACAGAAATTCAAAAAATTGCAGGACATAAAACCAATGCACTGAAATTAGTTACATTTCTATACACTAACAATGAGACAGAAGAGAAATTAAGGAGTCTATCCCATTTACAATTGCACTCCAAACCATAAGATTCCTAGGAATAAACCTAACCAAAGAAGCAAAGGAAAAGGGTATCAGATAGGATCAGAAAGTGTACTCAGAAAGTGACAGAAAGAAATTGATGAAAAATGTTCCATACTCATGGGTTGGAAGAACAAATATTGTTAAAATGTCTGTGCTATCTTGAACAATCTATACATTCAAGCCACCCCCTATCAAAATACCATCACATTTTTTCACAGAGCTGGAACAAATAGTCATAAAATTTGTATGGAGCCTGTAAAGACCTCATATAGTCAAAGCAATGCTGAAAAAGAAACCCAAAACTTGTGGCATCACAACTTTGGACTTAAAGCTCTATTACAAATCTGTAAGCATCAAGACATTATGGTACTGGCACAAAAACAAACACATAGATCAATGGAACAGAGTAGAAAACCCAGAAATGGGTCATCAGCTCTATGGTCAACCAATCTTTGACAAAGCAGGAAAGAATATCCAATGGAAAAAAGACAGTCCCTTCAATACACAGTGCCAGGAAAATTGGACAGCCACATGCAGAAGAATAGAACTGGACCAATTCCTTACACATACATAAAAATAGACTCAGAATGGATGAAAGACCTAACTGTGAGAGAGTAATCCGTCAAAATCCTAGAGGAGAACACAGGTAGCAACCTTGTTGGATTCAGCTGCAGCAAATTCTTGCTAGACATGTCTCCAAAGGCAAGGGCAACAAAACAAAAAATGAACTCTTGAGACTTCAGCAAGATAAAACGCTTTCGCACAGCACAGCAAGAGAAACAGTCTGCAAAGGCATCCACAGAATGGGAGAAGATATTTGTAAATGACATAACAAATAAATGGCTAGTATTCAAAATCTATAAAGAACTTAGAAAACTCAACACCCAAAGAATGAATAATCCAATTAAGAAATGGGCAAAAGACATGAGCAGACATTTCTGCAAAGATATACAAATGGCCAACAGACACATGAAAAAGTACTCCACAGCACTTGGCATGGTGGTTCCTCAAAAAGTTGAAATTAGAGCTATCCTACAACCCAGCAATTGCACTACTGTGTATTTACCCTAAAGATACAAAGGTAGTAATCTGAAGGGGAACTGCACCCTAATGTTTATAGAAGCAATGCCCACAATAGCCAAACCATGGAAAGAGCCCAGATGACACATGAATGGATAAAGAAGACGTGATATATACATAACTCAGCCACCAGGAAAAAAAAAGAAAGAAAGAAAGAAATCTTACCGTTTGCAATAACATTAATAGAACTAGAGGGTATTATGTTAGGCCAAATAAGTCAATGAGAGAAAGACAATTATCATATGATCCACTGGTATGTGTAATTTACAAAACAGAGGATCATAGGGGAAGATAGTAAAAAATAAAACAAGATAAAATCAGACAGGGAGACAAACCATAAGAGACTCAGTCATAGGAAACAAACCAAGGGTTGCTGGAGGAGAGACAGGTGGACGGATGAGGTAACTGGGTGATGGACATTAAAGAGGGCATGTGATATAATGAGCACTGGGTATTATATGAGACTGATGAATCATAGCCCTGTACCTCTGAAAGCAATAATAATAATACATTAATTTAAAAAAAAAAAAAAGAAAAAAAGGAGGGGCAACTGGGTGGCTCAGTCATTAAGTGTCTGCCTTTGCCACAGGTCATGATCCCAGGGTCCTGGAATCAAGCCCCGCGTCAGGCTCCCTGATCAGCAGGAAGACTGCTGCTCCCTCTCCCACTCCCCCTGCTTGTGTTCCCTCTTTTGCTGTCTCTTTCTGTAAAATAAAATCTTAAGAAAAAAAAAGGAATGATTCTGGGTAGCTGATCAAACTCTTTGGGGAGCTCATGTAGGACCCCACTCAATGTTTTCAGCTACCACCAATGGTGGTATGATTTGCTTGACTGTGGTCAGACCTTATTAGGCAGGAACAGGAACCAGTCAAAAAAGGGTGATTATTACTAAGAATGACCTCATTTTGGAGCTCAGTCCAGGATACTAGAGGAATCTCAGTTTACTATTTATCTGTTGCACCATAAAGGGGGGCTATCTTGTACCTCCTAGCATGCTTACAACCTAGCACTATCTTGGAATAATGGGTTTGTAAATGTTTTTGGAAAGATATCCATGTGAAGTACAAAAGGCCTTAGATTGGGAATAAGCAATTTTAATCCTAGGATCACCAAGTACATCTTTGTGACTCTGGCCAAGCCATACAACTTCTTTGTCAGCTTCCTTAATCTGCTGTTCCTGTTAGAGTTGTGAGAAAGATCAAATGAAATGAAATGGAAATGGAAATGAGAATGGCAAAATATTCTGTAAACTGTAAAATGCTTTACAAATGGAAAAGGTTAGTAATGTTGGCCTCATATAATAAATGGAAGTTTTCCTTACTCTTCCTTTTTTGGGGAATATTTTGAGAATAAGTATTAACTCTTCTTGAAATATTTGATAGAATTCACCTGTGAACACTGGACTTTTGCTTAGTGGGAGGCTTTGATTACCAATTCAATTTTACTACTAGAAATAGTCTGTTCAAATTTTCTCTCTTCCTGATTTACTTTTGGGAGATTGTATGTTTCTAGGAACTTATCCATTTCTTCTGGGTTATCTAATTTTTTGGCATACAATTTTTCATAATATTCTCATTATTCTTTGTATTTCTGTGGTGTTGGTTGTTATTTCTCTTCCATTTCTATTTTTACTTGAGTCCACTTTCTTTTTTTTCTTGATGAGCATGGATAAATTTGTCTATCTCTTCAAGGATCCAGCTTGGGGGAGTGTCTCTATTTATTTCCACTATAGAATTTTTATTTATTTTTTTCTTTGGGCTTTGTTTTTCTAGTTCCTTAGGTAAATGGCTATGTTGTTTATCTGGGTGTTCAAAAACAAAATATGTAAGGAACTCATACAACTCAACATGCACCCCTCCCTCTGAAAATACACTGGATTTTTAAATGGGCAGAAGACTTGAATAGACATTCTTCAAAGAAAACATCTAGGTGGCAAATACATGAAAGGATGTTCAACATCTGTAATCATCAGGGAAATGCACATCAGAACCACAATGAGATATATCATCTCACACTAGTCAGAATAGCTAGTAACAGAGAGACAAGAAATAACAAGTGTTGGTGAGGATGTGGAGAAAAGGAACCCCTTGTGCTCTGCTGGTAGGAATGTAAATTGAGGTAATTACTGCAGAAGACAGGAGGCTCTTCAAAAAATTAAAAATAGAAATATCATACTATCCAGTAATTGCACTACTGGGTACTTACACAAAGAAAATGAAAACACTAGTACAAAAAGATTTATGTACCCCTATATTTACTGCAGCATCATTTACAATAGTGAAGGTATAGAAGCAACCTTAGTATCTACTGATTGGTGATGGGATAAAGATTTGGTGTGTACACCACATATACACACAACCCAAAGGAATATTACTCAGCAAGGAAAAAAGAATAAGATCTTGTCATTTGCAACAACCAGGATAAAGCTAGAGGGCATTAGGCTAAATCAATTAAGTCTGACAGATGGCATATTGTATTCCTATATATATATTCTTCTATATCCACTTATCAGTTGATAGACAGTTGGGCTGTTTCCATAATCTGGCTATTGTTGATAATGTTGTTATAAACATTGGGATGCATGCAGCTGGACAGTATTATGCTAAGTGAAATAAGTCAGTCAGCAAAAAGACAAATACCACATGATGTCACTCATATGTAGAATTTAAGAAACAAAACAAACAAGCAGAGGGGGAAAAAAAGTGGCCAACCAAGAAATAGGCTCTTAATTACAGAGGACAAACTGATGGTTACCAGAAACGAGATAGGAGGAGAAGTGGGTTAAATAGGTGATGGGGATTAAAGAGCCTACTTGTGTTGAGTCCTTGGTATCATATGGAAGTATTGAATCACTATTGTATACCTGAAACTAATATTATACTGAATGTTAAGTAACTGGAATTTAAATAAAAAATTTTTAAAAAGATGAAATAATAAGTCTGACAGAGAAAGATAACATAGAATTTCATTTATATGTGGAATTTAAGAAACAAAACACATGAAAAAAAAAGGAAAAAAAAAAGAGACTCCTAAATATAGAGAGCAAACTGATGGCTGCCAGAAGGGGTGAGGGGATGGATGGCTGAAACAAATAAAAAGGATATTAAGGAAAAAAAACTTCTAAGTTATAAAATGAATAAGTCATGGAGATAAAAAGCACAGTATAGGAAAAGGTTAATAATATTGGAATAACAATTCATGGTGGGCAAATAGTGACTACACCTAATGTGGTGATCACTGAATAAGATATAGAATTGTTTCGTTCTGTTTTGTTTTTAGGTACGCTCCGTGCTCAAGAGTTGCATGTTGTACCAACTGAGCCAGCTAAAGTGCCCCTAGAATTGTTGAATCAATATGTTTTTCAGAAAATATAATGTATTTCAATTACATTTCGATAATTTAAAAAACTGTTAAAATGGTTGTTTTATTCATATGTTTTTATACCACAATTTAAGAGAAAAACTACCTTAAAATGGATCAAATGATCAAGATGCATATTGACAATGTTATTCATATAAAATATTTTAATTGCAAAGTACTAAACACTACCTAAATGTACAAGCATGGGAAATTGATTAAATAAACTTTGATAAATTCCATAAATTATGGTAATATTAACTGTGATATACACTGTGGTACAAACTGTTTTTCATGGAAATGTAAAAGGAATGAAGAAGATCTCAGTAAACTGACTTGAAGAGATTTCTAAGAGATAATGTCTAATATGTTGCCTTTGGGGAAAGAAATAAGGATGTATTAGAAGAAAAACAGATAGTTACCTTTACAAAATGGAACACTGGAAAGATAAACCAGAAAACAAAGCAGCTAGTCATAAAATCTTGCTGAGGGTCTCTAGGTAAAACATAATGAACAAGCTATGACACATTGGGTTTTCAAAACTCATGTTTAAGGACAAAAAATGTAGAGCCCTCTGGATTACCTTGCCCAGCATCCAAGGAAGACTTCACAGACTTGGGTGGTCCACCTTCACCGTATTGTCAAATTTAGTTAAAGACAGTGTTACTTTGTTAAGTGCATCATGACAGACCCTCTCATTCTGAGTGCTCTGACAGTGATTATTTTGCTCCAGGGGGAGGAGAAAGAGGGTAAGGAATAAAATAGTGCATAAAAACCCAAGACTTTCTCCTTCAGCTAGCTAATATTTGGTCTCTAAGTGGCATAATCCACTCAAGATGAGTATTCTGGCACTGAAAATCTTGTTTGGTGAACCCTAATGGAAACTATGGATTTTGGATGATTGTGATTTTTTTCAATGTACACCAACTATAAAAAATATGCCACTTTTATCGCTGAGAAGTGATGTTGAAAACTTAGGAGGTGAAGGGCACCTGGGTGGTTCAGTCAGTTAAGTGTCTGACTCTTGACTGTGGCTCAGTACATGATCTCAGGGCTGTGGGACTGAGTCCCATGCAATGCTCTACGCTGAGCTGAACATGGACCCTGTTCAGGATTCTCTCTCTCCATCTCCCTCTGACCCTCCTTCCATGATTATGTGTGTGCTCATGCTCCCTCTGAAGAAGGAAGAAGGAAGGAAAGAAGAGGAGGAAAAGGAGGAAGGAGAAGAAGGAAAAGGAAGGAAGGAAGGAAAATGAGAGAGAAAATTAGGGAGGTTATGCATATGTGAGGGCAGTGGGTATATGCAAAATATCTGTACCTGTGCTTTTAACCTAAAATTTCTCTTTAAAAATTATCTTTAAAACAAACAAAAGCTTGTTTGGACTAAACCTACAGCCATCTTCCTAGTGCAGATGATCCATCCTGATGGTCCCTAGGTTCAACAGTGACAAGTGAGAAGAGTGCACAATGAGATTGTTAAACACACTCAGATTTCTAGGTTTTTTCATGCCACACTTGCTAGTATCAAGTTCAATTAAACCTATTCATAGGTCAGATCAATTGGCTCATCACACAATCTGGATCTTAACTGATAAATTTCTAGACATGAAAAACTGGCTACTGCTATATTGACAAGCAGAGAAAATGACTTAAAAATGGTAATTGGCTATCCACTCCTGAATCATCTGGTTAAGGGCTTTTCTGAGTGTAGTTACTCAACAGTAGGTCTCAAGATGTCAATTACAGACTCTCCACTAATGACCACCTGGCCAAGTGGAAGCCCACAGGAATCCCAGGATAGTAGCATTAGAGCCAGATGGTGATGACACTTAACACTAACACAAGGGCCCTTCTCTCTATATCTCCCAGTGGATTTTGAGAAAAATTGGAGAATCTGCCTAGTTTTACCATTTCTGCATTTTCAAAAATAAGCAGTTTAAGGGGTTCAGCCAAATGCCTGTACAAAAAGGGGACCTGAGGAGAAATACTATGGTCAGAGTTAAATAGAGATGGGTTTGCACTCTGGGACCATTTGAAAACTGGTGGTAGTTGACATATATCTTCAGTCTTAGCAAAAAGAATAGGATACAAACAAACTCTTTTTAGTACATTAGTTTTTCTAGTATTATGTGCTAAGTAATTTTGAAACAAATTTAGAAGTATTACAGGATTAAACAAATAAGTGTGTTGATGTTATTCAAGATTAGACTTCATACTACAAAAGAAAGGACACATGCATATAAAACAGAGGAAGGCAAGAACAGGCTCCAAGGAGATGGACTGGAATGAAACATGTCTATAAAGAACTTATTTATTTTTTAAAAAAATATTTTACTTACTTGAAAAAGAGATGAGTGAAAGAGAGACCATGAGCAGGGTGGGGGAGAGAAGCAGACTCCCCTGCTGAGCAAGAAGACTGATTCTCGATCCCAGGATTCTGCAATTGACCTGAGCCAAAGGCAGTTGCTTAACCACTGACCCACTCAGGCACTCAAGAACTTATTATTTCTAAATATGTGTGTATGTGTGTATGCCTCACTATATATGTGTGTGTGGATAGATTATGATGATAGGCAAATGTTGTATTTTTTATATATATGTATGTATATATACATATGTATATATATATATATATATATATGTACACACGCATGCGCGCACACACACACGCCTCATAAGAGAAAGTTGCCTTCTCCACACCTGATAGCCAGGGCAGTCTCCGGAAGAAGTTGTTGTCAAGGATTCATGTCCCTCTGGGCTGTCCATATTCTTACACATTCTGCATACCTATCCTAGGCACCTGCATTCAGAAGGCTCTTTATGAGAGGTGAATGGCCTTAGCTGAGACATTATTCAAGTACCTCTGCCAAAACCAACTTATTAGGTAACTTGAAGATGTATTTATCCATCCTAACTTAGTATCTTCTTCCTCCTCAACTTTCCGCCCCTTCTTTCCCTGGTCCCAAGTTCCATAGAACAGCTACTTAACAACATTTTCTCAATTGAGAAGATAGATGGGTTCTCTACCAAGGAGCCCAAGACAGGTGATATGCCACTGAGGGTGCAAGAGGAATTTCCCTAGGGTCTGCAGTGATAGTCCTATGATTAATATTAGGTTTTATTTCCTATACATGTTCTAATAAGTCTTGAGATGAATGAAAAACCCTGCCCACTTCAAGCCCTAATGTTCAGTTTTTAAACATAAACAAAACTATATATCAGGCCAAGCGCTCCATGTCCTTATCAGAGAAAGAAGGCCCTATACCAAAGTCAGAGTTCAAGTGAACATGGAGAAGAATTATATTTGGGATTTTGGATACTGGCACAAAAGTATTTATGATCTACACAATCTATGACATCAGAAAGAGGGGAAAATAAAAATCCTTTCTGGTTTAAAGTATGAGGCCAAGACCAGACTCTTATCCAGACTCAACTATGTGTAGAACCAATGGGCCAACACAGACAGACCTCTACTGCCATTGTGCCCACTACTGAGTGCACTACTGGTATAAATATATTGTCTATGTTAACTTCTGTTTTCCTTGAAAGGAACTTTTTCAGTTAGGACTTAGTGGGATATGTAGAAGGATATGTCTACCAACTCATCTATCAGCCTCTAGTGCTTCTGCCTCTCAAATATAACTTCCTGAGGGGGGGGGGTGGAAATACCTGCTATCACTTTGTGCTTCAGGAAAACAAAATTCCCCCAAATTACCCACATACAAGGTTTTGGGTTTCAGGAATCTCAATTAATTACAGCTAGTTTAAAGCTGCAGTTCAGCCTTGACGCCAGTAGTACCCAACATTATGACTGTCACAGAGGCTGTCTTCCAAGATGAGGGAATTTGGTATGCAGCAACTGACATCACAAATGCCCTTTTCAATACTGCTTTCAGTTCACCCTTATGTGGACTGGGCTGCAATACACCATTACTGATCTTCCAGAGGAGTCCTTAAATTCCCTCTCTGACATAAAGGTCATCAGGTCCATAACCTGGAAAAAAGTGCCATTACCAGAGAGAGGGACAACTAACCTTCCTCTCTATTAATGACATCATCCAAATGGAGCCAGAAAAATGCACCAGCAAATAAGGATTGGACACCACATTAATCTGGACATAACACAAGGACCAGAAACCTAAGTGAAATTCCAGGGCATCATATGGGAAGGGCCACGATGTGTTTCTTGAGAGTAAACAATTTCTAAGCCTTTGGCTTTCTCTGGCCCAATAAATGCAAGGAGTCTCAACAATTAGTGGTACTATTTGTCTACTGGTGATCACACTCCTCAGAGGTATCTTGATGGCACTCAAATATCAGGTTACCATAAAGATCTCTACATTTGAGTGACACCTGATAGATGGATGCCTTGGAGATCCTCTGAGAGATCTATTAGCTACCCTTCCCTTTCGTCACTATTATACACATTTTCCATCTGAGTTATAAGCCTTAGCATATCTCTGTGTACCAGTTTTAGGCTATGCTGAAAGACAATGCCACTAGTCAAGGGCAACCACTGCATTTATGGACCCATAATTTCCTGGAGTGATCTCGTAAGTATAAACCCTTTGAGAGTCAGTTGATGGCCTGTTACTGAGTCATGGCTGAGTATACGATCCATGGCCATAAAACCATCTTTGTACCAAAACGCCATCTAAGATGTATCAATACTTTTGTTTCTGTTCACTAATTATCTTAGGGTATTAATACTTTAGGAAAAAGTATAAAGTATAAAAATTCTGTAATGTGTGCTCAAATACAAATTCATGAACCAAACAAAAAGGACCATCAGGTGAGTTTAATTTAAAATATTTCAGGGGCGCCTGTGTGGCTCAGTGCATTAAAGCCTCTGCCTTCAACTCAGGTCATGATCCCAGCGTCCTGGGATCAAGCCCTGCATTGGGCTTTCTGCTCAGCAGGGAGCCTGCTTCCCCCTCTCTCTCTACCTGACTCTCTGCCTACTTGTGATCTCTGTCTGTCAAATAAATGAAACCTTTTTAAAAATAAATAAATAAATAAATGAAATATTCTAATATTAGCTAGGGTTGTTATACTTACCAGAGAGTCCTTCCCCTCTGAGAGTGCTTTGTTTCTTTACTTGCTGTTGGGTTTTTGACATTGAATCCTGATTCTTATGCATGAGCTTTTCATCTGGTACTTTATCATGAGCTACATTGGGAGATACATTTAGTCCACTAAATGGAAAAACATATTTATTGTGAAATCTCTAGATTATAAAATAATAATAATTGTGCAGGATTCTTTCTCATTTTTGTAAAGTTTTATGGAAACTGTGACAATGATAGATTCACATGAACTTGTGAGATCAGTTTTAATAGATGTGGAAGCTGTCTGATTGTCTCTTAAATATTCCTAGGTATCAAATATGTTTTATATTAGTGTCTAGCTTTTTGGTTACTTACATTTTATTAGGGCAATTACATAGTCACAGACCAAAAAAATGAAAATTCATATTACAAGTTTTCTTATTACAGTGTTATTTTTAATTGCAAAATATTTAAAACCATCTAAATATACAAATATAGAAAACTGGTTGGATAAACTAATGCATATATTATAAACTATCATACAGTATAAATTGTGGTACATAACATAGTACAATATGTAGTAGATATGAAAACAGTGAGAAAACTACTGCTACAAAGAAATGAAAATGTCTCTACAAAATGATTTGGAAGGATTCTAGGGGTAATTTTTTAAAAAATGGAACAGAGAATACCTAACATGCCACTTTTTTAAAAGAAAGAAAGTAATATAGAAATGAAGGGGGTGGAAAAGGACAGGTTTTTTAAAATAAAATATACAAGGACAAACCAGAAAACAATACAGTTGGATACCTATAAGAAAAGGGTGAAGACTGAGGAATACAAGGGAAGGAATGATACTTTATCTCTTTTTGCATATTTACTACTTTTGGAAGAAAGTTCACTTTTACGTATTCCAAAAATAAATTTAAAAAAATGAGAACGAAGACTAAAACTGAAAACAAACTTAATGAACCTAATGATGGAAAAAAATAAGCACAAACCCAAATAATCAATCAACAGTATTTGATCTATAACCTCAGTCTTAGGCGAGAGAGTGGAATGCAAAAGCATTCACAAAAATTTTTAGTAGTTTTTCCTTTTCTACTGCTATCAGGTAAGCAACTGTGAAACAAAGTCCCACTTGCAGAGGGAATACTAGCTTTTAATCAAATTGATGACAATCTTCTGGTGGGCCCAAACAAAGTCATCCAACTAGGGCTGTATATCATCCTGATCATATGGGGCAACATGGTTAGATCATTAATATAAAGAAGGTAAAAGGACATAGTGTCCAGGTAAAATTCCAGGGCAAGATGAGCAAAAGACAAGACATCTTATTCCACAGGAGATATTTGTGAATCTATTCACCCTCTCTTCCCAAGATTAGAGAGTCTGAATAGTGGTGGGACTCTTTGACTACTGACTTTCTACCCAAAGAGATTTCAGGCACATAACTCTGGAGTTGGCATAAATTACCATGTCTTCACCATTAGAACCTATTGCAAAAAGACACTGACACAGGTCTAAGGCACCCATTGGTTTTTTGGACCAGTAATTTTCCAGGGCTGACTGAAAGGTACACACTCTTTGTGAGACTATTACTGACCTACTATTGCCCTTGGTGGATGCTGAGCACATGACCCATGGGTATGAATGATCAGAAATTATAAACAAAATGTATCAATAATTTTTCTTTTGTTCTTTATCTTAGGGTATTCACCCTTTAAATTAACATGTAAAATTTCTACAGAATATATCCTAGGTATATGGTTGTGAGCCAAAGGAAAAAAAAAAACTCTAAAATAATATGTAGAGTTTTTTAAAATACTTACTAGTGAATCTTCCCTTTCTAGAAGTTTTTTGTTTCTCTACTTGCATTTTGGTTTTTGACACTGAATCTTCATGCTCAATCATATGTTCTTCATCTGGTACTACATAAAGAAATACATTTAGCCCATTAAATAGAAAAAAAAGACCTGTTGTGAAACACCTAAACTTCAAATTTATACAAGTGTACAGCAGAATTTTCTCTCTTTTTGATAAAACTAAAAATACAATGCTAGATATGAAAACAATGAGTAAAGTTTTAATGAGCATTTTCATATGAATAATATTTCATAAATATTTATATAAATTAAATTTACTTAAATTAGTTCCAGTTTTTTGGGGTATTTATACTTAGACTAATACGTAAATGTAGTTGAAACAATAAAACATATATGCACAAGGTTACTTATGGCAGCATTTGTAATTGCATAATATTCAAAACTACCTAAATGTTCAAGCATAGATTACTGTTTAAGTAACTGAAGATCTGTACTGTAAACTGTGGTATCACATAAACAATGGTATATTGACACAAACAGCTGTACAAAACTGTCAAATGAATGGAAACATTTTCCAGAAAGTGACATACAAAAATTTCCATGAGAGAATATTAAGTGAAAAAGAAAAGTTAAAAAGCAGATGTTAGTTTAAAAGCAGATCTAGTATATTACCTTTGAGGTGACAAAGAAGGGGAATTAAGGGAGAAAATAGAGAAAAATATAGAGACACTTACTTTTACAAAATGAAACACAGCCCTGATAAACCAGAAATCAATTTACTTAAAACAGAAGGGATAAACTGAGGAACGTAGGAGTGAGGCTTCAGGAAAAAATGCTCTCTCTCTCTTAAATATTTTTATTTTGGAAGTAGGCTAATATTTCTACATATTCCAAAAACAAATTATACTAAACAAAAATAATAGTTTACAAAAAATGAAGCAACTTAAGAAAAGAAGCACTGTATGGTGACTAACATAACATTTTTAAAAAAAGAAATGAACCAACTCAAGGAATAAAAAGGGACTAATTTAGTTACCTGTGATACAGTAATATAGTCTCAGTCTTGGGTAAGAGAAAACCATAAAATCTTTTGTTTGTTTTTCTGACAGTATCAACTAAGCAATTCTAAAATAATTTCAGGGTCTTATAGAATTGAGCAAATGAGTAAATATAAATATATTGACGATATAAATACATATATACAAACACATACATACACACACACATATATATACAGACATATACACATATGAGTGCATACATATACATACATGTGTATACATATTCATGGATACATATAACTACATACACATAAATGTATCTGTATGTGTATACACACACATACACACCCCAGTACAAATGGGAACCATTAGTTTTGAACCACAAATATTGAACCACAAATAACATTTCCCATTTGAAAAAAACTAAGGCCTCTAGGACAAATGACTGATTCCAACTATGAGGCAAGAAATGTTCAAGACTGGCACAGAACATCTTGTCATACTAAGTAGGGAGTTTCTCAATGTCTAGGTCATGTCTTAAGTTTATAATAATTATCTTGATTAAATTCCTACTCAATGCTAGAGCAATTATATTGCTTCATTACTGGTATATGGAAATGCAACCCATTTCTGTATGTTGGTTTTTTTAATGCTACAACTTTTCTGAATTGTATATGAGTTCTAGCAGTGTTTGGGTGGCATATTCAAGGTTCTCCACATAGCATGTTATGGCATCTGCAAGTAGTGAAAGTCTGAATACTTCCTTGCTGATTTGAATGACTTTTATTTCATTTTGTTGTCTGATTGCTGAAGCTAAGCCTTCCAGTTCTGTGTTATCAAGAGTCTTGTGCTCCACAGTACTGAGCCAGCCAGGTGCCCCTTAGTTCTGTGTTAAATAATAATGTTGAGAAGGGACATTTCTGATTCTCATTTTTCCACATTGAGGTTGATATTAGCTGTGGGTATTTCATATTTGGTCTTTATGATGTTGAGGTATGTTCCATCTATACCTACTTTGTTGAGAGTTTCTATTGAAAATGGATGCTGTACTTGGTCAAATGCTTATTCTGCATCTACTGGGAAGAACATATGGTTCTTATTCTTTCTTTCACTAATGTGGTATATCACATGGATCCATTTGCAAATATTGAACCACAAATCCCACTTAATCATGGTGAATAATTCTTTTAATGTACTGTTTGATTTGGTTTGCTAGTATCTTGTTGAGAATTTTTGTATCCATGTTCATCAGAGATATTGGTCTGTAATTCTTTTTATAGGGGTTTTTCTGATATTGAATAAAGGTAATACTGGTCTCATAGAATGAGTTTGGAAATTTTCCTTTCATTTCTGTTTTTTGGAACAGTTTGAGGAGAAGAAGAATAGGTAATAACTCTTCTTTAAATGGCTGGTAGTCTTCCCCTGGGAAGATATCTGGCCCTGGACCCCAGTTTGTTGGGATATTTTTGATTACTGATTCAATTTCCTTGCTGGTTTGGGGTCTGTTCAAATTTTCTATTTCTTCCTGTTTCAGATTTTATTTTTGTTGATCTGTTCTACTGTTTATTGTTGTTGTTCCTATATGGTTTATTTCTCCTTTATCTTTATTATTTTCCTTCTTATGCTGGCTTTAGGCTTAATTCCTATTCCTTTTCTTTTCTTTGTTTGCTGTTCCTTTTCTAATTCCTTTAGGTGTGAGTTTAGGTTGTATACTTGAGACTTTTCATGCTTCTTTAGGTAGGCCTATATTGTTATATACTTACTTACCTCTTATGGCTACCATTACTGCATCCTAAAGGTTTTGGATTATTGAGTTTTCATTTTCATTTGTTTCCATGTATTTTTAAAAATTTCTTCTTTAATTTCCTGGTTAACCAATTCACTCTTTTGTATGTATTTAACCACCATTTATTTGTGGCATTTCCAAAGTTTTTCTTGCAGTTGACTTCACATTTCAAAGTGCTGTGGTCTGAATATATTCATGGTATGATCTCATTCTTTTTATACTTGTTGATGGCTGATTTGTGAGAGAGTATGTGATCTATTCTGGAGAATGTTCCATGGGCACTTGAGAAGCATGTGTATTCTGTTGTTTTAGGTTGACATGATCTGAATATATCTGTGAAGTCCATCTGGTCCAGTGTGTCACTGATCTTCAGTTTAGATGATCTGTCCATTGCTGTGAGTGGGGTGTTAAAGTCCCCTACTATTATTGCATTATTATCAATTAGTTTCTTTAATTTTGTTATTAATTAATTTATATATTTGGCAACTCCCAACTTACAGTGATAAATATTTACAATTGTTAGACCTTCTTGTTGGATAGAATCTTTATTATGCTATAGTGTCCTTCTTAGTCACTTATTATAGTCCTTTGTTTAAAAACTAGTATGTCTGATATAAGGATCACTACTCCCACTTTCTTTTAATGTCCATTAGCATGATAACTGGTTCTCCATCCCCACACTTTCAATCTGGAGGTGTCTTTGAGTCTAAAATGAGTCTCTTATAGATAGCTTATTGATGGGTATTATGTTTTTCATCTAATTTGATACACTATTTATTTTGATTGGAGCATTTAGTCAATTTACATTCAGAGTAATTATTGAAAAATATGAATTTAGTGCCATTGTATTACCTATAAAGTTACTATTTCTGTAGAGTTTTTCTTTCTGATCTTTGTTACTTTTGGGCTCTCTCTTTGCTCAAAGGATCATCTTTTTTATTTTTTTTATTCCTTAATTTTATTTTTTCAATGTTCCAAGATTCATTGTTTATGCACCACACCCAGTGCTTCATGCAATATGTGCCCCCCTTAATACCTACCATAAGGCTCACCCATCCCACTATTCCCTCCCTCCCAAAACCCTCAGTTTGTTTATCAGAGTCCACAGTCTCTCATGATTCATCTCCCCTTCTGGCTTATCCCAATTCACTTTTCCTTTCTTTCTCCTATTGTCCTCCATGTCATTCCTTATGTTCCACAAATAAGTGAAACCATATGATAATGGATTTTCTTTGCTTGAATTATTTCACTCAGCATAATCTCCTTCAGTCCCATCCATGTTGATACAAAAGTTGGGTATTCATTCTTTCTGATGGCTGCATAATATTCCATTGTATATATGGACCATATCTTCTTTATCCATTCCTCTGTTGAACGACATCTTGGCTCTTTCAACAGTTTGGCAACTGTGGCCATTGCTGCTATGAACATTGGAGTACAGATAGCCCTTCTTTTACTGCATCTGTATCTTTGGGGTAAATACCCAGTAGTATAATTTCAGGGTCATAGGGTAGCTCTGTTTTTATTTTTTGAGGAATCTCCATACTGTCAAAAGATCATCTTTAATATTCCTTGGAGGGTTGCTTTAGTGTTCATGAATTCCTTTAATTTTAGTTTTGTTTGTTTTGTCATGGAAACTCTTTCTCTCTTATTTGGAATGACAGCCTTCCTGGATAAAGTATTCTTGCTGCATATTTTTCCCATTTAGCACATTGAATATATCATACCAGTCCTTTTTGGCCTGCCAGTTCTCTTTGAACAGGTCTGCTGTCAGCCTTATGTTTCTATCCTTGTAGGTTAAAGACCTCTTATTTGGAGCCGCTTTCAGGATTTTTTCTTTATCTCTGAAATTTGCAAACCTCACTATTATATGTTGAAGTGTTGACCTATTTTTATTGACTTTGAGGGGAATTCTCTGTGCCTTCTTGGCCTACCATATTAGGAATTTTCTCTGCTATAATTTGTTCAATAAACATTCAGTCTCTCTCCCTTCATTTCCTGGGACCCCTAATATGCAAATATTATTTCACTTTACTGTTCATTTTTTTGTTTGTTTGTTTAGCTTCCATATGAAATCACATGGTATTTGTCTTTCTCTATTTCACTTAGCCTGATACCCTCTAGGCTCATCCCTATTGTCACAAATGGCAAGATCTCATTTTTGATGGTTGCATAATATTCCTGTGTGTGTGTGTGTGTGTGTGTGTGTGTGTGTGTAACATCTTCTTTATTCATTCATCTATTGATGGACACTGGCTGCTTCCAGTTCTTGATTGTTCTAAATGATGCTTCATTAAACAAAGTGGTGGATTGTTATGATGAGCAGCAAGTGTTATATGTAAGTGTTGAATCACTAAATTGTACATCTGAAACTAATATTAGACTGTATGTTAACTGGAATTCGGATTAAAATTTCTTATAAGTTTTAAATAGGGAAAAATAGACAAAAAAATCCATGGGGTGTATATATGTTCTCAAATTAATGTTTTTTCATTCTTTGGGTAAATATCCAATAGTGGAATTACTGGATTGTATGGTTTTCTTATTTTTAATATTTTGAGGAATCTTCCTACTATTTTCCACCAGTTCACAAACCATATTCCTACCAATAGTGTATGAATGTTCCTTTTACTCCACATAATCACCAATACTTGTTATTTCTTGTCATTTTGATT
Organism: Mustela lutreola; assembly: GCF_030435805.1. Lineage (NCBI taxonomy): Eukaryota > Metazoa > Chordata > Mammalia > Carnivora > Mustelidae > Mustela > Mustela lutreola. The sequence goes on along the minus strand of NC_081297.1, from coordinate 31,378,814 downwards.
TTAGTCATTCTGACAAGTCTAAGTTAAAATCTCATTGTGGTTTTGATTTGCATTTCCCTGATGATTAGTGATGGTAAGCATATTTTCATGTGTCTGCTGGACATCTGCAGGTCTTCTTTAAAAAAATTATCTCTTCAGGTTCTTTTACCACATTTTAAATTGGATTATTTGTGGTTTTGGTGTTGAATTATGTAACATTTTATGTATTTTAGGTACTAACCCTGTATCAGATATAGCATTTGTAAATATCTTCTCCCATTCAATAAGTTGTCCTTTCATTGTGTCAATGGTTTCTTTCACTGTGCAAAAGTCTTCCATATTGGTGTAGTCCTAATAGTTTATTTTTGCTTTTCTATTGCTTGAAGGGAACTATCAAGAAAATTATGGCTAAGGCCAATGTCAAAGAGTTTACTGCTTATGTTTCCTTCTAGGAGTGTTATGGTTTCATTCGAGTTTACTTTGTTTATGGTTTAAGAGTGGTCCAGTTTTCCCAGAACCATTTATTGAAGAGACTGTTCTTTCCCCAGTGTTTAATCTTGACTTCTTTCTCATAATTTGCCATATATGTGTGGGTATATTTCTGGGCTCTTTATTCTATTCTGTTGATCAATGTATCTATTTCTGTGCCAGTACCATACTATTTTGATAACTACAGCTTTATAGCATATCTTGAAATATGGATTTTCATACCTCTAGTTTTGTTCTTTCTCAAGATTGCTCTGGTTATTCAAGGTCTTAGGATTATTTGTCCTAGATATGTGAAATGTACTGATAGAAATGGAATTGAATTTGTATATTGTTTTGGGTTAATATGGACATTTTAATTATATTAATTCTTGAAATCTATAAGAATGGAAAAATTTTCACATTTCTTTGTGTTGTCTTCAATTCCTTTAATTTATGCTATAGTTTTCAGAAGATTGGTCTTTCTTTTCCTGGATTAAGTTCATTCTGAGGTACTTTATTCTTTTCAGTGCAATTGAAAATGCTGCTGTTTTCTTAATTATTCTTTCTGTTGTTTTATTAGTGTATAGAAACACAATAGATTTCTGAGTATTTATTTTGTATCCCGCAACTTTACATAATTCATTTATTAGGTTTAAGAGTTTTTTAGTGGTGTCTCTAAAATTTTCTATGTGTAGTATCATGTCACCTGCAAATAGTGTAGGTTTTCTTCCTTACCAATCTGGAAGCCTTTTATTTACTTTTCTTGTCTGATTGCTGTGGCTAAGACTTCCAGTACTACTGAATAAAAGTGGGGAGAGTAGGTATCCTAGTTCGGTTCCTAATCTTAGAAGGAAAGTTCTACTTTTCACCATTGAGTGTGATGATGATTGTTTTTGTCTAGACAAAGATTTTAAGCTAGCATTCAAAAATATGTTCAAATAACTAAAATAAACTATACCTTAAAGAACTAAAGGAAATTATAAGGATAATACCTTACCATCAGAGAATATCAATAGCATGATAGAATTTTTTTAAAAAAGATGAACTATATATTCTATAGTTGAAAGCACAATAATTGAAATAAAAAGAACCAAAGGTAGTATTAAAAAGGCAAAGAAGAGGGGCACCTGAGTGGTTCAGTTGTTTAGGTGGCTGCCTTCAGCTCAGACCATGTGAATATGCTTTAAAAAAACAAGGTCTATGTTCAACTTCTTAATTTTAATATATAGTAACAGAATACCTCCATATCCTTTCAATAAAAGCACTGTATTTTGAAAATTTACCACTGTTTTATTTAAACAATTATCATTTGCTTAAAATGTTATAAAAATTATAGGACACTTGGGTGTTTCTTGATATATTTTAATAATTAAGAGGCTTCATCATGAAAAAAATCATGTTTTAATGGATGAAAGTTCTCTTTTCTGTATGAGAAAATGAGTAAGAAATCAGAAAAAAATTTTTTACCTGAAGATGAAGTTTTAATATCAAGAAAACAATCTTAAATTAAGAATCTTGGAACTTCCAGAAAACTGTTTTTGACAATCTGACTATGATATGCATCTGTGTGGATGTCTTTGAATTTAGTTTGAATTTGTTGAGCTGCTTTATATATAGACCTTGTTTTTTTAAAGCATATTCACTTTTTAAAAAAGCTTTCATCTTTTTTAAGCTTGTATTTGAGAATGAGAGAGAGCACAAGTGGGAGGGAGGGGAAAGAAGAGAGGGAGAAGCAGCCTCTCCCCCTCCCCAAAGAAAGGAGCACAACACAGGGCTTGATCCCATGAAATAGAAATACCCCAAATAATGAAATATAGCAATAATTATAACAATTATAACAATTGTAAATAGATTATGTGTTCTAGAAACAGAGAAAAGCAGTCACCTGGGTTTATAAGCAAATTATAAACTATTTAAGATATACTACACTAAAGTTTAAGAATATAGGAAAGTGTAAATTAAAATAGATGAAAGAAGATATGACTTTCATATAGTAAACAAATCTACTATAGTTATGTCAATATCAGACAAAATAAAATTTAACTCAAAAAGACCTTATCAAAGAGTAAGATGATCTCTTTAACAAAAGAGAAAGGGAGTTTACCAGAAATACATAAGTTTTTAAATTTGCATGTACCCCAATCATAAGTAGTATAAGGAAAAGAGTACAGAAATACAGGAAGAAACAGATAGATCTAAAAGCATAGTAAGAAAACTCAATATGTATCTCTCATTAAATGGTGAAATGAATAAAAAAATTCTAGAAAATCAAGAAGTAAGAAATTAAAAATATAATTTTTAAAAGCTTGACAGTGAATATGTGTAAGGTAGTATTGGTATATACATTGATGAATCAAATTCTGCTAAATTTAATCAAAACTAATTAAATTAATTTAAATGATTTATTAATTTTAATAATTATATTTGTTACTGAATCTCTCTTGCAGCTCTAAGGGTTAAGCAAAACATTAACTGATATTTCATCCATCCTTGGGCTATAAGAAGATAGATTTTTAAATTCACTAAAGAGTCCCCAATCTGTGATGGAAGTACTAGATTTGCAATATATATTAATTACTCAACAATATGCTGTCTTATTTCTTAAAGATATGAGCAAATCATATTTTGTGGTAATAAACTATTAAAAGAAATTATTGAAGTATAAACATATGTGACCAGATTATTCACTGTGCAAGCAGAATCAATCTTGTTATTTTTCAGATACTCAGATTTCAATAATTTTTAAATAATCTAATATTTAGTATTAATAGTAATAATTTGTAATATTTTCTAGTTCTCTTGGCCTATACATACTTTAGAGTTACACTGAGATATTGGTTATCAGACATGTCTAAGGAAAAGTATGTAAAATTCTAAAAATATAGAGCAAAGAAGAGTAAATGAAACTTATCAGGCAGGAAAACATAAAGCACAAGTAAAATGGAGCAATATAACCTCAAAATACCAAAATTGGATCAAGTGTGATTATGAATGCTAATAAAAAGACAAAGATATAAGAATGAATTTGAAAACACAACTATAAGTTTCATATAAAAGATTTTAAAAAATCATAAAGACACAAGAAAGTTAAAGAAACAAAACAGAAAAGTATCATGCATATACCAACCAGAAGATGATAGGAGATACATTAACAGCAGATATGGTAGCTTTTAAGGCAAACATAAAAATTATAAAAATGGGTCCCTTCATTAAAACAAAGGGGTCTTTCCTCCAGGGAAATTATTAATTTTAAATATATATAAATATATTGTATATATTATTACATTTATATGTTTTTTATTTTATTATATTATTACATTTATATATAAATATCATACATTTATATATATGATATCATAAGTTCTGAAGCAAAATCTAATACAAGAAATAAAGAAATCCATAATCATAAAAATTTAAAACATCTAATTCAGTAATTATGGAACATACAATAAAGACCTAGAAGCATGAACAAAATAATTGTAGACATATTCATGAACTATAGAAAAAAACCCTCCTGAATTTATTTGAAAATAATTTTACAGGATTTTAAATTAATTACTTACTATCAAAGCTCTCACTTCTGGTAGATTTAAGATTCTTATCTTGAGATAGGCTTCTTAAAATTAAAGCCATGCCCCCAGGCAACTGATTTGCAGTAGATACCATATCCTTTTGCTGAGCTACAAGAAATGCTAAAAAGACAAACAGATCTATTATAAAACTTTTGCATATACCAAGTAATCAGCAGTATTTCTTCTCATTTAAAGGAAAGACAGCTTAAAGGAAGTTAAAGGAAGCTAAAGTTAAAGGAAGATAACTGCAAAGCTACAGTGTAAGTAAAATTTATTTTTATAGATCATGGAAGTGAAGTAGCAAATTTGTGTAGTTTTCATGAATGTGTGTGGAGACAGTCTTGTTATATAGCAGTCATTGACCATGCAAATATCAAGCAAAATATATCAAAGCTTTTACTTTAGTTGTCTAGTTTTCTTAGGGTATTCACATTTATGTCAAAGTGTAAAATATCTGCAAAACATGTGCTCCAACAAATACATAGTAAGAAGCAAAGACAAAAGATCTTTTGATGTGCTTAACTTAAAATAATTTAAAGATATCTATAATTGTTATACTGACCATTGCGTCTATTCATTCTAGAAGTTCTTTGTTGAAACATCTGCATGAGTGTGCTTGATACTGCTTCATCCTCAAGTCCAATATTTTCATCAGATACTTTATCCTGAGCTACAAAAAGGAATGTATTTAGTCTACTAAATGGAAAAACAGATCTTTGAGATCGAGAGATTTCAATTTTAAAACAAATGTACAGTAGCATTTTCTCTCATTTTTATAAAGTTGTAAGTAAATTACATAAAGCTAAATCTGAAATAAAAACTGAACTTTTAATGAGGTTGTGTTTTAAACAGTTTCATTATTTCCAGGACATAATGTTAAGTGAAAAAAAAAAAATGAGAAAGGGAATATCTAGTATGCTACTTACTGGGTAACAACAGAGAGGAAATTTTTTAAAAAATGAATAGACTGAAATAAAGAGACACTTTTATGAAATGAAAAACAAGAACAGTATGTTACCCTCATTACTACTTTGAAAAAGAGAGACCATAATTGGTAAACTAAATTCAAAGCAAGTAAAAGGAAGCAAATATTAAAGACTAGAGCAGAAATAAATAAAATAGAGGGGGAAACAAAAGTCAGGTGATCCCTGAAAGGCTTGGTTGGTTTAATAAGCAAAAATCAATCACTCAATGTACTGGACCCATATTATTAGAATAAAAGACAATATGTGATGGGGTTTCTTCCTAGGGTAACTGGGCTTGAAAAAGAAAAAATTAAACCAAGATTAGAAATTAGGAATAAAGAATGATAAAGAAAGCAAGCAAGCAAGTAAGCAAGCAAGAAAGCTCTCTTTTTGCATATGTGTACATTTAAAAATCCTAAAGAAAACACACACAACCTATTAGAAAAAATGAATTCAGCAAAAGTTTTAAGTTACAAGATCAACACAGAAAATTCGATTGTATTCCAATACACTAGCAATGAACAATCAGAAAATGAAATTAAGAAAACAATTCCACTTACAATAGTATCAGATTCAATAAAATATTCAAGAATTTGACAAAATAAGACTAGTACTCTTTTGCTTTGTTTCTTAAATCCTACATATTACTAAAGTCATATGGTATATGTCTTTCTCTGATTGACTTATTTCACTTAGCACTTTACTCTCCATCTCCATCCCTGTTGTTGCAAATGGCAAGATTTCATTCTTTTTATGGTTGAATAATATTCCATTGTATATATGTACCACATCTTCTTTACTCATTCATCAATTGAATGTGCAAAGGGAGAAATAGAGAGAGACAAACCAAAAACAGACTCTTAATTATAGAGAACAGACTGATGCTTACCAGAAAGGATAAGGGTGGAGGGATGGGCTAAATAGGTGATGGGGATTAAAGAAATATAGGTTGTGATAAGCACTTGGTGATGTATGGAATTGTTGAATTACTATATCGTATACTTGAAACAAACATAACACTGTATGTTAACTTACTGGAATTAAAATAAAAAGGCTTGTACACTAAAAATTATAAAACCTATTAGAAAAATGCTTTGAGAAATAAAAAGGCTTGTACACTAAAAATTATAAAACATTCCTGAAAGAAATTAAACAAGTTGTAATAAATGGAAAATCATTCCCTGGTTGTGGACTGTTAGACTTACTATTGTTAAAATCACATTACCCTCCAAATGATCTACAGATTCAGTGTAATGCCTATCAAAATCCTGGATGCCTATTCTACAGAAATCGATGAGGTGATACTAAAATTCATATGGAAATTTAAGGAATCTAGAATATCTAAAACAATCTTAAGAAGAAAAAAGTTGGAGGACTCCCATTTTCTGATTTTAAAACTTACTACAACTTGAAGATAATGTAATATTGTTAATAAGCACAGCCATATAGATCAATAAAATATAGAGATCAGAAATGAAATTTATATTTATGATAAAATGATTAATTTTTTTTATTTGAGTATGGTTTATACACAATGTTACATTAGTTTCAGGTATACAGTGTAGTAATTCAATTTCTTATGTTATGCTCACCACAGGTGTAGCTACTATCTCTCACCAAATTATTACAATATCATTGAATATATTCCCTATGCTGTGCCTTTTATTTCCATGACTTATTGATTCTATACCTAGAAGCTTGTATTTCTTATTCTTTTGCAGTAATTTTGCCCATTCTCCTACCCCTATCTTATCTGGTAACCATAGGTTGTTCTCTGTATTTAGAGTTTGCAACAACATAAAGAGACCTAAATAAAGGGTGTTATGTTAAGTGTAATAAGTAAAACTGAGAAAAACAAATACTGTATAATTTTACTCCTAAGTGAACTCTACCAAAAAAAAAAAAAATGAATAAACAAAAAGCCGATCAAATTATTTTCTAAGAGAGTACTAAGAAAAGTTAGTGGGGAGAAAACAGTCTTTTTAACAAATGATCCTGGGAACAATGGAGTATCCACATGAAAAAGAATGAAGCTGGATCCCAGTGTCACACTATAAACAGCTCAAAGTGATTTGTGGATATAAATATGTAAATTTATAATATTACATTATAAGAATTTGTAAAATTACAAATTTTTAAAACATAGAAGTAAATTTTTATGACCTTAGGTTAGACAATGGTTTCTTGGATATTACAGATAAAGTACAGCTGACAATTGAAAATGCAGATAAATTAGGCTTCATTTAAAGAAAAGAATTTTGTGATTCAAGGACAATGTGAGTTAGATGTCTCATCACTCACATATCTGTCTTAGCTGGGACAGTTGATCAGATGATCTCTATATGATCTGGCTGCTCGAGACTGAGAATTCCAAAAGAGCCAGGTAGAAGTCCTAGAGAATCACTTGCAACTTATCCTATTCATGGAAATGCTTACAAATCAGCCAATTAAATAGGAGGGTACATAAATCACACCTCTTGATTAGAAGTATCAGAGAATTTGGAATTATTTTTTTATAACTGCTATACCATATAAATTATAAAAGTTTACTTGAATGTAAAGTCATTTTGGATCAACACATTGTATGTTCCAGATTTAAATACAGTCTGTGATAATATTAAATACATGTTCAATGACAGAAGTTACATTCATCTTATTAAAAGTACTCTATGTTTCATATTAATTATATAAGAAGAAGCACAATTTATGAAAAAAATTTTAAAGATGCATGTTATGTTTGGTTTTGACTCAGATGTACACCAAAGAGCAGATTGAAAGTTAATGATGTAGTGTTGCATAAAAAATAAAAAATTTTAAAAAAAGATAATTCTGCTTTATGTGTTATTTTGAATTCTTTTAAGTTAACAAAAGAACACCAGGTTATTTTTCAGTATCGATATTTCATTTGTAAACACTGAAATAAGAGAGTACATTTTCTATTGCTATTTAAAAGCATTTCTCTTCAACATCCAAAGTATGTAATAGTGTTATTCTCAGGGAGTGTAAAGCTAAACTGGATACAAATGTCATTATTCTTTCCCAAACATTGATATTTTTGTACTAAATAAATTTATAATATAAGCATAATTATCATTTTATGTTCCATATAGCTTACCGTATAAAGTACTTCTAATTCTTACATTTAACTAAAAAGAATATAAATACAATTATGTACAAATGAAGGAAAAAAACATTTAAAGCTGAATAACAGGGAAATGATATCAGTGATACAATGGATGAGGAAGTCCCAGTCCTTTTGCCCCCCAAAAAACAATAATTTAGCAACTACCTGTGGCTAAAATAGCACTGAGAGCACTCTGGAGTGCAATTAAGAAGTTGCAACCAATCAAAGTGATACACCACATTAATAAAAGAAAGGACAAGAACATTATGATCCTCTCAATCCTTCAAGCAAGGATACAAGGAATATAGCTCAATATCCTAAGAGCAATATAGAAAAAACCCACAGTGAATACCATGGGGAAAAACTGACAGCTTTTCTCCTAAGGTCAGGAACACAACAGGGATGGCCACTCTCACCATGGTTGTTCAACATACTACTGGAAGTCCTAGCCTCAGCAATCAGACAACAAAAATAAATAAAAGGCATCCAAAGCAGCAAAGAAGTAGTCAAACTTTCATTCTTCACAGACAACATGATACTATAGAATATTGAAAGACCGCACCAAAGAATGGCTAGAATTGATACAGTAATTCAGAAAAGTGCCAGAATATAAATTCAGTGCACAGAAGTCTGTTGCATTTCTGTACATTAATGATGAAGCTGCAGAAAGAAATCAAAGAATCAATCCCATTTAAAATTGCACCAAAAACCATAAGATACCTAGGAATAAACCCAAAAAGTATAGAACACTTATGAAAGAAATTGAGGAATACACAAAGAAATGGAAAAACATTCCATGCTCATGGATTGGAGGAACAAATACTGTTGAAATGTCTACGCTACCCAAAGCAATCTACACATTCGATGCAATCCTTATCAAAATACCATCAACATTTTTCATAGAGCTGGAAAAAACAATCCTAAAACTCGTATGAAAACAGAAAAGACCCCAAATAGCCAGAGGAATGTTGAAAAAGAAAACCAAAGCTGGTAGCAATCACAATGCCAGACTTCAAGCTATACTACAAAGCTGTAATCATCAAGACAGTATGGTACTGTTACAAAAACAGACATGTAGATTAATGGAACAGAATAGAAAACCCAGAAATAGACCTTAATTCTATGGTCAACTATTTTTGACAAAACAGGAAAGAATGTCCAATGGAAAAAAAGTCTCTTCAAAAAATGGTGCTGGCAAAATTGGACAGTCATATGCAGGAAAATGAAACTGGATCATTTCCTTATACCACACTCAAAAATGAATTCAAAATGGATGAAAGACCTAACTTTGAGAAAGGAAACCATCAAAATCCTTGAAGAAAACACAGGTAGAAACCTCTCTGACCTCAACTGCAACAACTTCTTGCTAGATAAGTCTCCAAAAGCAAAAGAAACAAAAGCAAAAATGAACTACTGGGACTTCATCAGGAGAAAAAGCTTTTGCATAGCCAAACAAAAACAAACAAACAAACAAACAAACAAATAACTAAACTAAAAGGCAACCTACAGAGTCAGAGAAATGAGCAGAAGACATGAACAGACATTTCTTTGGAAATACTGTGTATTTACCCAAAATGTAGTGATCTGAAGAGGTACATGCACCCCAATGTTTTATAGCAGCAATGTCCATAATAGCCAAACTATGGAAAGGGCCCAGATGTACATCAACAGATAAATGGATAAAGAAGATGTGGTTTATACATGCAATGGATTATTCCTCAGCCATTAAAAAAGGATGAAATCTTACCATTTACAATGACATGGATGGAACTGGAGGTTATTATGTTAAGCAAAATAAGTCAGTCAGAGAAAGACAAATACGATATGATTTCACTCATATGTGGAATTTATGAAACAAAACAGATGAACATAGGGGAATGGAAGCAAAAATAAAACATGATGAACAGAGAAACCATAAGAGACTCTTAACTCTAGGAAACAATCTGAGGGTTGCTGGAGGGGTGGTGAGTGGGAGGATGGGGTAACTGGGTGGTGGGAGGACACTTGATATTAAGGAGGACACTTGATATAAGAGCACAGGGTGTTGTATGCAACTGATTAATCACTAAATTCTACCCCTCAAACTAATAATCCACTACATATTGACTAAATTGAATTTAAATAAAAAATTAAAAAAGAAAAAACGCAGCAGCCCAGTGGGTGACAAAAAACAAAGAATGGCCACATAAAATAGTGTAGGAAGCATTTTACTTTTATCACCCTATATTCAGCTGGCATATCTCAGAGTCAAGAGGAAAATCCTCTTACGTTGCCTGCCCCCCACAATGGCAGAAAAGGCATGGAGAACTCCAGTGCATTCACCACCTAGGACCCTAGGAGCACATGCCAACACCACAGACTCCCACAAAGTCCTTTGTGGATGAAGACCCCAGCTAATGGAGCAGCATAAAACACAGGCTACTGAGCTCCCCAATAGCCAGAACCAATGCTGTGAATCCCATCAAAACAATACCATAGTGCAAAACTGTGACCAGCACTACTACAAGCCCCCTTACATTCAGTGTTGTTACATAGCCCCCAGATAATTACACAGATAAAAGAAATAAAAGGCACCCAAATCAAGAAGTAAATTTATGTTTGAAGATGACATAATCATATATGCAGAAAACCCTAAAGACTCAAAAAAGAAAATTTAGGTAGGGTGAGGGTGGTGGGGTTATGGACATGGGGGAGGGAATGTGCTATGGTGAGTGTTGTGAAGTGTATAAACCTGGTGATACACAGACCTGTACTCCTGGGACTATTAATACATCATATGTTAATTAAAAAATAAATAAAATATGCATTAAAAAAAGAAAACTTAGACATAATATAAGAATTCAATAAGGTTGTAGGTTACAAAATCAGCATACAAACAAACGACTACCCGAAAAGAAAATATTGCCACTCACACAAGCAACAAAAAGATAAAATTCTAAGGAAGAAACTTAACCCAAAAGACAAAAGACTAGAATCAAATTGGGCCTTTATCTGACAATGATACAAAAATCATCTTGAAATGGATTAAAGATTTAAATGTAAGACCACAAATCACAAAAATACTAAAAGAAACATAAGAAAATTTTTCTTGAAATTGATCTGGGCAATGATTAATGGCAATGATGCCAAAAGTACAAGGAATGGAGGAAAAATAGACAAATGAAATGGCATCCAAAAAAAAAGGTACCTCATAGCAGAGAAAACAATCAACAGAGTAAAAGAGCAAACTACAGAATTGGAGAAAATATTTACAAACCATAAATCTGGTAAGTAATAAATATCTAAAATATACTAGAAGACATACAACTTAATTGAAAAACAAAAGATACAAATAACCTGATTTTTAAAAAAAGCAAAGGACCTGCGAGGAGTCAAGATGGCGGAGAAGTAGCAGGCTGAGACTACTTCAGCTAGCCGGAGATCAGCTAGATAGCTTATCTAAGATTGCAAACACCTGAAAATACATCGGCAGATCGAAGAGAAGAACAGCAATTCTGGAAACAGAAAAACAACCACTTTCTGAAAGGTAGGACCGGCGGAGAAGTGAATGCAAAGCGACGGGAAGATAGACCCCGGGGGGAGGGGCCATATCCCGGCAAGCAGCGGAGCAACAGAGCACAAAATCAGGACTTTTAAAAGTCTGTTCCGCTAGTTACATCGCTCCAGAGGCTAAACCGGGGCGAAGCCCACGCGGGGTCAGCGTGGCCTCAGGTCCCGCAGGGTCACAGAAGGATCGGGGGTATTGAGTGTCGCAGAGCTTGCGGGTATTGGAACAAGAAACCCGGCTACAGAGACAGAGCCGACAGTAAGCTCACAGCTCGGTGTTACCTTGAACCAGTCGCAGGCTGGGTGAGCTTGGAGCGCGGCCGGAGGTCAGGCAGACGGGAGTAACTGGGTGCTGTTCTCTGAGGGCGCACGGAGGAGTGCGGCCCTGGGCTCTTGGTTCCTCCGGGCCAGAGACCAAGAGGCCGCCATTTGTATTCCCGTCCTCCGGAACTCTACGGAAAGCGCTCAGGGAACAAAAGCTCCTGAAAGCAAACCCCAGCAGATTACTCACCCCGGACCCTGGTAAGGGCGGAGCTGGTAAGGGCCGTGCAATTCCGCCTGGGGCAAAGACACTTGAGAATCACTACACCAGGCCCCTCCCCCAGAAGATCAACAAGAATTCCAGCCGAGACCAAGTTCACCTACCAAGGAGTGCGGTTTCAATACCAAGAAGAGCAGCAGAACTCCAAAGGAGGAGAAAGCAAAGCACGGAACTCATGGCTTTTTCTCTGTGATTTTTTTTAGTCTTGCAGTTAATTTAATTATTTTCTTTTTCATTTTTTGTTTTTTTTCTCGCCTTCTGGCAAAATTTTTTTTAACTTTTACCTTCTTCTTTTTTAACGTTTTTTAACTAGTTTATCTAATATATATATTTTTTATTTTTTATATTTTTCTTATTTGTTTTCTTTTTTAAAATTCTTTTCTTTTCTTTTCTTTTTTCTATTTTTTCTTTCTTCCTTTATGAACCTCTTTTTATCCCCTTTCTCTCCCCTCACGATTTGGGATCTCTTCTAATTTGGTTAAAAAATATTTTCCTGGGGTTGTTGCCACACTTTTAGTAGTTTACTTGCTCCTTCATATACTCTTATCTGGACAAAATGACAAGGCAGAAAAATTCACCACAAAAAAAAGAACAAGAGGCAGTACCGAAGGCTAGGGACCTAATCAATACAGACATTGGTAATATGTCAGATCTAGAGTTCAGAATGACAATTCTCAAGGTTCTAGCCGGGCTCGAAAAAGGCATGGAAGATATTAGAGAAACCCTCTTGAGAGACATAAAGCCCTTTCTGGAGAAATATAAGAACTAAAATCTAACCAAGTTGAAATAAAAAAAGCTATTAATGAGGTGCAATAAAAAATGGAGGCTCTCACTGCTAGGATAAATGAGGCAGAAGAAAGAATTAGTGATATAGAAAACCAAATGACAGAGAATAAAGAAGCTGAGCAAAAGAGGGACAAATAGCTACTGGACCGGGAGGGGAGAATTCGAGAGATAAGTGACACCATAAGAAAAAACAGCATTAGAATAATTGGGATTCCAGAAGAAGAAGAGAGAGAGAGGGGAGCAGAAGGTATACTGGAGAAAATTATTGGGGTGAATTTCCCCAATATGGCAAAGGGAACGAGCATCAAATTTCAGGAGGTTCAGAGAACGCCCCTCAAAGTCAATAAGAATAGGCCTACACCCTGTCACCTAATAGTAAAATTTACAAGTCTCAGTGACAAAGAGAAAATCCTGAAAGCAGCCCGGGAAAAGAAGTCTGTAACATACAATGGTAAAAATATTAGATTGGCAGCAGACTTATCCACAGAGACCTGGCAGGCCAGAAAGAGCTGGCATGATATTTTCAGAGCACTGAACGAGAAAAACATGCAGATATAGAATACTATATCCAGCTAGGCTATCATTGAAAATAGAAGGAGAGATTAAAAGCTTCCAGGACAAACAAAAACTGAAAGAATTTGCAAACACCAAACCAGCTCTACAGGAAATCTTGAAAGGGGTCCTCTAAGCAAAGAGAGAGCCTACAAGTGGTAGATCAGAAAGGAACAGAGACCATATACAGTAACAGTCACCTTACAGGCAATACAATGGCACTAAATTCATATCTCTCAATAGTTACCCTGAATGTTAATGGGCTAAATGCCCCTGTCAAAAGACACAGGGTATCAGAATGGATAAAAAAACAAAACCCATCTATATGTTGCCTCCAAGAAACTCATTTTAAGCCCAAAGATACCTCCAGATTTAAAGTGAGGGGGTGGAAAGGAATTTACCATGCTAATGGACATCAGAAGAAAGCAGGAGTGGCAATCCTTACATCAGACCAATTAGATTTTAAGCCAAAGACTATAATAAGAGATGAGGAAGGGCACTATATCATACTCAAAGGGTATGTCCAACAAGAAGATCTAACAGTTTTAAATATCTATGTCCCCAACGTGGGAGCAGCCAACTATATAAACCAAATAATAACAAAATCAAAGAAACACATCAACAATAATACAATAATAGTAGGGGACATTAACACTCCCCTCACTGAAATGGACAGATCATCCAAGCAAAAGATCAACAAGGAAATAAAGGCCTTAAACGACACACTGGACCAGATGGACATCACAGATATATTCAGAACATGTCATCCCAAAGTAACAGAATACACAATTTTCTCTAGTGCACATGAAACATTCTCCAGAATAGATCACATCCTCGGTCCTCAATCAGGACTCAACCGGTTCAAAAGATTGGGATCATTCCCTGCATATTTTCAGACCACAGTGCTCTGAAGCTAGAACTCAACCACAAAAGGAAGTTTGGAGAGAACCCAAATACATGGAGACTAAACAGCATCCGTCTAAAGAATGAATGGGTCAACCGGGAAATTAAAGAAGAATTGAAAAAAAATCATGGAAACAAATGATAATGAAAATACAACGGTTCAAAATATGTGGGACACAACAACGGCAGTCCTGAGAGGAAAATATATAGCAGTACAAGCCTTTCTCAAGAAACAAGAAAGGTCTCAGGTACACAACCTAACCCTACACCTAAAGGAGCTGGAGAAAGAACAAGAAAGAAACCCTAAGCCCAGCAGGAGAAGAGAAATCATAAAGATCAGAGCAGAAATCAATGAAATAGAAACCAAAAAAACAAAAGAGCAAATCAACGAAACTAGGAACTGGTTCTTTGAAAGAATTAATAAAATTGATAAACCCCTGGCCAGACTTATCAAAAAGAAAAGAGAAAGGACCCAAATAAATAAAATCATGAATGAAAGAGGCGAGATCACAACTAACACCAAGGAAATATAAACTATTATAAGAACATACTATGAGCAACTCTACGCCAACAAATTTGACAATCTGAGAGAAATGGATGCATTCCTAGAAACATATAAACTACCACAACTGAACCAGGAAGAAATAGAAAACCTGAACAGACCCAAAACCAGTAAGGAGATTGAAACAGTCATTAAAAATCTCCAAACAAACAAAAGCCCAGGGCCAGACGGCTCCAAGGGGAATTCTACCAAACATTTAAAGAAGAACTAATTCCTATTCTCCTGAAACTGTTCCAAAAAATAGAAATGGAAGGAAAACTTCCAAACTCATTTTATGAGGCCAGCATCACCTTGGTCCCAAAACCAGACAAGGATCCCATCAAAAGAGAGAGCTATAGACCAATATCCTTGATGAACACAGATGCGAAAATTCTCACCAAAACACTAGCCAATAGGATTCAACAGTACATTAAAAGGATTATTCACCACGACTAAGTGGGATTTATTCCAGGGCTGCAAGGTCGGTTCAACATCCGCAAATCAGTCAATGTGATACAACACATCAATAAAAGAAAGAACAAGAACCATATGATACTCTCAATAGATGCTGAAAAAGCATTTGACAAAGTACAGCATCCCTTCCTGACCAAAACTCTTCAAAGTGTAGGGATAGAGGGCACATACCTCAATATCATCAAAGCCATCTATGAAAAACCCACCGCAAATATCATTCTCAATGGAGAAAAACTGAAGGCTTTTCCGCTAAGGTCAGGAACACGGCAGGAATGTCCATTATCACCACTGCAATTCAACATAGTACTAGAAGGCCTTGCCTCACCAATCAGACAACAAAAGGAAATTAAAGGCATCCAAATTGGTAAAGAAGAAGTGAAATTATCACTCTTCGCAGATGATATGATACTATTTGTGCAAAACCCAAAAGACTTCACTCCAAAACTGCTAGAACTTGTACAGGAATTCAGTAAAGTGTCAGGATATAAAATCAATGCACAGAAATCAGTTGCATTTCTCTACACCAACAGCAAGATAGAAGAAAGAGAAATTAAGGAGTCAATCCCATTTACAATTGCACCCCAAACCATAAGATACCTAGGAATAAACCTAACCAAAGAGGCACAGAATCTATACTCAGAAAACTATAAAGTACTCATGAAAGAAATTGAGGAAGACACAAAGAAATGGAAAAATGTTCCATGCTCCTGGATTGGAAGAATAAATATTTTGAAAATGTCTATGCTACCTAAAGCAATCTACACATTTAATGCAATTCCTATCAAAGTACCATCCATCTTTTTCAAAGAAATGGAACAAATAATTCTAAAATTTATATGGAACCAGAAAAGACCTCGAATAGCCAAAGGGATATTGAAAAAGAAGCCAAAGTTGGTGGCATCACAATTCCGGACTTCAAGCTCTATTACAAAGCTGTCATCATCAAGACAGCATGGTACTGGCACAAAAACAGACACATAGATCAATGGAACAGAATAGAGAGCCCAGAAATAGACCCTCAACTCTACAGTCAACTAATCTTCGACAAAGCAGGAAAGAATGTCCAATGGAAAAAAGACAGCCTCTTCGATAAATGTGCTGGGAAAATTGGACAGCCACATGCAGAAAAATGAAATTGGACCATTTCCTTACACCACACACGAAAATAGACTCAAAATGGATGAAGGACCACAATGTGCGAAAGGAATCCATCAAAATCCTTGAGGAGAACACAGGCAGCAACCTCTTCAACCTCAGACGCAGCAACATTTTCCTAAGAACAACGCCAAAGGCAAGGGAAGCAAGGGCAAAAATGAACTATTGGGATTTCATCAAGATCAAAAGCTTTTGCACAGCAAAGGAAACAGTTAACAAAATCAAAAGACAACTGACAGAATGGGAGAAGATATTTGCAAACGACATATCAGATAAAGGACTAGTGTCCAGAATCTATAAAGAACTTAGCAAACTCAACACCTAAAGAACAAATAATCCAATCAAGAAATGGGCAGAGGACATGAACAGACATTTCTGCAAAGAAGACATCCAGATGGCCAACAGACACATGAAAAAGTGCTCCATATCAGTCGGCATCAGGGAAATACAAATCAAAACCACAATGAGATTCACCTCACACCGGTCAAAATGGCTAAAATCAACAAGTCAGGAAATGACAGATGCTGGCGAGGATGCAGAGAAAGGGGAACCCTCCTACACTGTTGGTGGGAATGCAAGCTGGTGCAACCACTCTGGAAAACAGCATGGAGGTTCCTCAAAATGTTGAAAATAGAACTGCCCTATGACCCCGCAATTGCACTACTGGTTATTTACCCTAAAGATACAAACATAGTGATCCGAAGGGGCACGTGCACCTGAATGTTTATAGCAGCAATGTCCACAATAGCCAAACTATGGAAAGAACCTAGATGTCCATCAACAGATGAATGGATCAAGAAGATGTGGTATATATACACAATGGAATACTATGCAGCCATCAAAAGAAATGAAATCTTGCCATTTGCGACAACATGGATGGAACTAGAGCGTATCATGCTTAGCGAAATAAGTCAGGCGGAGAAAGACAACGATCATATGATCCCCTGATATGAGGAAGTGGTGTTGCAACATGGGGGCTTAAGTGGGTACGAGAAGAATAAATGAAAGAAGATGGGATTGGGAGGGAGACAAACCATAAGTGACTCTTAATCTCACAAAACAAACTGAGGGTTGCTGGGGGGAGGGGGTTTGGGAAAAGGGGGTGGGATTATGGACATTGGGGTGGGTATGTGCTTTGGTGAGTGCTGTGAAGTGTGTAAACCTGGTGATTCACAGACCTGTACCCCTGGGGATAAAAATATATGTTTATAAAAAATAATAAAAAAAAAAAGCAAAGGACCTGAATATAAGACATAAAAATGGCCAACAGATACATAGAAGTAGGCAATCAAACATCACTAGTCATCAGGGAAATGCAATTAAATCAGAATCAGATATCACCTTATACCTGTTATGTTGGTTATTGTTAAAAAAAAGAAAAAGAAGTGATGGTTACAATGTGGAGAAAATGGAGTCATTATTCACTATTGGTGGAAACGTAAAATGGTACAGCCACTATGGAAAACAATATGGATGTTCCTCAAAAAATTAAAAATAGAACTACCATATGAACTGGTGGTGTTACTTCTGATTATTTATCCAATAGAATTCAATTCAGGATCTCAAAGAGATATATTTACAATCCAGCAATAACCAAAATAAGAAAGCAACATTAATGTCCATCAACAGTGTATAGATAATAAAATAAGATACACACCGGAAAACCATTCATTCTCAAAATGTTGGATGAAACTTCAGGGCATTATGTTAAATTAAATAAGCCAATCACAGAAGGGCAAATACTCCATTAATTCATTTACATGAGGTATCAAAAATAGTAAAGCTCATAGAAGTAGAAAATGGACAGTGGTTGCTATGACGGGTTGAGGAAAAAGATGTGTCTCTGTTCAATGTGTATAACATTATAATTTTACAACATAAAAATGTTCTACAGATCTATTCTACAACATTTTTCTTATAGTTAACAATACTGTACTATATACTTACAAATTTGTTAAAAGGGAAAATCTCGTGTATTTTTTTTAACCACAATAAAAAGTCAGTGAAGTTCTATTCCATATATCCAGAAGAGGGAGAGACATAAATACTTGGGGAACAGCACTAATTAATGACTACTACATTAATATAAATAGAAAAATCTAAAATAAATGTAGTAAAATTAAGTAGTATATTTAAAGATGTACCATATTCAAATAAAATTTAATACCAATGCGTAGAGTGCTCCATAGTTCATTCACTATATTAATTAATAAAAGAGAAAAATCATTTAAGAACCTCAATCCTAAAAAAGAAGTTGAATTTGATTTTTTTAATAAGAAATTAAAAAGAAAACTTAAAAAGAGCTACCTAAATATTACACTTAATATAAAGCAGTAGAATCATTTCCATTAAAGTCAGGAATACATAAGAGGTACTTCCATAACTGTTATTATTTAACATTATACATTTCTCCAAAAATGATTCATGGTGGACAAGCATATGAAAAGATGCTCAATACCAATAATCACCAGAAATTCAAATTAATATTACAATGAGATATCACCTCACATTCATTAAGATGATACTATTAAAAACATAATGAAAAAATAATTGCTGTGAGGATGTAGAAAAATTTGAATCCTAGCGCACTGTTGGTGGAAAATATAAAATGGTAGATATGTAAACTTCAAGAATACAGTATAGACACTGTTCAAAATATTTAAAAAAGAGCTACCTGAAAATGACAGTACAGACAAAAGATGGATATCCAGGATCTATAATGAACTCCTCAAACTCAACACACACAAAACAGACAATCATATCAAAAAATGGGCAGAAGATATGAACAGACACTTCTCCAATGAAGACATACAAATGGCTATCAGACACATGAGAAAATGTTCATCATCACTAGCCATCAGGGAGATTCAAATTAAAACCACATTTAGATATTACGTTACACCAGTTAGAATGGCCAAAATTAGCAAGACAGGAAACAACATGTATTGGAGGGGATGTGGAGAAAGGGGAACTCTCTTACACTGTTGGTGGGAATGCAAGTTGGTGCAGCCTCTTTGGAGAACAGTGTGGAGATTCCTCAAGAAATTAAAAATAGAACTTCCCTATGACCCTGCAATTGCACTCCTGGGTATTTACCCCAAAGATACAGATGTCGTGAAAAGAAGGGCCATCTGTACCCCAATGTTTATAGCAGCAATAGCCATGGTCGCCAAACTGTGGAAAGAACCTAGATGCCCTTCAACGGATGAATGGATAAGGAAAATGTGATCCATATACACTATGGAGTATTATGCCTCCATCAGAAAGGATGAATACCCAACTTTTATAGTAACATGGACGGGACTGGAAGAGATTATGCTGAGTGAGATAAGTCAAGAAACAGAATCAATTATCAAATGGTTTCACTTATTTGTGGAGCATAACAAATAGCATGGAGGACATGGGGAGTTAGAGAGGAGAAGGGAGTTGGGGGAAATTGGAAGGGGAAGTGAACCATGAGAGACTATGGACTCTGAAAAACAATCTGAAGGGTTTGAAGTGGCAGGGGGGTGGGAGGTTGGGGTACCAGGTGGTGGGTATTAGAGAGGGCACGGATTGCATGGAGCACTGGGTGTTTTGAAAAAATAATGAATACTGTTATGTTGAAAATAAATTAATTAATTTTTTAAAAAAGAGAGCTACCATATGACACAGCAATCCCACTTCTGGGTATAGACGAAAAGAACTGAAAGCAGGGTCTCACAGAGATATTTGCAAATCCTTGTTCATTGGCAGCATTATTCACAAAGATTGAAAGCAAACCAAATGTCCATCAATGAATGAATACATGATATGTATATACATACAATGAAATCTTACTCAGCATTAAAAATAAAGGAAATATTGTGACATACTACAACTCTGATGAACCTAGAGGACATTATATTAAGTGAAATATACTAGTCACAGAAAGATAAATACTATACTTCCATTCATATGAGGTATGTAACATAGAGATTAAATTCACAGAAATTAAAATTTGATAATCCATGGTGGATACTATGGGCTGTGAAGAGGAATAATGGAGAATTCCTGTTTAATGGATTTAGAATTTCAGTTTTACAAGATGAGAAAATTCTAGAAATCTGTTTCCCAAGGAGGTGTATATTCTTTAAAACTACTCACTATACATATAAATTGGTTAAATGGTAAATGTGGTAAACACATGTGTTGTGTCACAATTCCAAAATTAAAAGAAAGAGCTCAGCAAAGTCCTGGCTAATTTGCATGTAGCAAATTAGCATAAGCATAAGATCCCAGATATTCCAGTGCTTCTAAGGTTTAAAAAGAGGCTGTTTGTTATGAGCAATAGAGCAATTTATTACAGCAATATAGGCCTATATTAAGAAGAAAAATCTCTAATAAACAACCTAACCTTACACTTACGAAGCTGGGAAAAAACAAAAGATGAAGCCCAAGACCAGCAGAAAAGGGAGAATAATAAAGATGAAAGCCAGAATAAATCATATAGAAACTAAAACAATAATAAAACAGATCAATGAAACCAGGAGCTGGTTCTCTGAAAAAAATTAATAAAATGGATAAACCTCTACCCAGAACTAATTACAAAGTAAAGAAAAGGGACAAAAATAAATAAAATGACAAATAAGAGAAGGGAAATAACAACCGACACCACAGAAATATAATTATAAGAGAATATTCTAAAATAAACTATAGCTAACAAATCAGACAACACAGAAAAAATGGACAAATAGTAGCATAGAAACCACCAAAATAGACACCAGAAGAAATAGAAAACTTAAACAGAATGATAACAAGCAAAAAAATTAAAACAGTGATCCAAAAATTCCCAATAAACAAAAGTCCAAATGAGTTCACAAATTCTATCAAGCATTTAAAGAAGAGTTAATACCAATTCTTCTCAAAATATTCCAAAAAACAGAAAAGGAACTAAAACTTCCAAATCCATTTTATGAGCCAGCATTACCTTGATACCAAAACCAAATAAAGACTCCACTAAAAAAAAGAACTAAAGGACAATCAATATACCTGATGAACATGAATGTAAAAACGTTCAACAAAATACTAGCAAATGAAATTCAACAATACATTTATAAAATCATTCACCACAAAGTGAGATTTATTCTTCGGTGCAAGGGTGGTTCAATATTCACAAATCAATAAACGTGATGCCTGACATCAATAAGAGAAAGGAGGGGCGCCTGAGTGGCTCAGTGGGTTAAAGCCTCTGCCTTCAGCTCAGGTCATGATCCCGGGGTCCTGGAATCGAGCCCCACATGGGGCTCTCTGCTCAGCGGGGGGCCTGCTTCCTCCTCTCTCTCTCTGCCTGCCTCTCTGCCTACTTGTGATCTCTGTCTGTTACTTATTTATTTGACAGACAGAGATCACAAGTAGGCAGAGAGGCAGGCAGAGAGAGAGAGAGGAGGAAGCAGGCTCCCTGCCAAGCAGAGAGCCCGATGCGGGACTCGATCCCAGGACCCCGAGATCATGACCTGAGCCGAAGGCAGCAGCTTAACCCACTGAGCCACCCAGGTGCCCCAAATAAATAAATAAAATCTTTTAAAAAATAAGAAAAAGGATAAAAATTCTATCATCATTTCAATAGATACAGAAAAAGCATTTGACAAAGCAGATCTATACGTGATAAAAACATTCAAAGTAGGTTTAGAGGGAATATACCTCAACATAATAAAGGTCATATCTGAAGAACTGCTAATTAATACCATCCTAAATGGGTAAAAATTGAGTTTTTCCTCTATGTTCAGGAATGCAACAGGGATATCTACTCTCACCATGTTAACTCAACACAGTACTGGAAGTTCTAGCCACAGCAATCAGACAGCAAGAATAAATAAATGATAACCAAACTAGCAAGAAAGAAGTCAAATTTTCACTATTTGCAAATGACATGATACTCTACACACACACACACACAAAATCTATCAAAAAATTGCTAGAATAGATACACAAATTCAGTAAAGCTGCAAGATATAAAATCAACAGAAATCTGTTGTATTTCTATAACCAGTAATGAAACAGCAGAATGAGAAATCAAGAAATCAATCCCAGGATGCTGGGTGGTTCAGTCAGTTAAGCATTTCCCTTCAGCTCAGGTCATTATCCCAGGGTCCTTGGATCAAGTCCTACATCAAGCTCTCTGTTCAGCAAGGAGCCTGCTTCCCCTCTGCCTGCCACTCTCCCTGCTTTTGCTCTCTCTCCTTTCTCTCTCTCTGACAAATAAAACCTTTAAAAAAAAGAAAAAGAAAAAAGAAATCAATCCCATTTGTAATTGCATGAAAAACATAAGCTACCAAGGAATAAACCTAACTGAAGATGGGAAAGAACTATACTCTAAAAACTATAAAACACTGATGAAAGAAATTGAAGAGGACACAAAGAAATGGAAAGACATTCCATGTTCATGGATTAGAACAACAAATATTTTTAAAATGTCTACACTACCCAAAGCAATCTGCACATTTAATTCAGTCCTTATCAAAATACCAGCAGCATTTTTTGTAGAGCTAGAATAAACAATCCTAAATTTGTATTGAACCATAAAAGACCTTAAATAGCCAAAGCAATATTGAAAAAAGAAAAGCAAACTGGAGGCATTGAAATTCCAGACTTCAAATTATATTTCAAAGCTGTAGTGATCAAAACAATATGGTACTGGCACAAAAATTGACACATAGATCAATAGAACAGTATAGAAAACCCAGAAGTGAACCCAAAACTATATGTTCAATTAATCTCTGACAAAATAGGAAAGAATACATAATGGAAAAGAGAGGCTTTTCAACAAATGATAATAGGAAAACTAAGCACCAACATGCAAAATATTGAAAGTGAACTATTTTCTTGCAGCATACACAAAAATAAATTCAAAATGGATTAAAGACCTAAATGTGAGATGAAACCATAAAAGTCCTAAAGAACACAGGCAGTAACTTCTTTGATATCAGCCATGGCAATTTATTTCTAATATGTCTCCCGAGGCAAGGAAAATAAATGCAAAAGTAAACCATTGGGACTATATCAAAATAAAAATTTTCTGTACAGGGAGGGAAAAAGCCAACAAAACTAAAAGGCAACCTACAGAAAGAGAGAAGATATTTGCAAATGACATATCTGATAAAGGTTTAGTATTCAAAATGTATAAAGAATCTATAAAATTGATCTTGGCTAACTGAACATAATTTTAAAAAGAATTCATAAAACTGAACTCCCTCAAAATAAATAATCCAATTAAAAATGGGCAGAAACAGCAAAGGAAATAGTCAACAAAACAAAGAGGCAACCCATGGAATGCGAGAAGATATTCGCAACTGATACTAAAGACAAAGGGCTGATATCCAAGATCTATAAAGAACTCCTCAAACTCAACACCCAAAAAAACAGATAATCATGTCAAAAAATTGGCAGAAGATATGAACAGACACTTCTCCAAAGAAGACACAAATGGCTAACAGACACATGAAAAAATGCTCATCATCATCAGCCATCAGGGAGATTCAAATCAAAACCCCACTGAGATACCACCTTACACCAGTTAGAATGGCCAAAATTAAAGACTATAAACAACAAGTGTTGGAGAGGATGTGGAGAAAGGGGAACCCTCTTACACTATTGGTGGGAATGCAATTTGGTGCAGCCACTTTGGAAAACACTGTGGAGATTCCTTAAGAAATTAAAAATAGAGCTACCTTATTACCCTGTAATTGCATTTCTGAATATTTACCCCAAAGATACAGATGCAGTGAAAACACAGGCCATCTGTACCCCAGTGTTCACAGCAGCAATGGCCACAATCACCAAACTGTAGAAAGAGTCAAGATGCCCTTCAACAGACATATGGGTAAAGAAGATATGGTTCATACATACAATGGAGTATTATGCCTCCCAACTTTTGTATCAACATGGATGGAACTGGAGGAGATTATGCTGAGGGAAATAAGTCAAGCAGAGAGAATCAATTATCATATGGCTTCACTTACTTGTGGAGAATAAGGAATAACATGGAGGACATTGGGAGTGGAGAGAAGGGAGTTGGGGGAAATCAGAGAAGGAGACAAACCATGAGAGATGGTGGACTCTGAGAAACTAACTGAGGGTTTTGGAGGGGAGGGGATGGTTTGCTGGGTGAGCCTGGTGGTGGGTATTAAGAAGGGCCTGTATTGCATGGAGCACTGGGTGTGGTGCATAAACAATGAATTTTGGAACACACACACACACACACACACACACACACACACACACACAATTAAATGAAATGAAATTTTTTTAAGAAAGTTGAAAATAGGGCTACCCTATAACCCAGAAATTGCACTACTGGATATTTACCCTAAAGATACAAATGTAGTGATCCGAAGGGGCCCATGCACCCAAATGTTCATAGCAGCAATGTCCACAATAGCCAAACCATGGAAAGAACCTAGATGTCCATGAACAGATGAATGGATAAAGAAGATATGGTATATGTATTGCTCATAACAAACAGCCTCTTTTTAAACCTTAGAACCACTGGAATATCTGGGATTTTATGCTTATGCTAATTTGCTACATGCAAATTAGCCAGGACTTTGGTTTTTAACCATTCAGCCATTCATTTGAGGAGTACAACAAGTAAAAATAAGATATGGCACAGAAGACATTACAAAACACAAATTTAGAAAAGATAGTAAAAGATATCTATGAACAATTATATACCAGTAAGCTGAACAACTTAGAAGAAATGGATAAATTTCTAAATTACTAAACATACAACCTTCAAAGGCTGCATCATGAAAAAATAGAAAAATCTGATGAGATCAGGAATACCAGGGTGGCTCTGTCAGTTAACCATCTGCCTTCAGCTCAGGTCATGATCTCAGGGTCATTGGATTGAACCTGCATCAGGCTCCCTGCTCAGCAGGGAGTCTGCTTCTCCCTATCCCTCTGCTTCTGCCCCAACCTGTGCTCTCTCTCTCTCTTGCCCTCTCTCAAATAAATAAATGAAATCTTTAAAAAAGAAAAGAGAAGAAAATCTGATGAGACCAATTACTAAGAAGGAAATGAATTGGTATTAAAAAATATTCCAAAAAAAAATATATATATATATATATATTCCAAAAAGAAAAGTCTAGTACCAGATGGCTTCACTGGTAAGTTCTACCAAACATTTTATATTTTTTTAATTTTTTAAAAGATTTTATTTATTTATTTGACAGACAGAGATCACAAGCAGGCAGAGAGGCAGGCAGAGAGAGAGAGAGGGAGAAGCAGTGTCCCCACTGAGCAGAGAGCCCGATGCAGGGCTCGATCCTAGGACCCTGGGATCATGACCTGAGCCGAAGGCAGAGGCTTTAAACCACTGAGCCACCCAGGCATCCCTCTACCAAACATTTTAAAAAAGAATTTATACTTATCCTTTTTATTTTTTTTTTAAGATTTTATTTATTTATGTGAGAGAGAGACAGAGATAGAGAGAAAGGAACCTGGGATCATGACCTGAGCTGAAGGCAGATGCCCAACCAACTGAGCCACGCAGGTGCCCCAGAACTTTTTATAAAAAGATTTTGTTTTTTTATTTGAGACATAGAGCACAAGCAGGAAGGTGAGTCAGAGGGAGAGGGAGAAACAGACTCCCCGCTGAGCAGGGACCTGGACATGGGGCTCAATCTCAGAACCCTGAGATTATGACCCGAGCTGAAGGCAGATGCTTAAGTGACTGAGCCACCCAGGCACCCCAGAACGTCTTAAGTGTATCCATGGTCCTCCTGAAAATGGAATGGATTGCCTCTGGGCCCCTAGTTTTTGAAGGGTTCAAGCAGGAGCTGGGTGCCCAAGTCTCAAGGATGTTGTAGATAATTGGGGGTATGGGAGATTGGTTACCCTGACCATTCTGACCCTCTTTAAGACTAAATAAAATTTTACTTAGAGAATTTCTATGCTTTGTTTTCCTGAACACTAAAAGAGATACATGTATTTAACAATCCCATCAAATGTGCAAGAAATAGAATTTGCAACTATGCTATATAAATAGATATTATCTTTGAATATTGAAAATACATAATATACAGCAAACTAAATTATTTTCAACTTCCAAAATAGCTGTGTAGGATCTATGTGGGAGAATTTCTAAAAATATCTCTCCATTCTTTAAAGCTTTAAAAAAAAAATATAGACTACCTCAAAGACATAACAATTAATCCACTGTGAGTTACATCAGCCAAATCTTTCAGAAATCCTGATTTATTTTTTTATATAATTTTTTATTTTTTATAAACATATATTTTTATCCCCAGGGGTACAGGTCTGTGAATCACCAGGTTTACACACTTCACAGCACTCACCAAAGCACATACCCTCCCCAATGTCCATAATCCCACCCCCTTCTCCCAAACCCCCTCCCCCCAGCAACCCTCAGTTTGTTTTGTGAGATTAAGAGTCATTTATGGTTTGTCTCCCTCCCAATCCCATTTTCTTTCATTTATACTTATCCTTTTTAAACTCTTTCCCAAAAAAATGGAGAGAAAGGAACACTTCCAAGCTCATTTTACAAGGCCACCATTACTCTGATACCAAAATCAGATAGGAATACTACAAAAGAGATAATTACAGGCCAATATTTCTGATGAACATAGATGCAGAAATATTCAGAGAGCTATTTACAAACCAAATTAAACAGCACATTAAAAGATCATATACCATCACCAAGGGAGATTTAATCTGAGGATGCGCAACATATGCAAATCAAAATGTAAATGTAAAAATTATATTTATATATATATAAAACATAAAAATTCAGTAAACTTGGAGGATACAAATGCAATATACAAAAATCACTTCATTCTATGCAATAAAATATCTGAAGAAATATAAACAGCATTGTCATTTATGGTAGCACCAAAAGGAATAAAATAGTTAAGAATACATTTAACAAAGGAGGTTAAAATATTTGTACACTGAAACCACAAAACTTGGATGAAAAAAATTGAAGAACATAAGAAATTATACAAATATTCAGTGTTCATTTATTGAAAAAAATCAGTATTTTTAAATGTCTATTTTGCCCAAAGTGATCCTCAGATGCAATGCATCTCTGTCAAAATTCTAATAGCATTTATCACAGAAATAGAACTAATAATCCTAATATTTGTATGGAAACACAAAAGACTTAGACTAGACACAGAAATCTTAAGAAATAATAAAGCTGGAAACATCACATTTCTTGAACTCAAACTACATCACAAAACTATAGCAATCCAAACAGCATGATACTGACATTGAAGTAATACACTGGTAAACAGAACAGACAGCCCAGGAAGAAACCCATCCATATATTATCCAATAAATTTTTAATAAAGTAGCCAGGGATATACAATGGAGAAAGGACAGTCTCTGCAATAAATGGTATTTATGAAATATTAACCACAAATTAAAGAATGAAGCCAGACCCCATCTTATTTAACACCATCTATAATATCCAACTCAAAATACATTAAAGGTTTAGATATTAATAGCTGAAACTGCAAAACTCATACAAGAAAACAAAAGAGGTTACCTCACTGACATTGGACTTGACTATGTTTTTTCCCCTTTGACACCAAAAGCAAAGATTAAAAAAAAATAATAAATAAGTAGCACTGCCCCCAACAAAATGCTTCTGCACAGCTAAGAAAGTCAACAAAATGAAAAGGCAGTCTACAGAATGGGTAAAAGTGTTTCCATACTTCATATCTGATTAATATCCAAATATAAAAACCTAATGAAACTCAACAACAAAATAACAACACAATTTTAAAAGGGGGAAATAAGAGAAATAAACATTCTTCCGAAGCAGACATAGAAATAAACAGGTACAAGAAAAGGTACTCAGGAGAAAGAGGCAAGATCGCAGAAGAGCAGGAGATGTCATTTAATCTGGTCACTTGAATTTACCTGGATAACTATCAAACCATTCTGAACACCCAGGAATTCAGCCTGAGAGGTAAGAAAATATAGCTGGAACTCTACAAGTAGAAAACCGACTGCTTTTTGCAAGGTAGGAGGTGTGGAGTTGTGAATCTGTGGGGACATACGGGAAGGAAAATGGAGGGGGGAAGGGATCCTCCATATGCTCGCTACTGAAAAGTGGTAAAACATCAGAGCACAGCATGATACGCTCTAGTTCCATCCATGTTGTCACAAATGGCAAGATTTCATTTCTTTTGATGGCTGCATAGTATTCCATTGTGTATATATACCACATCTTCTTTATCCATTCATCTGTTGATGGACATCTAGGTTCTTTCCATAGTTTGGCTATTGTGGACATTGCTGCTATAAACATTCGGGTGCACATGCCCCTTTGGATCACTATGTTTGTATCTTTAGGGTAAATACCCAATAGTGCAATTGCTGGGTCATAGGGCAGTTCTATTTTCAACATTTTGAGGAACCTCCATGCTGTTTTCCAGAGTGGCTGCACCAGCTTGCATTCCCACCAACAGTGTAGGAGGGTTCCTCTTTCTCCGCATCCTCGCCAGCATCTGTCATTTCCTGACTTGTTTATTTTAGCCATTCTGACTGGTGTGAGGTGATATCTCATTGTGGTTTTGATTTGTATTTCCCTGATGCCGAGTGATATGGAGCACTTTAGCGAAATAAGTCAAGCAGAGAAAGACAACTATCATATGATCTCCTTGATATGAGGAAGTGGTGATGCAACATGGGGGCTTAAGTGGGTAGGAGAAGAATAAATGAAACAAGATGGGATTGGGAGGTAGACAAACCATAAGTGACTCTTAATCTAACAAAACAAACTGAGGGTCGCTGGGGGGAGGGGGTTTGGGAGAAGGGGGTGGGATTATGGACATTGGGGAGGGTATGTGCTTTGGTGAGTGCTGTGAAGTGTGTAAACCTGGTGATTCACAGACCTGTACCCCTGGGGATAAAAATATATGTTTATAAAAAATAAAAAATTTAAAATAAATAAATAAATACATCAGAGCACAAAATCGGAACCCTCTGAAATCTGCTCAAATGAGAGGAATCCCTTTCTGAAAGGGGCTCAGAATTCTAGATGGGTAACTGTGGTCTAAGAATCCCAGGAGACAGGGATGCCTGAATTGGTAGAGTGCCCAAGCAGTGGAGCCAGGAATCTGGTTATGATCAGTGAGCTCAGGAGGGATTCACAGTTTGGGTTGTTGGGTGACCACTCTTTGTCAGAGCACTCTGAAAAGGACTGGAATATGTGGGCCATTTACCATCCTGTGGGAGGGGCAAAACAGTTGTGGCCATGACCAGACAATAGCTCTCAGGGTTGGGGTGGTCCTGGAAAGGACAGTAGGGTGGCACCCAGCCATGACCCAGGAGGAGTGGAACAGGTGCCTGTCTGCACAAGCCTGCAACTGCTGGCAGTCCCAAGGACACAAAGGGCAGGGGTGCTCACAGTTCCCTGGGATTTCCCCCCAGGAGGACTCCAGTGATGCACACAGCAAGAGTCTACAGAGTTTGGCACACACAAAAATGAAAAATGTTTGTCCTAAGGGTTTATTGAAGAGGGAGGGTCAACGGTCTCTCAGCTCTGGGCCAGAGATCTGGGCTTGACCATTTTTGTTCCGATCCTCTGGAGAGGTGCAGAAAACCTCTATGGAACAAAAACCAGACAGGCAAGCTTACACTGAGCCCAGACTCCTGACCAGGGGTGGGACAAATCCATGTGACAAGAACATCTGAGAGGAAGCATAGCAGGGCCCCTCTCCCAGGGACAGATTGGAAGCACTTGTACAGTACAACTTTATGGATTCCACAAGACTGTAAAACTCTAGCACCAGGGGAAAATAGTATCTTGAGCTACAAGTGTTTTCTCAAGACTCATTTATCTTTCAATCTAATATGTCACATTTTTTTTTACCTTTTCCCCATTTCAACTAGATTCTTATCTTGCCAACTTATGTTTTTAAGTTGCTTCTTAACATTTATTTTTTACATCTACATTTTATAGATATATTCTTCATTTTAGTCCTTTATTCAATATTATTTAGTCCTCTATCATATATAGATAGACAGATAGATAGATAGATATACTTCTCTCTCTCTCTCTCTCTCTCTCTCTCTATATATATATATATATATATATATATATATATATATATATATATAAGTTTTTCTTTCTTTGCCATTTTGGGATGTAGTGTCTTCTAATGGAGAGACCAAAATTCAATAAGGGAACAAGTGGATCACCCTGCACCCTATGATATTATAGTTTCTCTTCCCCATCCCATTTTTTGTTGTTTTATTTTATTATGGTTTTGCTTGATTTTCTGTGGTGGTTTCCAACCACTTTGGATTTTTCTGGGGTGTATTTTGCTTGGGTTGTTGATATTTTAGACTCTGCTCATTGGCTTACCCATCCTTCTCAGGGAAAAATGACTAGAAGGAGAAATTTACAACAAAAGAAAAAACCAGAGGCAATGTTCTCTACCACAGAGCTAATCGAAATGGATATAAGTAAGATGTCAGAGATGAATTCAGGATAGCAATTATAAAGTTAACAGCTAGGCTTGAAAAAAAGCATAAATGACAATACAAAATCTCTAAGGGCAGAAATGAGATCGAATCAGGCCGAACTTAAAAACACTATGAAGGAGATACAGTCTAAATTGGATGCTCAAACAGCTAGGGGAAATGAGGCAGAAGAGAAAATAAGTGATCTAGAGGACAGGCTGATGGGAAGGAAGGAAGCTAAAGAACAGAGAGAAAGATACAAATAGCCCATGAAGAAAGGTGCTGAGCAATTAATGATGCCATGAAATGAACCAATGTCAGAATTACTGAGGTACACGATGGGGTGGAGAGAAAGAGGGCCAAAAGGTATATTTGATTAAATCATAGCTGAGAATATCCCTAATCTGGAGAGGGAAACAAAGTTTTCATGTCCAAGAGGCAGAGAGGATCTCTCCCAAAATCAATAAAAATAGACCAACACCCCAGCATATAATAGTGAAACTTGTAAATCTTAGAGCCTAGGAAGCTATCCTGAGAGCATCTACAGGGAAGAGATTTCTTATGTATGGAGGGAGGAACATGAGAATAACATCAGACCTGTCCACAGAGATCTGGCAAGACAGAAAGAGCTGGCCAGATATATTCAGTGTACTAAATGAGAAGAACATAAGCCAAGAATACTTTACCCATCCTGTCATTCTGAAAGGATGGAGAGATGAAAAGCTTCCAGGACCAGCAGAAACTGAAAGAATATGTGATGACCAAGCCAGCCCAGCAAAAAATACTAAGGGGGATTCTATAAAAGAAAAAAAGACCCCAAGAGTAATATAGACCAGAAATATATAGAGACAATCTAGAGAAGCAGGGACTTTACAGGCAATATTATGGCACTAAATTAATTATCATTCAATAGTTACTCTCAATGTGAATGGCCTAAATGCTCCCATGAAATGGCTCATGGTATCAGACTGGAAAAAAAGACAGGAACCATCCATATGATATCTACACAGACTCATTTTGAACCTAAAGACACCTCTGGATTGAAAGTAAGTGGATGGAGAACAATTTGCCATGCCAATGTACTTCAAAAGAAAGCTGGGGTAGCAATTCTTATATCAGACAAATTAGATTTTAAACCAAAAACTGTAGTAAGAGATGTAGAGGGGCACGATATCATACTTAACAGGCCTATCCAACAAGAAAATTTAACAATTGTAAATATCTATGTCTCCAACAAATAAACCAACTATTAACCAAAATAAAGAATCCATATTGATAATAATACATGAATAGTGTATGTAATAGAGTAATAGTAGGAATAATACATGAATAACACCTGAATAGGAGACCTGAACACTCCACTCATAGTAATGGAAAGATCATCTAAGCAGAAGATGAACAAAGAAACAAGAGCTCTGAAAGATATATTGGATCAGATGGACTTCATAGATATATACAGAACATTCCACCCTAAAACAACAGAATACTTATTCTTCTCAAGTGCACATGGAACTTTCCCCAGAAAAGACCACATACTGAGTCACAAACCACAAACTGATACCAAAAGACTGAGATTATTCCCGGCATATTATCAGACCACAATGCTTTGAAACTGGAACTCAATCACAGGAAAAAAAATTGGAAAGAATTCAAACACTTGGAAGTTAAAGAGCATCTTTCTAAAGAATGAATGGGTCTACCAGGAAATTAAAGTTTAAACAATTCATGGAAACTAATGAGAATGAAAACACATTGGTCCAAAACCTATGAGATACTGCAAAGTTGGCCTTAAAGGGAGAAATACATAGCCATCCAAGCATCTTTCAGAAAAGTAGAAAAAGCCCAAATGTACAAGGTAACCTTACACCCAAAGGAGCTGGATAAAAAACAGCAAATAAGGCCTAAATCATGCAAGAGAAAAGAAATAATAAAGATTAGAGCAGAGATCAGGAAAACAGAAACCAGAAAAACAGTAGAACAGATCAACGAAACTAGATGCTGGTTCTTTAAAAGAATTAATAAGATTGATAAACCTCTGGTCAGACTTACCCAAAAGAAAAGGAAAAGGACCCAAATAAATAAAATCATAAAAGAAGAGGAAGAGATCATGGCTAACACCAAGGAAATAGAAACAATTATTAGAAATTATTATAAGCAACTGGGGCGCCTGGGTGGCTCGTAGGTTAAGCCTCTGCCTTTGGCTCAGGTCATGGTCTCGGGGTCCTGGGACTGCTTCCCCCCACCTCCTGCCTGCCTCTCTGCCTACTTGTGATCTCTCTCTCTGTCAAATAAATAAATAAAATATTTTAAAAAAATAAATTATTGGGATGCCTGGGTAGCTCAGTTGGTTGAGCCGCTGCCTTTGGCTTGGGTCGTGGTCCCGGGATCCTGGGATCGGGTCCCGCGTCGGGCTCCTTGTTCAGCGGGGAGCCTGCTTCTCTCGCTGCCTCTGCCTGCCTCTCTGCCTGCTTGTGTGTACTCTCTCTCTCTATCCCTGGCAAATAAATAAAATCTTTATAAATAAATAAATAAATAAATAAATAAATAAATGATTATCAGCAACTACATGCCAAAAAATTAAGCAATCTGGAAGAAATGGATGCCTTCCTGGAAACTTATAAGCTACCAAGACTGAAAGAGGAAAAAATAGACAATCTGAAGAGACCAATAACCAGAAATGAAATTGAAGCAGTAATAAAAAACTCCCCCTCCCCAGAAAAACAAAAAACAAAAACAAAAAAACAAGAGTCCAGGGCCAGATGGCTTCCTATGGGAATTCTACCAAAAATTTAAAGAAGAAATAACTATTCTACCGAAGCTGTTTCAAAAAATAGAAACAGAAGGAAAACTTCCAAACTCATTTTATGAGGCCTGCATTACCCTGATCCTAAAACCAGACAAAAGACCACTTCAAAAAGGAGAATTACAGACCAATATCCCTGATGAACATGGATGCCAAAGATCCTAGCCAATAGGATCCAACAGTACATTAAAAGGATTATTCATCACAACCAGGTGGCATTTATTCCTAGGATGCAAGAGTGGTTCAACATTCACATATAAACCAAAATGATAAATCACATTAATAAAGGTAAGGACAAGAACCATATGATCCTCTCAATAGATGCAGAAAAAGCATTTGACAAAATACAGCATCATTTCCTGATTAAAACTCTTCAGAGTGTAGGGATATAGGAAACATACCTCAATATCATAAAAAGCCATGTATGAAAATCCCACAGCAAATATCAGTCTCAATTTGGGAAAAGCCGAGAGCTTTTCCCTTAAGGTCAGGAACATGACAGGAAAATCTCACTCTTACCTCTTTTGTTCAAAATAGTACTAGAAGTCCTAGCCTCAGCAATCAGACCAGAAAAAAAAAAAATACAAGACTTTCAAATTGGCAAAGAAAAAGTCAAACTTACTCTTTGCAGATGCCATGAACTTTATGTAGAAAACTCAAAAGACTCCATCCCAAAATTACTAGAACTCATACAGCAATTCAGCAATGTGGCAGGATACAAAATCAATGCACAGAAATCAGTTGCATTTCTATACACTAACAATGTAATAGTAGAAAGAGAAATTAAGGAATTGATTCCCTTTACAAAGACATCAAAAACCATAAGATACCTGGTGATAAGCCTAACCAAAAAGGTAAAGGATCTATATTCTAGAATCTATAGAGCACTTATGAAAGAAATGGAGGAGGACACAAAGAGATGGGAAAACCTTCCATGCTCATGGATTGGAAAAATGATGTTAAAATGTCTATGCTGCCCAGAGCAATCTACACTTTCAATATCATCCCTATTAAAATACCATTGTCATTTTTCAAAGAGCTGGAACAAACAATCCCCAAATTTGTACAGAATCTGAAAAGACCCCAAATCATCACGGGTATGTTGAAAAAGAAAACCAAAGCAGGCATCACAATGCCTGACTTCAAACTGCATTACAAAGCCATGGTCACCAAACAGCATGGTATGGGCATAAAAGCAGACACATGACCAGTGGAAGCAAGAATTGGACCCTTAACTTTATGGTCAACTAATCTTTTACAAAGCAGGAAAGAATATTCAATGGAAAAAGGACAGTCCTTTTAATAAATGGTGTTGGGAAAACTGTACAGACACATGCAGAAGAATGAAACTGGACTATTCTCCTACACCATACACAAAGATAAACTGAAAATGGATGAAAGACTTAAACATGAGACAGGAATCTGTCAAAATCCTACAGGAGAACATGCGCAGCAATTCCTTAGACCTCGGCCACAGTACCTTCTTGCTAGACACATCTCTAAAGGCAAGGGCAACAAAATAAAAAATGAACTCTTAGAACTTCATCAAGATAAAATCTTCTGCAAGGCAAAGGAAACAGTCAACAAAACTAACTGGCAACTTACAGAATGCAAGAAGACTTTCACAAATGAACTAACAGATAAAGGTCTGGTATCCAAGGCCTTTATAGATCAACACCCAAAAAACAAATAATCCAGTCAAGAAATTGGCAGAAGACATGAACAGACACTTCTCCAAAGAAGACATACAAATGGCCAACAGAGACTTTGAAAAATGCTCCTTATCACTTGGTATCACCAAAATACAAATCAAAGCCACAATGAGAAACAACCTTACACCAGTTAAAATAGCTAAAATTAATAAGATAGGAAGCAACAAATATTGGCAAGGATTTGAGAAAGGGGAACCCTCTTACACTGTTGATGGGAATGCAAGCTGGTTCAGCCACTCTGAAAAACAGTATGGAGTTTCCTCAAAAATTTGAAAATAGAGATACTCTATTACCCAGAAATTGTACTACTGGGCATTTGCCCCCAAAGATATAGATGTAATGAAAAGAAGGGGCACATGCACCCCAATGTTCATAGCAGCAACATTCACAATAGCCAAACTGTGGAAGGAGCCAAGATGCTCTTCAACAGATGAATGGATAAAGAAGATGTGGTTCGTATATACAATGGACTACTACTCAGCCATCAGAAAGGGTGAATACTTACCATTTACATGACCAGGATGAAACTGTAGGGTATTATGCTAAGTGAAATAAGTCAATCAGAGAAAGACAATTATCATATGGTTTCAGTCAGATGTAGAATATAAGAAACAGTGCAGAGGTCCACAAGCAAAGGGAGGGAAAACTGAATGGGAAGAAATCAGAGGAGACAAACCATGAGAGATTCTTAAGTATGGGAAACAAATTGAGGGTTGCTGAAGAGGAATGGGATTGGGAGAAGGAGTTACTGGGTGGTGGGCATTAAGGAGGGCACATGATTGATGAGCACTGGGTGTTGCACATAGCTGATGAATCACTGAATAATACTACATCAAGAACTGTAGATGTACTATATGTTGGCTAATTGAATTTAAATAATAAAAAAAGTAAAGGTACTCAACATCATCCAAGAATACAAATCAAACCACAATGAAATATCACATTTTAGAATGTACATTGTCAGAAGGATAAGATATAAGTGTTGGCAAAGATGTGGAGAAAAAGGACACTTTTATGCTGTTGGTAAGAATGGAATCTGATACAGTCATTATGGAGAATAGTATGTACGTCTTCAAAAAATTAAAAATAGAACTACCATATGATCCAGCATTTCCACTCCTGGGCATATATCCAAAGGAATTGAAATCAGTATCTCAGAAAGACATCTTCACACCTATGGTCACTCCCGCATATTCAAAATAGCCAAGACATGGAAACAACCCATGTCCATCAGTAGATAAAGTAGGTGTAGTATAGGCATACAATGGAATAGTCAGACATTGGAAAGGAGATTATCTTGTCATTTGTGACAATCTGGATAAGTTTGGAGTCAGAATTGCAAGTGAAATAATCCAGATAGAGAATAACAAATACTATAGAGTTTCACTTATATGTAGAAGTTTTTAAAAAGTCAAACTTGTAAAAACAGAGATGAGAAGATAAGGAAATAGAAGAAAAGAGAATGGTAGTTACTAGACAGTAAGGATGGGGCACTTGGGTTCCCCCAGCTGTCTAGGACACTACCAAAGATAATCAATTCTCTCTTACAGTATACATCATAGTGAGGAAGGAGTTCCATGATGATGAGAAGGAAGAGATCACAAGAGTGGCAGAAAGGATTCTCAAAGGGCATAAAATGGATTCAATTCCCACTGATGCATTATAAACTCCATCTGCAAGCCCACACATGAGCTGCTAGAAACCAGTGGGTCTTAAAGCCTGGAATTTTAAAAATCAGCAGGCTGGGCTAGAGACCCCACCTTTAAATATCCAGTTTAGCAAACAGCCCATGGACATACAGCTTGGTAGCAACAGTTTGAAAGCTGTCAAGGGCTTATGGGAGGCAGAGTTAGTTACTGATGTCAGAGTTTGTTGAGGGACTTTTCCTAGAAGAAGGAGAAGGCAGATGCCATTTTCCCCATCCCCTATCCCCCAAAATAAACACACTGCCACCAGTGGAAACCAGCACTACAGGCATTCACTACTGAACTGTCTTACACCAAGCCCCAATCCTTTCAGCCAAGCTATTATTCAGAACAGAAAAGGAGTTTCTTAGACAAACAAAAATTAAAGGAGTTCATTACCACCAAACCAGCCCTACAAGAAATATTAAAGAGGACTCTGAGTGGAAAATCTGTTAAGATAAGCTTTCTATAAAAAAAATCAGTCACGAGATTAACAAAATAAAATAATGTAAAATATGATTCCTATATCTAAATTGTGGGTAGGAGAGGAAGAAAGAATAAGTTCAAATTTCTGTAACCATCAACTTAATATAGACTGCTACATACAGAAGGTGTTCTAACCATAAATCAAAAACCACTAATAGTTTTGTTTCTAGCCACTGAGGCATGTAGATTCAGTGTTGCAACCCAGCAGGAAAATGTGGCCTTTGTTTATAAAAGACACTCGCTTAATGTTTGAGGTAATAGCAAAATACATTTGGGAGACTCTTCAGCTCCCGGTCAATAGGCCCAATTGTACCTACTGTTTTCAGGCTGCACAATGACCAGGTGTACTACATGAATGAGAAGATCCTGAAGTTGGCCAACATCTCTGGCACAATGTGGTGTCAAGGGGCACCTCACTAAGACTCACAAGATCCAGTTGCACATCACAGTTGTGGATTACCTTGCATCCTATGCCAAGTATAAAGTGTGAATAAAGCCTGGAGAAGAGCAGTTCCTCCTGTATGGGAACCATGTGTTGAAATCTCGACTTAGTTGAATCACTAAAAATACTTGTCACCAAGTAGAGGTGGTGTATTCTATGGCAGACATCCCTTTGAATTTTGGGGTTGCAAAGTCTTCACAAGACTGCAGGAAAGCTGACCCCATGGTAATTCTGGTATTTCATCAGGCAGACATTAGGGAATATGTGTAGCATGAAGAGACACTGACTTAAAATGAAATCATTGTAAGGACTTATGCTATGTGGAAGGATCTTGCCTTGTTTCCGTGTAGTCTCTAGTATAATGTTGAATTCCATCAACAATGTAATTTCTTTAAGGAATTCTTAGTTTAATATTATCTCTATTATGGATGTATGTAGGCTAGACTGTTATGCAGAAATGGCTCAAAAATTACATTTCATATCTTTGTGTTTGTGACTAAATATAATACTGCATTTTATATTTGAATCAGAAAGTTTTGGTCTTGAGTAACAGGCTTTAAAACATTCACATAACAGGCTTTAAAACATTGGAACTCAGGAAAAGAAGGGGAGGGGGTGGGGGGTTTTAGGTGAGCCTGGTGGTGGGTATTAAGGAGAGCATATACTGCATGGAGC
Source organism: Mustela lutreola (assembly GCF_030435805.1). Taxonomy (NCBI): domain Eukaryota; kingdom Metazoa; phylum Chordata; class Mammalia; order Carnivora; family Mustelidae; genus Mustela; species Mustela lutreola. The sequence continues at coordinate 31,339,951 of NC_081297.1, read as the reverse complement.
ACTGGGTGTGGTACATAAACAATGAATCTTGGACACTGAAAAAATAAAATGAAAAGAAAAAAGAAAAAAAACAGTTTATTACTGATGTACTACACCCTGGCTAATTGTTCTTAAATAAAAGTTTTTAAAAAGAATAGCTTATTGTTATCTGTGACAACACTGTTTTCCAACCTTATAAGAACACAATGGATTTCTTCATTATTTATTAATATGATGAAAATTAACATATTGTCATATCATAATTATAGGCTATATATGGGATTTTACAGATGAAATTTGGATAAAATAATAATAGGGGTGTGGTGCAAAAATAATGAATACTGTTATGCTGAAAATAAAAAATAAATTTTAAAAAAATAATAGCAACAGGGGCACCTGGGTGGCTCAGTCAGGTAAGTATCAGACTCTTGACTTCGGTTCAGGTCATGATCACTGGATCCTGAGACTGAGCCCTGCAAGGGCTCTGCACTCAGCCCAAAGTCTGCTTGAGATCTCTCTCAACCTCTCCCTCTGCGCCTCCCCTTCCTCGTGCTAAATAAATAAATAAATAAATAAGATCTTTAAAAATAATAATAACAGCAATTTGTTCTGCTAATTCTTTATACAGTAAGTGTTGTGTGAAATAAAAACTTGGAGTCAAACCCCAGTTCTAACACCTACCAGCTATATGGACCCAGAGGAGTCATTAAACTTTAATAAGCTTAATTTTCTTCTTCTGTTTCAAAAAACAGATTTAATAATCTACCTAAGAATGGTTTTTAGAATTAGAAGTCATGTTTATAAAGCACTTAGCACAGTGCCTGGCAAATGATCGGTGTTAAATAAATGGTAAGAATCATTTATATATTGCATATACTAGGTATTTCTATTACTAAGAGTAAGATCTTGTGAATATAGTTTAATTATATATCTTGGTTCTTGAACTTTCTTTTATTTAGATGGTTATATAAATAACCATCCCAGGCTAATGACATCACCTTGATGTCTTAAAACGTGTCCCTTATGAACCTTTGCTTACCTGATTGAGCTAGACAGAAGGCACCAATCAGAGACCCTGAAATAAGCACCTCCACCCTCCCCTATGACAGCCAAAAATTATTTTTAGAATTAAAAAAATGTTTTTTTAAAATGAAAAAATTCCACTAAGTTTTTAAAAGGTACCTGTTTTATTTAAAAAAAAGTCTTTAATTAATATTCTGCTTAAATTCAAAAAACACAAATAGATATACAAAAAATAAATAGAAAGAGCCCAAATATATCACGAAAGTAAACCAGCAAAACATGAGAGAGCAAGAGAAAAAAGGACAAGAGAAAAACTACATAAACAACCACAAAATAAGTAACAAAATAGCAATAAGTACAAATATAAATGCAATGACTTTGAATGTAAGTGAACCAAACATACTAACCAAAAAACACAGAGTGACAGAATGGATCAAAAACAAACAAAAAAACCAAGACCCAAGTATATGCTGTTTATAAGAGACTCATTTTAGACCTAAAGATATTTGCAGACTGAAAGTGAGAGGATAGGGGAAAAAAATTAATTGTGCAAATGGAGGTCAAAAGAATGATGAAGTTACAATATTTATGTCAGACAAGATAGACTTTAAAATAAAGACTGTTAACAAGAGACAAAAAAAAAGACTATATAATTATAAAAGGAATACTCCAACAAGATCTAACAATTGTAAATATTTATACCCTCAACAAAGCAGCACCCAAATACAAAAAACAGTTAATAACAAACATAAGGAACTACTAATAATATTATAATAATAGTAGGGGATTTTAAGCCCCCACTTGTATCAATGGACAGATCATCTAAACAGAAAATCAATAAGGAAGGAATGGCTTTGAATGACATTCTGGATCAGGTGGATTTAACAGATAGCAGAATTTTCTACAATAGCAAAACTATGGAAACAGCCCAAATGTCCATCAACTGATAAATGAACAAATAAAATGTAATTATATGTGTGTACACACACACACACACACACACACACACACCATGTAATATTATTCAGCCACAAAAAAGAATGAAATCTTACCATTTGCAATGATATCAATGGATCTAGAGAATATTATACAAATCAAAATAAATCCATCAAAGAAAGAAAGACAAGTACCATATGATTTCACTCACATGTGGAATTTAAGAAACAAAAGAAACAAAGGGGAAAAGAGAGAAAAGGAAAACCAAGAAAAAGACTCTTACTTATAGAGAATAAACTGATGGTTACCAGAAGGGAGGTGGGCAGGTAGATAGGTGATAGGGATTAAGGAGGGCACTTGTGATGAACACTGGATGATGTCTCAATCACTATATTGTAAATCTGAAACTAATATAATACTGTATGCTAACTAACTGGAATTTTAAAACTTTTAAGAATCATAAGGAAATACATGTATGGTAATGTGCTGCACATATAAAAAAAAATCTGCTTATAAGTAGATCCATTAAGTTCAAACCCATGTTGTTAAAGAAATTAGGAAGATAGCAAATAAATGATCTAATTTTACACCTCTAGGAACTAGAACAAATTAAGGCCAAACATAGCAGAAGTAAGGCAATAATAAAGGTAAGAAAGAAAATAGATGAAATAGATACCAGGAAAACAATAGAAGAAATCAAGAAACACTAGGTTTTTCTGAGAGATAAATAAAACTGACAAAACTGTAGAAAGACTAATGAAGAAAAGAAACAAGAGTAATAAATAAAATCAGAAATGAAAGAGAAGCAATTACAACTGACAGTACAGAAATCCACAGGATCATAAGAGATACTATGAACAACTATAAGCCAAAAAATTACATAAATAGAAGAAATGAGTAAGTCCCTAGAATTATACAACCCACCAACACTGATGCAGGGAGAGAGAGAACATATGAGAGACCAATAACAAGTGAGGATACTAAAATAGTAATCAAAAACCTCCAAACACAGAAAATCCTACAACCAGATGGTTTAAGTGGTAAATCATATAAAACATTTAAAGAAAAACTAATGTCAATCATTCTCAAACTCTTTAAAAAACTTTGAGGAGGAGGGCGCCTGGGTGGCTCAGTGGGTTAAGTCGCTGCTTTTGGCTCAGGTCATGATATCAGGGTCCTGGGATCGAGTCCCGCATCGGGCTCTCTGCTCAGCAGGGAGCCTGCATCCTCCTCTCTCTCTGCCTGCTTGTGATCTCTCTCTGTTAATCAAATAAATAAATAAATAAATAAATACAGACTTTGAGGAGGAAAGAGCTCTTCCAAACTCATTGTAGGAAGTCTAGTAGTACCTGATTCCAAATGCCAGATATGGACAGTATAAGAAAATACAGACTAATCTTCCTGATGAATATAAATGCAAAAACTGAAAACAAAGTATTAGCAAACCAAATTCAAGAACTCATTAAAAGGATCATACACTATGACCAAGTGAAATTTATCCCTGGGATGCAAGGATAGTTCATGTATGATATATCACAATTCATTTAATAGAATGAAAAATAAAAATCATCCCCTTAGTAGATGCAGAAAAGGCATTTGACAAAATCCAACATCCTTTCATTATAAAAACCCTCAACAGCCTAGGGAGAGAAGCTCAGGTATAGAAGGCACATATGTCATCATATGACAAACCCACAGCTAACATTATACTTAGTGAAGAAAAATGTAAAGCTTTTCCACCAAGATCAAGAACAATACACGTGTACCCATATTCACCATAGTACTGGAAGTCCTAGCTAGAGCAATCAGGCAAGAAAAAGAAATAAAAGGCATCCAAATAGGACAGAAAGAATTAAAATTTTCATTATTTACAGAAGGTAAGATTCTGTACAGTTGACTCTTGAGCACTATGGCTTGAACTGCAATGGGTCCACTTACATGCATTTTATAAATGCAATGATACAAATGTATTTTCTCTTTCTTGTTATTTTCTTAACATTTTCTTTCTCTAGCATGCTTTATTGTAAGAATACAACACATAATATATATATATACATATATATATATATATATAACATACAAAATATGTATTAATTAGCTGTTTCTATTATCACTGGGGCTTCTTTTTTTTAAATTTTTTATTTTTTATAAACATATATTTTTATCCTCAGGGGTACAGGTCTGTGAATCTCCAGGTTTACACACTTCACAGCACTCACCAAAGCACATACCCTCCCCAATGTCCAAAACCCCACCCCCCTTCTTCCAACTCCCCTCCCCTCAGCAAGCCTCAGTTTGTTTTGTGAGATTAAGAGTCACTTATGGTTTGTCTCCCTCCCAATCCCATCTTTTTTCATTGATTCTTCTCCTACCCACTTAAGCCCCCATGTTGCATCACCACTTCATCATATCAGGGAGATCATATGATAGTAGTCTTTCGCCGCTTGACTTATTTCGCTAAGCATGATACGCACTAGTTCCATCCATGTTGTCACAAATGGCAAGATTTCATTTCTTTTGATGGCTGCATAGTATTCCATTGTATATATATACCACTTCTTCTTGATCCATTCATCTGTTGATGGATATCTAGGTTTTTTCCATAGTTTGGCTATTGTGGACATTGATGCTATAAACATTCAGGTGCACGTGCCCCTTCGGATCACTATGTTTGTATCTTTAGGGTAAATACCCAGGAGTGCAACTGCTGGGTCATAGGGCAGTTCTATTTTCAACATTTTGAGGAACCTCCATGCTGTTTTCCAGAGCGGTTGCACCAGCTTGCATTCCCACCAACAGTGTAGGAGGGTTCCCCTTTCTCCGCATCCTCGCCAGCATCTGTCAATTCCTGACTTATTTTAGCCATTTTGACTGGTGTGAGGTGATATCTCATTGTGGTTTTGATTTGTATTTCTCTGATGCTGAGTGATATGGAGCACTTTTTTATGTATCTGTTGGCCATCTGGATGTCTTTGCAGAAATGTCTGTTCATGTCTTCTGCCCATTTCTTGATTGGATTATTTGTTCTTTGGGTGTTGAGTTTGCTAAGTTCTTTATAGATTTTGGACACTAGTCCTTTATCTGACATGTCGTTTGCAAATATCTTCTCCCATTCTGTCAGTTGTCTTTTGATTTTATTAACTGTTTCCTTTGCTGTGCAAAAGCTTTTGATCTTGATGAAATCCCAATAGTTCATTTTTGCCCCTGCTTCCCTTGCCTTTGGCGATGTTCCTAGGAAGATGTTGCTGTGGCTGAGGTTGAAGAGGTTGCTGCCTGTGTTCTCCTCAAGGATTTTGATGGATTCCTTTCGCACATTGAGATCCTTCATCCATTTTGAGTCTATTTTTGTGTGTGGTGTAAGGAAATGGTCCAATTTCATTTTTCTGCATGTGGCTGTCCAATTTTCTCAACACCATTTATTGAAGAGGCTGTCTTTTTTCCATTGGACCTCCTTTCTTGCTATGTCAAAGATGAGTTGACCATAGAGTTGAGGGTCTATTTCTGGGCTCTCTATTCTGTTCCATTGATCTATGTGTCTGTTTTTGTGCCAGTACCATACTATCTTGATGATGACAGCTTTGTGATAGAGCGTGAAGTCCGGAATTGTGATGCCACCAACTTTGGCTTTCTTTTTCAATATCCCTTTGGCTATTTGAGGTCTTTTCTGGTTCCATATAAATTTTAGAATTATTTGTTCCATTTCTTTGAAAAAGATGGATGGTACCTTGATAGGAATTGCATTAAATGTGTAGATTGCTTTAGGTAGCATAGACATTTTCACAATATTTATTCTTCCAATCCAGGAGCATGGAACATTTTTCCATTTCTTTGTGTCTTCCTCAATTTCTTTCATGAGTACTTTATAGTTTTCTGAGTATAGATTCTGTGCCTCTTTGGTTAGGTTTATTCCTAGGTATCTTATGGTTTTGGGTGCAATTGTAAATGGGATTGACTCCTTAATTTCTCTTTTTTCTGTCTTGTTGTTGGTGTAGAGAAATGCAACTAATTTCTGTGCATTGATTTTATATCCTGAAACTTTACTGAATTCCAGGTCTCTGTGGATAAGTCTGCTGCCAGTCTAACATTTTTACCATTGTATGTTACAGGCTTCTTTTCCTGGGCTGCTTTCAGGATTTTCTCTTTGTCATTAAGACTTGTAAATTTTACTATTAGGTGAGGGGGTGTGGGCCTATTCTTATTGATTTTGAGGGGCGTTCTCTGAACCTCCTGAATTTTGATGCTTGTTCCCTTTGCCATATTGGGGAAATTCTCCCCAATAATTCTCTCCAGTATACCTTCTGCTCCCCTCTCTCTTTCTTCTTCTTCTGGAATCCCAGTTATTCTAATGTTGTTTCATCTTATGGTATCACTTATCTCTCGAATTCTCCCCTTGCGGTCCAGTAGCTATTTGTCCCTCTTTTGCTCAGCTTCTTTATTCTCTGTCATTTCGTCTTCTATATCACTAATTCTTTCTTCTGCCTCATTTATCCTAGCAGTGAGAGCCTCCATTTTTGATTGCACCTCATTAATAGCTTTTTTTACTTCAACTTGGTTAGATTTTAGTTCTTATATTTCTCCAGAAAGGGCTTTTATATCTCCTGAGAGGGTTTCTCTAATATCTTCCATGCCTTTTTCGAGCTCAGCTAGAACCTTGAGAATCGTCTTCTGAACTCTAGATCTGACATATTACCAATGTCTGTATTGATTAGGTCCCTAGCCTTTGGTACTGCCTCTTGTTCTTTTTTTTGTGGTGAATTTTTCTGCCTTGTCATTTTGTCCAGATAAGAGTATATGAAGGAGCAAGTAAACTACTAAAAGTGTGGCAACAACCCCAGAAAAATATGCTTTAACCAAATCAGAAGAGATCCCAAATCATGAGGGGGGAGAAAGGAGATAAAAAGAGGTTCAAAAAGAAAGAAAGAAAAAAAAAACGAAAAGAATTTTAAAAAGACAATGAATAAAGTATAAAAAAGAAAAAATATATATATTAAACTACTTTAAAAACGTTAAAAAAGAAAAGGATAAAAGTTAAAAAAAATTTAGCAGAAGAGAAAAAAATGAAAAAGATAAAAATTAAATTAACTGCAAGATTAAAAAACCACAGGGAGAAAGCCATGCATTCCGTGCTCTGCTTTCTCCTCCTCTGTAATTCTGCTGCTCTCCTTGGTATTGAAACTGCACTCCTTGGTAGATGAACTTGATCTTGGCTGGATTTCTTGTTGATCTTCTGGGGGAGGGGCCTGGTGTAGTGATTCTCAAGTGTCTTTGCCCCAGGCTGAACTGCACCACCCTTTCCAGGGGGCGGGCTGAGTAATTCGTTCCGCTTTGCTTTCAGGAGCTTTTGTTCCCTGAGCGCTTTCCATAGAGTTCCGGAGGACGGGAATACAACTGGCGGCCTCCTGGTCTCTGGCCCAGAGGAACCGAGAGCCCAGGGCCCCACTTCTCGATGCGCCCTCAGAGAACAGTGCCCAGTAACTCCCGTCTGCCTGACTTCCAGCCGTGTTCCGAGCTCACCGAGCCTGCGACTCGTTCAAGGTAACCCCGAGCTGTGAGCTTACTGTCGGCTCTGTCTCTGTAGCTGGCTTTCCCATTCCAGTACCCACAAGCTCTGCGACACTCAGACATCCCTGATCCTTCTGTCACCCTGCGGGACCTGAGGCCACACTGACTCCACGTGGGCTTCGCCCCGGTTTAGCCTCTGGAGCGATGTCCCTCAGTGGAACAGACTTTTAAAAGTCCTGATTTTGTGCTCCGTTGCTCCACCGCTTGTCCGGAGCCGGCCCCTCCCCTCGGGGTCTATCTTCCCGTTGCTTTGGATTCACTTCTCCGCCAGTCCTACCTTTCAGAAAGTGGTTGTTTTTCTGTTTCTAGAATTGCTGTTCTTCTTGTCTTCGATCTGCGGATGGATTTGCAGGTGTTTGCAATCTTTAGATAAGCTATCTAGCTGATCTCCTGCTAGCTGAAGTAGTCTCAGCCTGCTACTTCTCTACCATCTTGACTCCTCCTCCATCAGTAAGGCTTCTAATCAACAGCAGGTCATTAATAGCTAAGTTTAGGGGGAGTCAAAAGTTATACACAGATTTTTGATTGCACAGGGGTTTGATGTCCCAATGCTTCATCATTCAAGTGTCAACTGTACATTGAAAATCCCCAAAACTAAAAACCGTGGAATATGTTCAATGGATTTAGTAAAGTTGCAGGATATAAAAATCAATACATAGAAGTCAGTTACAGTTCTGTATGCTAATAGTGAAACATCTGAAAAACAAAAAAAGTAAACTATCCTATCTACGATTCATTGAAAATCATAAAACACCTAGGAGAAAATTTAACTGAGGATGTAATAAATATGTATAATAAACTACAAGAAGTGGTTGAAAGAAATTGAAGGAGATACAAATAAATGAAAGGAAATCCATGTTTATGAATCAGAAGAGTCAATATTATTTAAATCACCATGCTATCCAGAACTATCTATAGATTCAATGCAATCCTTATCAAAATTCCAATGTAATTTTTCACAGAAATAGATAACAATCCTACAATTTGTAGGGAAGTATAAAAGAACTCTAATAGCAAAGCAATCATGAGAAAGAAGATGCATCAGCCTTTTGGAATCAAACTATACTACAAAACTGTAGTGAATAAAACAATTTGGTGTGGAATAAAAATATACCTAGGTCAATGGAATAGAAAATGCAGAATTAAACCTCTTTATATATGGTCCTCTAATATTTGACAAGGGAGACAAGAACATGTAATGGTGGGGGGGCACCTGGAGGGCTCGATGGGTTAAGCCTCTGCCTTTGGCTTAGGTCACGGTCTCAGAATCCTGGCATAAAGTTCCACATGAGGCTCTCTGCTCAGCAGGAAGCCTGCTTCCCCCCACTCTCTGCCTGCCTCTCTGCCTACTTGTGAACTCTCTGTCAAATAAATCAATAAAATCTTTAAAAAAAAAAAAAAAAGAACATTCAATGGGGAAATTACTGTCTCTTCAACAATGGTGCAAGAAATCTAGATAAACACATTAAACAAAATGAAATCATACCCCTAACTTACACATCTCACAAAAATTAACTCACGTTGGGTCAAAGATTTAAACATAAGATCTGATACTTTAAAACTCCTAAAAGAAAACATAGGAAAAAAAGAGCTCCTTAACATTGGTCTGGCAAGGATTTTTTTGTATTTAATATCAAAAGCACAAGCAACAAAAGAAAATATCAGTAAATGGGTCTATATCAAACCTAAAGACTTCTACACTGTGAAAGAAATAATTAACATGAGTGACATCACCAAGATGGCGACATAGGTCATTCTTGACTTTGCTCTCCCTCATAAGAAGGACAAATACCAGTGAGAAAAATCCTAAAACATGGAGATGAGGCTAAAGCACTACAGGAGAGACCACTTTAGAACAAAAGAAGTGGCTACACACTGACCACAATGCCCCTTCCTCAGGCCAACACATACTGAGAAGTCTCTTCTAAGTCTATCATTCCTCCATTGGGGTGAAATAGAAGAACCCAGGGTGGACATCGAACTCCCTAGTATTATGAGTCACTTATTAGGAATCCCTAACACAGTCTTGCCCAGTGACGATTGCAAGGGAACATGAAGGGTTTGACCACTGGGAAACTGACTATGACGGGGAATCGAAGTGGGACTCGCAGCAACCAGCTCTCAGATCTAGGCAGACTGATTTCCCATCTGTAGTGCCCAAGTTGTTGGCCCAACCAGAAGTTTTGCAAATCTGTACAGCCCAGAAACACTCAAGCAGAAAGTCCATCAGGTAGATCTGATAGTTTGCAGAGCAAAGCAAGTGGTCCTATTCAGTCAGAAAACTTGCAGAATGGGTTAGCATGAGTCAAGATCACAAAGAACCTTTCTGGCCATGGAGTTGGTTCTCCCTGTGCCTGTGCAGGAAACTAATTTATAGCTCTTCCCACTGCTGAACATGGCCTTAAGTCCAACTGACCAGGGAACCTAACCATACTTAAACCTTAACCATACATGGAAAGCCATATAGCCCACCCAACAGCCCTGCTTATAACGGCACTTGGACAGAGAGTACACCCCATGGCTTTTCCTGTCTGCAGAGCAAAACCAGTGGTCCTGTCTCACCAGTGAATTCAGTACACAGTCTTGGCTGATTCAAGTCCCCAAACAGAATGCAGTAATAGAGGAAATGAAGGGGAAATGATTTAAGGCATACAGAAAAAAAATATAAACTTGGTAAGGTCTCCCTTAATAGTACTTAATTAAACTCTCCAATCAAAAGACAGATAGGTTTAAAGAAAACTGCATAATCCCCCATATGCTGTGTATAAGAGATTCATTTGACATGCAAAGACATAAATAGATTGAAAGTGAAGGGATAGAACTCTATGTGAATATTAACCAAGAGAGCTAAAGTAGTGTGATAATCAATTTTATGTGTTGACTTGGCTAAAAAATGCCCAGATCCCTGGTAAAACACAATTTCTGGGGGTGTCTGTGAAGGTGTCTCTGGAATGCAGATCTCTGCATTTAAATCAGTAGCCTAAGATCACCCTCATCAATGTGGGTACACATCCTCCAAGATACTGAGGGCCTACGTAGAAGAAAAAGATGGAGGGAAGGTGAATTTGCTTTCTCAATTTGAACTTAGATATCTATCTTCTCCTGACCTTGAACATTAGTACTCCAGGTTATAGGGAGTTCAGACTTAGACTGGGACTTACACCATCCACAGCCTCCTTGTTCTGAGGCCTTTGGCCAGTGACTGAATTATACCCCTAGTTTTCTCGGTTCTCCACTTGCAGATAGTATATCATGGGACTTCTTGGCCTTCATAACAGCATGTGCCAATTATTATAATAAATCTCCTTTTATAGATCTATATATATATATCTATATATCTCTATATATATCCTATTTTTTTGTTTCTCTGGAGAACCCTAATATAGGTATGTTTATTAATATCAGACAAGATAGACTTAAAGTTAAAAAATGTTGCAAGGGACAAAGAATCACATTATATATTGGCAAAAAGGTCATTCATCAAGGATATATAAGAACTATGAACATAAGCACAAACACAAAAAAGGCCCAAAATATATAAAACAAGCAGATAAAAGATCCACAAATAAATATAGGATTTTTCAAATCCTACTTGAACAAATTAGACATGACAAATGGCATTTATGAAACCCACAGCTAACATTCTAAATGGTAAAATAATGAAAGATTTCTCCATTAGAACAGGAACAAGACAAAAATGTCTGTTTTTTACCAGTACCATTCAACATTGTACTAGAAGTCTGAGCAAGAGCAGTTAGAAAATAAAAAGAAATAAAAGGCTTCCAAATTGGAAAAGGAGTAAAACTATCTTTATTCACAGATGACATGTTCATATATTTAGAAAATCCCAAAGATGCCACATAGAAATTAAATTCAGCAAAGTTTCAGGATGTAAGATCAGCATGTAAAATCAATTGTATTTCTAAAACCAGCAACAAGTAATTTGAAAATGAAATTTAATAAGAATTCCATCATAGTATATCAGAAAAAATAAAATACTTAGGAATAATATTACCCAAGAATTATACACTGAAAACTATCAAATATTGCTTTAACAAACTAAATAAGACCTAAATAAAATGGAAAAACATCTGAGTTCACGAATTGGGGGGCTTAATATTATAAGATGGCAATACTTCCCAAGGTGATCTACAGATTAAGTGCATTCTCTATGAAACTCCCAAAGGCCTATTTGAAAAAAATGAAAAAATTTGATCCTAAAATTTGTATTTAGTTGCAAGAGGTCTAAAATAGCCAAAGTGATGTTGAAAAAGACAAAATTTAATAACTCACACTTTCACGCACACTCTACAAAGCAAAAATAAATCAAAACAGTGTGATATTGACATGTGGATAGACATACACAACATTGGAATACAATTGAGAGCACAGAAATAAACCCATACATGAAGCTGACTGCTTTTGACTAGGGCACCATACAGTTCAGTGGAAAAAGAAGAGCCTCTTCAACAAACAATGCTGGGACAACTCCATTTCCACAGGCCAAAAAAAAAACAAGTTATATGTATCACTATTTCACATCATATACAAAAATTAACTCAAAATGTATCAATGACCTAAATATAAGGGCTAAAACCATAAAGCTCTTTGAAGAAAGTAGTAGGATAAGTCTCTATGATCTTAGATTTGGAAATTGATTCCCAGATATTGACACTAAAAGCATAACAGCAAAATAAGAAACAAACAAATTGAACTTTAAAAAATTATTTTTAGGCATCAAAGGCCATTTTCAAGAAAGTGAAAAGACAACCTACAGAACAGGAGGAAATATTTGTAAACCAGACATCTGACAAAACCTCCAGAATATATAAAGAACCTCTACAAATCAGCAACAAAAAGACAAAGAACCCAATTATAAACTGGGTGAAGGAGATGAATACACATTTTTTCAAAAGAAGATATACAAATGACCAATAAACACATAAAAATGCTTAACATCTTTAGTAATTAGAGAAATGTAAATCAAAATCACAATGAGATTCATTTCATACCTACTAGAAGCATTATAATTAAAAAAGCAAAGAAAACAAGTGTTGGCAAGAATGTGTATCCTTCTATATTGCTGGTGGGAATAGAAAATGGTGCAGCCACTGTGGAAAACAGTTGGGCAGTTACTCAAAAAAGCTAAAATTAGAATGATCATATGATCCAGCCTTTACACAAGGAAATGAAGTTCTGACACATCATGGATGAAACTTAAAAACATTATGCTGGGGGTGCCTGGGTGGCTCAGTGGGTTAAGCCTCTGCCTTCAGCTCACGTCATGATCTCAGGGTCCTGGGATCAAGCCCCACATCAGGCTCTCTGCTCAGTGGGGAGCCTGCTTCTCCCTCTCTCTCTCTCTGCCTGCTTGTGATATCTCTCTCTGTCAAATAAATAAAATAAAATAATAAAACATCATGTTAAGTGATATAGGACAGATAAAAAAGGACAAATGTTATATGATTTCACTCATATGAAATATAATAGTCGAGTTCATAAAGATAGAAAATAAATTAGAAGTTATTAGGGACTAGATAGGGGCAGAAATGGGAGTTCTTGTTTAATGAATTTCTTTTTAGGGTGATGAAAAGTTGTGGAAATACAGGTGGTGATGGTTCCATAACATTGTACATGTCCTCAAAGCTACTGAATTGTACACTTAAAAAGATGATTAGGAGGTGCCTGGGTGGCTCAGTGGGTTAAAGCCTCTGCTTTCAGTTCAGGTCATGATCCCAGTGTCCTGGGATTAAGCCCCACATCTGGCTCTCGGTTCAGTGGGGAGCCTGCTTCCCCCTCTCTCTCTGCCTGCCTCTCTGCCTACTTGTGATTGCTGTCAAATAAATAAATAAAATCTTTTAAAAAAAAGATGATTAAAATGGCAAATTTCATTTTAATATATATTTTATCATAATAAAAAATTTTAGTAGAGTGATTAAATTCAGGCCAACTTCTGGTTAAAATTTGTAATAAACTTTGAATAAAAGAAAACATCCCGACCACAATAAGGACTATTTATCTCAAGTAACCCAGTAACATAGGTAAAACAGTAGAGGAACTCTCAACTCAAAGCACAATAAAAGAATAATTCTCCTGTAGTCTATATCACAATCATTTAATTTTCTTTTGAAAGTTCAAGCCAGTGTTGTAAAATATGGGTTGATTATAAAAATTTATATGTTGGAAAGGAAGAACAAATTTATCAGTTTTAATATATATTCACATATATACACATATATGTATATATTTATGTATGTATACATAAACACACATACATACATATATATATATATATATATATATATATATATATATATATATTTTTTTTTTTTTTTTTTTTTTTAAGAGAGAGAGAGAGAAGGAACACACTCACATTGGGGGCAGGGAGCAGAGGGAGAATCCTAATCAGGCTCCACCCCCAGCACAGAGCCCCAGGCAGGCTCAATCTCAGGACCCTGACATCATGACCTGAGTTGAAATCAAGTCATTTGCTTAACCAACTGAGCCACACAGGTACCCTGTTTTAAAATATATTACATAAAACACCTAAAGAATCTAGCTAAGAGGCCTCTGGGTGGCTCAGTGGGTTAAATTTCTGCCTTCGGCTCAGGTCATGATCCCAGAGTCCTGGGATTGAGCAGATTGAGCCCTCTGCCTGACTCTCTGCCTACTTGTGATCTCTGTCAAATGGATGAATAAAATCTTAAAAAAAAATCTAGTTAAAATATTATTTATGCCACAAATCATCTTTTTTTCTGCTGTATCCTGATGAATTTTTGGCATGATATGTTAAAAATTCATAATGCCAAATACTGTTAAGTGATGGAGGCAAAGTTATCACTCCCTTTTATACAGATCTTAGTTGAAATAAACTCTGGGTAATGTAATGTTAACTCACCAAATTATTTTTTACATACTAGTCAATATATTTCCATATTATGTGATGACTGACCAAGGAGTTATTTTCAAATTTAAAAATGTATTCTCTTCATTTATTTATAATTATATGATGGGAAAACACACTCACATTTTTACCTTATAAAACAGAAAATATTTTTACCTTGAAATTCTCTTGATACTTGGTAAGTTTGTTTTTCAGTCTTATTTTGTAATTTCTCTTCTATAGCAGCATCCTTAATGACAAAATTTATAATAAGTAATTCAAATTATCTATCTTGGAACTCTAATTACTTTCTCTCAGAGAAAGAATTTTTACTCATATCTACAATGTCATTGCATAAATGTTTTATTTTTATATCCTGAATGCATCAAATAAAAACATAAGAACAATTAATGGATGTGAAAGGAATTTGGGAACACTTACCAAGCTATATTGTGATTCTCCTCATAAATAATTCCAAATAAATAATTTTAATATTTATTAGAATTCTACTTTAGATTTATATTTTAGTCTGATTAAGTTTCTAGTCTAACTCAAATAACTCATGAAATTATTTTTAAGTCATTTTAATAAATTCTATGATAAAAGTATATTATAGATATATGTCAAATATATGCAGCCTTTTTATCATTTCTCTTTTCCCCCAACATATTTGCTTTAAGATTTTCCTAATCAAATATTGTTTTAACAAAAACAATTCTGATAATTTTCTAGGCTTTTTTTAAGGTATATAAAAACCATTTCAAAAGAACTAGGTCTTCATAATTACTTTACTATATAAAAATACTTTTTCTAGATGAATTTTCTAGAAATGAAAATTTCCCTATCTCAGCTAGGAATTGTGTATATTTTATCATTAAAACTCTAATCTAAGTCACAACTTCTTTGTCAATACAGCTAGAATTTTTTGTTAAAATATTACTCTGATTCTCAAATATTAATTTAAACATCCTAAATATAAAGTAGATTGTATTAAAAGGCAAACTTTTTATTCCCTTTAAATAAGAAAATGTTGAGTTTTAATTAACATTTGCTTAAAATATTAAGAGTCTAGCAATTCAAGGTAAACAGCTTTCAAATTATTGTACTATATCTTACCTTTGAAAGGTCAGTATCCATTGGCTTTCTTTTGGTAAGAACAGGAGGTGAAATGAATGATGCTGTTGCTGTTTCATTCCCTTGAAGTGATGTTCTGGCAGACAGTAAATCTTCAATCTCTTCCTTTGATAATAGTCTTGTTAATGATTTATCATGGGTCTTTAATGGAAGTATATGGGATAGGTCTTTATCAGCTGAAACTTCACTTGAATTCCTTAAAAAAGCTGATCCATCTTGAGACTTTAGGATCTGTGAAAGATCTGAAATAGCAGAGCTAGCTCTTTTCTTCTCTGAGCTTTAGAATTACAAAACATCTGGTATTAGATTATGTGAAGAAAATTTTTTATTTGTAATTGAAGATTCATTTTCATAATCTATGAGAATGTTAAGCAATCATAATTATTCATTAATTAATGGTAATACAAATATGAAGTTGCTGCTAGATAACAAGTCGAAGATAATATGTCTTCTGGGATTTAAAATAGAATTAAGTAACATTAAAAATACTTAAGAGCTATTCAAGATCATAATAGGCACAGAACAAAAAATATTTGGTCAGAAAAAGTAGAACACAAGATGTTTTAGAGGATATCCTTTAGTCATATTTATTCCAGTCATTTTTCCACAATTTCATTTCAGAATGAAAATTTCTCTATAGCAGTTTTAATATTAAAAGATCACTGTCTTCCATAAGAGTCAATTTCTAAGCTCTGAATTAGTTTTCTTCAAGGTGATAAGTATTTATTCTTCACCAGTTGCAGGATCAGCTTATTAGGGTTCCAGAACTAGGGTAACCATGTATCATGGTTTGTCCACACAGTCTCAGTGTAAGTGTGTCCCAGCATTCTAGTTTAGATGATAATTTAAATGATTCAACTACCTATGTTTTATAGAACTTAACAGAGATTTTCTAGTTCTATCAGGAGGAACAGAGTTTGATGGTTCTTCGTTTTATAGAGCTATTATTCCACTTAGTATAATTTGCCTAAGGTTTACTGCAGTGCCTAAAATAATTTGAATTTTGGTCACACAAATACAAAATTCGGTAATGTAACTACTGTCACCCATCCTAATCTGTTACTTTAGTATTAATTTCAAATACCATATTTTGGATTATAAAAAGAAGGATATCGAGGACAATTCTGAGAACAAAAGTGTAAGATAATTGATGGCTAAAAAGACATAATTTATGACAGACTTTTCTAGTAGTGTTATAAAATGGATTCCAATATTAAAATAAAGACAATAGGTGGCTGCCTGTCCTAAATTAAGGATGATATCTCAACCTCAAATATGACTTATTAGTTTTATTAAGTATTTGAATTTAAAATGACTAGTTATAAAATAGTCTAACATTCTCCTGAAACCATTTTTGAAGACGTGTCCTAGAAAACTGTTGTCATTTTTCAGCCACTGAAGCTTAACAATTGTTCAAGTACATAATATAAATTGATGCTTTTTTACAAACATACCTGCTGCTATACACAAATCACCACTCCTGTCACTAATATTACCACGTATAAGTAGAAAGCAAAATACTTTAAAAGATATTGAAGTGTTTATTAGGGGATATCATTAATCACTTAATTCTCCACAGACAAATGACCCTATTATAACAAGAGAGAAAATGTGTGGCAATATCAAGAACAAAACCTTAAATTCAATACAAAGAATATAATACAAAGTTTATTTATAACCAAATTCCCACATGCAAGCTTCCCCCACTTATATTGGCTCCCACAACCATAAAGGACTGTCATTGCATAACACCATAATACTTCTGCTGAGGGGGGACAAGAATGAAAAATGCTAGAAAGGTATGCAAGCAGTACTGTTCAAGCTCACATCAGCCAAAGAGATATCTCTAAGACATGGAAATAGGCATACTTCCAAGGCCTGATGCGTGTTTGAATGATAAAAGAAAAGAAGAGGAAAAGGAAGAAAAGAAGGGGGAAGAGGAGAAGAAAGTAGGAAGAGGATAGGAAGTCTATGAAAGTCAGTCTATAGTCACAGAGAAAATAATAATGATTTGACCAATCCCCATTCTTTGGTAAATTATCCAAAACCTAAATATATTTTATAAGTCTTGCTAAATTTGCATCATTTGCTAACCACTTTTGATTAAGATTCTTTCTAGTCATCACTATATTAAAACAGAGTGTAACAGTGTACTTACGAGCATGTATTTCAACAGGTTTAATAACAAGGATGTTAATAGCATTCTACATGACAGTCTTCAACATCACTGATGTGATACAAAGATATATATATCTTTATATATTTTATATATACAAAGATTTCATATATATACATATATCTTCATATATTTTATATATATAAAGATTTTACATATATCTTTATATATATTATATATAAAAAATAAATCTCTTGCTTGCAAAAGTATTTGGTTTTTTTTTGTTGTTGTTTTTAAAGATTTTATTTTATTTGACAGAGGTCATGAGTAGGCAGAGAGGCAGGCAGAGAAAGGAGGAGGAAGCAGGCTCCCTGCTGAGCAGAAAGCCCGATGATGATGATGATGATGATGATGATGCCGGGGCTTGATCCCAGGATCCTGGGATCATGAGGCTTTAACCCACTGAGCCACCCAGGCGCCCCACAAAAGCATTTGTTAATCTGAAGATCTGAGCATTGCCCCCTTTTCCCACCAAGCAAATATATGAATAAAGGCACAATCTGTTATGCATATCATCGGCACCCTTTTAATGCATTGTCATCCAGGCAAAATGGAAGATTTCCATTGAATTACTGCCCAACCTGTCCTGAGTTGTTTTGTCTGTCTGTATCTGTTTCAAGACTTTTTTTTTCAGCTTCCCGTATTAACTCCATCCATTTTCTAAAATGCCAACAAAATACCCAAGGCATGTCCCTCCTCCCTTAGGGGAAAAAAAATTCTCTTCAAAATATTGATAAATACACTAAACTTTTAATTATCAACAGAAATATAGAGGAGAATGTATTTGATATTCTTATCTGTAATAGAAGATGTGGGATGTATTTCTATATGCAAGGAAAACAAAAGGTCTAGGAATCAAAGTGTGTAGTACAACCTTAAATGATTCTAGAAATTAACTTCACAGGAAAATTTCAATATAATGAATGTAAAATTAACATTCAAAATTTATCATATTTTGACAGTTTTAAAAATTATAATTATCATTGGTTAAATTCTTCATGGTAATTAGTTTTAGGCTCCTCAACTAAAAAGGAGCTAAAACAATTTGAAAAGATTCAATAAAAATACAAATGATTAAAAGCCTGGAAAAATGAAATGTTAAAATACTTAGAATTATTTCATCTAGAGAAAACAAAGCTAGTTGACTACTTAGAAATAGCTTGTAAATGTGTAAATATATCTTACACTGAAAATGTTGACTAGCTACAATTAATAACTATTGTTATTACTGAAATAATTAAAAATAAGAATTAAATTTTAAAATAAGGAAAATATATAAAACAAAAAAGGAAAACTAATCTAACACTAGAAAAACAAATCATTTTCACTATGTCTGTATGTTTGGGGTAAATACCCAGTAGTACAATTGCTGGGTCAGAGGGTAGCTCTATTACCTCCGTACTTTTTTCCAGAGTGGCTGTACAGCTTGAATTTCCACCAACAGTGCAAGAGGGTCCCCTTTCTCCACATCATTGCCAACATTTGTTGTTACTTGTTTTGTTAATTTTTGTCATTCTAACAAGTGTAAGGTGGTATCTCATTGTGGTTTTGATTTGTATTCCTGATGGCTAGAGATGTTGAGCATTTTTTCATGTGTCTGTTAGCCATTTGTATGTCTTTTTTGGAGAAGTATCTGTTCATGTCTTCTGCCTATTTTTTGACTGGGTTATTCATTTCTTGAGTGTTGAGTTTGAAAGTTCTTTACAGATCTTGGATATCAGCCCTTCATCTGTAATGTCATTGGTAAATATCTTCTCTCATTCCATGGGCTTCCTCTTAGTTTTGTTGACTGTTTCTTTTGCTGTGGAGAAGCTTTTTATCTTAATGAAATCTCAAAAGTTTTTTGTTTGTTTGTTTTTGTTTTTTAAATTTATTTTTTATTTATTTTCAGCATAACAGTATTCATTATTTTTGCACCACACCCAGTGCTCCATGCAATCCGTGCCCTCTCTAATACCCACCACCTGGTTCCCCCAACCTCCCACCCCCCCGCCACTTCAAACCCCTCAGATTGTTTTTCAGAGTCCATAGTCTCTCATGGTTCACCTCCCCTTCCAATTTCCCCCAACTCCCTTCTCCTCTCTAACTCCCCATGTCCTCCATGCTATTTGTTATGCTCCACAAATAAGTGAAACCATATGATAATTGACTCTGTCTGCTTGACTTATTTCACTCAGCATAATCTCTTCCAGTCCCATCCATGTTGCTACAAAAGTTGGGTATTCATCCTTTCTGATGGAGACATGATTTTGTTTCATTTGTCTTTGGAGACGTGTCTTAAAAGAGGTTACTGTAGCCGATGTTGAAGAAGTTACAGCCTATGTTCTCAAGGATTCTGATGGATTCATGTTGCACTACTAGGTATTTGCCCCAAAGATACAGATGTAGTGAAAAGAAGGGGCATCTGCACCCCAATGTTCTAGCAGCAATGTCCACAATAGCCAAACTGTGGAAGGAGCCAAGATGCTGTTTAACAGATGAATGGATAAAGAAGATATGGTACATATACACAATGGAATATTATTCAGCCATCAGAAAGGATGAATGCTCACCATTTGCATCAACATGGATGGAGTTGGAGGTGACTGTGTTAAGTGAAGTAAGTCAAGTAGAGAAAGAAAATTATCATATGTTTTCACTCATATGTGGAACATAAGCAATAGCACAGAGGACCATATAGGAAGGGAGGGAAATCCAAAGAGGGAGAAATCAGAGAGGGAGATGAACCATGAGAGACTATGGACCCCGAAAAATAATCTGGCAGTTTCAGAGGGGAGGGGACATGGGAGGGGGTAACAGGGTGATGGGTAATGAAGAGGGCATAGGCTGTGATGAGCACTGGGTGTTATACTTAACTAACGAAGCACTGAACACTACATCAAAAACTAATTATGTACTATACAGTGGCTAACTGAATACAAAAAGAAAGAAAGAAAGAAAGAAAGACAAATTATTGGTTAATGAGGATGATACATATTTTCTCTTGCATGGCCCTGACATATATTTCCCTTTCCCCACTCAGTAGCTTGGCAGAGATTCTCAAAATCTTTCACTGATACCTTCAACATTGGACTGTGAACTCCCTCTACACCCCCTTTTATCAACACATCTACTTCCCCTTCATCAAGGAGTTTCACAGTTAGAGAACCATCTATTTTTCTCTGTACCCCTCTCAATTTCTCTATAAATATATACACTAGTATGTGAAATGGACCCTTCCCCTAGAGCACTTTCCATTATCCATCAAGTTGTCTGTAGCCTAAACATTCCTTGTGCAAAATGAGAGCTCAGAATATTAAATGTGTTCTG
Source organism: Mustela lutreola (assembly GCF_030435805.1). Classification (NCBI taxonomy): domain Eukaryota; kingdom Metazoa; phylum Chordata; class Mammalia; order Carnivora; family Mustelidae; genus Mustela; species Mustela lutreola. The sequence goes on along the minus strand of NC_081297.1, from coordinate 31,318,949 downwards.
CTTCTACTCTGCTTGTGAGTTTTATTCAATAAATACTATTGTAGTATAACAACATAAATTGAATACTTAGTTGTATATATCTGGATATTTTAAATTTGGAAAACAGATTGATCCACCAAGAAGGTAGAAAATAAACTCACTGAAAGCCTCACATAGGACAAACTATTGGGTTGGAATGGACTATTTCTCAGTGATGATGTTATATACCATCACAAAATCCCCAGAGAAGCAAATTACTTAGCCAAACTAGAATGACTAGAGCCCAGGTAGCCTCAGAGAAAAGGGATACCACAACCTCCAAGTAGGTAGGATAGCTGCATTCCATAGACCACTAAAGCCCTGAACTTGGAAGATTTCCTAGAAATACTGGAGTAAGGAGGAGTACAAGATGGTGGAGGAATAAGAGACCCAAATTTCACCTGGTCCCAGGAATTCAGCTAGATAACTAAAAAACCATTCTAAACACCTACTAACTCAACTGGAAAATGAAGAATAGCAGCAACTCTATGAACAGAAAGGCAACCACTTTCTGGAAGGTAGGATGTGTGAAGAAATAAATCTGAGGTGACATATGGGAAGACAAACTACAGAGGGAGGCAGGCTCTGTCAGCCGGCTATAAGCAAGTGACAGAGTAGCAGAGCACAAAGTCAGAACTTTTAGAAGTCTTCTCTGGTGAGGGACATCACTCTGGTAGCTAAGAGGGTGATGGAACCCTCACTGGTCTCAGGATCCCTGGGGTTACAGGAAGACAGGGGTGCCCAAGTACATCAAAGCTCCCAGGTAACAGAGCAGGCAATCTGGCTGCAAACAGTGAGGCCAGGATTGGGCTCACAGCTCAGGACTGTCATAAACTGTGATCCATGGCACAGGAGGGCCACTGCTCTTCGAGCAGGGGACAACAAGTAGCAGATCCAGGAAGACCCCTCTTCCTGCCCCAGGGAAGACCAGTATAGGAGTGCTCCACAGAAATTTGCTAGGTTTGGAACCTCCAAATAGGGCCATTCGACAGAGATAGCAATGCTTGGTCACAGGCCAGATGAGCACAGAGTGTGGCCAGAGACCAGAGAGACATAAGTAATTGACTGCTTTTCTCTGGGCATGCATTGAGGAGTGGAGTACCCAGCTCTCTGCTCCTGTATGCCCCATGGTGAGGGACTGGGAAGCCACCATTTTCATTCTCATCCTTCAAAACTGTGCAGAAAGCCTTCAGGGGAAAAAAACTAAAGAAAGCAAACTGGAGCAGATTACTGAGCTTGGCCCCAGGAATGGCAGTGCAATTCCGCCAAGGGCAAAGACATTTGAGAATCGATGCAACTGGCCCCTCCCCCAAAAGATCAACAAAAACAACCAGCCAAGATCAAGTTTACCTATCAATGAGAACTGCAAAACTCCAGCACAAGGGGAGTATATCACATAGAATTAATGGCTTCTTTCCCCATGATACTTTGGTCATTCAAATTTAATTTCTTAATTTAATTTTTTAAATTATTCTTTTCTTTTTCAACCAACTTATCAATTCCTTTTTCAAAAATCTTTTAAAATTTTCTTTATTAGAGTCATATTTTAGCCCTTCATTGTATTTAACCTTACTTTTTGAGCATGTATGTTTTTCTTTCTTAAAAATTTTGGGAAGTACTTTCTCCTAACAGATCAAAATACACCCAAAATCTAGGGTATGGCTCTGTTCTATTCACCAGCCTGATCATATTCTTTTTGTTTGTTTGTTTGTTTGTTTTTTTAATTGTTAAATTTTATAAACATATATGTTTATCCCGAGGGGTACAGGTCTGTGAAGCGCCAGGTTTACACACTTCACAGCACTCACCAAAGCACATACCCTCCCCAATGTCCATAACCCCACCCCCCTTCTCCCAACCCCCCTCCCCCCAGCAAGCCTCAGTTTGTTTTGTGAGATTAAGAGTCACTTATGGTTTGTCTCCCTCCCAATCCCATCTTGTTTCATTGATTCTTCTCCTACCCACTTAAGCCCCCATGTTGCATCACCACTTCCTCATATCAGGGAGATCATATGATAGTTGTCTTTCTCTGCTTGACTTATCTCGCTAAGCATGATACACTCTACTTCCATGTTGTTGCAAATGGCAAGATTTCATTTCTTTTGATGGCTGCATAGTATTCCATTGTGTATATATACCATATCTTCTTGATCCATTCATCTGTTGATGGACATCTAGGTTCTTTCCATAGTTTGGCTATTGTGGACATTGCTGCTATAAACATTCAAGTGCACGTGCCCCTTTGGAACACTACGTTTGTATCTTTAGGGTAAATACCCAGTAGTGGAATTGCTGGGTCATAGGGCAGTTCTATTTTCAACATTTTGAGGAACCTCCATGCTGTTTTCCAGAGTGGTTACACCAGCTTGCGTTCCCACCAACAGTGTAGGAGGGTTCCCCTTTCTCCGCATCCTCGCCAGCATCTGTCATTTCCTGACTTGTTGATTTTAGCCATTCTGACTGGTGTGAGGTGGTATCTCATTGTGGTTTTGATTTGTATTTCCCTGATGCCAAGTGATATGGAGCACTTTTTCATGTGTCTCTTGGCCATCTGGATGTCTTCTTGCAGAAATGTCTGTTCATGTCCTCTGCCCATTTCTTGATTGGATTATTTGTTCTTTGGGTGTTGAGTTTGCTAAGTTCTTTATAGATTCTGGACACTAGTCCTTTATCTGATATGTCGTTTGCAAATATCTTCTCCCATTCTGTCAGTTGTCTTTTGATTTTATTAACTGTTTCCTTTGCTGTGCAAAAGCTTTTGATCTTGATGAAATCCCAATAGTTCATTTTTGCCCCTGCTTCCCTTGCCTTTGGCGATGTTCCTAGGAAGATGTTGCTGTGGCTGAGGTTGAAGAGGTTGCTGCCTGTGTTCTCCTCAAGGATTTTGATGGATTCCTTTCGCACATTGAGGTCCTTCATCCATTTTGAGTCTATTTTTGTGTGTGGTATAAGGAAATGGTCCAATTTCATATTTCTGCAAGTGGCTATCCAATTTTCCCAACACCATTTATTGAAGAGGCTGTCTTTTTTCCATTGGACATCCTTTCCTGCTTTGTCGAAGATGAGTTGACCATAGAGTTGAGGGTCTATTTCTGGGCTCTCTATTCTGTTCCATTGATCTATGTGTCTGTTTTTGTGCCAGTACCATGCTATCTTGATGATGACAGCTTTGTGATAGAGCGTGAAGTCCGGAATTGTGATGCCACCAACTTTGGCTTTCTTTTTCAATATCCCTTTGGCTATTCGAGGTCTTTTCTGGTTCCATATAAATTTTAGAATTATTTGTTCCATTTCTTTGAAAAAGATGGACGGAACCTTGATAGGAATTGCATTAAATGTGTAGACTGCTTTCGGTAGCATAGACATTTTCACAATATTTATTCTTCCAATCCAGGAGCATGGAACATTTTTCCATTTCTTTGTGTCTTCCTCAATTTCTTTCATGAGTACTTTATAGTTTTCTGAGTATAGATTCTGTGCCTCTTTGGTTAGGTTTATTCCTAGGTATCTTATGGTTTGGGGTGCAATTGTAAATGGGATTGACTCCTTAATTTCTCTTTTTTCTGTCTTGTTGTTGGTGTAGAGAAATGCAACTAATTTCTGTGCATTGATTTTATATCCTGAAACTTTACTGAATTCCTGTACAAGTTCTAGCAGTTTTGGAGTGGGGTCTTTTGGGTTTTCCACATATAGTATCATATCATGTGTGAAGAGTGATAATTTGACTTCTTCTTTACCAATTTGGATGCCTTTAATTTCCTTTTGTTGTCTGATTGGTGAGGCGAGGACTTTTAGTACTATGTTGAATAGCAGTGGTGATAATGGACATCCCTGCCGTGTTCCTGACCTTAGCGGAAAAGCTTTCAGTTTTTCTCCATTGAGAATGATATTTGCGGTGGGTTTTTCATAGATGGCTTTGATGATATTGAGGTATGTGCCCTCTATCCCTACACTTTGAAGAGTTTTGGTCAGGAAGGGATGCTGTACTTTGTCAAATGCTTTTTCAGCATCTATTGAGAGTATCATATGGTTCTTGTTCTTTCTTTTATTGATGTGTTGTATCACATTGACTGTTTGCGGATGTTGAACCAACCTTGCAGCCCTGGAATAAATCTCACTTGATCGTGGTGAATAATCCTTTTAATGTACTGTTGAATCCTATTGGCTAGTATTTTGGTGAGAATTTTCGCATCTGTGTTCATCAAGGATATTGGTCTATAGCTCTCTCTTTTGATGGGATCCTTGTCTGGTTTTGGGACCAAGGTGATGCTGGCCTCATAAAATGAGTTTGGAAGCCTTCCTTCCATTTCTATTTTTTGGAACAGTTTCAGGAATTAGTTCTTCTTTAAATGTTTGGTAGAATTCCCCTGGGAAGCCATCTGGCCCTGGGTTTTTGTTTGTTTGGAGATTTTTAATGACTGTTTCAATCTCCTTACTGGTTTTGGGTCTGTTCAGGTTTTCTATTTCTTCCTGGTTCAGCTGTGGTAGTTTATATGTTTCGAGGAATGCATCCATTTCTCTCAGATTGTCAAATTTGTTGGCGTAGAGTTGCTCATAGTATGTTCTTATAATAGTTTGTATTACTTTGGTGTTAGTTGTGATCTCACCTCTTTCATTCATGATTTATTTGGGTCCTTTCTCTTTTCTTTTTGATAAGTCTGGCCAGGGGGTTATCAATTTTATTAATTCTTTCAAAGAACCAGCTCCTAGTTTCGTTGATTTGGTCTTTTGTTTTTTTGGTTTCTATTTCATTGATTTCTGCTCTGATCTTTATGATTTCTCTTCTCCTGCTGAGCTTAGGGTTTCTTTCTTGTTCTTTCTGCAGCTCCTTTAGGTGTATAGTTAGGTTGTGTTCCTGAGACCTTTCTTGTTTCTTTTTTTTTTTTAAATTTTTATTTATTTATTTTTTATATACTGGTTAGACAGAGATCACAAGTAGACAGAGAGGTAGGCAGAGAGGGAGGAGGAAGCAGGCTCCCTGCTGAGCAGAGACCCTGATGTGGGGCTCGATCCCAGGACACTGAGATTATGACCTGAGCTGATGGCAGAGGCTTAACCCACTGAGCCACCCAGGTGCCCCACCTTTCTTGTTTCTTGAAAAAGGCTTGTACCACTATATATTTTCCTCTCAGGACTGCCGTTGTTGTGTCCCACAGATTTTGAACCATTGTATTTTCATTATCATTTGTTTCCATGATTTTTTTCAATTCTTCTTTAATTTCCCGGTTGACCCATTCATTCTTTAGAAGGATGCTGTTTAGTCTCCATGTATTTGGGTTCTTCCAAACTTCCTCTTGTGGTTGAGTTCTAGCTTCAGAGCACTGTGGTCTGACAATACACAGGGAATGATCCCAATCTTTTGAACCGGTTGAGTCCTGATTTAGGACCGAGGATGTGATCTATTCTGGAGAATGTCCCATGTGCACTAGAGAAGAATGTGTATTCTTTTGCTTTGGAATGATATGTTCTGAATATATCTGTGATGTCCATCTGGTCCAGTGTGTCGTTTAAGGCCTTTATTTCCTTGCTGATCTTTTGCTTGGATGATCTGTCCATTTCAGTGAGGGGAGTATTAAAGTCCCCTACTATTATTGTATTATTGTTGATGTGTTTCTTTGATTTTGTTATTAATTGGTTTATATAGTTTGCTGCTCCCACGTTGGGGACATAGATATTTAAAACTGTTAGATCTTCTTGTTGGACAGACCCTTTGAGTATGATATAGTGTCCTTCCTCATCTCTTATTATAGTCTTTGGCTTAAAATCTAATTGATCTGATATAAGGATTGCCACTCCTGCTTTCTTCTGATGTCCGTTAGCATGGTAAATTCTTTTCCACCCCCTCACTTTAAATCTGGAGGTGTCTTCAGGCTTAAAATGAGTTTCTTGGAGGCAACATATAGATGGGTTTTGTTTTTTTATCCATTCTGATACCCTGTGTCTTTTGACAGGGGCATTTAGCCCATTAACATTCAGGGTAACTATTGAGAGATATGAATTTAGCGCCATTGTATTGCCTGTAAGGTGACTGTTACTGTATATGGTCTCTGTTCCTTTCTGATCTACCACTTGTAGGCTCTCTCTTTGCTTAGAGGACCCCTTTCAAGATTTCCTGTAGAGCTGGTTTGGTGTTTGCAAATTCTTTCAGTTTTTGTTTATCCTGGAAGCTTTTAATCTCTCCTTCTATTTTCAATGATAGCCTAGCTGGATATAGTATTCTTGGCTGCATGTTTTTCTCCTTTAGTGCTCTGAAAATATCATGCCAGCTCTTTCTGGCCTGCCAGGTCTCTGTGGATAAGTCTGCTGCCAGTCTAATATTTTTACCATTGTATGTTACAGACTTCTTTTCCCGGGCTGCTTTCAGGATTTTCTCTTTGTCACTAAGACTTGTAAATTTTACTATTAGGTGACGGGGTGTGGGCTTATTCTTATTGATTTTGAGGGGTGTTCTCTGAACCTCCTGAATTTTGATGCTTGTTATCTTTGCCATATTGGGGAAATTCTCCCCAATAATTCTCTCCAGTATACCTTCTGCTCCCCTCTCTCTTTCTTCTCCTTCTGGAATCCCAATTATTCTAATGTTGTTTCGACTTATGGTGTCACTTATCTCTCGAATTCTCCCCTCGTGGTCCAGTAGCTGTTTGTCCCTCTTTTGCTCAGCTTCTTTATTCTCTGTCATTTGGTTTTCTATATCACTAATTTTTTCTTCTGCCTCGTTTATCTTAGCAGTGAGAGCCTCCATTTTTTATTGCACCTCATTATTAGCTTTTTTTATTTCAACTTGGTTAGATTTTAGTTCTTTTATTTCTCCAGAAAGGGCTTTATATCTCCCGAGAGGGTTTCTCTAATATCTTCCATGCCTTTTTCGAGCCCGGCTAGAACCTTGAGAATTGTCATTCTGAACTCTAGATCTGACATATTACCAATGTCTGTATTGATTAGGTCCCTAGACTTTGGTACTGTCTCTTGTTCTTTTTTTTGTGGTGAATTTTTCCGCCTTGTCATTTTGTCTAGATAAGAGTATATGAAAGAGCAAGTAAAATACTAAAAGGGTGGCAAAGACCCCAGGAAAATATGCTTTAACGAAATCAGAAGAGATCTCAAATCGTGAGGGGGGAGGAAGGGGATAAAAAGAGGTTCAAAAAGAAAGAAAGAAAAAAAAAGAATTAAAAAAAAGAAAATGAATAAAGAAAAATATAAAAAAGAAAAATATATATATTAGATAAACTAGTTAAAAAACGTAAAAAAGAAAAGGGTGAAAGTTTAAAAAAATTTTTAGCAGAAGAAGAGAAAAAAAATGAAAAAAAAAAATTAAATTAACTACAAGACTAAAAAAATCACCGGGAGAAAGCCATGAGTTCCATGCTCTGCTTTCTCCTCCTCTGGAATTCTACTGTTCTCCTTGGTATTGAAACCACACTCTTTGGTAGGTGAACTTGGTCTTGGCTGAATTTCTTGTTGATCTTCTGGGGGAGGGGCCTGTTGTAGTGATTCTCAAGTGTCCTTGCCCCAGGCGGAATTGCACAGCCTTTACCAGGAGCCCGGCTGAGTAATCTGCTCATGTTTGCTTTCATAAGCTTTTGTTCCCTGAGTGCTTTCTGTAGAGTTCTGGAGGACGGGAATACAAACGGCGGCCTCCTGGTCTCCGGCCCCGAGGAGCCGAGAGCCCGGGGCCCCAGTCCTCAGTGTGCCCTCAGAGAACAGCCCCCAGTTACTCCTGTCTGCCTGACCTCCGGCCGCGCTCCGAGCCCACATAGCCCGCGGCTGGTTCAAGGTAACCCCGAGCTGTGAGCTCACTGTCGGCTCTGTCTCTGTAGCCGGCTTCCCCATTCCAATACCCAGAAGCTCTGCGACACTCAGACACCCCCGATCCCTCTGTGACCCTGCGGGACCTGAGGCCATGCTGACCCCGTGTGGGCTTTGCCCCGGTTTAGCCTCTGGAGCGATGTCCCTCAGCGGAACAGACTTTTAGAAGTCCTGATTTTGTGCTCCGTTGCTCCGCTGCTTGCCGGGAGCTGGCCCTTCCCCCTGGGGTCTATCTTCCCGTCGCTTTGGATTCACTTCTCCCCCAGTCCTACCTTTCAGAAAGTGGTTGTTTTTCTGTTTCCAGAATTGCTGCTCTTCTTCTCTTTGATCTTCTGATGGATTTGCAAGTGTTTGCAATCTTTAGATAAGCTATCTAGCTGATCTCCTGCTAGCTGAAGTAGTCTCAGCCTGGTACTTCTCCGCCATCTTGACTCCTCTGTTTTTTCTTTTTTCTTTTCACTCCAGTTTTGGGTCTCTTCTTATTTGTTTAGTCTATATTTCTTTGGTGATTTGTTTAGTGTATATTTATATTTAATATATATTTATATTTATATAAGTATATATAATTATATATACTTATATGTAAGTATATTTATATCTCTTATTATTATAACTATATTAAATTAATATTTCTTATTATATTCTATTTCTTCTGATTTGTTTAGTTTATATTTAGCATATAGTGTATATATAAAAACTTTTAGCATTTTGTTCTCTCATTCATCTATTATTTTCTCAAAAAAATGACAAAATGGAAAAACCCAACTCAATAAAAAGAACAAGAGGCAGCACTGACTTTAGGGACCTAATCAATATGAACATTAGTAAGATGTCAGAACTAGAGTTCAGAGTAATGATTATAAAAATACTAACTGGACTTGAAAAAAGCACAGAATCCCTTTCTGGAGATATAAAATCTAACCAAGTCAAAATTTAAAAGGATATTAATGAGGTACAATAAAAAAATGGAGGCTCTAACTGCTAGGATAAATGGGGCAGAAAACAGAATTAGTGAAATAGAAGACCAAAAGATGGAGAATAAAGAAGCTGAGAAAAATAGAGAAACAACTACTAGATCATGAGGGGAGAATTTGAGAGATAAGTGATACCATAAAGAAAAACAATATTAGAATAATTGGAATCCCAGAAAAAGAAGTGGGGGGGAGGTATATTGGAACAAATTATAGGAGAGAACTTCCCTAATTTGGGGAAGAAAACACGCATCAAAATACAGGAGGCACAGAGAACCCCCCTCAAAAACAACAAAAAATACGTCAACGTCCCAACATCTAATAGTAAAACTTAACAAATCTCAGAGACAAAGAGAAAAATCCTGACAGCTGAGTGGAACAAGAGGTCTAACCTACAATGGTAGAAATATTAGATTGGCAGCAGGCCTATATCCACAGAGATGTGGCGGGCCAGAAAGTACTGGCACGATATGTTCTGGGTACTAAATGAGAAAAATATGCAGCCAAGAATACTTTATCCAGACAGGCTGTCACTGAAAATAGGAGAGATAAAAAGCTTCCAAGACAAACAGAAATTAAAAGAATTTCCAATCACCAAACCAGCCCTACAAAACATATTAAAAGGAGTCCTCTAAGTAAAGAGAGAACCCAAAACTAACATAGACCAGAAAGAAACAGACAATACACAGTAGCAGTCACATTACAGGCAATACAATGGCACTAAATTCATAGTTTTCAATAGTTACCCTGAATGTAAAGGGGCAAAGTACCCCAATCAAAAGACTCAGGGTACTAGATTGGATAAAAAAGTAACACCCATTGATATGCTGTCTGCAAGAGACCCATTTTAGACCCAAAGACAACTCCAGATTTAAAGTGAGGGGATGGAGAACATTTATTATGGTAATGGGCATCAAAAGAAAGCTGGGGTGGCAATCCTTGTATTACACAAATTTGATTTTAAACCTAAAACTGTAATAAGAGATGAGGAAGAACACTGTTTCATACCTAAGCGTCTATCAAACAAGATCTAAAAATTGTAAATATTTATACCGCTAACAATGGGAGTAACCAATTACATAAACCAATTAATAATAAAATAAAAGAAACACATCAACATAATACAATAATACAATAATAGTAGGGGAATTTAAACCCCCCCTCATTGAAATGGACAGATCATCTAACCAAAAGATTAACAAGGAAATAAGGGCTTTAAATGACACACTGGATCAGATGGACTGATTCACAGATTTATTCAGAACATTCCTTCTGAAAGCTACAGAATACACATTCTTTTCTCCTGCACATGGAACATTCTCCAGAATAGATCACATCCTGGGTCACAAATCAGGTCTCAACTGGTACCATTCCCTGCATATTTTCAGACTACAATGCTTTGAAACTCAAACTTGATCAGAACAGGAAAGTTGGAAAGAACGCAGATACATTGAGGCTAGAGAGCAACCTAGTAAAGAATGAATGGGTCAATCAGAAATTGAAGAATTTCAAAATTCATGGAAACAAAGGAAAATGAAATTATGGCAGTTTAGAACCTTTGGGATCCAGCAAAAGAAGTCCTAAGAGGGAAATATATAGCCATCCAAGCCTCTCTCAAAAAAGTAGTAAAAACCCAAATGCACAACCCAGTCCTATACCTAAAGGAGCTGGAGAAAGAACAGCTAATAAAGCCTAAACCCAGCAGGATAAGAGAAATCATAAAGATCAGAGGGGAAACTAAAGAAATAGAAACCAAAAGTACAGAAAATATCAAGAAACAAGGAGCTGGTTCTTTGAAAGAATTAATAAGACTGATAAACTCCTGGCCAGAATTACCAAAAAGAAAGGGGAAGTAACACAAATAAAATCATGAATGAAAGAGGAGAGATCACAATCAACACTGAAGAAAATACAAACAATTATAAGAACATATTATAAGAAAATATATGCCAACAAATTAGACAATCTGGAAGAAATGGATGCATTCCTAGAGAGTACAAACTACCAAGACTGAACCAGAAAGAAATAAAAAACCTAAACAGACCTATCATGAGCAAGGAAATTGAAGCAGTCATCAAAATTCTGCCTACAAACAAAAGCCCACAGCCAGATGGCTTCCCAGGGGAATTCTACCAGACATTTAAAGAAGAATACCTATTCTCTCTCTCCAAAACACAGAAATGGAAGGAAAACTTCAAAACTCATTTTATGAGGCCAGCATGCTTGATCCCAAAAAGCCAGACAAAGACCCCACCAAAAAGGAGAACTACAGACCAATAACCCTGATGAGCATGGATGCAAAAATTCTCACCAAAATACTAACCAATAGAATCCAACAGTACATTAAAAGGATTATTCACCACAACCAAGTGGGATTTATTCCTGGGCTGCAAAGTTGTTTCAACATCCGCAAAATCAATCAATGTGATACAATACTTTAAGAAAGGGCAAGAACCATATGATCCTCTCAATAAATGCAAAAAAAGTATTTGACAAAGTACATCATCATTTCCTGATTAAACTCTCCACAGTGTAGGGATAGAGGAAACATAACTCAATATCATAAAAACCATCTATGAAAAACCCACAGCAGATACCATTCTCAAGGGGGGAAAACTGAGATCTTTTACCGTAAGGTCAGGAACATGGCAGGGATGTCTACTATCACCACTGCTGGATTAGAAGTCCTAGCCTCAGCAATCAAGACAACAAAAAGAAATAAAAAGCATCCAAATCGGCAAAAAGGAAGTCAAACTCTCACTCTTCACAGATGATATATGGTATTTTATGTGGAAAACACAGATTTTCCACAACAAAACTGCTAGAATTCATACAGGTAGTCAGTAAAGTGACAGGATATAAAATCAATGCACAGAAATCAGTTGTGTTTCTATACATCAGCAATGAGACAGAAGAAAGAAATTAAGGAGTTAATCCCTTTTACAATTGTACCCCAAACCATAAGATACATAGGAATAAATCTAACCAAGAGGCAGGAGATTTGTACTCAGAAAACTATAAAAAAAAATTACTCATTAAAAATTGAGGAAGACAGAAGGAAATGGAAAAATGTACCATGACCATGGATTAGAAAAGCAAATATTGTGAAGATGTCTATGCTACCTAGAGCAATCTATACATTCAATGCAACCCCTATCAAAATATCATCAACTTTCTTCAAAGAATGAAACAAATAATCCTATAATTTGTACAAAAACAAAAAAGACCCCAAATTGCTAGAGGAATGTTGAAAAATAAAAGCAAAGCTGGTAGTATCACAATTCCAGACTTAAAGCTCTATTAAAAAGCTGTAATCATCAGGACTGTATGGTACTGGTACAAAAACAGACACATAGATCAATGGAACAGAATACAGAACCCAGAGATGGACCCTCAACTCCATGGTCAACTAATCTTTGACAAAGCAGGAAAGCATATCCAATAGAAAAACGACAGTCTCTTCAACAACTGGTGTTGGGAAAATTGGACAGCCACATACAGAAGAATGAAACTGGACCATTTCCTTACACCATACACAAAATAGAATCAAAATGGTTGAAAGACCTAAATGTGAGACAGGAATCCATCAAAATCTTTGAGGAGAAGAGAGGCAGCATATGTTTGACCTCAGCTTCAGCAACTTCTTCCCAGGCACATCACCAAAGGCAAGGGAAGCAAGGAGATAAAATTTCTGAACAGCAAAGGAAACAGTCAACAAAATCAAAAGATAATCAACAGAATGGGAGAAGATATTTTCAAATATCAGATAAAGGGATAGTATCCAAAATCTATAAAGAACTTATCAAACTCAACACCCAAGGAACAAAATATCCAATCAAGAAATGGGTACAAGACATGAACAGATATTTCTGCAAAGAAGACATCCAAATGGCCAACAAACACATGAAAAAGTACTCCACATCACTTGGCATCAGGGAAATACAACTCAAAACCACAATGAGATACCACCTCACACCAGTAAGAATAGCTAAAATTAACAAATCTGGAAATGAAAGATACAAATGTATCTTGCTTTCACTACTTCTGTATCTTTGGGGTAAATACCCAGTAATGTAATTGCTGGGTTGTAGGGTAACTTTATTTTCAACTTTTTGAGGGACCTCCATACTGTTTTCCAGGTTGGCTATACCAGCTTGCATTAGCACCAACAGTGTAGGAGGGTTCCTCTTTCTCCACATCTTCATCAACATCTGTAATTTCCAATAGTTCATTTATACCCATGTTAAGCAAAATAAGTTAATTAGAGAAAGACAATTAGGGGCTCAGGGGCAAGATGGCAGAGAAATAGGAGACCCTGTTTCAACCAGTCCCCTAAAGTGAGCTAAATATCTACCAGAACACTCTGACCACCCATGAAATCAGCCCAAGATGTCAGATTATACACTTCTGGATCTCTACGGGGACAGAAGACATCAGTGGAGAGGCAAAGCAAAGTGGGAACACTCAGACTGATATCGGAAGTTAGAAAGGGGAGGAATCCAACAGAAGTGACCCATTGAAAAGTAACACCCCAATATGAAAGTGCCCAGTGGTTGCAGACCAGCATGAACTTGAGTTTGGTTAAAAACACTCAAAAAGAGCAAAAGATCTTAAGGGGCAACTGGTGGAATCAGGCAGTCACAGGTATGGTCCTAAGCCCATGGACCCAGGGCGGTCACCGCCCATGACCACCTGTGCCAAAGAGAGTCCGTCGGGGGCTCCATCTGTGGTCCCTGACTCTGTGGCTTTCTGGTGCTTGCACCACCACACAGGCTTGGTGCACTCCTGCCCATGCCTGCGACAGTCAAGCGGGAACACCAGTCAGGATCCTTCAGCCCACAGCCTTCTGTGAACTGTGTGACCACAGGGACTGAGTGCACTCCCCCCATACCTGAGAGAACCAGGCATGAACTCTGGCTAAGGTCCCTCAGCCTGGAGCCTTCCACGGCCTGTGCCTCTGCCTGGTGTGAGTGCACCGGGCATGGGGGTGGACCCCAGACAGCTGTCCTTGCAAGGGTAGTCACCCCAGTTCAGGCTTGCCTGGACCAATATCGCTCACAGTTTTAGTGGCACGGGAGTTTTCAGAGACAAGCAGGGGCCTCAGGAGACCACAGGTGAGCAACACCTGTGGGAGGCTGCAGTGTTCAGCAGAGTCTATACATTCTGGACCACTCAGAGGGGAGCAGACTGAAGCTTCTCTCTGAGGTGGAGGTCTGGGTGCAGACAGATTCTTTGCTCTGACCCTCCAAAAAAGCCACAAAAAGCTGCCAAAGAACAAAACCTGTAGAGACCAAAAGCCTGAAAAAACGGTTTCCACAGATCCCAGCCCCTTGAAAGGGGGCAAAGCAACTCAGCCCAAGCAGGACTGACTGAATAACAATGTGGCAGGCCCCTCCCCCAGAAGACAAGACAAAAGAACAAGAGGACAATAACCACAGAGTCCCTGTAAAACTGTAAAACCCCAACATCAGGGGAAAATAATATATTAAGTACCCAGTATTGCTCCAAAGCGTGTATATTTCATGGACAAACTTTTCTTTTTATTTTTTTAATTCATTCTCATAATTCTTGTTCTTTTAATTTTTTTTAACCTACTTACCATTATAACTAGAGGTTTAATACAACATATTCAATAATAATGTTTTTAACTTGAACTCTTTTCATGAATATACCTGTTTCTTTTTCTTTTATTTTTTATACATATAGATATAAGTTTCAAGGTAATCCTTTTTTCCTATTCAATACTACCCCTATACATGAACCACTTTTAATTTCCCTATATCTCTGGAAAGTTGAGTCCTTTAACAAAAATAACAAGATTCACCCAGCAAAAACCAAAATAACCTTTCTCACCCACATCTGTTAGTGTTTCTATGTATTTCTTTTTGTACTATATAATCTTATACTTTGTACTTTGTACTCTACAAGTCTTATTCTCTTATTCTGGTTGGGTTTTCTCCCTTTTTTCTCTTTTTTCTTTTTGGTGGTGACTTCCAATTGCTCTGAAACTTTCCAGGGTGCACCTTGCCTAGATCATGGCTGATATATTCAGCTATACATTCCCTCAACCACCTCTCACCAAAATAACAAGGAGGAGGAAAACCCAACAGAGAAAAAATTCAGAGACTTGTCCTCTGCCACAGAACTATTGGACATGGACATAAACAGCATGTTAGAAAGGGAATTCAGGGTAAAAAATTATTTAGGCAATGGCTAGGTTATAGAAAACCATGAGTGGCAACATAGAAAAACTCTAAGGTCAGAAGTGAGGGCTGATCTGACAGTACTAAAAAATACTATCAGTGAGATCCTATCTAATCTAAATACTCTAACAGCAAGGGTGACCAAGACAGAAGAGCAAATTAGTGATCTAGAAGACAAACTGATAGAAGGATCAGGAGGAGGTCTGGTGAGATTTATCCCTGGGATGCAAGGGTGGTTCAACATTTGCAAATCAATCAATGTCACTCTTGGGTTCATTCTTCTTTAATAGAATCCCCCCCCCCCCTTAATATTTCTTGTAGTGCTGGCTTAGTGGTCAACATACTCTTTGAAACCTTGCCAGTCTTGGAAGCTCCTTCTCTCTCCAGGTAGAAAGAACCAAGATGCCCTTCAACAGATGAATGGATAAAGAAGATATGGTTCATATATGCAATGGAATATTAGGTCTCCCATCAGAAAGAATGAATACCCAACTTTTATATCAACATGAATGGGACTGGAGGAGATTATGTTGAATGAAGTAAGTCAAGCAGAGACAGTCAATTATCATATGGTTTCACTTACTTGTGGAATATAAGTAATAACATGGAGGACATCAGGCAAAGGAATGGAAAAGTGAATTGGGGGAAATCAGAGGAGGAGAGGAACCATGAGAGACTGTGGATTCTGAGAAAGTTTTGGAAGGGAGAGGGTGAGGGGACAGGTGAACCTGGTTGTGAGTATTAAGGAGGGCAGATATTGACTTATTTCACTCAGCATAATCTTTTCCAAGTCAAACAGAGAGCATCAATTATCATATGGTTTCACTTATTTGTGGAGCATAACAAATAGCATGGAGGACAAGGGGAGTTAGAGAGGAGAAGGGAGTTGGGCAAAATTGGAAGGGGAGGTGAACCATGAGAGACTATGGACTCTGAAAAACAATCTGAGGGGTTTGATGTGTCAGGGGCGTGGGAGGTTGAGGAAACCAGGTGGTGGGTATTATAGAGGGCACAGATTGCATGAAGCACTGGGTGTGGTACAAAAACAATGAACACTGTTATGCTGATAATAAATTTAAAAAAAAGGGAGGGCAGATATTGCGTTGAGCACTAGGTGTGGTGCATAAAGAATGAATCTTGGAACACTGAAAAAGTAAACTAAAATTTTAAAAATAAATAAATATATTCATGAAATCATAAAAATAAAGACAATTATCATATGATCTAACTGATATGTAGAATTTGAAAAACAAGGTAGAGGATCATAGGCTAAGGAAGAGAAAAATGAAACAAGAAGAAACCAGAGAGGGAGACAAACCATAAGAGACTCTTGATTTTGGGAAACAAACTGAGGGTTCCTGGAGTGGATGGGGATTGGAGGGATGGAGTGGCTGGATGATGGGCATGGGGAAGAGTATGTGCTATGGTAATCAGTGTAAATTGTGTAAGACTGATGAATCAAAGACCTGTACCCCTGAAACAAATAATATATTTTATGTTAATAATAATTTTAAAAAGAAATCTGGAGCAGATTTGCTACAAAAGAAAAATCTGGAAGCTTATAACTAGTCAGTTATAGCACCTTATTTCTAAAGGAAAGTTAAAGAGTCTAGGTCAGAAAAGCCTAGAGAAATTGTGACTGAGGGACACCTGGGTGGCTCAGCTGGTTAAGCGGCTGCCTTCGGCTCAGGTCATGATCCCAGCATCCTGGGATCGAGTCCCACATCGGGCTCCTTGCTCAGCAGGGAGCCTGCTTCTCCCTCTGCTTCTGCCTACCACTCTCTCTGCTTGTGCTCACTCTCGCTCCTTTCTCTCTCTGACAAATAAATAAAATCTTTAAAAAAAAAAAAAAAAAGAAAGAAAGAAATTGTGACTAAAAGTTAACAGGTCAATATTAAAGCCTAAAAAGGACTTAAGAAAACTGGATGGATAAGAGATTTTATGGTTGGACTCTCTTGCAATAGAAGGGATAAAAACTATCAGGCTGATACAAAATTTGAAATGATCTTAACAGCTACACAAGTAGAACAAACTGAGATGGAGCCATGTCCTTCCTGTCTCTACAGAGAGTGAGACATCAAGCATTCTAAATTTACTACTCAATCTTACACTGTATGTAAAAAGGAATTAATATAGCAGGACTGATATTTTTATCCTTAAATAGGCCTATTACAAAGTTGGCCCATGGCTGGCATCTAGGAAGTTGCCAGGGTTCCTACTATCCTTAGCAGGATAGTAGAAGAGCTCATTGTGCCCAAACTGCACAAACAATGTGGTTCATGCTGAACACCTGCTTTCCTCATGGGAATGTGGATTTTTGGTACGTGGTAGGAACCTGGTGTCTGTATGACCTGCCATCAGTAAAAAACCTGGGTACTAAGTTTCTAATGAGTTTACCTGGTAGACATCATTTCATGTACTGTCAGAAAGAGAGGACTCTTGGATGCTTATACCTAGTGTCTTCTAAACTTTGCTCCATATACCTTTTCCCTTTGCTGATTTTGCTTCGTATCCTTTTGCTATAATATCATGATAGTGGCTATGTGCTGAGCCCTTTAAGTAATTCTAGTAAATCACTGCACCTAGGGATGTACCTGATGATGGCCTGGATCCCAGGACATCAGGATTAGGACTGGATCATCAGGATTAACACAGTTGCCATCAGAAGTGGGATTCACTAAAATGGCCCCTGGACTCACTAAAATATGATGAAAGCACTGTTTGGGGAAAGGAGCTATGAAAGGTTGGGATGGAATACAATGAACTTTGGGTGGCTGTGGAGTCACCTATGTTATGAAATAGCAGCTGAGAGGTAAAAGTTATCTATGGAATTTGAAAATGATACATTCAGCCCCAAGAAAATTGGTCTGCTGGATCCCCTGGCTGCTTTTCTGGTGAAATGAGGGGAAAAGATGCAGCCTAGGTGATATTCCAGATTGTTGTTCTCCCTTCAAGTGGAAGGATAAAGCACCTAAAATTATCCAAATGTGGGCTTTGGAGGTACCAAAGGCTAGAAAAACTACTTTGTAGTTACTCTTTCCTCCAGGTAGAAGAGGAAAAGTTTCAATCAGTGCCTAGTGCCAAAACAAAGCTTTAAATAAATCAAAGGGGGGGAAAGGTGGAGGTAAGGCTTAAAGGGGAAAACTCTAGTCTTTTCTTCACCTAGATCTGCTACTGCTATAGCATCACTCTCTTCTTGAATTCCAGCTAGGATCTCCCTGCAGCTCTAATGTTAACCTTATAAATCATAAATGTATTGCTAGCATGAATTTGCAATGAGTAAAAAGAAGAATTTTTTAAATGGCTTTGTATTTTGTAGCTACTTCATATGGATATATGACAAAAATTGATGTGAAATGCTATAAGTTTTAATTTCATAAATGCTAGAGGGATCATCCTAATCAGGGGAAGCTGCAAAGAATAAGCGTTAATGGGATTTTGCTGCCAAGGGTGACTTTGAATTTAAATTCTTTGGATATTCCAAATGAAACAATGGGGCACTGGGTGGCTCAGTTAAGAATCTGTCTTAGGCTAAAGTCCTAATCCTGATGTCCTGGGATCCAGGCCATCATCAGGCTCCCCATTCAGTGGGGAGTCTTCTCCCGATCTCCCTGCTTGTCCTCTCTCTCTCTCTCAAAAAAAGAAAACCTTAACAAAAAAAACAAAACAAACAAAGAAACAAAAAGCCAGCACAACATGAACTGTTAGCAATTTGCACATATTCTAGTATATTGAAGACAGTGGTCAACACTGAAGAAGTACGCTTATTTTCTAGACACATCTCATTAATTTTAAATGACAACACAATCCAGGGCTCTGTTGTCCAAATAAATTTTGGGAAGGGGATCATTATTTGGACAATACCAAAAATAAATATTCTACATATTTTACAAGAAAATTTATTAGCTCTGCAGGCCCCAACCACAAAGGACTTTCTTCCTTAAGTACTGAAGACATCACATCTATACCTGTATCAACATAACTAATTTTAGTTATGTTGTATCAACATAACTGTATCAACATACAGCATCTGCATCAACATAACTAATTTTAAAAGGAAGCTCTTACATTAAGAAGCTATGGAAAAATTGCAGGCATCACAAAAACAAGTTTTAACTTTATATCTGCCATATTCTTTAGACTCACCAGATTATAGGTACATGACATGTAAACTAATTTTTGCTGAATAGAGATTTTGATAATACTTCAAATTATTTGTCAGTTCCTGGGATTTTGAAGTTCATTCCTTTTTCCCACTGCTAATTATCACGGGCTCTTGGCCTATTATTGGTCCTTACAGGGGCAAATTTTCTCCCTTTTCAAACAAACATTCCTGTCCCCATAATGGATCTTATCTAAATCAGTTTCATAAGGTGGTACAAGCCCAGAAAATTCTCTTGAAAAAGGAACTGACTTAACACATCCAATCAAGGGCCAATCCTGGTCCTTAGGACCTTGGTCAAATTAATAAAATATGTCTGTGCACTGGACACCAAACCATTGACTTAGTAAAACCCTTGCCTACAAGATATGCCACCTGACAGGAAAGTATGATTCATTGATCCAACAATTTCTCTCAAAAGTCATAAAATCTATTGAGATACTACATTTGTCCACCAGAATAATGGTAAGTTGTTAAGATCCCAAAGATTTGGACATTCTTCAAAATTAGGTGCATTTCAGGCACTTTTCATAGCCATAGAGTACACTCTTAGATTGAATTATACTTTTACAAACACTCAAGAGCCATTGCTGGGCCCAGTTGCATGGTCAGGCTATTAGGCCACCCAGGACAAAACTATTAAATACGCATACTTTTCTGAGACACCCCCTACCCAAGGAAATAGGTAGAGCAACTTAGTAACAAACTCAATCCTTTTTATTTTTTTTTCCATGCCCACAAGAAGGAACTAAAACCCAAACCTAAAAGGAAAATATCTGATATAAAAAGGTCAATCAAGAATGTATGATCTTCATGTCTATTATGGTCTTGGGCCCATCTCCAATCTATCCCACCATGAAGCAACTAGATGTTTAATAGGGAATTTATACAAAAGACAAAGAAGCCACTGTTGCCCATGAGCCTATTCTACTTGCCATCTAAGGCAGTCTCTTTAAAAACAACCTCCACAGTGCATGCTAATCCAGCTTCCCCTTGTTCATAAGTTATAGGCTGCCATACCCTGCAAGAGCCTCTCTGCATTGGTTGAACTCCAGTGTACTTTGGAACTAAAGAGTGAAATAAAAGATTATTTTAATAAATATTATATTCTCATTCTTTTTTTTTAAGATTTTATTTATTTATTTGACAGAGAACACAAGTAGGCAGAAAGGCAGGCAGAGAGAGAGGAGGAAGCAGGCTCCCTGCTGAGCAGAGAGCCCGATGCGGGACTCGATCCCAGGACCCTGAGATCATGACCTGAGCTGAAGGCAGCGGCTTAACCCACTGAGCCACCCAGGCGCCCAACCTCTCATTCTTTTTTTTTTTTTTTTTACTCCCTACTTTGATCTCCGTATATGAATGACAAAGCAGACTGTTTATGTAAAAGATGGACATTGTCTTTGCATCAGATTCTTTGGCAAACATCCTCTTCTAATCCTGCCGGTGACTTCTAAGAGAAAAATAGTAACTTTGGGGTCTCTGCTGAATTTATCACTCCAAAAACATGACACGCTGGCTCATCTCCAAGAAGGAATAACAGATCTCAGTTTTTCAGGGTGTGAACATGTCTGACCTTGGGAAATGTTTGGGGGGGGATATCAAGGGAGATAATGAATAAGTTTCTCTCTTACTGAAGACACTGTACATGTATTGTACAGATATTCCAAAACAGCCTTCTTTGGCAGTCCAGAAAGTAAAGCTTATAAGGTATGAATTTATTTATTTATGCTGGTTTTACACTTACACCTAACCCAGGGAGGAGGGGACCCAACTAGCAGCTTTCTCCCAGGTAATACTGTGATCAAGACAAGGCGTCAGCCAGAGCTAATGGAATGACCCATTAGTGAGACCCCCAGACCAAGAAGTAGACAGAGGAAAGACAAATCTCTGTTATGGCATGCCCTGGTAGTTCTCTCCATTCTCCCTTCTGGTGTTTTGGCAGAGCTGGCTCTGCCAAGACTGTTGAATGGAAAATAGCTCTCACTGACACCAGCTACATTAACATACAAAATGCCTACTCCTCCAGTAGCTTCCTTTTTCTAACAAGGCCATTGCCCAAGCAGGAATCTCTCACTGTTATGTGGTTAACTAGGTGCTCTCTAGTCCCTCCTAATTCCTCTATAATTTTGTAGGGTTATGTGACAAGCAAGTCCCCCTCAGGTGCACTTCCCATGGTGAATTCAATGTACTTCCCTGCAGAATAATGACAGCTCAGGAGTTATTACACTCTTCACTGTTTCTTAGTTTGTAAGGTTTCCTCTATAAAATCTAACTAATGTCTATAACTTGGGCCACAAGTAATATGTTTCTTGCACAACCATTAATTGAGGAAATTTAAAGTCTCCTTTAGGGTTTTCAAAAAGGTAAATCTCCATTTGTAGTATATTTTGTAAAAACTGGAAAGAGGCAAAAAATTGTTAACAGTTTTTTTAATTTCATAATTAAATAATCCCTTTTCTTGATACAGAATATCTTTCTTGACCACCAATCTAAATTAGCCTTCCCCGTGACTCCCTATCAGAAAGGTAGTCATATTCTCTTCATTTATTACTCTCTAAAATTATCTTGTTCATGTATTCTCAATTGTTTTTCTGCCTGTTTTCCCCACTATAATGTAAACATCACAAGAGAAGAAAACTTATTTGTGTTATTTATCAGTAAATCCCAATGTTCAAGAGATTACCTGGCATATGAAGCTGAGAACATATGAAGCTGATTGAGTTTAGGGAATAAATGAATGAATAAATTTAATAGCTAATCATCTAATCTATGCGGGAAATGGATATGTATTAATACACTTCCTCTTTTGTATGTTTTTGAGCTTAGAGTTGGGGGTGAGAGAATTGTAGAAAAAAAGATTTATAAAGAAGTAGGTTGGATGCATAACTTAAAACACCAAGAAACAGCTTACATTTTCATATCTAAAAAGTGTAAATTTCAATGCTATAAAATTAAGAAAAGCTAACACTACGTTTGATGTGAAACACTAAATTATTAATATCTATTGTGTCTGATTAAATACTTGCCACTCACTCATTCCCTAACCAAAACAAATCACTAAATGTTGTAAAGCGCCAAAAAAAATGTACTTTATTGTAATCAATACCATGTGTCTGTTCAGGTGGGATCTCCTTACTTCGCTCCCATCCACTCTCTGAAGGTTTGGGAGACTTTTCCAAAGTATTTCAGAAATTCTATTAGGATCTAAGAAGTAACCCAAAATGAAGTTTTATGAATAATATTGTGCCATGTGCTTAATAGTTTGATTTTTTAATATATTTAGCAATATTAAACCTATAGCTATTAAGGGAAATTCTATAAAATCTATCAAGCTACAACAACCTGATTCATGTCATATCTCCCTTTTATCCTCAGTTTAAACTAAAAAAAAAAAAAATTACTGGTCTTTTCCTGGTACACTGTGTAGATTCTAAACACCCTCGTTTTCGTTTCAACTGTTCAGTCCATCTGTAACACCTGTTCCTCATATTTCCCTGTTAAAATCCAACCCACCTATCTTTCTTAAATTAAATGCTGTTACACTTAGTCCAGCCAGGAACAACTTTTCCTTCTTTTTGATGCAACTTCTTGGTAACCTTTTATAGAATGCATCTTCTGCATATAAAATACTGCACTTATTTTCGCACGTTTTGTCTGCCTTACTAGAATATTTAATGTGTCCTATATTCCCTATCATCCTTAGTCCATTATTCCCCATCCAATCCTTGCATTTTCCTACCTCCCAATATTACTCATTAACTGTGACTTATCGGCCTAGTAGAATGGGGGTTGGCAAGAGTAGTAACTCGTGGTAACACTATCATAACCCATCTATGAGATTTTTCCAAAAACTCATAGAAAGTAACTGACACTACCTTATTCTATCTTCATAGAGGCTAGAAATTCTCTTTAAAATACTTTTGTTTAAGCCAATACTTCTACTTCCTGAAATTCAACAAATATACTGTATCAAGTTCAGCAGCAGCAACTAAATGTCCAATATTAAAACAGCTTCTATGAAAAGTTATTACTTCATAACAGTGACAAATTATTAGCTTTCCAGCATTTTCAAAGCCTATTACACTTCATGATGTTTTCACAGAAAAACTATAGTAGTGTCCCATGATTTACCATAATCCTAACATGAATATAAGAGTATCATGCTTTGTTTCTATTTCTATAGTTTATAACCTGGTTAATTTCCAATTGAAGTTGAAGATAATTACTAATACTTTTTATTACTTTTATTACTTAACTACTTATTACTTAATATTTTTCTCAAATGTTCATAATACTGACCAGATATAATTATAATGTGAAGTGATAAATGACAAGAACTCTACCCATAATAAGTTTGCAAAGCAACAAATAAATGTCTGTCTTCTCCTGAGATATTAAAAACATACTTTTAAAAATACAATCACTACAGATATTAAAATGGACCTTTTCAAAACTTCTAGCCCTTAATCACAACATTTATTACTTAATTCTTACTAATTCATCCTGGTCTGTAATAAGGAAATATTAGAAATAGTAATGAAGCAGAGAAATGCACATTCCTAGATAGTTCTTTCCTCTTCTCTGCGTGGCAATCAAAGTTAAAAAGTTTATATATTAAGCTATGTATAATTAAAGAATAAGTGCCTCATGTATACTGAATTCAAATTCTCAATAATTCAAGTGAATGACTGAAAGGAAACACTGCTGTAGTTTATTCTCACTGAAGATCAACCTAACTCTTATTAACAGAACTTACTGTTCCACTAATCTATCTGGTTCAGGCTTTCTGTTTCCTGACTGGTTTGTGAAAATGTCTGTGAATCATAACATCTTAATCAAACAGACTCACTTACTTATGAACCTGTAAGATTTAATTGGATAAATCAACAAACTTAATTATTTTATGTTCATGCATATGCATATATATAAAGTGATTAAGCAAAAATGAAATGCAAAAAAAAATTTAAGTTAGTTGTTTTATGTATTGAGGTCATGACTTCATGATGTAAGATATCCCACTCATAAGTATTTTCCTGAAGATAAATAAAAATTGTTTTCACACAAAAATCATTTTAAAAAAGGGTCGTCATATTTGGGGGTGCCTGAGTGGCTCAGTCAGTTAAGCATCTGCCTTGGGTTCAGGTCATGATCTCAGGGTCCTTCGATCAAATCCTCCAACCCCCAGTCTGGCTCCCTGCTCAGCAGGGAGTCTGCTTCTCCCTCTTCCTTTGTTCCTCCTCTCCATTTGTGTTCTCTCTCAAATAAATAAATAAAATCTTTAACAAGAAATGGATCATGTTCAGTTGCTCACTATCTGAAAATTTAATTGTTGCTCAGGATGGGGGGATGTTGGAGTTTGGAAAGTGGCTTTGTACCATACCTAGTCCTTAGTTAAATTTTTCACTTAAAATTTTCTATTTTCACAGCATCCAATCTGTTGATCTTTGACAACATCTAAAGTTTTAAACATTTTCTATTTAAAATTAGTTTTGAAGAGTACAATGTTTAAGCAAAAATACAAGTCAAGGAATCTTATGATACTGAATTTAGAAAGGCTATTTTGCCATTTAGGTATATAAAGCAATAAAGATTAGAAAAAGAATATTTTTTAATGTTTTACCTTTTGTCAAGTGGGCTTCCATTTGGGACATTTGAGATCTGTGATAAAAAATATTAAATTTAAATACACTAAGCATGTACAACAAATGTTTTTACTAAATTATCTAGAAAAATATTCAAAAACAGGCTTTTAAATATGATAATTTTATAAGATTAAGGTATCAAAAAAGCTAAGAAATGATCATACCTGGCACTGGAGGAAACACTGTAGAATATGAACTACTACCAAAATTATATTTCTTAATGAGTGCAAAGAGGGCTTTATATTGATAGTAAATAAACATTATTTTAAACATATGTACTACATAATTATTTAATTTTTTCAGTATTCTTTTTGAAGTATTTATAATTCAAATGCCAAGAGAATATACTAAAATAGTGGTATTAACACACAGTATACTTACATGATAGTATTTTTTTTAATTTAAAAAAATTGTAAAATTATATCGAGAATGCATGCTCAAATTATACTGAGGTGTGTGATCAAAAATAAAAGAAACCAATGACCTCAAGAGTATGATTTTATTAATAACTTATATCCCTTGGGAAGATAACATGTTTTTCTATAGCATAATGAGGATTCTAGATTTTATCCCAGGCCTGAATTTTACCTAACTCAGTTTCCTTCATACAGAGATTAGTTAGCTTTATCTTTACTCACCTGTGTCAAAGATTTCCGATGTTCAACAAACTAATTTTCTTTTCTTAAGGCACATTATCGGTCTATATCTCTAAGCTCCTCCTACAGTTAAATGTCATAAATTAATTATGAGAGAAAGTGGTGTGTACCACACTTCCAGCTGGGTCAGTGAAAACTGACTCATATTTGGTTTTCTATCTTCTTCTCTAGTAGCTGGATTTCTATGCCCA
Source organism: Mustela lutreola (assembly GCF_030435805.1). Lineage (NCBI taxonomy): Eukaryota > Metazoa > Chordata > Mammalia > Carnivora > Mustelidae > Mustela > Mustela lutreola. Next base: position 31,293,300 of record NC_081297.1, on the reverse strand, counting down.
ATGTGGCCCAGAACGTCAATGTCAAATGGCAAAAACTCCATATGCCAGTATACCTGAATGACTGTGTCGAGCAGGACTCCCTAACACAAACATAGACTCTGAACTTCCTGGAAATATTTACATGAGGAAATAATTTTCTATTGTATGTGAGCCATTACACGTTCTGGGCCTACAAGTGACAAGAGTTAGCCTATATGTTAAGAAATATAACACCATGGGTTTTCATATGGACTACACAGATAACTAGATATAACTGAAGGAAGATAAAACCTAATATTCACATAGTGCTTCATTATATTCAAAAGCATTTGATAAACACTATCTCATTTTACTCTACCATGTTTATAAAGTATTATCAAACTCCTATAACTAAGGGTTTCAGCTCCTGACATATAGGAATGATAATAGGTCTTACCCTAACCTCTAATTTAAAAAAAACTCCTATTCCAATAAGCAACTTTAAAAACAGATACAAAAACAAAGAAGAACTACTTCTCACATATGTCATTAAGATACACATATGACAGACCTTTTGTGTAATGTAACCTAATGTCCAGTAGTAAGACTTCTAAATATTTTTCTTTCACTCTTTTTAAATTTTAAGTTTGGATCACCAGTAGCACAGGGTGATAACCTGGTTTCCCTATGAAGCCAGGCCCAAGAATACTGGGAGCATACCACCTCATTTGAGAAAACCCTCTCTTGATATTAGAAATATCACAACTCCACAGCCAAACGAAGCATTGTAATGCCTAAGACAGTTATATCAGCAAAAAAAAAAAAAAAGAAAAGAAAAGAAATATATTTATAGTTATAATATATAGGTAAGACCTTATGAATTATAGGATCAATACAAAGCAGTTCTTTTCTTTCTGACCACTGAAGACCAAACTGCTTCACTTAGCATTCAATTCAATGGTTTTCACAATCAATCTACTTGAAGGTAGTCTCCAAAATAACTTCCAGTGATCCCTGTTTCATGGCATTCATGCCTGTTGTATTTCCCTCTGCTGTGTTTGGACTGGCCCTGGTGACTACTTCCACTTCTAATGAAATGGCAAAAGTGATAGGATATCACTTCTGAGAGTAGATTCTAGCTTCCTCCCTCCCTCCCTGATGCTTTCCCTCCTTTTCTCCCTGTTTCTGCCCTTGCTTCCATGTTGTAAGTGGCTTTATGGAAAGGGCCTCCCTGGCAAGGAACTGATGTCTCCAAGCAATATCCAGCAAATATCTGAGGCCCAACAAGAGTTATATGAGTATATACTGAGCCCAGAAGTATATCCTCCTCCAGTTAGGTGTTGAGACAAATGCAGCCAAGGCCGACATTGACACTGATAATCTGATTTTATGACTTCAACTACTGCCCAACTCTTGTTTTTCTTTAACAATTATAGTTCTGTGACTCAGATAGGATTAGATTCTTCGCCAGACTCCAGAACACCCATCCAGGACCTCAATTTTTGCACATTTTTAAGCCTTTGTTTTCACTCATGGCTGACTGATTGAGGATCCATTGGTGAGTTCAACTCCTAAACCACTGTTCTATGCAAATGTCCACTGAAGCTAGTAGGGACAGATTTTTATTCTTAAGATTCTGAGTATACTCCAAAATCTGGTTAGGTTAGCGATTCAAAGAGGCCCATGTACACAAAAGTTTATAGCAGCAATGTCCACAATAATCAAACTATGGAAAGAGCCAGCCTCCATTTGTAAGAGGCTAATCTCTAAAGAACATAAGCTATGCTTATGTCCCAGGTTTGAGTCCCAGGTTTTCTGTTTAAGTATAAAGGTACCATTAGTTAAGAACGTGGGAGCTTTTCAATTGATTGAAAACCTTTGAAACCTCTCTCTGCCCATTACTAATGCTTCTCCTTCCTCTTTTTATCACCTTCAATCTCTAGTAATGTTCTCTTGAATCCTTTCGTAGGTCCCTCCTTAACCACTAACCTCCCTCATCCTTCTGCCTACCCTGCCAGACTTTCCCTTTCCCACTTGAGTCCCTCAGTTCCCTATAGTCACTTAAACATTAAACCCCCATACTCCCTATGAAGAGACTCAACAGAGTCAGAGCACCAAAAGCAACCATTTCAGACTGAAATGAGAGAAAGATACTATTTGGAAAAAAAAAAAGAAATTTTTTTTTTTAAATTAGCATTCTGTTCACTTGATGAGGCAGATAGCCACTAGACCTCTTCTTGGTCACTCACCTTAAACTCAGTCCACATCTCCATGAGATTACATATCAAGGGGCGCCTGGGTGGCTCAGGGGATTAAGTCTCTGCCTTTGACTAAAGTCTTGATCTCAGGGTCCTGGGTCCCACACTGGGCTCTGTGCTCAGCAGGGAGCCTGCTTCCCCCTCCCCCTCTGCCTCTCTGCCTACTTGTGATCTCTCTTTTTCTGTCAAATAAATAAATAAATAAAATCTTTAAAAATAGAAATAAAAAATCAAAGCAAAAAAAGTCTCCTCCAGAAATATTGACAAACATGTAATCTCAGCTTATGTTAGTTGCCAGAAACACAATTCAAATAAAAATATAAAGTGAGCACTGGGTGTGGTGCAAAAACAATGAATACTGTTATGCTGAAAAGAAATAAAAAAATATTTTTAAAAATGGATTGCTTCAAAGTCACAGGATACAAAACTGATGCACAAAAGTCTACTGCATTTCTATACACTAATCATGAAGTGGCAGAAAGAGAAATCAAGGAAATCAATCCTGTTTACAATTGCATCAAAAACCATAAGATAGGGGCGCCTGGGTGGCCCAGAGGGTTAAAGCCTCTGAGTAAAATCTCGGGTCATAATCCCAGGGATCCCTGGGATCGAGCCCTGTGGCAGGCTCTCTGCTCAGTGGGGAGGCTGCTTCCCTTCCTCTTTCTCTACCTGCCTCTCTGCCTACTTGTGATCTCTGTCTGTTAAATAAATAAAATCTTAAAAAAAAAAAAAAAAGATATCTAGGAATAAACCTAACCAGGCAGGTAAAAGATCTGTATTCTGAAAACTATAAAAAAACGTATGAAAGAAATTGAGAAACACAAAAAGAAATGGGAAAACATTCCATGCTTATGGACTGGAAGAACAAATATTGTTCAAATGTATATGCCATCCAAAGCAATCTATACATTCAACATAATCCCTATGAAAATACCACCAGAATTTTTCAGAGAGCTGGAACAAACAATCCTAAAATCTGTAAAATCTGAAAAGACCCCAAATAGCTAGAGGGATGTTGAAAAAGAAAACCAAAGCTGGTGGCATCACAATGCCACACTTCAAGCTCTAGTACAAAGCTGTGATCATCAAGACAAAATGGTACTGGCACAGAAAGAGACACATAGATCAATGGACCAAAATAGAGAACGCGGAAATGGATCATCAACTCTACAGTCAGCTAATCTTTGACAAAGCAGGAAAGAATACCCAATGGAAAAAAGATAGTCTCTTAAAAAAAGGTGTTGGGGAAATTGGACAGCCACATGCAGAAGAATGAAATGGGACCATTTCCTTATATCATACTAAAAAATAAATTCAAAATGGATGAAAGACCTAAATGAGAGAAAGAAAACCATCAAAATCCTAGGGAAGAACACAGCTAGCAACTTTTCTGACCTCAGCCACAGAAACTTCTTCCTGAACACCTCTCCAAAGGCATGGGGGAAAAAAAGGAAAAATGAACTGTTAGGACTTCATCGGGATAAAAAGTCTCCTCACAGAGAAGGAAAAAAACGAACAAAACTAAAAGGTAACCTATGGAATGGGAGGAGATATTCACAAATGACATATCAGATAAAGGGCTACTATACAAACTCTATAAAGAACTTATCAAACTCACCACCCAAAAAACAAATAATCCAGTCAAGAAATGGGTAGAAGACATAAGTGGACATTTCTCCAAAGAAGAAACACAAATGGCTAACAGACACATGAAAAAATACTCAGTATCACTCAGCATCAGGGAAATACAAATCAAAATCACAATGAAACCACTTCACACCAGTCAGAATGGCTAAAGGAAACAACTCAGGAAGCAATCAGATGTTGCTGAGGATGTGGAGAAAGGGGAATCCTCTTACACAGTTAGTAGGAATGCAAACTCGTGCAGCCACTCTGGGAAACAGTATGGAGTTTCCTCAAAAAGTCAAAACCAGAACTACCCTACAAACCAGCAATTGAACTACTAAATATTTATCCAAAGGATACAAACATAGTGATTCAAAGTGGCCCATGTACCCAAAAGTTTATAGCAGCAATGTCCACAATAATCAAACTATGGAAAGAGCCCAGATATCCATTGACAGATGAATGGGTAAAGAAGATATGGTGTGTGTGTGTGTGTGTACACATTATATATATGTATGTGTGTGTACACACACACACACACATACACATATATAATGGAATATTATTCAGCCATCAAAAAGAATGAAATCTTGCTATCTGCGATAATGTGGATGGCACTAGAGGATATTAGGTGAAGCAAAATAAGTCAGAAAGACAAATACCATATGATTTCACTCATATGTGGAATTTAAGAAACAAAAAAGAGGAACATAGAGGAAGAGAAGGAAAAATAATACAATATAAAAACAGAAAAAAACAGAGGGAGGCAAACCAAAAGAGACTCTTAATTATATGGAAAAACTGAGGGTTGCTGGAGGGGAGATGTGTAGGGGTTAGGGTAGTTGAACAATAAGGAGGGTATTTGATGTAATGAGTAGTGGGTACTATATGCAAATGATGAATCACTAAATTCTATCCTGAAACTAATAATACACCATATGTCAAGTAAATTGAATTTAAATTTTAAAAATGAATTGCTTCATACATGCCAAACACAGCAGCTTAAAAAAAAAGAGGAATGAACCATATGTTTAATTGTTTAGCTCCTTTGCATCTGTGATATATGTGATACTTACCTGATTTATTAGCAAGAAAAATAGTAAAATGAGGACTAGCTTTGACTTCCGATATAATTTTCATGAGCAATTCAAGCATAATAGTTAAAAATAATTAAATAGATAAAAATGGAATAAAAGTTTAAAAGTAAACTTTTCAACAATAATTATATTTCATAACATAGCTACTTAAAAAGTTTTAAAAATATTTTTGGTAACGTGAAACTTTAAAAAGCTATACTAAGTTATATAATTGTCATTGATGAGCTAGATCATTTCCAAGTAAGATAAAATATTGAAACATTAATTGCCAAACACAAGTTGAATGGATTTTTAAAAGAAAAAGTGGTGCAAAAAGAATCTTAGGAAGGGAAATTTATGTATGACCAAGTTAGGTAATATTGGAATGGATTTATTTATATTTTTTAAGGCGCATTAATATCAAAAGTACATTAGTACAAAACTAGGATTCTATTTTGTCCCTGTTGAAAGGACAGTTTTCTTGGACTGATGATCTTCTCTTGGTAACAGATTATGAAAGGTTTTTCTTTATCTCTTCAGGCATCTGCCTAAAAAACAATAATCCGTGTTGTATCAAAATAATTTCCTGTACTTCATATTGTCCTTATCAAGTACTGAATCACTTAAGAAAATCAAATCTCAATATTGAAAAGCTACGGGTTTTTTTTTTAACAATCAAGTAACCTTCTATATTTACCTTTGAAATATTTTATTGTTACATTTGTTAAATAACTAAATAAACTGTGATCCTGTTTTGTCAAATATTCAGACCTTTTAATGTTTAGCAACATCCCCAAATCAAATGCTAAATGAAGTCTTTTGACCTCAAACTATTTTTAAAATTTCCCAGAGGGTCCCTGGAAAATCTCAAAAGGATGTCTTTCACCTTGTAAAAGAGAGGTTTAATTATATTTATGCAGTATATTAAACCATGTGGAAAATACTGTCAAATAAGATAAACCATCATAAGTTATGTATGTATGGCTACATGTTACTAATATAAGTATTCCAGAAATTGTCTGAAGTTCTTGAAAATTTTCAGTACCTTCACTGTCTGCTTATTATGTTAAAATATTTTATGTCATAGAAAAATATCCTTGTCAATTCCACTGCAATGAATTCTCAACAGATTTTTATCTTGACCATTCTGTCATTTATCATTCACAGACAGTTATTGTTTTACTTTCATTCTTTTCTGGAAGTGTTTATAATCAGCTACAGGTGAGAATGCACCATGATGATGGTACCACTTGAGTGACTTTGAGACCATGCTACTGGACTAATAAGAATTTCAGTAACTAATAAAGAAACTAATGGATTCATAAAACTGCTAACACAAGATCAAGTAGAACAAGAACTGAACTAATAAGAAAGGGCTGAATAAACTAATGAGGATGATTAATTTTTTCGATGACCCTTTGAAACATAGCTGCTTCCTGATTTTTTTTTTTTTCAGATTTAAGGAAATATTCTTCTCTATTGTCTTAAGCTATCTATAACTTGCAGCAGTTTGATAAAGTATACTTTGGGAACAAAGATTGAATTACTTTTTCTCTCTAATCTAAACCCTCTAAATTTGGAAACTCTTTTTAGTATTCTTATTTCTATGGCAACATAGTTATTTGCATAAGTAAAATAGGAATCTGTTCTCTATGAAACAGAACACAATTGGGAACATTGGTTATATTACCAAGAATTTGACTGCTGGGTCACATTTGAGAATGATGTAAAAAATCAGATATGGCCAGGCTGCCTTAAGGAACTAAGGTTGATTTTATGGAGCCAATAAAGCCTCCTTCAAAAATCTGCCCAGTATCTTTCTTATATGGTTTCTGACCATACAGATGAGCAAGGAAAGCTCCTTCCTGGCAGGCTCAGGAATCTCAGGATATCTTGGAGACCTCTAGAAAAGAGGAATTCATCCAAGTCTATAGATATTGTCTTGGAAGCCTGATTGAGAATCCTTGGCTTGGCTTCCTAGCCTCAAGAAGTTTCTAAAAGTCCAACCTGCAATTTCTTATGAAAAATTCCAGCAAAGCAAACACAAATGACCTATGTGGTCAGTTACTATTCTTGCTGCACTTGTATAAATGATCAAGTCAATTTTAATGAGAGGATTTATATTACAAATGAATCTTTCTTACTTTATCTTTGCTAGAACTGGTAAGGATCACAGATAAATTATGTTTAAATGAAAAACATACCATTGTGGGTGTTTAATTTTAGTCCTATTCATTGTTTTTAAGTCTTTATTATCCACCTATGAACTACACTAAAACCAGAACTCTAGTTTCCTCTACCTGGTTACAACTTTTCAAGTTAATGTTTCAATTTTTCTGCCTTTTGACTTAAAATCACTGAGAACAAGAACTGCCCTTTCCCTGAAGGTCTCCAAGCTGAAGCTGGAAGGCTCCATAAACTTCAAGAAAATCATCATGACAGATTCATGATAGATCATGAATGAGTAGCCTTATTGCCTGCTGATTGTGTGGGCCTCTTAGAAAGTTCACTGGAATACCCAATGCCATCTCCAAAGATATTCAAATCACAATATCTAGAAATCTTCTTGACTGGCCTCCCTCTAGATTCATAAACTGAGTTTTTAACTATTAATCTTTGTTTTTGCTTTCATAGAAACTTTTGCCATTACATGCTTGACTTCTAGCACCACCAAGCAAATAGCCTCTACCACCAAGCCCCAACAGATGATTCAGCTAGTCTGTAATGAACAAAAAGTGACCAAGTAAGAAATGGGCTTAAGAACATCACTTCTTTCTTTGAACATGATAGGGGGTTGATAAAGATTCTTTGCTTGACCAAACTTTTAGGTTCTTGAAACTTCCCCTAAGTCCATTTGTGCACTTCCTTTTAAAATCCAGGTTTAGTAAGAACCCTGGTAAGTCAATTTAGCAACAGTGCCCCATTCTCCATGATTGATCTTCCTTCCCCAGGTGATAGCTGATCACCTTTTAAAAAAATATATTGTTTAGTTAGTTAGTTATTTGACACACACAGAGAGAGAGAGAGAGAGAGAGAGAGCCCAGCAGAAGGAGTGGGAGAGGGAGAAGCAGGCTCCTACTGAGCAGGGAGCCTGACACAGGGCTAAATCCTAGGACCCTGGGATCACGACCTAAGCCAAAGACATTCACTTAACTGAGCCACACAGGTACCCCTATAGATGATCACTCTTGCCTATCATCAGCAAAGATCCTATTAGGGCAGTTCAGCAAGAATCTTCCTTTCACCCCCAATGTTGCCCTTAGTAATTTTTCATTGACCATCAACCTACTCTTTGGCTATAAATTTCTACTTCCCCATGGTGTACTAGGAATTGAACGCAGTTTTATACTGAGATCTCTTTTCTCCTACTTCAATAGACTTAAATAAAAACTGTTTTTACACCTGACTGCCTAGCTCTGACTTTTCTTTGATAACTGTCTGATTGCAACTTTGTGAAAGACCATGAACTAGAGGACCTAGCTAAACCTTCTTTTTGGATTTCTGACTCACAGATACTGTGAAATAATACATGTTTGTTGTCTAAGCCCCTAAGTTTTGGAGTAATTTATTACATACCAAAAGATAACACACGGGCCCCTGGGTGGCTCAATGGGTTAAAGCCTCTGCCTTCAGCTCAGGTCATGGTCTCAGTTCATTTTAGGACATGATGAATTCTAGCTGCTGTGGACCATTCTAGAAGGTAAATTAAGTTGTTTGAAAGATAATAGGCCTGGAAATTAGGTGATATCTGGGTTAGAGAAATAAGATTTATTTGGCACTGAAAGCCATAAAAGTACATAAGCGTGCTCTGAAAAAGAGAAAACTCAGAGAAACACCACAGTTAAAGAATGGACAGCACAAAACACAGTACCAGAAAAATATATAGGGAACAAAATAATTATTCTGTCTCTAAATCAAAATGCAGACTACATTAAAAAGAAATAAATGGTCAGGGGGAACCTGGGGGGCTCAGTGGGTTAAGGCTCTGCCTTTGGCTCAGGTCATGATCCCAGGGTCCTGGGATCAAGCTCCACATCAAGCTCCTTGCTCAGCAAAGAACTTGCTTCTCCCTCTCCCTTTGCCTACTACTCCCCCTGTTTATGCTTGCTCTCTTTGTCAAATAAGTAAATAAACAAATAAAGAAAAGAGAAGAAAAAGAAAAAAGAAAGGAAAAAGGAAAAGAAAAGAAAAAGAAATGGTTGCGGTGTCTGGGTGGCTCAGTCAGTTAAGCATCTGCCTTCTACACAGGTCATGATCCCAGGGTCCTGAGACTGAGTCCCACATTAGGCTCCCTGCTCAGTGAGGAGTCTGCTTCTCCTTCTCCATCTGCCCCTTGCCCTGCTACTGCTCACTCTCTCTCTCTCTCTCTCGTTCGCTCTCTCTCAAATAAATAAATAAATCCTTAAAAAAAAAAATCATCAAACATGATCAAATACTACTAAGAGAGTAAGTGGGATAAGAGTATAAAGCATCCTTCAGAATAAGATCAAGTAGATTTGTTGTGACCTTGGCAAAAATAGTTTTAATATAGTGCTTGGGGAAAAAAGATTAGAGTTAAATGGAGAATTACAATAAGAATATAGAGACAGTGAGTTTGAATAACTTCTAGTCCATCAAAAACTTCAGTAATGATTTCTGTTTCAAAAGCACCCAGTATTTAATAAGGATTGTTAAACTGAATAAATAAGAAGAGAGGTGTGTGTTAATCCATTTATAATACCACTGAAAGCAAAAATCACTTGCCCAGGTTGAAGATGACAAAGTTACCTGGTAAAATGCTTTGGATAATGAAGTTGCTCTTTCAAATTCATCTTACTCCTTATTTTTTTAAAGATTATTTATTAATTTATTTGGCAGAGAGAGAGAGAGAGATCACAAGTAGGCAGAGAGGCAGGCAGAAGGAAAGGGGGAAGCAGTCTCCCCACTGCGCAGAGTGCCCGATATGGGACTCGATCCCAGGATCCCAAGATCACAACCCAAGCCAAAGGCAGAGGCTTAACCCACTGAGCCATCCAGGTGCCCCCAAATTCATCTTACTTTTTAACTTAATGTTTTCTATTTAACTTGTCATATATAACAGTCTTATTTTGGATTTAGGGGGAAAATCCTGGGAAATAAAAAAACACTAAGCCTATTAACAAAGTTAGGTTTCAAATGCAGCCACAGAGAAAAGCAAGGAAGATATCCTGACGTGATTTTGAAGCCAGAAAGACCTCGGTCTGAAGTCTAATTCGACGTTACTATGATGCTGCATAGTTAATTTTTAGGCTCCAGTTTCATCTTCAAAATCAGGATGCTGATAGCTATCTTACTTATTTCTTACTGTGTAAATGATTAGCATCTATTACTTATTCTGTATATGACTAGCACATATACATAAACTCACCAGCATATTTTATAATGATAGAGAATATAAAGTGACCAGCACATTTTAAATTGTGTTGCCACACTTTATCTTTGCCTTAAGCCAGTTCACAGAAACCTGGATTTCTAAAAACTTTGCTTTTGTATTCAATCTAGCACAAAAAAAAACAAAAACCAAAAAAAACTCTACTAACCTTAATAATTTCCTTTTCACCAAGAGCAATTTTTTCATTTTTTATTTTTTCAAGAAGAAGCTGACACAATTTGCAATTAAAATTATATATAATGGGTTAAATATGCGTTGGGGATTAAGGAGCGCGCTTGTGATGAGCACCGGGTGTTACATGTAAGAGCTGAATCACTACATTGTATGCCTGATATTAACATTACACTGTATGTTAACTGGAATTTAAATAAAAACAAAAAATTATATTTAAAAAACATTAAAATAAGGAAAAATTACTGGGTGATGATAGTCTCCTTAAAAAAAGTTAGAGTATTGGCTTTTAATTTTACTTTATTATTATTATATGCTACTTTACTATGCTATCTCTACTACAAACTCTTATTCTGAAAACAAAAAGGAAGGACACTAAAGAATATAAAATACTATTAAAGAAATAAGAGACCTGATAAGACCTATCCTGCTAGAACAAGGACAAGCAAAATAATATTCTCAACCATTTTGCTTTACTTCTTTAACTCTTCCCATTACTTGTCAATAAAGTTGCTTATGTATACAGTGTTATTTTCTTCCAAGGCATAGATTAATAAATCTGAATGTTCAAGAAAGAGCTTCTGAATCCACTGTGTAACACAAACAAAAATACATTTTTTCAAGAAATTTTCCTCACAAATAGCTACCCTTGTAGTGAGCAAAGCATAACATACGTATTTAAACAAATCTCTGTGTTGTACACGAGAAACTAATACAGTGTGTGAACTGCACTAAGTAAAAAAATAAATTTAAAAATGTTTTCCCATGGTTTTGCATTTATATTTACTTTTATTAATTTATAGTAAAATATCTTTGGTCTAGGAACTCCTATTTTTTCTAGCTCTCAAATCTCAGGTGTTTATATCATCATTCAAAACCAATACATATCTAATTTATAAATTTGTATTGAAGAAAATGAATTGCTATAACTAAAGTTACCTTTAGCAAGACAAACAGTCTAAGCAAAGAAACAGGGCATAGAAATTTTTTTTAAATAATATATACAAATGAAGTAAACAACAATATAAAAGATAATCTTACAGCAAAGATCACTGTTTTTCTGTCTTCTACTCTTTTTCCGTAATTTCCTTACCTGTAGATGTTCTTGGAGTTTAGAACTTGTCTTTTGTCCACCTGAATCTGTAACTACTGATTTCTTTGTTCCTCTCTCCAATGGTATATCTTTTGAATCTTCAACTTTTATTTTACTAATACCCATTTCCATTTTTGTCTTGGTCTTCCCTTCACTTTTAAGTGATTCTTTCCCTTGATTTAGGAAATAGTCAAGTTGATGCTTAGCTCTTTCAGCTTCCTATTTTTAAAAAAGTAATGATTTATCAAGATTTATGTGTGACATTTTTGGTCAATATTACAACTTTCAAGAAGAAGACTATGTTCATGTCCACATTATTTCTCAGCTTTATTTTTACTAAATTGGAAGAAGCTAATTAAACCACTGATATAATCCAAAGTTTAATCCATAGGTTAAAATTAAAAACAGTGAAGAAACGCCTTCCACTTTGAGGGCTATTTTTATATCCCAGGAATATCCCCTATTATTTTTTTAAAGCTCTAATTATTATAGAGGCATAATAAAAGTGAATAAAAGATATACATCAAAAAAGGGGATAGAATGCAACCAGGGTAATTAATATGTATAATATCAAATAATTTTAAAAATGTGGAAAATAATTTATTTCTCCAGAATATAAGGTCTTTGCCACCTTTAATAATTTTTTATTTAGATCAACAAAAATAAAGTTCACAAATAATCTTACCACAAACAGAAAACTCACTGTTAACATTTGATATATATCCTTTCTCATTACTTCTAAATATAATCAGTGCATATATGTATTTTTAAAATTTTTATCTATACTATCCTACTATACATACATGATATGCTTTTTACTAAATAAAGTCATAGATATGTTCCAATGACAATAAATGTACATCTAAATCTGAATAGAAAATAGAAGTACATTTAATAGTATACTTTTATTTTGCAAATTTCTTACTAAGGACATATTGGTAATTTTAAAATATTGGTATTAAAATTTTTTATATTATACATACCTGTACAAAATCTCTGTACATTCTTTTCTTCTTTATGATAAACTTTAGTAACTGCAATGATTCACTGAAAAGCCTATGTTGTCCCAAAACTTTTGCTATATATTTTCTAGAGAAGTATTAATTCATGGTAATAAAATTATATAAAAGAGTACTTAGTTCAGGATATAGCCACAAATATTAGATATTTCTGCTCCAAAAATTTTTACTGAAATGGCAGGTAAAAAAAAAAATCTATTCCACTGTTATTTTAAAGTTGCATTTATCTGATAACTAGTGAGGTTGAATATATTCATATGCATTTATTGCCCTTATGTGTTTCTAAGTTATGACCTGCCTGTTTGTATCTATTTGGGGGAATATTTGGTGGAAGGGCATTCATATTTTTTATAGATTTGTAGAAGATCTTCATATAAAACATTCTGTTAAGAATTTGCATTTATGTTTATATCTCACAGATCTTTTATCATACAAAAGTTTTAAATTAATAATAACCAAATATATTGCAATATTCCTTTGCAGTATGATGCTTAGAAAATCTTGCTCTAGCCAAGACCATGTCTGTTACCCAGAGTTTCTTCTATAACATTTTCATACTCCATTTATTAATTTTGGATCTTAAATCATTCTGCAACCTATTTTGATATATGTCACAAACTATTGCATGAGAACTACTTATTCATAGCAGTTTATTTTTTGTGACTGTTTTGTCTTTCTATAAAAAAGTTTCAACAACTAAAACTGTAATATACTAAATTATTACATTCCTTTGAATCTGTCTCTGGATTTTTTTATTCAGCATTAAGTCCAGAACCACATTGCTTTAGTTATTATAGTGTAACATTACACATTATCTTTGAACCACCAAATCCTTATCATTCTTTTGTATTTTAACCAGTTTCTTATCTCAATATATCTTTTGTCTTCCTGATAATTGTCAAACTCAAAAATAATTCTGTTTATATCCAGAAATAAACTCCTTTAAATCTATATATCAATTTGGAAGATACTGAAAACTGAAATATTTATAATACTGAACCTTCAAAACCAAAAATATAAATTTCTATTTCTTCACTATTCATCTATATCCCTCAGTAAACTATGTTTTTCTTCATTAAAAAAATTATTTTTTGTTAAATATGCTTCTCTAGCATTATAAATAGAATCATCCCTACACACGAAAAAATGCTCAATATTGCTTGACATCAGGGAAAAACAAATCAAAACCACAAAGAGATACCACCTCATACCAGGCAGAATCGTTAAAATTAACAAGTCAGGAAACAAGAAATGTTAGCAAGGATACAGAGAAAGGGGAACTGTCTTACATCATTAGTTCAAGTTGGTGCAGCCTCTCTGGAAAATAGTATGGAGTTTCCTCAAAAAAGTTAAAAAAAAAAAAAAAAGAGCTACTCTAAAACCCAGCAATTGCACTACTAGGTATTTACCCAAAGGATACAAAGGTAGTGATCCCAAGGGGCACCTGCACCCCAATGTTTATAGCATCAATGTCCACAACCCAAACTATGAAAAGAACCCAGATGTCCATTGACAGATGAGTGGGTAGGAATATGTAGTATATATAGACAATGGAATATTGCCTAGTCATCAAAAAGGATGAAATCATACCATTTACAATGACATGGATGGAACTGGACGGTATTATGCTAAGTGAAATAAGTCAGTCAGAGGGGCGCCTGGGTGGCTCAGTGGGTTAAGCCACTGCCTTCGGCTCAGGTCGTGATCTCAGGGTCCTGGGGTCGAGCCCTGCATCGGGCTCTCTGCTCAGCAGGGAGCCTGCTTCCTTCTCTCTCTCTGCCTGCCTCTCTGCCTACTTGTGATCTCTCTGTGTCAAATAAATAAATAAAATCTTTAAAAAAAAAAAAGATTTAAAATTTAAGTCAGTCAGAGAAAGACAATTATCATATGGTTTCACTCATATATCATAGAGGAAGGGAGGGAAAAATAAAATAAGATGAAATCAGAGACAGACAAACCATAAGAGACTCTTAACTATGGGGAAAAAACTGATGGTTGTTGGAAGGGAAGTGGGTGGGGAGATGGGGTAAATGGGTGATAGGCGTTAAGGAGGCACTTGATGGAATGAGCACTGGGTGTTATATGCAACAGATGAATGATTAAAGTCTACATCTGTAAATAATGGTATACTATATATTAACTAAATGAATTTAAATAAAATAAGTAAAATAAATAAATAAGTAAATAAATAGAATCCTCTCCAATATTGTTTCTAAATGGTTGTTTTGGATAAAAAGGAAGGCTATTGCTTTTTTTTGCTTTTCTTTTAATTTTAACTTCAGTGTAGTTAATACACACTGTTACAAATGGTGATATACCATATATTACTCAGTGCCCATCAAGATAAGTGCATTTTTGTCTTGCTAATTTTGGCCATTCTAATTGGTGTAAAGTGATATCTCAATGTGGTTTTAATTTGAATCTCCCTGATGGCTAGTGATGATGAACATTTTTTCATGTGTCTGATAGCCATTTGTATGTCTTCATTGGAGAAGTGTCTGTTCATATCTTCTGCCCATTTTTTGAAGAGATTTTGCTGAGTAAAATAAGTCAAACAGAGAGAGTCAATTATCATATGGTTTCACTTATTTGTGGAGCATAACAAATAGCATGGAGGACATGGGGAGTTAGAGAGGAAGAGGGAGTTGGGGGAAAATGGAAGGGGAGGTGAACCATGAGAGACTATGGACTCTGAAAAACAATCTGAGGGGTTTGAAGTGGCGGGGAGGTGGGAGGTTGGAGTACCAGGTGATGGTTATTGTAGAGGGCACGGATTGCATGGAGCACTGGGTGTGGTGCAAAAATACTGAATACTGAATAATGAATATGCTGAAAATAAATAATAAATAAATTTAAAAAATAATAAAATTTTTAAAAATGGTTAAAAATTTAAAAAGAAAAGTGCATTCTTTTCTTAAATTTTAATTTGCACTTTTTTTTATGTTATGTTAGTCACCATATAGCACATCATTAGTTTTTGATATAGTGTTCTATGATTCGTTGTTTTCCTATAACACCCTGTGCTCCATGCAATCCATGCCCTCCTTAATACCCATCATCAGGCTCACCCCACCCCCCTCCCTGCTAAAACCCTGTTTGTTTCCCAGAGTCCATAATCCCTCATGGTTCATCTCCTACTCTGATTTCTCCCCCTTCATTTTTCCGTTCCTTCTCTTAATGCCCTCCATGCTATTCCTTATGTTTCACAAATAAGTGAAATCATGATAATTTACTTTCTCGGTTTGACTTATTTCACTTAGCATAATTTCCTCCAGTCCCATCCATGTTGATGCAAACTTGGGTATTCATTCTTTTTGATGGCTGAGTAATACTCCACTGTGTATATGGATCACATCTTCTTTACCCGTTTGTCTTTTGAAGGGCATCTTAGCTCTTTCCAGAGTTTGGCTACTGTGGGTATTGCTGCTGTGAACACTGGGATACACGTGGTAAGTGTACTCTTAACCCCTTTCAAATATTTCACCCATCTTCCCACCCACCTCACCTCTGGTAATCAAATGTTTGCTCTCTAAAGGTAAGAGTTTGTTTCTTCTTGTTTCTTGTTTCTCTCTCTCTCTCTTTTTTTTTCTTTTTTTAAAGTTGATTTGAGAGAGAGAGCACAAGTGGAGGGAAGAGGCAAAGGGAGAGTGAGAAGCAGGCTCCCCACTGAGTAGAGCCTGACATGGGTCTGAACACAGGGTCCTGGGATGAAGACCTGAGCTGAAGGCTCCTACTTAACTGACTGAGCCACCCAGATGTTCCTGTTTGTTTTGTTTCTTAAATTCCACATGTGAGTGAAATCATACAGTAACTGTCTTTGATGGCCTTATTTTGCTTAGCATTAGACTTTCTATTTCCATCCACATTGTTGTAAATGAAAAGATTGTGTTCTTGTTTATGGCTGAATAATATATATATATTTATACATAACATATATGTAACATATATTATGTAATATATATGAAACATACATATATACATAACATATATTATGTAACATATACATATGTAACACATATGAATATATAACATATATGTATATATATTATATAATATATATTATATAATATATATATAGAGAGAGAGATGTATCTGTAGATATCTCTCTCTATATATATATATATATAAAACATCTTCTTGATCAACGGACATTTGGGATGCTTCCATAGTTTGGCTATTGTAAATAATGCTACAATAAACATAGAGGTTCTCATATCCCTTTGAATTCCTGTTTTTGTATTCTTTGGTTAAAATACCCAGTAGTGTGATTCCTGGATCATACAGTAGTTCTATTTTTAATATTTTGAGGAACAGCAATACTGTCTTCCATAGTGGCTGCACCAGTTTGCATTCCCATCAACAGTGAGGGCACCAGGGTTCCATTTTCTACACATCTTCACCAATATTTGATGTATCTTGAGGTTCCATCCATGTCAATGCAAATGTTACATATTCATGCCTTCTGATGGCTGAGTAATATACCATTGTATATATGAACCACATCTTCTTTAGCCATTGAAGTACCTCTCGGCTCCTTCCACAGCTTAGCTATTGTGGACATTGTTGCTACAAACATTGGGGTGCAGGTACCCCTACAGATGACTACGTTTGTATCCGTTGGGTAAACATGTAGTAATGTAATTGCTGGGTCATAGGGTACCTCTATTTTTAATTTCTTGAGGAATCTCCATACTGTTTTCCAAAATGGCTGTACCACCTTGCATTCTCACCAACAGTGTAAGAGGGTCCCCTTTCTCCACATCCTCATCAACATTTGGTGTTTCCTGTCTTTTAATTTTTTGCCATTCTAACTGGTGTGAGTTGGTATCTCATTGTGGTTTTGATTTGTATTCCCTGATGGCCAGTGATGCTGAACATTTTTTCATGTGTCTGTTAGCCATTTGTATGTCTTCTTTGGAGAACTGTCTGTTCATGTCTTCTGCCCATTTCTTGACTGGATTACTTGATTTTGGGTGTTGAGTTCTTTATAGATCTTGGATATGAGCCCTTTAGCTGTAATGTCATTTGCATTCCCATTCCATGGGTCACCTCTTAGTTTTGTTGACTGTTCCTTTGCTGTGCAGAAGCTTTTCATCTTGAGGAAGTCCCAAAAGTTCATTTTTGCTTTTGTTTTCCTTGCCTTTAGAAACATGTCTTGCAAGAATTTGCTGTGGTCGATGTGGAAGAAGTTAATGCCTGTGTTCTCCTCCAGGATTTTGATGGATTCCTGTCTCACACTGAGGTCTTTCATCCATTTTGAGTTTATCTTTGTATATGTTGTAAGAGAATGGTCCAGTTTCATTCTTCTGCATGTGGCTGTCTAATTTTCCCAGCTCCATTTACTGAAGAAACTGTCTTTTTTTCCATTGGATGTTCTTTCCTGCTCTGTTGAAGATTAGTTGACCATAGAGTTGAGAGTTAATTGTCTTGCTGCATTTAAGATTTTTTTCTTTATCACTATATTTTGTAAATTTAATTATAATATGTCAGGGATGCCCGGGTGGCTCAGTGGGTTAAGCCGCTGCCTTCAGCTCAGGTCATGATCCTAGGTCCTGGGATCGAGTCCCACATCAGGCTCCTTGCTTGGCGGGGAGCCTGCTTCTTTCTCTGCCTCTGCCTGCCACTCTGCCTGCTTGTGCACACACTCTCTTTTTGACAAATAAATAAATAAAATATTTTTAAAAATATATATCTTGGTATCAGCCTTTTGTTGATTTTGATGGGAGTTTTCTATGTCTCCTAGATCTGTGTGTCTGTTTTCTTCCCTAGATTATTGAAGTTTTAAGTGATTATTTCTTCAAATACATTTTCTGTTCCAGTTTCTCTCATCTTCTTCTAGGACTCCTTTAATACAACTGTTGTAACCTTTGATGGAGTTACTGAGTTCCCCAAGTCTATTCTCATGTTGCATAATTCTCTCTTTTTTTCAGCATTATAGCTTTCCTTTATTTTGCCATCGATGTCATTAATTTATCCCTCTGCATCTTCCAGTCTGATATTCATTGCATCAAGGATCTTTCTAACCTTCTTTTTTGTACTTTTCATCTCTGATTAATACTTTAACTCTTTTATCTCTGTGGTAAGGGTCTCACCCTAGTGAATAGCCTAATGATCCCTGCTTTATATTCTCTATCAGGCATGTTATTTATATCTGCTTCACTTAGATGTCTGGCCACAAATTTATCTTCTTTCATTTGGGATAAATTCCTCTGTCTTCTCATTTTTTCTAAGACTCTGCCTTCTTCTGTGTGTTGGAAAAGCCATTTATGTTTCCCTCTCTTGACCTAAAAGTAATGGCCTTATGAAGAAGAAGTCATGTACTGCTCAGGGACTAGAGCTTCAGGGAGTGTCTACAGTGTGTTGCTTGTCTTATGCTCTTATATTCTGTCTGCTCTATCCTTCAAGTCAGTCATTGCAGAGGATTTCTTTGCCTGCTGTTGGCAGTGTTTAGTGCCTGGCCTAAATGTGGGGAGTTTTAATTAGGTGTATTCTGATATGTTTGGGAAATGAGATCTATCACCACCTCCATGGGAACTGAGGCCCTGCAAAACTCTCTGATTGGCAGATGTGATGTAAGCTGGTGTTTGTGCTGGTCTTCTGGAGGATGCACCAACTGCACAGGACTGAGGTAAGCACTACTGAGAAGGGCAGTTTCACTGGAGTACAGGGGAATAGGGCTTAGGGTAAGCAAGCAAGGCCACCAGTGTCCACACTGCATTACTTCCTGTGGGTGGCTCTGTGTTTATGCTGAGGGGTGGGGCATGGAACTGGTAACCAGCTTTGTTCCCAGAGAGGTGTCTCAGTGAGTACTACCTCTCAGGAACATGCTCTGAGAAAAGCAAATAATGTCCCCACTGTATGCCCCAAGAACTCTTCAGATCACTGTTTCCATACTGTATGTTCCCAATTATTTTTGCCTGCCTTCCCTCCAAGAACACTACACTGCCTTCAGGGCTCTATCCTAGCCAAGTTTGTTGACCTTTAAAAATTTAGGCTTGAAGCCATGCTGGCTGCAAGAACTCATAAAATTCAGCACCCGCCCCCTTCTATTCCAAGCCAATTACTTTGGGGAGACATTCTCCTTGTACATTCCACTACATGCTCTTCTCTCTCCTGCCATTCTCGATGACCACAGCTGTGTTCCCTCTGCCACAGCCAAGATCCATTTCTCCCCTAAACCACATCTCTGTACTTCCTAACTTCTTTGATGTGGCCTCTTCCTGTAGTTGTCAGTCTTCAGGTTGGTTTCTGTGATATTTAGGATGATTTGATAGTTACCTCGTTATAATCATGGAATGAGGTGAGTTTAGGGTCCTCATATTCTGCCATATCTTCTTCTCTCCTGCTACTTTAAATTTTTTTTTTCTTTATCAGTAAGTTTTTCATTATGATTACCATGTATCTTGGTGTGGACCTCCTTAGGTTGATTTTGTTGGAAGAATCTCTGCTTTCTGGATCTGGATATCTGTTTCTTTTCCCAGATTAGGGATGTTTTCAGCTATTATTTCTTCAAATAAATTTTTTGCCCCCTTTTGTCTGTCCTTCTGGGGTATCTATACTGTGAATATTATTATGCTTGATGAAGACACAGATTTCCTTAAGTCTTTCTCATTTTGCATATATTTTTTTCTCTCACTGACTTTGCTTGAATACTTTCTATTAGCCTGTCTTCCAGGTTATTAATTTATTCCTCTGCTTCCCCTAGCCTGCTCTTTATTCCATCACGTATATTTTTAATTTCAATTATCATGTTGTTGGTCTCTGCTTGATTCTTTTTAATCTTTTTGTTAAGGGCCTCGCTAATATCTTCCACTCTTTTCTCAAGTCCAGCAAGTATTATAATTATTACTTTAAATTCTCTATCAGGTATAACACTTATATCTGTTTTGCTTAGGTCTCTTGATATGATTTTGTCCTATTCTTTAATTTGGAACATGTTCTTCTGTCTCTTCATTTTGCCTAAGCCTCTCTGTTTCTGTGTTTTAGGAAAGTTAGCTACATCTACATCTCCTGTTCTTAAAAATGACCTTATAAAGAAGAGGTACTGTAGTGCCTCAGTGCAGCATCCCCTGTTCCAAGGAACTGATGCTCATGGGGTGTCTTGTATGTGTGCTGAATATGCCCTGATGTGTCCTAGTCACTTTTTTCTTCAGTCATCTGCAGAGACTCTCTGCCTATTGCTGACAGTATTTGCTCCTTAGTAGAGCACATTTTATAAGGTGCACACTAGTCTAATTGTGAAATGAGACCTGTGTCAGTGGACCAGTGCTGTGTGGGTAAGGCACACAATTTTAACAGGATTGTAGCTTGGGCTTCCATAGGGCTTGCCACCACTGCCAGGACCAGGAGCACCAAAATGAGTACACCAAGAGAGGAGGTATTAGTGAAGTTTGCATGGGTCTTCTGGGGAAAGGGATCCCCAGATCCAGGGATCTGGGACTGAGGCAAATGGGAAGTTTTGGTCTACTGAAGGGTGAGAGTGTGGGGCTTAGTGTAATCAAGTTAAGTACTGAATATCGGCATCATGCTGGTTCCTACAGGTAGCCTTATGTTTATGCTAGAAGGTGGGGAAGGGAGATGGCACCTACTATTTCCTTTGCTCCTGGAGGGATTTCCCTTTGATTCCCACCACTCTGAGAAGGGCTCTGAGATGAGTAAATAATTCTCCCTCCCATATACTCCATGCATTTTTCAAACTGCTGCTACTATGCTATACCTCCACAAACTATTTATTGTGTTGTCATTAAAGACAGAGCCCAGCTTCCTAATATGCTCTGGGCTCTCTTGGAGCCAGCCTGCTAGTTTTTAAAATTCCAGGCTTGAAGTCATGTTACTTTTAAGAACTCAAATTTTGGACACTCTTGCTTTCAAACTCAAATATTACAGAGATTCATCTTCTCCATGCAAGTTCCCCAAAGTAGCAGTCTCTCTTCCCTCTTTTCACCCACAGTGTCCCTTCCTCCGAGGAACAGTCCCACATAAATGTTTAGTTCCCCACCATGTCCTCACCCTGCCCTACCCTCTTCAGTGTGGCCTCTTCTCTGTTTACTTGTGGAGTTTCTTCTGTCAGCCTTTAGGTTGTTTTCTGGATTACTTACACTGATACGAGTGTCATCTGGCTATATCTGTAGGATGAGGTGTGCTTAGAGTCCTCCTATTCTGCCATTTTCCCAGCCTCCTTACATTGCTTTTTTTTAATGTATTTTGTCCTCAGCCACATTTCAGAATTATATCATTAACAAATTTGTGTATTATCTTGTATTTTTCAAAGGAAAATAAAAATAAAAATAATTATACTTTTGTCTATCCATTTATGAAAATGTTTGTAGTTTTTTTCATTTCTTTACTCATTTAACAAGAATTTCATAAAGAATTATAAATACCAATATCCTAGTTTAACTGAGTTGAGCTGCAATGAGGGCATTATTGTCCACATAACAGTGCCTCAGTTTGAAATAGATTTATTTTTTTGATTAAGGAAGTTTATTTTTCTTTCTAGTTTATTGTTTTGAATAAGAATGAAAATTAAATTTTATTAATATATTGCTAGTACATAAAATGAATGCACTTTAAATCTGGAATATTAGTATAATACATAGACCTATTAGTTTTCAAGGTCAAAATTATTCATTTAACAGTTGTTTACAGATATTTCCTTCACTTGTTGACAATTTTAAAAGAACATAATGTAATTTACCTGGAAAGCCTGTTTCAGTTGTTCCTGAAGGACTTTGTTCTCAGTTTCCAGAGCATGTGCTACTTTCTATGTTATAATATAAGAGGGAAATTGCATTCATTTTAGTATTTGTTTCTATAAATTTATTGTTACAATTATTATCTTTCTAAAATACACATAAAGCCAAGATGATGACTGGAACATACACATTTACTTCCACATTTCTCAGAAATAATGGTGGATAATTTCTGCAGCTGTCATTTCCTATCGATTTTCTACAGGAAAACTGACTTCAATATGATAAATTATTACCACAATAAATTAAATATTTCATTTTTCCCCTTTTCTCTAGACCTGAAATATTTAAATACAAAAATTTCAAATTTTATCAAAAGAAGAAACTCTACTCTTAGCAGAAAATAAACATAGTTCTGACTTTGTGAGAATGAATGGATTCTGTTACACATGAAATGTCTCAGCAATTCTCCATCAGATGAGAGACAGTTGAATAATCATATCAAATTCCCCAGCTCTGTTTCTGGTACAGGAGGGTAAGTTCCTACTGGACAGACCCAGCCACACATAAAAACTACAAACCCTAAGCAAAATACAAATATCAACACTAAATAACAACAAAGAATAGATAGATTCTTGAGAGAAAGTGATGCTTGGAAGAAGAGTCCTAGGTAAGATTCTCGTTTCCTGGCTTCTAGTCTGAGGGCAATCCTACCTGAGCCAGACAGGGCATCTAATAGCTGATTAAAACAACAACAAGAGTTTTTACGAACCAGAAGAAAGAAATCAGGGCAATGGCATCACTGAAAAACTTAGGGGAAGTCACACAAAGAAGAGAGAATGACAGAAGGAGACCCAAATTCTGTATAAACCCTTACCAAATTTCCCCCAAGCCCTGAACCACATATACCTATGGAAGACTCTAAGCAACCTTCCAAAACCTAAAAGAACTGAAATGCAATTTAAGTGGTTGCCTAAACACAGAATTTTCATTTTGCATCCAATAATGTTAAGTATATTAATGGAAAACAAACAAAAATCAGACTAACCATATAGTAGGATATAACAGAATATAGTAGAAGAATAT
The DNA here is from genome assembly GCF_030435805.1 of Mustela lutreola. Classification (NCBI taxonomy): domain Eukaryota; kingdom Metazoa; phylum Chordata; class Mammalia; order Carnivora; family Mustelidae; genus Mustela; species Mustela lutreola. The sequence continues at coordinate 31,269,911 of NC_081297.1, read as the reverse complement.
AGTAGAATCCAGAGTTTGAATGACATGATATTCCCAATATTCAGAACACAATTTACAATTACTTGACATTTAAAAAAACAGCAAAATGAGACTTACTCATAAGATAAAAACAATCTACAGTGATCCCAAGATAGATTGAATTTTAAAGTTAGTGTATAAGAATTTTAAAGCAACTATTATAATAATACCCAAAGTAAGGGAAAATAATGATGGAAATAATAAAAATTCCAGCAGATTAGTATGACCTATAAAAAATAGCCAATGTAGGTGTGCCCGGGTGGCTCAGTTGGTTAAGAGACTGCTTTCAGCTCAGGTCATGATCCTGGAGTCCCAGGATCGAGTCCCACATCAGGCTCCCTGCTCAGCAGGGAGTCTGCCCTCCCTCTCACCCTCTCCCCTCTCATTCTCTCTCTCTCCCTCTCTCTCTAAGTAATAAATAAAACCTTTAAAAAATAGCCAATGTAAATTATGGTAGAGAAAAATACAGTATCTGAATTTTAAAAATTTAAAGGATGACCATAGGGGAGGAGTCAAGATGGCGGAGAAGTAGCAAGCTGAGACTGCTTCAGCTAGCCGGAGATCAGCTAGATAGCTTATCTAAAGATTGCAAACACCTGAAAATCCATCGGCAGATCGAAGAGAAGAAGAACAGCAATTCTGAAAACAGAAAAACAACCACTTTCTGAAAGGTAGGACCGGCGGAGAAGTGAATCCAAAGCGACGGGAAGATAGACCCCGGGGGGAGGGGCCGGCTCCCGGCAAGCGGCGGAGCAACCGCGCACAAAATCAGGACTTTTAAAAGTCTGTTCCGCTGAGGGACATCGCTCCAGAGGCTAAACCGGGGCGAAGCCCACGCGGGGTCACAGAAGGATCGGGGGTGTCTGAGTGTCGCAGAGCTTGCGGGTATTGGAACGGGAAAGCCGGCTGCAGAGACAGAGCTGACAGTAAGCTCGCAGCTCCGTGTTACCTTGAACCGGTCGCAGGCTCGGTGAGCTCGGAGCGCGGCCGGAGGTCAGGCAGACGGGAGTAACTGGGCGCGGTTCTCTGAGGGCGCACTGAGGAGTGGGGCCCTGGGCTCTCGGCTCCTCCGGGCCGGAGACCAGGAGGCCGCCATTTGTATTCCCGTCCTCTGGAACTCTACGGAAAGCGCTCAGGGAACAAAAGCTCCTGAAAGCAAACCCGAGCGGATTACTCACCCCGGCCCCGGGTAAGGGCGGTGTAATTCCGCCTGGGGCAAAGACACTTGAGAATCACTACAACAGGCCCCTCCCCCAGAAGATCAACAAGAAATCCAGCCGAGACCAAGTTCACCTACCAAGGAGTGCGGTTTCAATACCAAGGAGAGCAGCAGAATTCCAGAGGAGGAGAAAGCCAAGCACGGAACTCATGGCTTTTTTCCTGTGATTTTTTTTAGACTTGCAGTTAATTTAATTTTTTCTTTTTCATTTTTTTTTTTTTTCTCGCCTTCGGGTAAAATTTTTTTTTTAACTGTTACCTTTTTCTTTTTTAACGACTTTTTACTAGTTTATCTAATATATATATATTTTTTTTTACATTTTTCTTAGGTGTTTTCTTTTTTTAAAAATTCTTTTCTTTTCTTTTCTTTTTTTTTTTCTTTTTCTTTTCTTTTTGTTTTTTTTTTCTTTCTTCCTTTTTGAACCTCTTTTTATCCCCTTTCTCCCCACTCACGATTTTGGATCTCTTCTAATTTGGTTAAAGCATATTTTCCTGGGGTTGTTGCCACCCTTTTAGTATTTTACTTGCCCCTTCATTTACTCTTATCTGGACAAAATGACAAGACGTAAAAATTCAACACAAAAAAAAGAACAAGAGGCAGTACCGAAGGCTAGGGACCTAATCAATACAGACATCGGTAATATGTCAGATCTAGAGTTCAGAATGACAATTCTCAAGGTTCTAGCCGGGCTCGAAAAAGGCATGGAAGATATTAGAGAAACCCTCTCGAGAGATATAAAAGCCCTTTCTGGAGAAATAAAAGAACTAAAATCTAACCAAGGTGAAATCAAAAAAGCTATTAATGAGGTGCAATCAAAAATGGAGGCTCTAACTGCTAGGATAAATGAGGCAGAAGAAAGAATTAGTGATATAGAAGACCAAATGACAGAGAATAAAGAAGCTGAGCAAAAGAGGGACAAACAGCTACTGGACCACGAGGGGAGAATTCGAGAGATAAGTGACACCATAAGACGAAACAACATTAGAATAATTGGGATTCCAGAAGAAGAAGAAAGTGAGAGGGGAGCAGAAGGTATACTGGAGAGAATTATTGGGGAGAATTTCCCCAATATGGCAAAGGGAACGAGCATCAAAATTCAGGAGGTTCAGAGAATGCCCCTCAAAATCAATAAGAATAGGCCCACACCCCGTCACCTAATAGTAAAATTTACAAGTCTCAATGACAAAGAGAAAATCCTGAAAGCAGCCCGGGAAAAGAAGTCTGTAACATACAATGGTAAAAATATTAGATTGGCAGCTGACTTATCCACAGAGACCTGGCAGGCCAGAAAGAGCTGGCATGATATTTTCAGAGCATTAAACGAGAAAAACATGCAGCCAAGAATACTATATCCAGCTAGGCTATCATTGAAAATAGAAGGAGAGATTAAAAGCTTCCAGGACAAACAACAACTGAAAGAATTTGCAAATACCAAACCAGCTCTACAGGAAATCTTGAAAGGGGTCCTCTAAGCAAAGAGAGAGCCTACAAGTGGTAGATCAGAAAGGAAGAGAGACCATATACAGTAACAGTCACCTTACAGGCAATACAATGGCACTAAATTCATATCTCTCAATAATTACCCTGAATGTGAATGGGCTAAATGCCCCTGTCAAAAGACACAGGGTATCAGAATGGATAAAAAAACAAAACCCATCTATATGTTGCCTCCAAGAAACACATTTTAAGCCCGAAGACACCTCCAGATTTAAAGTGAGGGGGTGGAAAAGAATTTACCATGCTAATGGACATCAGAAGAAAGCAGGAGTGGCAATCCTTATATCAGATCAATTAGATTTTAAGCCAAAGACTATAATAAGAGATGAGGAAGGACACTATATCATACTCAAAGGGTCTGTCCAACAAGAAGATTTAACAATTTTAAATATCTATGCCCCCAATGTGGGAGCAGCCAACTATATAAACCAATTAATAACAAAATCAAAGAAACACATCAACAATAATACAATAATAGTAGGGGACTTTAACACTCCCCTCACTGAAATGGACAGGTCATCCAAGCAAAAGATCAGCAAGGAAATAAAGGCCTTAAACGACACACTGGACCAGATGGACATCACAGATATATTCAGAATATTTCATCCCAAAGCAACAGAATACACATTCTTCTCTAGTGCACATGGAACATTCTCCAGAATAGATCACATCCTCGGTCCTAAATCAGGACTCAACCGGTATCAAAAGATTGGGATCATTCCCTGCATATTTTCAGACCACAATGCTCTAAAGCTAGAACTCAACCACAAAAGGAAGTTTGGAAAGAACCCAAATACATGGAGACTAAACAGTATCCTTCTAAAGAATGAATGGGTCAACCGGGAAATTAAAGAAGAATTGAAAAAAATCATGGAAACAAATGATAATGAAAATACAACGGTTCAAAATCTGTGGGACACAACAAAGGCAGTCCTGAGAGGAAAATATATAGCGGTACAAGCCTTTCTCAAGAAACAAGAAAGGTCTCAGGTACACAACCTAACCCTACACCTAAAGGAGCTGGAGAAAGAACAAGAAAGAAACCCTAAGCCCAGCAGGAGAAGAGAAATCATAAAGATCAGAGCAGAAATCAATGAAATAGAAACCAAAAAAACAATAGAACAAATCAACGAAACTAGGAGCTGGTTCTTTGAAAGAATTAATAAAATTGATAAACCCCTGGCCCGACTTATCAAAAAGAAAAGAGAAAGGACCCAAATAAATAAAATCATGAATGAAAGAGGAGAGATCACAACTAACACCAAAGAAATACAAACTATTATAAGAACATACTATGAGCAACTCTACGGCAATAAATTTGACAATCTGGAAGAAATGGATGCATTCCTAGAAACATATAAACTACCACAACTGAACCAGGAAGAAATAGAAAGCCTGAACAGACCCATAACCAGTAAGGAGATTGAAACAGTCATTAAAAATCTCCAAACAAACAAAAGCCCAGGGCCAGACGGCTTCCCGGGGGAATTCTACCAAACATTTAAAGAAGAACTAATTCCTATTCTCCTGAAACTGTTCCAAAAAATAGAAATGGAAGGAAAACTTCCAAACTCATTTTATGAGGCCAGCATCACCTTGATCCCAAAACCAGACAAGGATCTCACCAAAAAAGAGAGCTATAGACCGATATCCTTGATGAACACAGATGCGAAAATACTCAACAAAATACTAGCCAATAGGATTCAACAGTACATTAAAAAGATTATTCACCACGACCAAGTGGGATTTATTCCAGGGCTGCAAGGTTGGTTCAATATCCGCAAATCAGTCAATGTGATACAACACATCAATAAAAGAAAGAACAAGAACCATATGATACTCTCAATAGATGCTGAAAAAGCATTTGACAAAGTACAACATCCCTTCCTGATCAAAACTCTTCAAAGTGTAGGGATAGAGGGCACATACCTCAATATCATCAAAGCCATCTATGAAAAACCCACCGCAAATATCATTCTCAATGGAGAAAAACTGAAAGCTTTTCCGCTAAGGTCAGGAACACGGCAGGGATGTCCATTATCACCACTGCTATTCAACATCGTACTAGAGGTCCTAGCCTCAGCAATCAGACAACAAAAGGAAATTAAAGGCATCCAAATCGGCAAAGAAGAAGTCAAATTATCACTCTTCGCAGATGATATGATACTATATGTGGAAAACCCAAAAGACTCCACTCCAAAACTGCTAGAACTTATACAGGAATTCAGTAAAGTGTCAGGATATAAAATCAATGCACAGAAATCAGTTGCATTTCTCTACACCAACAGCAAGACAGAAGAAAGAGATATCAAGGAGTCAATCCCATTTACAATTGCATCCAAAACCATAAGATACCTAGGAATAAACCTAACCAAAGAGACACAGAATCTATACTCAGAAAACTATAAAGTACTCATGAAAGAAATTGAGGAAGACACAAAGAAATGGAAAAATGTTCCATGCTCCTGGATTGGAAGAATAAATATTGTGAAAATGTCCATGCTACCTAAAGCAATCTACACATTTAATGCAATTCCTATCAAAGTACCATCCATCTTTTTCAAAGAAATGGAACAAATAATTCTAAAATTTATATGGAACCAGAAAAGACCTCGAATAGCCAAAGGGATATTGAAAAAGAAAGCCAACGTTGGTGGCATCACAATTCCGGACTTCAAGCTCTATTACAAAGCTGTCATCATCAAGACAGCATGGTACTGGCACAAAAACAGACACATAGATCAATGGAGCAGAATAGAGAGCCCAGAAATAGACCCTCAAATCTATGGTCAACTAATCTTCGACAAAGCAGGAAAGAATGTCCAATGGAAAAAAGACAGCCTTTTCAATAAATGGTGCTGGGAAAATTGGACAGCCACATGCAGAAAAATGAAATTGGACCATTTCCTTACACCACACACAAAAATAGACTCAAAATGGATGAAGGACCTCAATGTACGAAAGGAATCCATCAAAATCCTTGAGGAGAACACGGGCAGCAACCTCTTTGACCTCTGCCGCAGCAACATCTTCCTAGGAACAACGCAAAAGGCAAGGGAAGCAAGGGAAAAAATGAACTACTGGGATTTCATCAAGATCAAAAGCTTTTGCACAGCAAAGGAAACAGTTAACAAAATCAAAAGACAACTGACAGAATGGGAGAAGATATTTGCAAACGACATATCAGATAAAGGACTAGTGTCCAGAATCTATAAAGAACTTAGCAAACTCAACACCCAAAGAACAAATAATCCAATCAAGAAATGGGCAGAAGACATGAACAGACATTTCTGCAAAGAAGACATCCAGATGGCGAACAGACACATGAAAAAGTGCTCCATATCACTCGGCATCAGGGAAATACAAATCAAAACCACAATGAGATATCACCTCACACCAGTCAGAATGGCTAAAATCAACAAGTCAGGAAATGACAGATGCTGGCGAGGATGCGGAGAAAGGGGAACCCTCCTACACTGTTGGTGGGAATGCAAGCTGGTGCAGCCACTCTGGAAAACAGCATGGAGGTTCCTCAAAATGTTGAAAATAGAACTGCCCTATGACCCAGCAATTGCACTATTGGGTATTTACCCTAAAGATACAAATGTAGTGATCCAAAGGGACACATGCACCCGAATGTTTATAGCAGCAATGTCCACAATAGCCAAACTATGGAAAGAACCTAGATGTCCATCAACAGATGAATGGATCAAGAAGATGTGGTATATATACACAATGGAGTACTATGCAGCCATCAAAAGAAATGAAATCTTGCCATTTGCAACAACATGGATGGAACTAGAGCGTATCATGCTTAGCGAAATAAGTCAAGCAGAGAAAGACACCTATCATATGATCTCCCTGATATGAGGAAGTGGTGATGCAACATGGAGGCTTAAGTGGGTAGAAGAAGAATAAATGAAACAAGATGGGATTGGGAGGGAGACAAACCATAAGTGACTCTTAATCTCACAAAACAAACTGAGGGTTGCCGGGGGGAGGGGGTTTGGGAGAAGGGGGTGGGATTATGGACATTGGGGAGGGTATGTGATTTAGTGAGTGCTGTGAAGTGTGTAAACCTGGTGATTCACAGACCTGTACCCCTGGGGATAAAAATATATGTTTATAAAAAATAAAAAAATTAAAAAATTAAAGGATGACCATAGAAGCAAATTGGATAGGACAGTGGAAAGAGTTAGACCCATTTGAAGATATATCAGTAAAAAATACTTATCTAAAGACATGAGAACAAATATCTTAAAAATGAAGAGAGACTGAGGAGCAATTGTGATACTATGAAATATCTAACATGTAATTGCATTCTCACAGGAAAAGGGAGAAAGAAAGTAATAGAAAAAGTGGTTGAAAAAGTATCTGAAAATTTCTCAAATTTGGTGAAATTTCCATACTCGAGATGCTCAGCAGACCCAAGTTGATGTATGTAAAAAAAAAAAAAATCATGCCTACACACCTCAGAGCGAAATGTTGAGAACCAAGTAAAAGGAGAAAGTCTTTTTTTTTTTTTTTTAAGAATTTTTTTATTTATTTAAGAGAGACACAGTGAAAGAGGGAACACAAGCAGGGGGAGTGGGAGAGGGAGAAGCATGCTTCCTGCTGAGCAGGGAGCCTGATGCGGGGCTCAATCCCAGGACCTGGTCTCATGACCTGAGCTGAACGCAGATGCTTAATGAATGAGTCACCCAGGTGCTCCTAAAAGGAGAAAGTCTTAAAAGTAGACAAAGAGAATGCCAAATTACACAGAGAAAAATACTGATTTGAATGATTGCTTCTCATCAGAAAAATATGAAGTTTAAATGAAAATGGAAAACCATCTTCAAAGTGTAGAGTAAATGTGTCTCTTCTGAAAGTGTTATGTCAAGAAACAAAAGAAAGCTCTAAATCTATATTTTTGTTCTTACTGAAATTTGAGAGGACACAGCATCAATGAAAACAAAAAAGGGTAACAATGAGGACAAAAACAAGCCTTCTAGCTACTGTTCAAGGGATCTCTATATAGGACTATAATGTACCAAGGAAACTCACATTCATAAATGGGCACAGAAATATAATAAGCCATCTACTGGGACTAAGTAACTTCAGAGAGGAAAAAGAAGTTGAACAAACCACAAAGGTATCCCCACTAAGGCAGACCTAAAGGGACAGACAGAAAATAACTGTAAAAGAACAAAATTCAGAAAGCTCTGATGGATGCAATTATAGCCATAAATTAAGATCCACTGAGATTATTTTTTAAACAAGGCTTTGAACTTAAAATGTCAAGAGGGAAGACACTATTAGACTTCATGGTAAGATGACAGAGTAGGAGGATCCTAACCTCACCTCACCACACAGAAACAGTGCAAATAACCCAGAAAAATACCTAAAGACTGGCAGAACAAAGTCCACAACTAAATGTAGAGAAAATACTGCATTGGAGTGGAAAGGAAGGGTGGAAACACTGTAGGGACCTAAATGGATAGTGCACCATCCATGGGAGGGAGGGGTCTGTCGGCACAGAAAGGGGTGAGAAACAGACTATCACAATGGAAATCCTGACAGGGAAGATGAATCCCCATAGCATTTGACTCTTTAAATCAAAGGGACCAGATTTCATGAGTTCTTACAACCAGCAGGTCTTAAACCCTAGAATTTTCAAAATAGCTCCACTCTAAAAGAACCTAGAGGATATTAGGAAGCTGAGTCCCCAGGCTTAAAGAGAAAGCACAATTGCTAGGAAGATACAGCTTAGCAACAGCACTTTCAAAAATATCTGGGACATACAGGAGGGAAAGTTAGTTAGTAATCCCAGAGTTCACTAAGGAAATTCTACAGTAAAAAAGGTAGCTAAGCAGGTGCCATTTCCTTCCCCATCCCACAGCATAATCACATAGCTACATGCAGGAACCAGCCAGGCACTAGCATTCACTACCTAACATGCCTACACCATGCCACTCCTCCCTCCAGCTGAGACTGCCTCATTCCCAAAACTGCGGGTCCCTTCCCCAGAAAACCAGTGGAAATAATGCCAACACTGCATCTCCTGATTCTTGCAGAGGACAAGTACATATTGTTAAAACTGCACCCTCTGAGCAGCTGTGTCTGGCTCATACATACCTCTTCGGGAAGAAGACAGAGGATGCCCCACCCACCACTTTCAAGGGCAAGACATAAATGACTTTCGTAACGCAGAGAAACAGACACAGATAGTTGGGCAAAATAAGGAAACAGAGGATTATGTCCCAAATTAAAGAACAAGACAAATCACAGCAAGAGACCTAAATGAAACAGATATAAGTGTTATGCCTGATAGAGAATTTAAAGTAATGATTATGATGATATTCAGTGGACTTGAGAAAAGGTAGAAGACATCAGTGAGACCCTTAACAAAGAGATTAAAAAGAAAACAATCAGGGATCAAGAATATTATAGTTGAGGGGTGCCGGGTTGGCTCGGTGGATTAAGCCCCTGCCTTCAGCTCAGGTCATGATCTCAGGATCCTGGGATCAAGCCCTGCATTCGGCTCTCTGCTCAGCAGGGAGACTGCTTTGCCCTTTCTCTTTTGCCTGCCTCTCTGCCTACTTGTGATCTCTGTCAAATAAATAAATAAATAAAATATTTTTATAAAAAAGAATACGATAGCTGAAATTAAAAATACACATGATGGAATAAATAGCAGGCTAGAGGAAGAAGAGGAATAAATTAATTACCTGGAAAACAGACTAATGGAAAGTATGCAAGCAAAGTCAGTGAGAGAAAAAAAATACATAAAAAATGAGAAGAGACTTAAGGAACTCAGTGACTTCATCAAGCATAATAATATTCACAGCACAGAGACCCCAGAAGAAGGACAGACAAAAGGGGGCAGAAAGTTTATTTGAAGAAATAATAGCTGAAAACATCCCTAACCTGGGAAAGGAAACAGATATCCAGATTCAGAAAGCAGAGATTCCCCCCAAAAAAATCAACCCAAGGAGGTCCACACCAAGACTTATGCTAATTGAAATGTAGTGATAAAGAGAAACTTTTTTAAGCAGCAAGAGAAAGAACAGTTACATACAAGGGAAACCATATAAGGCTATCAGCTGGTTTTTCAGCAGAAACTTTGCAGGCTAGAAAGGAGTGACATGATAAATTCAAAGTGCTGAAAGGGAGAAATCTGTAGCCAAAAATACTCTATTCAGTAAGGCTATAATTCAGAATAGAAGGAGAGATAAAGGGTTCTTCTAAAGGGCTCATGACTACTAAACCATCCCCACAAGAAATATTAAAGGGGACTCTAAGAGTGGAAAGGAAAGACCGTAAGTGAGAATATGAAAAGTATAAAACAAATAGAAGTAAAAATAAGTCTATTTGTAAATACCAATGAAAAGATTCACAAAATAAAAGGATTTATAGGGGCGCCTGGGTGGCTCAGTGGGTTAAGCCTCTGCCTTCAGTTCAGGTCATGATCTCAGGGTCCTGGGATCGAGTCCTGCATCAGGCTCTCTGCTCAGGAGGGAGCCTGCTTCCTCCTCTCTCTCTCTCTGCCTGCCCCTCTACCTACTTGTGATCTATCTGTCAAATAAATAAATCTTTTTTAAAAAAAGATTTATGATATGAGACCACATACCTAAAATGGGGGAGAGTGAGACAGTAAGCAATGGGTTCCAATTTAAGTGACCATCAACTTCATAAAGATTGTTACATGCAATGTTCTGTACAAACCTAATGGCAACCCCAAACCCAAATCCAGTAATCGATATGAAAAGAATAAAGAAAAAGAAATCCAAGTATATCACTAAAGAAAACCAGTAAATGATTAAGGATAGCTAAAGCTAAAGGCATCAGAGAAAAACTATCAAAACAACCAAAAAACAGATAACAAAATGGCAATAAATGTATACCTATCAATAATTACTTTGAGTGTAAATGGATTAAATGCTCCAATCAAAGAACATAAGGAAACAGAGTGGATATAAAAACAAGACTCATCTATATGCTGTGTACAAGAAACTAACTTCAGACCTAAGAAACCTGCACATTGAAAGTGAGGGAATGGAGAAACATCATGCAAGTGGATGTCAAAAGAAAGCGGTAGTAGCAATACTTATGTCAGACAAAGTAGACTTTAAAACCAAGACCGTAATGAGAGAAAAAGAAGTACACTATATAATAATAAAAGTGGACAATCTAACAAGAAGATACAATTATAAATTTTATGCACCCAACATGGGATCACCTAAATACATAAAACCATTAATAACAAAAATAAAAGATCTAATCCATAGTAAGAAGAGGACTTTAACACCGGACAGATCACCCAAACAGAATATCAACAGCAAAACAGTGATTTTGAATGACACACTAGACCGGATAGGATTAATGGATGTATTTAGAAAATTCCATTTTAAACAGAAGAATACACATTCTTTTCAAGTACATATGGAACATTTTCCAGAATAGACTACATATTACTACATATTAGGCCACAGACAAGTTTCAAGAAATTTGAAAAGATCAAAGTAGTACTCTGTGACTTTTCTGACCACAATGTTATGAAACTAGAAATCAACAACAAGCAAAATCTGGAAAGACTACTAATATATGGAAGTTAAATAAGATGCTACTGAACAATGAATGGGTCAACCAAGAAGTCAAAGAAAAAATCAAAAACTACATGGAGACAAACGAAGTGAAAACTGAACAGTTCAAAATCTTTGAGATGCAGCAAAGGCAGTTCAAACAGGATAGTTTATAGCAATAAGGCCTACGTCAAGGAGGAAGAAAATTCTCAAATAAGAAACCCAACCCTACCCTTAAAGGATATAGAAAAAGAAGAACAAACAAAACCCAAATCCAACAGAAGGAAGGGAATAATAAAAATTAGAGCAGAAATAAATGATACAGAAATTTAAAAAACAATAGAAAAGGTCAATGAAATCAGGATCTAGGTCTTTGAAGAGATGGACAAAACTAGTAAACCTCTAGACAGAATCATGAAAAAAAGAGGACTCTAATAAAACAAAATCACAAATGAAAGAGGAAAAATAAAAAATGATGCCACAGTAATACAAAAAATTATGAGAGAATATTATGCAAAATTATATACAAAAAAATTGGACAACCTGGAAGAAATGGACAAATTCCTAGAAACATATAACCTACCAAAAATGAAGTAGGAAGAAATAGAAAATTTGAAAACAGTGATTACCAGCAAAGAAGACGAATCAGTAATAAAAAAAAAAATCCTAACAAAGAAAAGTCCAGGATCAGAGGACTTCACAGGCAAACATTTGAAGAAGGATATTTCTTTTATCAAACTAACCCAAAAAATAGAAGACAAAGGAATGCTTCCAAAGTCATTCTATTAGGCAAGCATTACCCTGATACCAAAACCAGGTGGATACCACACACAAAAAAAGAACTATCACCCAATATCTCTGATGAACACAAATGCAAAACTCCTCAACAAAATACTAGTAAACCAAATTCAACAATATACTAGAAACATCATTAACCACAATCAAGTTTTCGTGCAATGCGAAGTTGGTTCAATAATTTTGTGATGCATGACATCAATAAGAGAAAGGATAAAGACCATGTGATCATTTCAATAAATGCAGAAAAAGCATTTGACAAAGTATAACATCCATTCATGATAAAAACCCTCAACAACGTAGTTTAACAGGAACATACCTCAACATAAAAAAGGCCTTTTATGAAAAACCCGCACAACATCATACTCAGTTGTGAATAACTGAGAGTTTTTCCTCCAAGGTCAGGAACAAGACAAGGCTGTCCACTTTCATCACTTTTACTCAACACTGTACTAGAAATACTAGCTAAAGTAATCAGACAACAAAAACAAATAAAAGGCATCAACTGTTAAAGAGGAAAAAAATTTCACTATTTGCAGATGACGTGATACCATATACAGAAAACCCAAAAGACTCCACAACAAAATTACTAGGACTGATTATTGAATATAGTAAAGTTGCAGGATACAAAATAAATGTACAAAAATCCATTGAATTTCTATACATTAATAATGAAGCAGTAGAAAGAGAAATTAAGAAAATAATGCCATTTGTAATTACACTAAAAACATAAGATACCAAGGATAAATTAAACTAAAGAGGTGAAAGACCTATATTCTGAAAAGTGTAAAACATTGATGAAATTGACAATGGACACACAGAAATGGAAAGACATTCCATGCTTATGGCATGGAAGAAAAATATTGTTAAAATGTCTATACCAGGATGCCTGGGTGGCTCAGTTAAGCATCTGCCTTTGTTAGTTAGGCTCAGGTCATGATCTAGGGTCTTGAGATAGAGTCCCACATCAGGTTCCCTGCTTAGTGGGGAGCCTACTTCTCCCTCTGCCTGTCACTCCTCCCGCTGTGCTCTTTTTCTCTCTCTCTGACAAATAAATAAAATCTTTTTAAAAATGATAATAAATAAAAATAATAAAATAAAATGTCTATACTATCCAAAGCAATCTACAGATTTAATTCAATCCTTATCAAAACACCAATAGTATTTTTTTAACTTTATTTTTTCAGTGTTCCAAGATTCATTGTTTATGCATCACACCCAGTGCTCCATGCAATATGTGCCCTCCTTAATACCCACCACTAGGCTCACCCAACCCCCCCACCCCATCCCCTCCAATACCTTTCACAGAACTAGAAGAATGTTAAAATTTGTATGGAACCACAAAAGACTTCAAATAGCCAAACCAATCTTTAAATTGAAAAGCAAAGCTGAAAGTATCACAATTCCAGATTTCAAAGCCATAGTAATCAAAACAATACGGTACTGGCACAAAAACAGACACATAGATCAATGGAACAGAATATAAAACACAGAAATAGGCTCCATAATTATAAGGTCAATTAATCTTTAACAATACAGGAAACAATACTGTTCTATAGAAAAATAAAATGGTAAATGTGGTAGGCAAAATACTAATTCTAATATGTCCAGCATGATCTCCATCCCTGTAGTTATGCTCTGAATAATCCACTCCCTTTGAGTATGGGTAGGACCTGTAATTTGCTTCTAGTCAAGAGAAGATAGCAAAGTGATGAGATGCTACTTACTTTATTAGATTGCAGCATATAGCTAAAGTGATGAGATCTCATTCTCATGATCATGTTATATTTAAGACTCTGTCTTAGCAAAAGAGAGAAACCTTTAGTTGGCCTTGAGGAAGAAGCAAGCAGCTGTGATATAAACTACGTATGGAAAAGGTCCCAAGGCCAAGTGCCTCAGTCCTAGGAAGGAACTGATGTTTGCCACATGAGCTCCATCCACATGAGCTTAGAAGGGTACCCTAAGAGAATGGAATAGAGCTTACCTAACACCTTAATTGCCTTGAGTGAGCATAGGACAAACTGGGACATAGGTAAGTAAGTCTGCTCAGTCTCTTAACGCACTCAAATCATGAGGTGATATAAGTTGTTTTAAAAACTGAAAAATTTATGGTAACTTGTTATGTAGAAATAGAAAATTAATACCATAATATTTAATATTCAATATCTCAAGTATACTCTCATTTTCTTCCCAAATTTATGTTACCTGATTCTTAAAGAATTCAGGTGTATGCTTGTCCAGCCATTCATTGAAATGAGTAGTATGATGCTCTGGCAGTTATTAAAAAAAGTTAACATGTACACACACACAAAAAAATAAAGGTATTCCAAGGTCAAGATGAAATAAAAGGTTATTTACATTTCACTGAATCACATAAAAAAGTGTGGGCTCTATATTTCATAATTTAATTTTTTCTTATTTGATTTTTACACCTCTTATACCTTGTTGAGATAGAGAAGATAATTGTTTTACCCATTTTAGTGACCAAAAATACAAACTTTAACAAGTAGGTTAAAGAGACTTGTCCAATGGGATTGGGAGGGAGACAAACCATAAGTGACTCTTAATCTCACAAAACAGAGGGTTGCTGGGGGGAGGGGTTTGGGAGAAGGGGGTGGGATTATGGACATTGGGGAGGGTATGTGCTTTGGTGAGTGCTGTGAAGTGTGTAAACCTGGTGATTCACAGACCTGTACCCCTGGGGATAAAAGTATATGTTTATAAAAAATAAAAAATTATTTTAAAAAATTTTTTTAAAAAAGAGACTTGTCCAATGTCACAAAACTTAGTAAGACCCTGTTATGACTCCCAGTAGGATCTTATTTCCTCCATGATATTACCTGCTGTTGAGTGACCCATGGTGATTTTCATAACCTTGACAATAAATATGCTTGGATTTACCATTTTATTTTCTGGAACTTACTGAGAAAAAACCAACCAATAAGGAAGAACTACCTCAGAAAGAACTTTAATACAGACATAGAAATATACACACATACACATACACATCCCTATGTTCACATGCATACTAATGTTGTCTGCACATATAATTATCAGAGAATATCCTAATTAAATTTATATGCATAGAGAAAGTATGTGTCTTACTTGGACTTCAAGCAAATCTCCTTTTCTTTTAAGATCTCTGACAAGAGACTTCTTCCTGTTATTAAAAAGATTTTTAAAAAATAAAAAATAAAAAAATAAAAATATTTTTAAATATATCATGATATTTTAAATTGTATGACTACTTTGATTTCTTTGGTATTTAAACCATTTTTAAATAAAATTCCTCAGAAGAAATTCTTATTTTTAAGAATCATAAATCCATATAAGTGATAAATAATTGAATAACATTTCTCAAGCTAATTTCTCATGGTATGATTAAAATATGGAAGTGGAATAAGGCAAGGATTTTCAAAGTACATTGATCATTTTTTCCTCTATGGTCATCTTTTCCTAAGTTTTCATTTAAATTCCAGTTAGTTAATATATAGTGTAATACTAGTTTCAATTGTACAAAGCAGTGATTCATCACTTCCATTCAAACATCCAGTGCTCATCACAGTGTACTCCTTAATCCCCATCACCTATTTAACCTATCCCCTTACCCACTTACCCTCTGGTAACCATCAGTTTGTTTTCTATAGTTAAGAGTCTGTTTCTTGGTTTGCCAACAATGCAAGAAACAATAGGTGCTGGCAAGAATATGGAGAAAGGGAAACATTTTTACACTACTGCTGGGAATGCAAAGTGGTGCGGCCACTCTGGAAATCAATGTGGAGGTTCCTTGAAGAGTTAAAAATGGAACTATCCTATGATCCAGTAATGCTCTAGTAGGTATTGACCCAGAGAATACAAAAATACTAATTCAAAGGGATACATGCACCCTGATGTTTATAGCAGCAGTACCTACAATGGCCAAATTATGGAAACAGCCCAAGTGCTCAATGACTGATGGATGAAGATGTGATGTATGTATATAGATATACAAGTGCACTTATGATGAGCAGGGGTTATTGTATGGAAGTGATGAATCACTGTATTGTACACCTGAAACTAATATTGCATTATATATTAAATAACTAGAATTTAAATAAAAACTTAAGATGACCAGAGAGGAAAAAAAGATCAATGCACTTTGAAAATCCTTGCCATATCTCATTTCCATATTTTAATCATACCAGTGAGAAATCAGCTTGAGAAATGTCATTAATATACACACTGGAACACCCACTGGAATATTACTCATACATTAAAAGAACAAAATCTTGCATTTGCAATGATATGGATGGAGCTAGAGAATATTATGCTAAGCGAAATAGGTTAGACTAAGTACCATATGTGGAATCTAAGAAACAAAACAAGCAAAAAATTAAAAGGAAAGAGGGTAGTCATCTTTTCTTTTCTGAGACAAAGTTCAAGACTGTCCATTGAATTTCTTTTCAGAATTTGTGAAATTCCACAAAGACTGAATTGATAGTTTCTTTTTATTTTTTTTATTAAATTGATTTATTTATTTTCAGAAAACAGTATTCGTTATTTTTTGATAGTTTCTTTTTAAAATTATATATTTATATTAGGATTTGACTAAAGCAGATTCAAAATGCAAAGAGAAAATTTTATATTACTAAAGAAAATATTCACTTAATAAGGCCACTTTACAATAATCTACATGTATTAAAAATAGATGATTGATTCTACATAATACATATAATCAAGAAGTACAGTTAAAAAAAAAAAAAGAAAGAAAGAACAGCCCAGAATAAAGAGTTAATGTACAAATCACAAATCATTAGCCAAACCATCATGGAAACAATGTAAATCCTTTGTCCCTAAAATGATTTTCAGATTTAATTCTGTTTACTTATTCCTTAATATCTTGTGCTTCATTCTCCCCTTCTAAACCACCTTTAGTTCTTTGTTTTTCCCTTCTCAGACCACTTCCACCATCATATCCTGGTCTGTCTATAAAACTATGTATTACATAGTATTATATATCTTTTAGAAATGGTTAATAAGTTATGTTTACATGACCTTAAATTATTTGTATAAAAATAAAATATAAATTAGCAAGGAAAAAGATTAACTTACTCTTCTGAATCCTCAGGTTTTCCTTTGTCTTTTTTCTTCTCAGTTTTTATAGTTTTCTTTGTCCTACTGTATGTAGGTTTTGTTTTCTGTGTAATTTTATATAAGCCAGAAATAGTTAATGAAAGAATAAATTAGAGGGAAATAAAAGATAATATACATTAATAAGGTTTCAATTTTACTTTGAGAATCAGTGTGCTACCTTTCAAGGAAAACTATCTAAATAGAAGCAAAACAAAATTAAGGATATAGTTAAAATGTTTCTTATGGCAATTTACTGAATATAAATTGTATTTAAGCTAATACATATCAAAAACTTAAGTGCCCCTGACAAATTATAGCCTACTTCTCCCTCTGCCTGCTGCTCTCCCTGCTTGTGCTCACTCGCACTTTCTTTTTTTTTTTTTTTTTAATTTTTTATTTTTTATAAACATATATTTTTTATAAACATATATTTTTATCCCCAGGTCTGTGAATCACCAGGTTTACACACTTTACAGCACTCACCAAATCACATACCCTCCCCAATGTCCATAATCCCACCCCCTTCTCCCCAACCCCCTCCCCCCGGCAACCCTCAGTTTGTTTTGTGAGATTAAGAGTCACTTATGGTTTGTCTCCCTCCCAATCCCATCTTGTTTCATTTATTCTTCTACCCATTTAAGCCTCCATGTTGCATCACCACTTCCTCATATCAGGGAGATCATATGATAGTTGTCTTTCTCTGCTTGACTTATTTCGCTAAGCATGATACGCTCTAGTTCCATCCACGTTGTTGCAAATGGCAAGATTTCATTTCTTTTGATGGCTGCATAGTATTCCATTGTGTATATATACCACATCTTCTTGATCCATTCATCTGTTGATGGACATCTAGGTTCTTTCCATAGTTTGGCTATTGTGGACATTGCTGCTATAAACATTCGGGTGCATGTGTCCCTTTGGATCACTACATTTGTATCTTTAGGGTAAATACCCAATAGTGCAATTGCTGGGTCATAGGGCAGTTCTATTTTCAACATTTTGAGGAACCTCCATGCTGTTTTCCAGAGTGGCTGCAGGAATTCAGTAAAGTGTCAGGATATAAAATCAATGCACAGAAATCAGTTGCATTTCTCTACACCAACAGCAAGACAGAAGAAAGAGATATTAAGGAGTCAATCCCATTTACAATTGCATCCAAAACCATAAGATACCTAGGAATAAACCTAACCAAAGAGACACAGAATCTATACTCAGAAAACTATAAAGTACTCATGAAAGAAATTGAGGAAGACACAAAGAAATGGAAAAATGTTCCATGATCCTGGATTGGAAGAATAAATATTGTGAAAATGTCTATGCTACCTAAAGCAATCTACACATTTAATGCAATTCCTATCAAAGTACCATCCATCTTTTTCAAAGAAATGGAACAAATAATGCTAAAATTTATATGGAACCAGAAAAGACCTCGAATAGCCAAAGGGATATTGAAAAAGAAAGCCAACGTTGGTGGCATCACAATTCCGGACTTCAAGCTCTATTACAAAGCTGTCATCATCAAGACAGCATGGTACTGGCACAAAAACAGACACATAGATCAATGGAACAGAATAGAGAGCCCAGAAATAGACCCTCAACTCTATGGTCAACTAATCTTCGACAAAGCAGGAAAGAATGTCCAATGGAAAAAAGACAGCCTTTTCAATAAATGGTGCTGGGAAAATTGGACAGCCACATGCAGAAAAATGAAATTGGACCATTTCCTTACACCACACACAAAAATAGACTCAAAATGGATGAAGGACCTCAATGTACGAAAGGAATCCATCAAAATCCTTGAGGAGAACACGGGCAGCAACCTCTTCGACCTCTGCCGCAGCAACATCTTCCTAGGAACAACGCAAAAGGCAAGGGAAGCAAGGGAAAAAATGAACTACTGGGATTTCATCAAGATCAAAAGCTTTTGCACAGCAAAGGAAACAGTTCACAAAATCAAAAAACAACTGACAGAATGGGAGAAGATATTTGCAAACGACATATCAGATAAAGGACTAGTGTCCAGAATCTATAAAGAACTTAGCAAACTCAACACCCAAAGAACAAATAATCCAATCAAGAAATGGGCAGAAGACATGAACAGACATTTCTGCAAAGAAGACATCCAGATGGCGAACAGACACATGAAAAAGTGCTCCATATCACTCGGCATCAGGGAAATACAAATCAAAACCACAATGAGATATCACCTCACACCAGTCAGAATGGCTAAAATCAACAAGTCAGGAAATGACAGATGCTGGCGAGGATGCGGAGAAAGGGGAACCCTCCTTCACTCGCACTTTCTGACAAATGAATAAATAACATCTTTTTTAAAAATGGATAATTAAGTAACTAGGGAAACACTACCAAGTTATGGTAGACACAGGATATTTGTGCCCAGTATCCTTTTTTTTTTTTTTTTTAAGATTTTATTTATTTATTTGACAGAGAGAAATTACAAGTACACTGAGAGGCAGGCAGAGAGAGAGAGAGAGAAGGAAGCAGGCTCCCTGCTGAGCAGAGAGCCCGATGCGGGACTCAATCCCAGGACCCTGAGATCATGACCTGAGCCAAAGGCAGCAGCTTAACCCACTGAGGCACCCAGGCGCCCCCCGGTATCCTTTTTTTTACCTTTTGTTAAGAAACAGCACCACATTTTCCCTATGACCCTGCAATTGCACTCCTGGGTATTTACCCCAAAGATACAGATGTAGTGAAAAGAAGGGCCATCTGTACCCCAATGTTTATAGCAGCAATGGCCACAGTCGCCAAACTGTGGAAAGAACCAAGATGCCCTTCAACAAACAAATGGATAAGGAAGATGTGGTCCATATACACTATGGAGTATTATGCCTCCATCAGAAAGGATGAATACCCAACTTTTGTAGCAACATGGACGGGACTGGAAGAGATTATGCTGAGTGAAATAAGTCAAGCAGAGAGAGTCAATTATCATATCATTTCACTTATTTGTGGAGCATAACAAATATCATGGAGGACAAGGGGTGTTAGAGAGGAGAAGGGAGTTGAGGGAAATTGGAAGGGGAGGTGAACTATGAGAGACTATGGACTCTGAAAAACAATCTGAGGGTTTTGAAGAGGTGTGGGGGATGGGAGGTTGGGGGAACCAGGTGGTGGATATTAGAGAGGGCATGGATTGCATGGAGCACTGGGTGTGGTGAAAAAATAATGAATACTGTTTTACTGAAAATAAATTAATTAATTAAAAAAAAAAAAAGAAAAGAAACAGCACCACATTTTAAAGGAGGTTCTGCACCTCCCCCATCTCAAACTGTACTAGTGACATTTGACCTAAGCAAAGCCAATAAGATCCTATCACCTAAAATTTGACTATTTTGGAAGAGAAGCAGTTGGAGCTGAGTAATTCCAGAGTCAGTACCCAAAGTGATGGGGGATGAGGGAATAGCCATAAGCTCCTTCTCTAAAATTCTCTGAAAGGACAGAAGTAGAGGATGTCCATGAGCTCCTATTATTTTGACTCCCAGAGTTGTCCTGGTTCTAGCCTTCACCAAACATACTGTTCAATTTTCCTTCAACTCTTTGAATTACCATAATACCCATCTAATAAATTTCTTGCGTTATGTAGAAAGATTTAGATTTAGATATGCGTTATGTAGAAGATTTTTAAATGTCTTGAAGATGCTGCCACAGTTTCTGATTTTGCATTCTTGTGTTATTTCTTTAGGTTTTGTGTCTCTAAACCACAGTTATTCTGCTCATAAGACTGGATGTACCCCTATGTTTACTGCAGCATTATTTACAATAGCCAAACTATGGAAGCAGCCCATGTGCCCATCAGTAGATTAAAAAGGGTAAGGAAGATACAGTACACATTACAATGGAATATGGTAACCCTAACCCTAACCTATAGGGTTAACTATATTTCAATTTAAATTGAAATTGTATTATTGTATTAGCAGTTATATGTCAACTATATTTCAATTTAAAAAATTGGTTGTCTACAAAATAATAAATTAAAAGAGATAATTAAGTTGGGAAAGTAAGCCTCCTTTGCTATATTTGTTATTCAAATTCCTGAGCTTGACATAACTCTATAGCCATTATTCTATTCCTACCAACCTATTACACCAACACTCTTCTCTGAAAAAAATACTATCTTTTAAGATCTCTTCATCACTAACTTTGTGTGGATATAATATTACTACTACACATGTAATAATGCTCCTTCCACATTTCTCCTTCACATTTCCCCACCATGATCAGAAATGCTACAAGTAATTTCCAATGATAGAAGTTAAGAGTAGTCATTCATTGATTATATCTTAGATATGTAAAGTATTGGAAATGTGGCCACTGAATTTAATATATTTTATTTTCAAGTTTTCATTTAAATCTCAGTTAACATATAATGCAATATTAGTTTCAAGTGTAGAATTTAGTGACTCATCACTTACATACAATACCCAGTGTTCATCATGACAATCATAACAAGTGCCCTACTTAACACCCAACATCCATTTAACCCAACTGAGGAGTGAAGCAGTAGTGATGTGCAGGAATGAACACAAAAACAGAGGTATAATCTATCAACAAGCACCAAAGTGTCTATAAATCAAACAAGAAAACCATGTTGTATCGTAGACCACATATTGAAGAGGCCGAGATAAAAATCTTTGTTCTATAGAGCAGAATAACTGTGGTTTAGACACGAAACCTAAAGAAATAACAGAAGACTGCAAAATCAGAAACTGTGGCAGCATCTTCAAGACATCTAAAAATCATCCAAGTTTTTTAAATGTAAATCTAATGCATGATTAAAGTACTGCAAAATTCCTACACTTGGCCAGACTATTCAATTATTTAATATTATAATTTACTACTCTTTATTTTTAGTTTTCTACTCCTACTTGGAACTATATATAAATGAAATTATTCCTAACTGAACATATATGACAGCCCTGATCTTATATTAACTTGTGTAGGATCACGGTTTCTCTAACTGATTAAGCAGCAAATTTCCTGGTCCTCCTTCTGCTTCCTCCTCTAGTAAGGAAGAAATATCAAGAAACCAAAATTAATGAATTCAAGAGTACTTTCCTTTCTTTATGTTGATCTTACAATGAAACATACAGTTTATGAATTTAATGGTTAATAAAAATTTATTTCTAAGCTTTTCCGCTAAGGTCAGGAACACGGCAGGGATGTCCATTATCACCACTGCTATTCAACATAGTACTAGAAGGCCTTGCCTCACCAATCAGACAACAAAAGAAAATTAAAGGCATCCAAATCGGCAAAGAAGAAGTCAAATTATCACTCTTCGCAGATGATATGATACTATATGTGGAAAACCCAAAAGACTCCACTCCAAAACTGCTAGAACTTGTACAGGAATTCAGTAAAGTTTCAGGATATAAAATCAATGCACAGAAATCAGTTGCATTTCTCTACACCAACAACAAGACAGAAGAAAGAGAAATTAAGGAGTCCATCCCATTTACACTTGCACCCCAAACCATAAGATACCTAGGAATAAACCTAACCAAAGAGGCACAGAATCTATATTCAGAAAACTATAAAGTACTCATGAAAGAAATTGAGGAAGACACAAAGAAATGGAAAAATGTTCCATGATCCTGGATTGGAAGAATAAATATTGTGAAAATGTCTATGCTACCTAAAGCAATCTATACATTTAATGCAATTCCTATCAAAGTACCATCCATCTTTTTCAAAGAAATGGAACAAATAATGCTAAAATTTATATGGAACCAGAAAAGACCTCGAATAGCCAAAGGGATATTGAAAAAGAAAGCCAACGTTGGTGGCATCACAATTCCGGACTTCAAGCTCTATTACAAAGCTGTCATCAACAAGACAGCATGGTACTGGCACAAAAACAGACACATAGATCAATGGAACAGAATAGAGAGCCCAGAAATAGACCCTCAAATCTATGGTCAACTAATCTTAGACAAAGCAGGAAAGAATGTCCAATGGAAAAAAGACAGCCTCTTCAATAAATGGTGCTGGGAAAATTGGACAGCCACATGCAGAAAAATGAAATTGGACCATTTCCTTACACCACACACAAAAATAGACTCAAAATGGATGAAGGACCTCAATGTGCGAAAGGAATCCATCAAAATCCTTGAGGAGAACACGGGTAGCAACCTCTTCGACCTCAGCCGCAGCAACATCTTCCTAGGAACAACGCAAAAGGCAAGGGAAGCAAGGGCAAAAATGAACTATTGGGATTTCATCAAGATCAAAAGCTTTTGCACAGCAAAGGAAACAGTTCACAAAATCAAAAGACAACTGACAGAATGGGAGAAGATATTTGCAAACGACATATCAGATAAAGGACTAGTGTCCAGAATCTATAAAGAACTTAGCAAACTCAACACCCAAAGAACAAATAATCCAATCAAGAAATGGGCAGAGGACATGAACAGACATTTCTGCAAAGAAGACATCCAGATGGCCAACAGACACATGAAAAAGTGCTCCATATCACTCGGCATCAGGGAAATACAAATCAAAACCACAATGAGATATCACCTCACTCCAATCAGAATGGCTAAAATCAACAAGTCAGGAAATGACAGATGCTGGCGAGGATGCGGAGAAAGGGGAACCCTCCTACACTGTTGGTGGGAATGCAAGCTGGTGCAGCCACTCTGGAAAACAGCATGGAGGTTCCTCAAAATGTTGAAAATAGAACTGCCCTATGACCCAGCAATTGCACTATTGGGTATTTACCCTAAAGATACAAATGTAGTGATCCAAAGGGGCACGTGCACCCGAATGTTTATAGCAGCAATGTCCACAATAGCCAAACTATGGAAAGAACCTAGATGTCCATCAACAGATGAATGGATCAAGAAGATGTGGTATATATACACAATGGAATACTATGCAGCCATCAAAAGAAATGAAATCTTGCCATTTGCAACAACATGGATGGAACTAGAGCGTATCATGCTTAGCGAAATAAGTCAAGCAGAGAAAGACAACTATCATATGATCTCCCTGATATGAGGAAGTGGTGATGCAACATGGGGGCTTAAATGGGTAGGAGAGGAATCAATGAAACAAGATGGGATTGGGAGGGAGACAAACCATAAGTGACTCTTAATCTCACAAAACAAACTGAGGGTTGCTGTGGGGAGGGGGTTTGGGAGAAGGGGGTGGGATTATGGACATTGGGGAGGGTATGTGCTTTGGTGAGTGCTGTGAAGTGTGTAAACCTGGTGATTCACAGACCTGTACCCCTTGGGATAAAAATATATGTTTATAAAAAATAAAAAATTTAAAAAAAAAATTGGATAGCCACATGCAGAAAAATGAAATTGGACCATTTCCTTACACCACACACAAAAATAGACTCAAAATGGATGAAGGACCTCAATGTGCGAAAGGAATCCATCAAAATCCTTGAGGAGAACACAGGCAGCAACCTCTTCAACCTCTGCCGCAGCAACATCTTCCTAGGAACATCGCCAAAGGCAAGGGAAGCAAGGGCAAAAATGAACTACTGGGATTTCATCAAGATCAAAAGCTTTTGCACAGCAAAGGAAACAGTTCACAAAATCAAAAGACAACTGACAGAATGGCAGAAGATATTTGCAAACGACATATCAGATAAAGGACTAGTGTCCAGAATCTATAAAGAACTTAGCAAACTCAACACCCAAAGAACAAATAATCCAATCAAGAAATGGGCAGAGGACATGAACAGACATTTCTGCAAAGAAGACATCCAGATGGCCAACAGACACATGAAAAAGTGCTCCATATCACTCGGCATCAGGGAAATACAAATCAAAACCACAATGAGATATCACCTCACACCAATCAGAATGGCTAAAATCAACAAGTCAGGAAATGACAGATGCTGGCGAGGATGCGGAGAAAGGGGAACCCTCCTACACTGTTGGTGGGAATGCAAGCTGGTGCAGCCACTCTGGAAAACAGCATGGAGGTTCCTCAAAATGTTGAAAATAGAACTGCCCTATGACCCAGCAATTGCACTATTGGGTATTTACCCTAAGATACAAACATAGTGATCCAAAGGGGCACGTGCACCCGAATGTTTATAGCAGCAATGTCCACAATAGCCAAACTATGGAAAGAACCTAGATGTCCATCAACAGAAGAATGGATCAAGAAGATGTGGTATATATAACAATGGAATACTATGCAGCCATCAAAAGAAATGAAATCTTGCCATTTGCGACAACATGGATGGAACTAGAGCATATCATGCTTAGCAAAATAAGTCAAGCAGAGAAAGACAACTATCATATGATCTCCCTGATATGAGGAAGTGGTGATGCAACATGGGGGCTTAAATGGGTAGGAGAGGAATCAATGAAACAAGATGGGATTGGGAGGGAGACAAACCATAAGTGACTCTTAATCCCACAAAACAAACTGAGGGTTGCTGGGGGGAGGGGGGTTGGGAGAAGGGGGGGTGGGGTTATGGACATTAGGGAGGGTATGTGCTTTGGTGAGTGCTGTGAAGTGTGTAAACCTGGTAATTCACAGACCTGTACCCCTGGGGATAAAAATACATGTTTATAAAAAAATAAAATAAATAAAATAAAAATAAAAATAAAATTTATTTCTAAGTCATTTGATGTTGTCTATAGTTTGACTTTTATAAGCTATTTTTTAAAAGCTAAGGAGAAAAAAGCAGACAAATTTTATCCTCTACTTAATATAGTGAATCTGTACCCATACATTATATAACTGCTAATACAATAAAATGTATATTTGAGGAGGTGGAAGAGAAGATGGCAAAGGCGTAGGAAGACACCAGACTCATCACAAACACAACTAGAAAACTATCAAACTGATAAGGAAAATCTGTGTTCTAAGATAGCCGACCAAGCCAGCAGGGGAAGGCCAGTCCCTGCCCCAGGGCCCTTCCAGGTTCTTCTTCTGGCTCCGCTTGCTGTGCATGCCAAAATTGCCAGGTATATGGAAGAAGTGTATAAATTATCTCCCTTGCTTTTGCTCAGGGCTCTGAGAGACCTTTGGAGATCACTCTCCTCTGAGCCCACCAGTGTCAAATAAACTTCCTATCCTCCAAGATCGTCGAATGCCATTTAGTTCTTCTGTCAGGCAATCCCTAACAAAAATCATACTAAATACCCCAGAAATTATCATGACGTTAACAGAACAAACTCCTCAATGGGAGAGAAGAAGCCACATCAAAGAAGTTATGAAGTAGGAAGACGTGGTTTGGGGGAGAAACATGATAAGGGAGCAGAAGGCTAGCTGAGAACAAAACAGAAGCTGGCACCCTACACTGCCCACCCCCTCCATGTGATATGTGCGACATTCCTCAGATACTCCTGGCTGCCCTAAAGCTAAGGAAAGGAAAAACAAATAGTGAATTAATAGAGATCACAGTCCTGCAGGACAGGAATCTCCCTCAGTTCACAAATGTCCTAGTGATTTAAAAGGAAGAAGTTTCTTATCAATACCTAATTTCCAGACACCCATAACTCAGTTTCCTGAAGCCCTAACATCACACTCCCCTCCATAAAGTTGAGGTAGGCTGAGGCAGAAAGAGATGTAAATAAAAATGAATTTTTTTAAAACCCACATTGATAAGGATGTGTGATAGGAGGAATGTAACATTCCTCTAGGAAGCTCCCAACTATCTTACTGTAAATGCCTTACTAGAAGGACAAACCTTAACTTGACAAATGGCAAAACTTCCGGTATTCTGGGTGTCTTCTTTAACACATGAAAATTCTATTAAAATCTCCCTTTTCCTTAACTGCCCCAACTGCATAGTATATGATTCACCACCCCTCACAACCCCACTGCAGCTCTCTCTGCCCATGGGTCCTGGTGCCATACTTTAATAAAATCACCATTTTTGCTCCAAAGACATCTCAAGAATTCTTTCCAATCAACCTCAAACCCTAACATCTTCCCTACATCAAAACAGGCTTTTGGTGCTGCGTAGAGGAAGGAGCTGTGGTCACAGAGAAAGGCAAGTGAGAGAGGAGCACACAGGGGAATGCAGAGGAAAACATTTCTCAAAGCCACTGGCTGGGAAAACAAGAGGGGCAGATTTTCATGAGCTCTTGCAACAGATAGGGCTTAAAGACTGGAGCGTGAAAGGTCACCAGGATTGGCTGGTATAGACCCCAGAGGTCATTGCCCGACTCCTGGAGAAAAGCCAGTCAAATGACCCAGGGACAGGTGGTGTGGAAACAGCAATCTGAAGAATGCCTGGAGGCAGCACTTACAGTGATGCTGCTCTGGGGTCAAAGGAGCTGACTGGTACCATTTCTCTCCCTCACTCCTCATCATAAACACAGAGCCACCTGAAATCAGCAGAGCAGCAACACTAGCTGCCTAACCTGCTTATAGCAAGTACTACACCCCTGCACTCTGGCACTCTCCCCTTTTCCATCAAGTTTGCCTCAGTTCCAGTGGAGAGGGCCCCTCCCCCAGAAGACCAGCAGAAACCCCTACCCAGAGCACATCTCCCAACCAGAGAGTCTGTGAGGCTTTCAGTTCTAGTGGAAGTAGTATCAGGTCTCATTTAACAAGCAGACCAGAGCAAGCCTTGTTAAAATTCACCATATTCTGGCCAAGGACCAAACACTGCCAATTGCAGGTGAGGACAGCCTCTTCAGATGATTAGCTTAAAGGATAGAGCAGCCAAAATACAGCAGCGAAGCACATGTGGCACACACCAGAGACATTCCCTTGAAGTGCCAGGCCCTGGGCATTATCATATCTCTTCTTCATAAAGCCCTTACTCTCAGGAGCAGGAAACATAACTGGATTTTCTAACACAGAGAAGGCAGACACTTAAACAAAATACCAAGATGGAGGAATTCATCCCAAAAGAAAGAACAAGATAAGGTGATGGCCAGAGATCTAAGTAAAACAGATATATGAACATGCCTGATGGAGAATTTAGAACAACAGTCAAGGATACTCACTGGGCTCAAGATAAGAATGGAAGGCTTCAGGGAGGCCCTTACCCCAGAGAAAAGAGTTAAAAAGAAATCATTTAAGAAATGAAAAATGCAATAACCAAGATTAGAAACAGACTGGATGTAATGAACACAAGGCTGGAAGAAGCACAAGAACAAATAAGTGAAACAGAGGGTAAGATAATGGAAAATAATGAAACTGAACAAAAAACAGAAATAAGAATTAAGGAACATAAGAACAGTGACTCCACCAAACATAACAGTCATATTATGGGAGTCCCAGAAGAAGAGGAGAGAGAAAAGGAGGCAGAAATTTTATTTGAGAAAATAATGGCTAAAAACATCCCTAATCTGAGGAAGGAAACACAAATCCAGATCCATGAGGCACAAAGAACTCCCATTAAAATCAATAAAAGCAGGCCAGCAACACCAAGACATATTGAAATTAAATTGTAAAATATAGCAATAAAGAAAAGCAGCCTAAGAAAGCAGGAAGACAAAAGTCCCTAACTTATAAGGAAACACACATAGGGAGAGAAGGAGATTTTTTTAAAAGAAACTTGGCAAGCCTAAAGAGTGTGGCATGATATATTCTAAGTGCTAAACAGGAAAAATCTGCAGCCAGAATATTCTATCCAGTAAGGCTATCATTCAAAATAGGAAAGAAAAAGAATTTCCCAGAGAAACAAAAACCAAAGGAGTTCATAACCACTAAACCAGCCCTGCAAGAAATATTAAAGGGGACTCTCTGAATGGAAAAATATCCAGAAACACTGACTATACAGGTTATACAATGACACCAAATTCATACCTATCAACAATTACTCTGAATATACATGGACAAAACACTCTAATAAAAAGACAAAGTATGTCAGAATGGATATAAAAACAAGACCCATCTATATGGTGCCTGCAAGAGACTCATTTTAGAACTAAAGACATCTAGAGATTGAAAGTGAGGGGATGGAGAAACATTTACCATGCAAATGGAAGTCAAAAAAAGCTGAGGTAGCAATATTTATGAGACAAATTAGATTTTAAACCAAAGATTGTAACAAGAGATGAAAAAGGAAATAATCAAGGGGACTATCTAACAAGAAGATCTAACAATTGGAAATCTTTATGCTTCCAAGGTGGGAGCACCCAAATATATAAAACAATTAATAACAAACATAAAGGAAATAATTGATAATAATACAATAATAATAATAGGGAAGCTTAACACCTTATTTACATCAATGGACAGATCACCTAAGCAGAAAATCAACATGGAAAAAAATGGCTTTGAATTACATATTAGACCAGATGGACTTAACAGATATATTCAGAACATTCCATCCCCAAGCAGTAAAATACACATTCTTTTTTGAGTATACATGGAACACTCTCCATAATATCACATACTAGATCACAAATCAGACCTCCACAAGTACAGAAAGAGTGAGATCATACCATGCATATCTTTTAACTACACTGCTATAAAACTTGAAGTCAACAACAAGAAAAAATTTGGAAAGACCACAAATACATGGAGGTTAAACAATATGCTACTAAACAATGAATGGGTCAACCAGAAAATCAAGAAAAAAATAAAATAAAAATTTGTGGAAACAAATGAAAATGAAAACACAATGGTTCAAAGCATATGGGATGCAGCCAAAGTGGTCAAGAGAGAATTATATATATAATATATAGGTCCACTTCAAGGAGGAAAAATCTCAAATAAACAAACACCAAAAGGAACTAGAAAAAGAACAGCAAATGAAGCATAAAGCTAGCAAAAGGAGGGAAATAATAAAGATTAGAGCAGAAACAAATGCTATAGAAAAAAAAACAACAGATCATTGAAACCAGTAGCTGGTTCTTTGAAATATTTAATAAAATTGATAAACTCCTAGCCAAACTTATCAAAAAGAAAAAAGAAAGGACCCAAATAAATAAAATGACAAATGAGAAGAGAAATAATAACTACAAAATATAAAAACACAATTATAAGGGAATATTGTGAAAAACTATATGCCAGTAAGCCTGAAAGAAACAGATGAATTTCTAAAAATGTATAAACATACAAACTATCAAAACCAAAACTGGAAGAAATATAAAACTGAACAAACCATGAGCAACAAAGAAATTGAATCAGTAATAAAAAATTTCCCAAGAAACAAAAGTCCAGGGCCAGATGGCTTCAATGCAAATTCTACCAAACATTTAAAGAGAGTTAATATCTATTCCTCTCAAACTATTCCAAAAATAAGGAAGGAAAACCTCCAAATTCATTCCATGATTCCAGTATTACCCTGGTACCAAAACTAGATAAAGATTCCAATAACAAAGAAAACTACAGGCCAATATCCCTAATGAACAAGAATACAAAAATTCTCAATAAAATACTAACAAATTAAATCCAACAGCACATTAAAAGAATCACTCACCAAAATCAAGTGGGATTTATTCCTGGACTGTAAGGGTGGTTCAATATTCACAAATCAATCAGTGTGATACACTACATTAATAAAAGAAAGGATAAACAATATGATCCTTTCAATAAATGCAGAAACAGCTTCTGACAAAGTACAACATCCATTCTAAAAATCCTCAACAAAGTAGGGGTAAAAGAAACACACCTCAACATCATAAAGGCCATATATGAAAAACCCACAGCTAATATCATTCTTAATGGGGAAAAAAATGAAAGCTTTTATCTACAGTCAGGAAATAGGGATATCCACTCTCACCACTGTTATTTAACATAGTACTGGAAATCCTAGCTACAGCAATCAGACAACAAAAAGAAATAAAATGATCAAATCAGCAAGGAAGAAATCACAGTTTCACTACTGGCAGATGACATGACGCTCTAGATAGAAAATCCGGAAGACTACAGCAAAAAAATTGCTAGAACTGATACACAAATTCAGTAAAGTTTCAGGATACAAAAATCAACAAAGAAAAATCTGTTGCATTTCTACATGTCAGTAGTGAAACAGCAGGAAGAGAAATCAAGGAATCAATCCCACTTATTATTGTACCAAAAACCATAAGATACCTAGGAATAAACCTAGTAAGAAAGAAGTAAAAGAACTATATTCTGAAAACCATAAAACACTGATGAAAGGGGTGCCTAAGTGGCTCAGTGGATTGGGCTGCTGCCTTCAGTTCAGGTCATGATCTCAGGGTCCTGAGATCAAGCCCCGCATTGGGCTCTCCGCTCAGCAGGGAGCCTGCTTCCTCCTGACTCTCTGCCTACTTGTGATCTCTCTTTCTCTGTCAAATAAATAAACAAAATCTTAAAAAAAAAAAAAAAAAAACACTGATGAAAGAATGTGAAGATGACACAAAGAAATGGAAAGGCATTTCATGCTCATGGACTGGAAGAACAAAGTTAAAATGTCTATATTACCCAAAGTGTTCTACACATTTCATGCAATTCCTATCAAAATACCAATAGCACTTTTCACAGAGTTAGAACAAACAATACTAAAATTTGTGTGGTACAAGAGACCCTGAATATCCAAAGCTACTTTAAAAAAGCAAAGTAAGTCAGGAAGCATCACAATTCCAGACTTCAAGCTCTATTACAAAGCTGTAATCATCAAGACAGTATGGTACTGGCTCAAAAACAGACATACAGATCAATGGAACAGAACAGAAAACCCAGAAATGAACCCATAAGTACATATTCAATTAAGCTTCAACAAACCAGGAAAGAATATCCAATGGAAAAAAAAGAGTCTTCTCAGACAATGATGTTAGGAAAACTGGACAACAGTGTACAAAAGAACGAAACTAGACCACTTTCTTACACCATACACAAAAGGACTAAAGGAATAGGATTAAAAACCTAAATGTCTAAATGTCTAAAGACATAAATGCCAAGAAATCATCAAAATACTACAGGAGAACACAGGCAATAAACTCTTTGACATCAGCTGTAGCAACTTCTTACTAAATATGTATCCTGAAGCAAGAGACACAAAAGCAAAAATAAACTATTGGGACATCAAAATAAAAAGCTTTTGCACAGAGAAGGAAACAATCAACAAAACTAAGAGGTAATCTTTGTAATGAAAGGAGGTATTTTCAAATGACATATCTGATGACAGGTTTAGTATCCAAAATATATAAAGAATGTGTAAAACTCAATACCCAGTTAACAAATGGTCAGAAGACATAAATGGGTATTTTTCCAAAGAAGAGATCCAGATGGCCAAAAGACACATAAAAACATGATCAACACCACTCATCATCAGGGAAAAGCAAATCAAAACTGCAATGAGATATCACCTCATATGTGTCAGAATGGTTGAAATTAACAACAAAGGAATCAACACATGTTGGCAGGAGATGAAGAAAGGGGAACCCTCTTGCACTGTTGGTAGGAATGCAAACTGGTATAGCCACTCTGGAAAACAGTATGGAGGTTCCTTAAAAAGTTAAAGATAGAACTATCTACTATCCAGCAATTGCACTATTAAGTATTTACCCAAAGAATATAAAAATACTAATTCTAAGGGATACGTGCACACAGATTATCAACCAATAGCCGAATTATGGAAAGAGTCCAAATGTCCATTGACTGTTGAATGGGTAAAAAAAAAAAAAAGATGTGGTGTGTGAACACGACACAATACACCCACACCCCCCCACACACACACAGAGAGAGAGAGAGAGAGTGAGTGAGAGAGAGAGGAGCATTACTTGGCCATGAAAAAGAATGAATTCCTGCCATTTGCAATGACATGGATAGAACTAGAGAATATTGCTAAGCAATATAAGTCAGAAGGGGTGCCTGGGTGGCTCAGTCAGTTAAACATATGCCTTCAGTTCAGGTCAAAATCCCAGGGTCCTAGGATCGAGCCCCATATTGGGTTTCCCACTGAGTGGGAAGCCTGCTTCTCCCTCTCCCTCTGCTGCTGCCTTTGGCTTGTACTCTCTCACATAAATAAATAAAATATTTTTAAAATAAGAGAAAGACAAATATCATACGACTTCACTCATATGTGGAATTTAGGAAACAAATGATAATAGGGGAAAAAAAAGAATGAGGAAAACCAAGAAACAGACTCTTAGCTGTACAGAACAAATTGAGGGTTACCAGTAAGGGTGGGTAGGGGGAACGGGTTAAGCAGGTGATGGGGATTAAGGAGTTTACTTGTTATGAAGAGCACTGGGTGTTATATGTAAGGGTTGAATCAGGAAATTGTACTCCTGAAGCTAATATCACATTGTATGTTAACTGGAAATTTTTTAGGACTTAAAAAGAGATAAAATATATTTTAAAACTCTAACTTATTGAAATTTTAATAAATAAATATTTGGCCTAGAAATGTCTTTCAGAATTTTTAAATTTTATGTCCATTTTTCATAGCATCTTTTTGGTTTTAATAGCTAATATGGTAATTTAGAAAATAGCTTTATTTTTTAAGGCACAGCTGTTAACTATTAATATCAAAAATGTATTATAGAACATTTAAATATATCTTTAACTTCTATCCTACAAAATAAGTTTTTTTAGGTATTCTACCATTTTCAGACACTAAAATTGAACTAACCTCAGTATTCTTTAACTTCTGTAGTTCACTTTCCAGCCCTAATTTCTCCTCTAATAACACTTGAAAGTTACTTTCCATTTGTTTGTATTTCTAAAAGCAAATATTATAATTTTAGTAACAATGAAAAGCATACATTTCAATATAGACAAATTATTGGGACACTTAATTATTAAAGTCTTCATTAACTCATGAAAATAATGAACCATTGGTATTAATCTGCATTATGAATGATAATTGGGGCTCAAAGAGGCAAACAAACTAGAAGTAACAATGAATAGAAATTTAGAAGACTATGGGGTATTAAAGTTCAATATTTCATAAATGAAGTGTTTTTGAGTGATAATAAAGTCTAGTAAAACCAAAAAAAGACAAAGCTTCCCAGCTCACATATGCATAGAAATTTCTTAAATAAACTGAAGAAGTACTGAATCTTTAAGATTATGCATCCTGATAATTTCTAGAGTCTAACATTATCAAGGGCAAAGTATATTTTCAAACAGAGTGCTATACTTACAGCTTCTAACAAACTTTGATCACTCACAGCTCTGAAAAACAAACCAAAAATATCTATAATGTATTATCCTTTTACATTTATATTTTTACTATGTAACATACTTATATATTTTCTTTGAAAAAAAAGGTAATATAATAAAGTACAGTTTGACTACCATTCCAAAAAATCCGATCCTATCTCTAGAGATTATCAGATTTTTGTGTATCTTTTCAGAACTTGTTTCATGTATTCATAAAATGCTACACATACCTATTTAATTACATAATTTTTGTTAGTGAGTCAGGTGACTGTTTTGTTTTCTTTTTGCACATAAATGACATCAATGTATACATTGTCCTAAACTTATTTTCACTTAATACAACATCTAAGATCTACATATATTAGTAATACAGGCATATTTCACTCCTTTTAAATACCACTTGTTGTTCCATAGCAGGATTTGGCAAAGTTTTTATATTAAGAGCCAGATAGGAAATATTTTAGACTTTGTAGGTCAGATGATCAGTCAACTACCCCCAACTCAGCAAAAACAGCCATAGATGATAGATAAATGAATGGGTCTAACTAGATTTGACTCATGGGCTGCAGTTTGTTGAACACTGTTCTAAGGTGTGGGTAAACTATAGATTTTTTTTGACAAATGATTTATTTATTATAATTCAGATTTTTAAGCTTTAAGATACAATTAACATACCATCAAATTATAGATTCACCAAGTTGAGCATCTATTTTCACTAATTTTAGAACATTTAATGACCTCAAAAAGAAACTCTGTACCCATTAACAGTCACTCCTCATTCTTCCCAGCACTGCCTCAACACTGGCAGACACTAATCTACTTTCTGTCTCTAGAGATTTGACTATCTGGATATTTCATTTAAATAAAAATATATAGTATATGGTCTTTTGAAACTTGTTTCTTACATTTAGTATAATGCTTTCAAGGTTCATCCATGTTGTAGCATATATCAGTGATGTGTTCCTTTTTACTACCAAATACTATTCCACTGGATAGGTGTATATATTTTATTTATTCTTTCACCAGTTTGTGGGGACTTAAATTGTTTTCACTTTGGGGCTATTATGAATAATGCTACTATGAATATCCATGTACAAGTTTTTGCTTATATATGTTTTCAATCACTCAGGTATAAACATAGTAATAGAATTCTGGGTTTCAGTATATATAGAATATACTGAGTTTGTATTTAACATTTTGAAGAACTGACAAACTGGTTTCCATAGCAGACAGACCACTTCAATTCCACCAGTAATGTACGAGGGTCCCAACTCCTCCACATCCTTGCCAACAATTGTTACAGTCGTCTTTTTTTCCTTATAGCCATCCTAAGGGGTGTGAAGTAGTACATCACTGCAGTGTTGATTTGAAAGTGCCTAATGACAATGATGTTAAACATCATTTCATGTGCTTATTGACCATTGATATATCTTGCTTCAGAAAATGTATAATCAGATTATTTGCCCATTTTTAATTTGGGTTATTTATCTTATTATTAAAGCATAAGTGTTTATATATTCTGGATACAAGTCCCTTATCAAAAATATGATTTGTGAATAGTTTTTGCAATCTGAGTTACCTTTTCACACTCTTGATGTATCATACGTAGTACAAAAGTTTTTAATTTTATGAAAGTCAACTTATCTATTTTTTCTTTTGTTGGTTGTGCTTTTGGTGTCCTATTTAAGACGCCATTACCCTACTCAAGGCCACAAAGATTTATTCCTACATTTCTTCTAAAAGGCTTATAGTTTTAGCTCTTAAATTTAGGTTTCTGGTAATTTTTGAGTTAGTTCTAGTGGATGGCATAAAGAAAGGATGCAACTTCATTCTTTCACGTATGGATATCCCAGTCCAAGTATCCAAGTATCAGTTATTAAAAAGACTACTCTTTCCACAGATGATATATCTGATAAAAGGTTAATACCCAAAATATATAAAGAAATTAAAGAAGTCAACAACAAGAAAAGACAAAGTCTGATTTTTAAATGGGCAAAAGAGAGAATAAACATTTTTCCAAAGACCATACACATGGCAAACAGACAAATGAAAAATACTCAATAATACTAATTGTTGGGGAAATGCAAATCAAAACCACAGTAAGATATCACCTCCAACCTCCTATAATTAGGCTAAAATTAAAAAAAAACAAGAATCTCTGTCAAATAAATAAATATAATCGTTAAAAAAATCAATTTTCAGCATAACAGTATATGCTGAAAATAAATTAATTTAATTTAAAAAAATCAATTAACCATGAATTTAAGGGTTTCTGGACATTCAATTTTATCCCACTGATGTATATAGGTCTAACCTTATGCCAGTACTACATTATCTTGATTACTACAACCTTGTATTAAGTTTTAACATTAGTTAAATGTAAAAAATAATTAAAATAATAATGAAATTAATTAAACTTGAGTCCTCCAACTTTGTTCTTCTTAAGATTTCTTTGGCTATTCTGGATTCCTTGCATTTCTACATGAATTTTAGGATCAGCTTGTCAGTTCACCAAAAAGAAAGCGGAGATTTTTATATAGATTGCATTGAATCTGTAGATCAATTTGCAGAGCACTGCCATTTTAAGATTATTAAATCTAACAGCCCATGAAAATGGAATGTCTATCCATTTAATTAGGTCTTCTTTAAGTTCTTTAAATGTTTTGCAGTTTCCATTGCAAAAGAAGTCTTACACTTCTTTTGTTAAATTCTTTATTGTTGTCTGCAATGCTATTTTAAATGGAGTTGTTTTCTTTCATTTGTGGAATGTTGATCACCATATATTAGTTTCCTAAGACTGCTGTTACAAAGTCTCACAATCTGGGTAACTTAAAGCAACAAAAATTTATATTCTTACAGTTCTAGAGACCATAAATCTAAAATATAGTTGTTAGGATCATGCTCCCTCTGAAACTTCTAAAGGAAAATCCCTGTTTTCCTCTTCTAGTTTCTAGCAATCCCTGGTACTCTTTGGATTGTAGTAGCATAAACCCAACCTCTGCATCCATAATCTCTTTCCTCTTTGGGTACTGTCTTCTCCAGTTATTACAAGGATACCAGTCATTTTGGAATAAGGGCCAATCCTATCCCACTATGACCTCCTCTTAATTAATTTTATCTATAATGACCCTATTTGAAAATAACTTCATTATGAGATACTAGGAGTTAGAACTTCAACATAACTCTTTGGGGGACACAATTTAACCTGTGACAGTTAGTGCATAGAAACATAATTGATTTTTATTTATAAATCTTGTATGCTGCAAAATGTGAGTTCACTTATTTCTTCATATAGATTTTAGTGGATCCCTTAAGATTTTCTATACAGAAGATCATTACAACTACAAAAAGAGGTATAGTTTTACTTCTAACTTTCCAATATGAACACCTTTCATTCCTTTTCTTCTCTAGTTGCCCTGGCTAGAACCTGTACTACAATGGTGAATAGATGTGGTAAGAATGTCCTGTTTTCTTCCTGATCTTAGAATGTCACCATTAAGCATAGTGTTAACTATGAGTTTTCATAGATAGCTTTTATCAGATTAAGGAAGCTCCCTTCTGTTCCTAGGTTGTGAAGTATTTTTATCATAAAATGCTAGGATTTTGTCAAGTGCTTTTACTTTGTCTAGTAAGCTGATCATGTGATTTTTTTGGTCCTTCATTCAATCAGTACTGTGTATTACATTAATTGATATTTGCATTTTAAACCAACCTTGCATTCCTTGGATAATTTCGCTTGCTTGTGTATAACCCAGTTTATATATTGCTAGATTCAATTTGGTAATATTTTGCTGGATTTTGCTGGATTTTGGCATTTGTATTCATAACATATTAGTCTATAATTTTATTTTCTCGTGATATTTTTGTCTGATTTTGATATTAGAGATATTTAGTTCTGTGCATTTCAAACAATAAATTTTGTTGCAGTCCCTCTAACTGAACATGGAAAATCATGACCTAAACAAAAAATTTAACTGAAAAAAGTTTTTATTATGTAAAATTTTAAATCACTGCAAAGAAATGTAGCTAATCAAATTTTGAACTTTTTGAACAGTTTCATCATTACAATTCTGAAGTTATTTATTTAAATTCAAGCAGGTAACATATAGTACATCATTAGTTTTAGATGTAGTGTCTAATAATTCATTGGTTGCATACTTAAGAGACTCTCAAGGTTTTTCTATCTCTCTGATGATTTCCCATTCAGTATTCCCTCTCTTCCCTTACAATTCTCTGCACTTTCTTACATTCCACATATGAGTGAAACCATATTGTCTTTCTCTGATTGACTTATTTCTCTCAACATTATACCTTCCAGTTCCATCCATGCTGATGTAAATGTTAGGTATGCATCTTTTCTTTTTTTTTTTTTTTTCCAGGAGATGGTGAGTTTTATTGTCTTGTCTGGATAGAGGTTTGATTTGCTCTCAAATGTTCCAGGGTGGAGAGACTAGGAGAAAGCACAGGATGCAGAGGTCTATTCGGTGTAATCGTCTCCCTCGTTCTCATCTTCGCCATCAACAGAGAGAGCAGCATACTTGCTTGCAGAACTGAACTTGGAAGCTGGATTTTCTTCAGGTTTCTTTGGCTCAGGTGCAGATCGGGAGTCTTGATCCTTTTTGCCATCTTTCCTATCTGACTCCTTCCAGTGGTCCTTGGTCCCTCCGTCTCCTGGGCCACGGCTGGAGTTCCCACTTTGGCCTTTTGGGACACTCACCCCATCTACTTTGTTTTCATCTCTCCTTGCTGGTCCTTCCTCAGGTGGTTGAGCTGGAACTACTTTCCCCCCACCACTGGTAGGGGATGGCTGCTCTGTGAGCTCTGCGATCGAGCAGGAGGGTTGGAACTTCGCTTCACCCAAGCATTCTCCTTTGGCGGAGGGGCTGGCATTACCTTCAGAGGCTGTTCAAATTTGGGAGGCTTGGAAGTTGGAGAGTGACAGTCTTCCTCTTTACTGGGTGCTTCATTTTCTAGAGACTTTTCACTCTCTCTCCTTCGTGCATCCTGGTCTGACTTACTTCTGCCAGATGTGGCTGAGGTCCCAGTCTGCGATGACTCACTTCCTGTCCTGGACCGTTCTCATTCCCGAGTCTCTTCACTTCGCCAGCTTGGGTGTCTCTCCCGGGGCCGACGGTCTAGTTTTGGCTCATCCAGCTGGCGCTGCAGCTTCTCCTGCTCCTTCTGCAGCCGCTCTTCTACTTCTCGCTCTCTAGCAGCTGTGTCAACAGGCTTTGCCCCTCCAAAGATAGAGGCCGCTCGACTGGACTGGGAGGTGCTAGCAGAGGAATCATCTTCCTTAGGTGTACTCCGAGGCTTTAGATTCAGTTTGGGTCTTTGAGGGGGACCTCTATCATCACGCCTATAGTCATCCCGAGAGTAATCATCTCTGGAGCTCCATGACCGATCGTCTCGTCTGTCGTATCTGTCTTCATAGCGGTCCCCGCCTCCTCTGTAGTCGTCATCCCTACGGTACCCACTACCAAATGCTCTTCTGCCACTGCCTATCCTGGAATCGTAGCCTCTGTCGTAGTCTCTGCTGCCTCGGTCATCATAGCGATCCCGGCCCCCGTATCGATCTATATCTCGGCGTGGGCCATCACGATACCCATCCCGATACCCATCGCGGTATCGATCTGAATCATAACGATCTCGATACTTGTCTCCAAAGCTATCATCACCTCTCCTCGGCGGGTAGTCATCGAAGCTGTCTGTGGCAGGACGCGCCCTCCAGTCTGTATCCGTTTTGTCAGAATCCCGATTTCTATCTCGGCCAAAAGAACGATCATCCCTGTCTTTATCCTGTGCTTGATCAGCAACGTCCACTCGAATTCTCCTGTTACCTAGAGACTCTTCGTTGAGGCTCAGGGCACTGAGCAAAGAATCCAGGTCCTCAAACTCAGCGTAACCAAAACCTTTCAACCTCTCTGGATTGCTGGGTTCACGAGGTAAACGCACTGCACTGATATTTAATCCTCTAAAGAATTCCTTAATGGATTCTTCTGTCACATCATAGGGCAGGTTCCCTAGAAAAGCAGTATAGGGTGGCGATTTCGGAAGACGGCTCCGGTCGATATTGGGTTCCCGAGCAGCCCGTGGAGCAGTGGGCAGGATAGAACGGTCAATTGGAGGTGCCCTATACACGTTGTCATCATTACTGTGCCAAGTGGTTGAAACATCTCCTTCCAGGTCATCTGTTTCATCAGCCCAGCTGACTGGTTTGGGGACATAGGTGCTTCCTCCCCCAGTCCCTCCATCCTCAGCCAGAAAGTCTGTTAGGGAGATAGTTTTCCCCTTCTTATTCTTCTTTTTTGCTGAGGCCGCCATGTTGGGAGAGGGAGAGCGGTATGCATCTTTTCTGATGGCTGAGTAATATTCCACATCTACCTTATCCATTTATCTGTCAATGGACATCTTGGCTCTTTCCACATTTTGGTTATTATGGACATTTCTGCTATAAACACTGGGGTACAGGTACCCCTTTGTATCAATGCATTTGTATCTTTGGGGTAAATAACTAATAGTGCAATTCTGGGCCATAGGGTACCTCTATTTTTAACTTCTTGAGGCACCTCCATACTGTTTTCCAGAGTGGCTGTACTGGTTTGCATTCACACCAATGGCGTGAGAGAGTTCCCCTTTCTCTGCATCCTCACCAATATTTGTTGTTTCCTGTCTTGTTAATTTTAGCCATTTTGACTGGCATGAGGTGGTATCTCATTGTGGTTTTGATTTGTATTTCCCTGATGCCAAGTGATATGCAGCATTTTTTCATGTCGTCTTTGAAGACGTCTGTTCATGTCTTCTGCCAATTTCTTGACTGGATTATTTGTTTTATGAGTGTTGAGTTTGATAGGTTCTTTATAGATCTTGGACACTAGCCCTTTATCTGATATGTCATTTGTTAATATCTTCTCCCATTCTGTAGGTTAACCTTTAGTTTTGCTGACTGTTTCCTTTGCTGTGCAGAAGTTTTTATCTTGATTAAGTTCCAACACTCCAGTTTTGCTTTAGTTTCCCTTGCCTTTGGAGACAGTCTTGCAATAAGTTGCTGCAGCCAAGGTCGAAGAGGTTGCTGCCTGTGTTCTCCTCTAGGATTTTACGGATTCCTTTCTCATGTTTAGGTCTTTCATCCACTTTATCTTTGTGTATGGTATAAGAAAATGACCCAGTTTCTTTCTTCTACATGTGGCTGTCTATCTTTCCAAGCAGCATTTATTAAAGAGACTATCCTTTTCCACTGGATATTCTTTCCTGCTTTGTCAAAGATTAGTTGACCATAGAGTTGAGAGTCCATTTCTTGCTTCTCTATTCCATTTCACTGATATATGTGTCTGTTTTTGTGCCAGTATCATAATGACTTGATGATCACAGCTTTGTAATAAAGCTTGAAGTCTTTTTTTTTAAGATTTTATTTATTTATTTGACAGAGAAAGACAGAGTGAGAAAGGGAACACAAAAAGGGGGAGTGGGAGAGCGGGCTTCCCGTGGAGCCGGGAGCCCGATGCGGCACTAGACCCCAGAACCCTGGGATCATGACACTTAAAGACTGAGCCACCCAGGTACCCATAGCTTCAAGTCTTTATTTTTTTTTTTAAGATTTTTATTTATTTATTTGACAGAGAGAGATCACAAGTAGGCAGAGAGGCAGGCAGAGAGAGAGGAAGGGAAGCAGGCTCCCTGCTGAGCAGAGATCCCAATGCGGGGCTCGATCCCAGGACACCAGGATCATGACCTGAGCCAAAGGCAGAGGCTTAACCCACTGAGCCACCCAGGTGCCCGAAGTCTTAATAAATTAAATTATTAATTTAAATAATTAAATTGTGATGCCACAACTTTGGTTTTCCTTTTCAATATTTTTCTAGCTATTTGGGGTTTGGGGTTTTGTTTTGGTTCGTTTCCATACAAATTTTAGGATTGCTTTTCCAGCTCTGTGAAAAATGCTGATTTTGATAGGGATTGCATTGAATGTGTAGATTGCTCTATGTAGCGCAGACATTTTAACAAGATTTGTTCTTCAATCCATGAGCATGGATGTTTTTCCATCTCTTTGTGCCTTCCTCAATTTCTTTCATAAGTGTTCTGTAGTTTTTAGAGTACAGATTGTTTACCTCTTTGGTTAGGTTTTATTCCTAGGTATCTTGCAGTTATTGGTACAATTGTAAGTGGGGTAGATTCCTTCTTTTTCTTCTGTCTCATTGTTGATGTATAGAAATGCAACTGATCTCTCTGCATTGATTTTATATCCTGCCATGTTACTGAATTGCTGTATGAGTTCTAGCAATTTTGGGGTGAAGTCTTTTGGATTTTCCACATAAAGAACCATATCATCTGCAGAGTGAGAGTTTAACTTCTTTGCCAATTTGAATGTTTTTTTTTTGTTTTTTTTTTTTTCTGAATGTTAAAGCTAGGACTTCTAGTACTATGTTGAACAAAAGAGGTGAGAGTGTGAGTCCCTGGGTGTATTTTGATCCGTTTGTTAGAGGACACTAAATCCCAAAATTGTAAAGAAAGTAAAATTTGTATACGTACAAAAATAAAATTGGATACAGTGAACAGAAGCCAAAAATGAAGGATATATCTATAAAATGTAAATGTAAAAATGAAAATTTAAAAAAAAACTTAAAAACAAAAAGTTGATCAAATAAGAAATTAGTTAAAAAGGAAAAGAAAAAGAAAATTTTAAACTGAAAGACTAAAGACTCATGTAAAAAAGTCTACAATTCTATATACTATTGCCCTTAGTCAGGAATTTTTCAGTTCTGAGTGATCTATAAACTTGGTATTTGCCTGAGGATCCTTCTGGTCTTCTGTGGAA
This sequence comes from Mustela lutreola, assembly GCF_030435805.1. Taxonomy (NCBI): domain Eukaryota; kingdom Metazoa; phylum Chordata; class Mammalia; order Carnivora; family Mustelidae; genus Mustela; species Mustela lutreola. The sequence continues at coordinate 31,226,857 of NC_081297.1, read as the reverse complement.
GGGGCCTGATTTACTGTCTCAGGTGTCTTTGCCTGAGTAGAGCTGAACAACCCCTTGCCAGGGGGCCAGGCTCAGTGTAAGCTGCTTTGGGTTGTTCTATGTGGGTTTTGTTCCCTGAAGGCTTTTTCTACCATTTTAGAGAATGGAAAAAAAGTAAAAAATGGCAACACCCCAATCTCCAGTCCTGGAGCTGAAAGATCCTGGCCCCCACTCTTCAGTGTACCCTCAGGGAAAGGCAGTCAATCCCTTTCCTGTAGGCCAAAGTCCCCAGACTCCTGTGGTGCACACCCACACCAGTCCTCCCAGAGGAGGGTGAGGTGTCTCACTTCCACTCTGCTGTTCACTGGAACCTCTTCAAGGAATATTTGCCCAATCATGCATGCACTCCCACTGCTTCTCTCAGGGGAAGGAGCTGGATTTCACAGTGGTTGTCACTTGTTGGGCCCCTGCTCTGACAGAAGTCACTGACTGTGCTGTGGTTTGCAGTTTATGGCAACTCCTAGTTGAGAAGTCACTGAGCAGCTCATTAGCCAGCTTCCCTGCTCCCATGTTAGGGAACTCTGCCACATTTAAGCTCCCCCTTTCTTCTGTGATGCTGGGGATCCAGAGACCACACTGTACTACCTAGGATCCCACCCAGCTTTACCACCTGACCACCTTTCAGGCAGTCATTCCTCAGCAGACTTCTCAAAATTCCAATTTTGTGCTTCACTGCCATATCAGTTTCTGGTAGCCTAGTGACAGAGGTTCCCTCTCCCCATGATTTATCTTCCAATATATCCCCTCAGATTCACATCTCCACACCTCCTACCTTGCAAAAAGTAATCACTTTTCTATTTGTAGAATCACAGCAATTCTTTTCTTACATCTCATGTTGAATTCACATGTGTTTAAAATGATTTGATAGCTATCTAGCTAATTCAAGGTACCAGATAAAACATTGGTGCCCTAATTTTTGGCCATCTTCCCTCCCTCCTACTTCTGAAGTTATTAGGGCTTAAAACTATACTAAGACTTTTGCCACACCCTATCTTTATTTTAACAGAATTTTCAAGGATGTAATTGTAACAAGTTTTATAAGGAGGCATCAAAGCAGGCTCTAAGTTCCCAGTATCACATGCCAAAGCAATGGGTGAGGCACTTAAAAAAAAGAACGCAACCAAAAAAGCGCACTAAAGCCTTTCACTGATATGGACAATATATAAGGATCAGGAAAGAAGACTTACAGTATTTCTCTGCAGAGAGCTACTGGGTGCCTTGAGCCATATACAGACCCTTAAGGGAGAGGAGGATATCCTTGCCCTGATCTCAAGCCTAGGGAGAGGCATTTTAAGTAGAATACTTGGAAAATTTGGTGTCTTCTGTAGTTATGGAGAAGGAAGCCAGCGAGAGTCAAGTAAAACTTTTCCTGTATAACTTACCCTTATTCCCTCTCTTCCCAAACACATGGAGAACAGAAACTACAACTAGTTAGCTAGAAAGGAGATAATGAAAGAGAAAAACCAATTATAACTCCCAGCAGGTTCCAACTGGTAAACTGGGTGGAAGGAAAAACAAAGAGAAGTCTTAACTTAGAATAAAAATTAAAATACTAACTGTAACATTTGACAGGGAATTTTAATTTCCCAATTATGACAGTGCTTCTAAGTTAAATTGAATGATTATCTGAAAGTGATCAAAAAAGTCATGGTTTACTCTAGTTTTTATCCAGGAGCAAGGGTAAAATAAGCTTCAATTAACAAATATAAATGAATCGTAAGTGTCCAAATAAAAGTTTGTGACTTCAATCTACAAGACATGTTTTTTCAACATACAAGTTTTGTAACTAATTTAACCTTAGTCACCTGAAAGTCATCCACAGTGACTATTTAGGTACCTAATTAAGTGAAATCTTATAACAAAATAACTTTGTCTTCTTGTGATGGCTTATTTTACATAGCATAAAAGCCTCAAGGTTCCATCATATCGTACCATATGACAGAATTTCTTTCCTTTTTAAGACTAAATAATATTCTATTGTATGTATATATCATATATTCTTTATCTATTTATCTGTTTTCAGACACTTGGTTTGCTTTCACCCTTTGCTACTGTAAATAGGGTTACCGTGAACATGGGTATATAAATATCTTTGAGACCCTGATTTCAGTTTTGCAGGGTTTTTAACCAGAAATGAAATTAGTGGATCATACAGTAATAACATTTTTAATTTTCTGAGAAACTTAAATACTGTTTTCCATTATGGCTATAAAATTTCATATTCTGCCTGATTATAATTTTAAAATTACACATATCATAAAAATTGACATAAGAACACTAAATTTTTTAACAGTGCTCTTATTTATGCTTTTAATTTTTCTAAAATGAATGTCTACTCATTTTCATAATTAGGAAAAGGAATTATTTTAAAAGCTTACCTCTCCAACATATTTGACTGTTTTTCAAATATTTTCAACATGACATTCAATCGATTCATCAGTGAAAATGTAGTTTCTATCATGAAAAAAATGAATAAATTTAAAGGTATTACAAATGGCTAAAGTTATACCTCTACGCTGATATAACTCACTGCTATCTGTGTGAGAACTAGATGAACATAACAAGAAGACAGTACTCAAGGAACAAATGCTTATAATAATTACCATTTTACTAAACTCCCATTATGTCACTATGCTACTTTACAATTCTCTTAATCCTTAAAATAACTCAAAAAGAAGATATTATCACCATTTTCAAATTTAAATAGAGTCTCAGAGAGATTCTATAATTTGATCAAAACTATACATCTAGTAAGTGACAAAACTAGACTGAAGTCAGTGTGTGTTATCTCCTCATAACATTACATATAAGAGGACTCTAAGATGCTAAAAGAAAAGTTGCTGCCTCTAAGTCAATAAAGTCTATGGGAAGATGCTAACAATCCCATTAAGTTTTCCACCTGAATCAGATAACCCAAAAGGTTAACTAAAATGCTACTTAAAAGGACATCAATATAGGGATGTCTGGGTGACTCTCTCCGTTAAGAGTCTGCGTTCAGCTCAGGTCATGATCTCAGAGTCCCAAACTGGACTCTTTTCTCAGGGGGGAGACTGCTTCTCCCTCTGCCTGTCACTCCCCTTGCTTGTACTCTCACTCTCTCTCTCGGCAAATAAATAAATAAAATCCTTATTTAAAAAAAAAGGAAAAGAAACCAACATAATGAGAATCCATAGTAATCAATAAACTCTCAGGGTAATAACACAAGACTCTTCAATCTTATCACACAGAAAGTATTTAAAAGAAGACAAACTTCACTAAGTTTGCTGCTAGATAAACCAAACATGAAATGGACAAAGGTAATGTTAAATAACATGAATGCAGTCAAAAGTTTCTATAGATCAACTGTATTTTTTTCTATTCCACATGTCAAAATAGTGGTGTAGAGAAATATAACAAATTTTAGGTGCTGAGAAGAGAAAGGAAGTGGACAGAAATCAGTTGGACTTAAAGAATGGAGACTTTATTAGAAAGAAACAGGCATCTGTTGATGGACAGATGAATGGATAAAGAAGATGTGGTATATATACACAATGGAATACTATGCAGCCATCAAAAGAAATGAAATCTTGCCATTTGCGACAACATGGATGGAACTAGAGCATATCATGCTTAGCGAGATAAGTCAAGCAGAGAAAGACAACTATCATATGATCTCCCTGATATGAGGAAATGGTGATGCAACATGGGGGCTTAAGTGGGTAGAAGAAGAATCAATGAAACAAGATGGAATTGGGAGGGAGACAAACCATAAGTGACTCTTAATCCCACAAAACAAACTGAGGGTTGCTGGGGGGAGGGGGGTTGGGAGAAAGGGGTGGGATTATGGACATTGGGGAGGGTATGTGCTTTGGTGAGTGCTGTGAAGTGTGTAAACCTGGTGATTCACAGACCTGTACCCCTGGGGATAAAAATATATGTTTATAAAAAATAAAAAATTTTTAAAAAAAGAAAGAAACAGGCAAAATCATAAGTAAAGACAGGAAAAGTACAAATGTGCAACATATATCAAAGGAACCAAATAAGACAAGTATACATCATCTCATGGGTTGTGAGATCAAGCCTTGAGTTGAGCTCCCTGGGCAGAAGGGAGTCTGCTTGAGATTTTCTCTCTCTCCCTCTTCCCTCTCCCCTCATTCATGCTCTCCTTCCCTCTCTCAAATTAATAAAATCTTTTTAAAAATAAAATAAGTATATAAAGAAACCAAGTAAACCAGAGGCTTTGCTTTAGGAGGGTCAATACTCTTTAAACATTCAAATGTATATTAAAAGTCAGCTTTAGAAAAGTCAAATTAAGAACTTTTTATAGGCAAGAGAGAATATTTAAAATGCATAAAATATGAGGCTCCTGGGCGGCTTAGTTAAGTGTCTGCCTTCAGCTCAGATCATGATCTTGGGATCCTGGGATGGAGCCCTGCATCAGGGCCCCGACTCAGAGGGAAGTCTGTTTCTCCCTCTCCCCCCAAGATCACACTCTTTCTCAAATAATTAGTCTATAAATAAATAAGTAAATAAAATATTACACCATATCATTTTAGGATTAATTTGAACATACCATAGGGCATGATTTAAAATTATGCCTTGGATTTGGTAAAGGATTACAAAGAACATCCACTGTTATTTCTGCCACAATTTTATTTATTTATTTATTTTTAATGATTTATTTATTTGACAGAGAGAGATAACAAGTAGGCAGAGAGGCAGGCGTGGTGGGGGGGAAGCAGGCACATATAGGTAAATATGACACATATAAGTAGGTAGAGATGGATAGGTAAAGCTGACACCTATCAATATAGCTAGAAACAAGAAAGAAACACAGGTGCCACCAATTATCAGCCACAGAGTCTGAGTCTCTATGGTTTCCTGTGACCTGCTCCACAGAAGACCTCGGCAGCTTCCATCACTGAAGAAACCAATGGCCAGCACAGCCACTGAGAACTCTGCAAATTTCACTGGGTTTTGCCCCACAGGTATCTGCACTGGCTGATGCCAGTTGCCTGAGTCCCTTACCAATCCCCACCACACACGTGCACGTGTGCACACACACATACACACACACACACACACACACACACACAACACACTATACCACCACTAGAGGCCAAGAACCACACCAGCAGCCAGCCCAAGACTCTGGTTGTGCAAGTGCAAACACCAGCCTATATCCCCATAGCTAACACTCACTGCCATGGCCTCACTCAGGGCTAACCCCTCCAGTTGTACACCTGCATGCTTCCATCTCAACCCATCACTAGCTTCTACTGCCATGTGCATGCCCAGAGGGAGACTGGTCTGTCACAGAAGAGTGCTTCCAGGAGTCAGATCCCCACAGCTGTTTCCAGGCCCAGAGCAGGCCCCTGTCTTCTGTCATTGTCCGGCACCACTGTGCTCACTTGTAGCTAGCCCCTCCAACTATACACCTGCACAGCCCCAGCCCATTATCAGCTTCCACAGCTGTGTGCCTGTAGCAAAACCCAGAAGCCACAACAGTGCACACAGACAGCCAAGTTCCCCACGCTGTCTGTGTGCCCACAATTGTCCTCAGCCCTTGCTGTCTTCCCTGGGCCCCACCACTACGTATGTGTTTGCAGTTAGCCACTGCCACACACACACACCTGCTGCTGGCCTTCAGCCAAGAGTGCATGCACCAGCACTGGCCATTCCACTGTCTGCCCTAGTCCCTTGTGGTTAGATCTGGAAACAATGCTGAAGATCACAACAGCCTCTGACATCTCTGTAGACATCTATAATGTTTGCCAAGGACCATGCAGTTGTTGATGTTGTGGATTGCAACAGCCTGAGCCAACAACTCAAAATACCTCCAGACTAGTTCTGCCACATGCCCCCCATACTTGACACCAGAGCATAGGGCCATTACATACTCCATCATCCCCCCACCTGCAGCTGAAGATCTTTCCTTACTGAAATCAGTCTATAAAACCTAAAAGAGACAACTGCTTCTTAAATGTGCAGACAACTATGTAATGATACAGAGATCACAGAGAATCAGGGAAACATGACCCCACTAAAGGAATACAACAAATCTACAGTAACTGGCTCCAAAGAAATAAAAATACAGGACTTGCCCAACAAAGAATTCAATATAATTCTTCTGAAGATGCTCAGAGACTTATAAGAAAACACAGATAAACAATTTCATGACATAAGGAAATAATACAAGAGAAAATGAGAAGGTAAACAAAGAGAAATCATTTAAAAATAGAAGTTTTGGCACTGAAGAACACAAGGAAAACACAATGAAATAAACAACAACAAAAAAAAGTGGGACTACATCAAACTAAAAAGTTTCCGCACAACAAATGACAACATCAACACAATAAAAAGGCATGCTATGGAATGAGGAAAATACTTGCAAACCATGTATCTGATAAATTAATATCCAAGTATATATTTTTTAAAACCAAATAAAAATGGACAGAGGACCTGAATAGACATTTTTCCAAAGAAGGCATACAAACAACCAACAGATACATGAAAATGTGCTCAACAACAATAACTATCAGGGAAATATAAATCAAAACAACTATAAGATACCACCTCATACCTGTTAGAATGGCTATTCTCTAAAAGACAAGAGGTAACATTTATTGATGAGGTGTGGAGAAAAAGAAACTATTGCTGGGAATTGCACTATTGCACTATTGCTGGGAATGTAAAGTGGCACTGCCACTGTGGAAAACAGTATGGAGTTTCCTCAAAAAATTAAAAATAGGATTGTATGTTACAGACTTCTTTTCCCGGGCTGCTTTCAGGATTTTCTCTTTGTCACTGAGACTTGTAAATTTTACTATTAGGTGACGGGGTGTGGGCCTATTCTTATTGATTTTGAGGGGTGTTCTCTGAACCTCCTGAATTTTGATGCTCGTTCCCTTTGCCATATTGGGGAAATTCTCCCCAATAATTCTCTCTAGTATACCTTCTGCTCCCCTCTCTCTTTCTTCTTCTTCTGGAATCCCAATTATTCTAATGTTGTTTCGTCTTATGGTGTCACTTATCTCTCGAATTCTCCCCTCGTGGTCCAGTAGCTGTTTGTCCCTCTTTTGCTCAGCTTCTTTATTCTCTGTCATTTGGTCTTCTATATCACTAATTCTTTCTTCTGCCTCATTTATCCTAGCAGTGAGAGCCTCCATTTTTGATTGCACCTCATTAATAGCTTTTTTTATTTCAACTTGGTTAGATTTTAGTTCTTTTATTTCTCCAGAAAGGGCTTTTATATCTCTCGAGAGGGTTTCTCTAATATCTTCCATGCCTTTTTCGAGCCTGGCTAGAACCTTGAGAATTGTCATTCTGAAGTCTAGATCTGACATATTACCAATGTCTGTATTGATTAGGTCCCTAGCACAGAAATCAGTTGCATTTCTCTACACCAACAGCAAGACAGAAGAAAGGGAAATTAAGGAGTCAATCCCATTTACAATTGCACCCAAAACCATAAGATACCTAGGAATAAACCTAACCAAAGAGACACAGAATCTATACTCAGAAAACTATAAAGTACTCATGAAAGAAATTGAGGAAGACACAAAGAAATGGAAAAATGTTCCATGCTCCTGGATTGGAAGAATAAATATTGTGAAAATGTCTATGCTACCTAAAGCAATCTACACATTTAATGCAATTCCTATCAAAGTACCATCCATCTTTTTCAAAGAAATGGAACAAATAATTCTAAAATTTATATGGAACCAGAAAAGACCTCAAATAGCTAAAGGGATATTGAAAAAGAAAGCCAACGTTGGTGGCATCACAATTCCGGACTTCAAGCTCTATTACAAAGCTGTCATCATCAAGACAGCATGGTACTGGCACAAAAACAGACCCATAGATCAATGGAACAGAATAGAGAGCCCAGAAATAGACTCTCAACTCTATGGTCAACTAATCTTCGACAAAGCAGGAAAGAATGTCCAATGGAAAAAAGACAGCCTCTTCAATAAATGGTGCTGGGAAAATTGGACAGCCACATGCAGAAAAATGAAATTGGACCATTTCCTTACACCACACACAAAAATAGACTCAAAATGGATGAAGGACCTCAATGTGCGAAAGGAATCCATCAAAATCCTTGAGGAGAACACGGGCAGCAACCTCTTTGACCTCAGCCGCAGCAACATCTTCCTAGGAACAACGCCAAAGGCAAGGGAAGCAAGGACAAAAATGAACTATTGGGATTTCATCAAGGTCAAAAGCTTTTGCACAGCAAAGGAAACAGTTCACAAAATCAAAAGACAACTGACAGAATGGGAGAAGATATTTGCAAACGACATATCAGATAAAGGACTAGTGTCCAGAATCTATAAAGAACTTAGCAAACTCAACACCCAAAGAACAAATAATCCAATCAAGAAATGGGCAGAGGACATGAGCAGACATTTCTGCAAAGAAGACATCCAGATGGCCAACAGACACATGAAAAAGTGCTCCATATCACTCGGCATCAGGGAAATACAAATCAAAACCACAATGAGATATCACCTCACACCAATCAGAATGGCTAAAATCAACAAGTCAGGAAATGACAGATGCTGGCGAGGATGCGGAGAAAGGGGAACCCTCCTACACTGTTGGTGGGAATGCAAGCTGGTGCAACCTCTCTGGAAAACAGCATGGAGGTTCCTCAAAATGTTGAAAATAGAACTGCCCTATGACCCAGCAATTGCACTATTGGGCATTTACCCTAAAGATACAAACGTAGTGATCCAAAGGGGCACGTGTACTCGAATGTTTATAGCAGCAATGTCCACAATAGCCAAACTATGGAAAGAACCTAGATGTCCATCAACAGATGAATGGATCAAGAAGATGTGGTATATATACACAATGGAATACTATGCAGCCATCAAAAGAAATGAAATCTTGCCATTTGCGACAACATGGATGGAACTAGAGTGTATCATGCTTAGCGAAATAAGTCAAGCAGAGAAAGACAACTATCATATGATCTCCCTGATATGAGGAAGTGGTGATGCAACATGGGGGCTTAAGTGGGTACGAGAAGAATAAATGAAACAAGATGGGATTGGGAGGGAGACAAACCATAAGTGACTCTTAATCTCACAAAACAAACTGAGGGTTGTTGGGTGGAGGGGGTTTGGGAGAAGGGGGTGGTATTATGGACATTGGGGAGGGTATGTGTTTTGGTGAGTGCTGTGAAGTGTGTAAACCTGGTGATTCACAGACCTGTACCCCTTGGGATAAAAATATATGTTTATAAAAAATAAAAAATTATATTTAAATAAATAAATAAATAAATAAATTTAAAAAAAAAAAGAAAAAAATTAAAAATAGGAATACTGTATGATCCAGCAATCCCACTTCTGGGTATATATCCAAAGAAAATGAAGTCACTGTCTCAAGGAGATAGCTACTCTCCCACATCCACTGCAACATTATTTGCAATACAACAGCCAAGACATAGAAACAATCTAAAAAATGATGAAAATATGATTGATACACACATACACATATATAAATGTATATGTATATACATATACATATTCATACATACACAATGGAGTATTATTCAGCCATAGAAAAGAAATCCTCCTATTTGTGACAACACAGATGACATAGCGCTAAGTGAAATAAGTCAGAAAGAGAAAAACAAATTCTATGTGATGTCACATGTGGAATCTAACAATATTGAAAAAGAAACAGAGAGTAGAATGAGGGTTTCCCAGAGCTGTGGCACGGGGGAAATGGGGAGATGTTGGTCAAAGGGTACACGTTTTCAATTATAATATGAATAAGTTCTTGGAATCAAATGTACAACATGGTGACTATGATGAGTAGTACTATATTGTATACTTGAAAGCTCCTCTAAGAGTAGAGCTTTAATGTCCTCACCATAACAACACCAATAACAAAATGGTAATTACTTGAGATACAAGATGAATAAACTTCCCTTATTGTAGTAGGCATTTTGCAACATATACAGATCAAATAATTTTGACCACCTTAAACTTACATATGCCAATTATATATCAACAAAGCTGCGAAAAAGGAGTTTAAGGACATGCACATTCATAACTTAAATAAAGAAAAGCTATTTTTCAAAGTGATTGACTGGGTGGCTCAGTCAATTAAGCATCTGCCTTCGGCTCAGGTCATGATCTCAGGCTCCTGAGACTGAGTCCCACATCAGGGTCTCCTCTCAGCACTCTCTCTCCCCCCTAACCCCCCCTTCAAAAATAAATAATTTATTTTTAAAAAGTGATTGTGCCCTCCCTTGGTGTATATATGAGAAGTTCCTGTTAGTATATACTGTTGTTAACACTCAACTATTGTCACACTTCTTAAAATTTTTGACTGAGAGTCTGAGAGGTATGAAACATTGTTCCATTGTTAATTTGCAATTTCTTGATTATTCAGTCTTACTAGCTACTTGGATTCCTTGCTTGGTTAAATTTCTCTTACTTTTGCCTGTTTTTCTTGAAATAATTGTCCTTTTTTCTGGATTTAAAGTAGTTCTTTGTATTTTCTGTATACTAATAATTTGACAGTTTTCAGTATTCAAAATCTCTTTTTCCACTCTATTTCAGATTTTCCTGATAGTGTATATTGACAAATAGAAATTTTTAATTTTAACATAGTCAACATTATCAAACTTACCCCTTATGATCGGTACATTTATGTCTGGTTTTAAAAATCACTTTCTTACCACATAGTAATGAGGAGATTCTCTTAAATCAGCCAAGAAAATACTTCTACTTTTGCCTTTCATATGTAGGTGTTTAATGACATGAAGTTAAATTTTGAATATCAGGAGGCAGTGCTCCAGTTCTATTTTTTCCATTTAAGTATCAATTATCACAGTACCACTTATTGAGAATTCCATGTTTTCTCAACTTATCTGTGATGCCATCTCTATCATGTACCTAAATGCATAGGTCTGATTTGGGGCTTTAATGCTGTTCAGTTGACCTCTTTGTCTATTTTTATCCTGTCTTAACTACTGTAGCTTTATAATAAGCCTTCCATCTTAGAAAAAATTATTTTCTAATTTTATTTTCACTAGTGTGCAAAAAGATGAGCTTCCCACAAAAAAAAAAAAAAAAACCGTACAAGAACTTTTATCTGAAAACTATAAAACATTGCAGAAACAATAAAGACTTAAAAATGGTGATATAAACTATTGTAATGAAAACATCATCTAGTTAAGAAACTAAATGTTTGCATTTATTTTTGTGTATAGTGTAACGAAGTAGTCCAGTTTCATTCTTCCACTTGTGGCTGGCCAAGTTTTCCCAACACATTTGCTGGGAAGACTGTATTTTTCCCACTGGATATTTTTTCCTGCTTTGTTGAAGATTAATTGACTACACAGTTGTAGGTTCATTTCTGAGTTTTCTATTCTGTTCCATTGATCTATATGTCTATCCTTGCACCAGTACCATACTGTCTTGATCACTACTGCTTTGTAATATAACTTCAAGTCAGGAATTATGAAGTCTCCCAGCTTTTTTTTTTCTTTTTCAAGGTAGCTTTGGCTATTTGGGGTCTTTTGTGGTTCCATACAAATTTAGGATTGTTTGTTCTAGCTCTGAAAAATGCTATTGGTATTTTGATAGGAATTGCATTAAATGTATAGAATGCTTTAGATAATATAGACATTTTTAACAATAATTGTTCTCCCAATTCTAAGTGTGAGACAGGAAACCATTACAATCCTAGACAAGAACACAGGGAGTAACCTCTATGACATCAGCTGTAGCAACTTCTTAACTAGATATGTGTCCTGAGGGAAGGGAAACAAAAGCAAAAGTAAACTATTGGGTCTTCATCAAAATAAAAACTTCTGCACAATGAAGGAAATAATAAAACTAAAAGCTAACCTTTGGAATCGGAGAGGATATTTGTAAATTACATATCAGATAAAGGGTTAGTGTCCAAAATATATAAAGAACTTATAAGATTCAATTCAATTCAATTCAATTCAATTCAATTCAATTCAACTTATAAGACAAATAAGTCAGTTAACAAATGGGCAAAAGACATGAATAGGAATTTTTCCAAAGAAACATAAAAACATGCTCAACACCACTCATCATCAGAGAAATGCAAATGAAAACTACAATGAGATATCACCTCCCACCTGTCAGAACAACTAAAATTAACAACACAGGAAACAACAGGTGTTAGTAAGGATACAGAGAAAGAGGAACCCTCTTGCACTGTTGGTGGGAATGCAAACTGGTACAGCCACTCTAGAAAGAAGTACGGAGGTTCCTCAAAAAGTTAAAAATAAAACTACCTTATGATCCAACAACAGCACTACTATGTATTTACCCAAAGAATACAAAAATACTAATCCAAAGGGATACATGCACCTTGATTACCAAGAGTCCAAATGTTCCTTGACTGATGAACGGATAAAGAAGATGCAGTAGAGGGACACCTGGGTGACTCAGTTGGTTAAGCAGCTGCCTTCGGCTCAGGTCATGATCCCAGCGTCCTGGGATCAAGTCCCACATCGGGCTCCTTGCTCCGCAGGGACCCTGCTTGTCCCTCTGATCTGCCTGCCACTCTGCCTGTGATCGCTCTTGCTCTCTCTCTCTCTCTGACAAATAAATAAAATCTTTAAAAAAAAAAATGCAGTAGATAGATGATCTAGATGATAGACAGATAGATAGATGATAGATAACAGATAGTTGATGATGATGATAGATGACAGATGATAGATGGTAGAGAGATGATAGATAGATAGATGATAGATAATAGATAATGATTGATGATGACAGGCAGATGATAGAGAGAAATATACACAATGGAATATTTCTCAGCCATGAAAAAGAATAAAATCTTGCCATTTACAATGACATGAATGGAGCTAGAGACTATTATGCTAAGCAAAATAAGCCTGTTAGGGAAATATGATTTCAATAAACAAAACAAAACAATCATGGGGGGAGAAAAAGAGAGAAAATAAAGAAACAGACTCTTAACTATACAGAACAAACTGATTGTTCCCAGAGGAGAGATGGATGTAGAGATGGGTTTAAATTAACTCAAAATGAATCACAGATTTAAATGTAAAATGAAAAAATATAAAACTTCTAGAAGATAATATAGGAGAAAATCTAGATTACATTAGGTTTTAAGATGACTTCTGGATACAACAAAACACAATCCATGAAAGAAAAAACTAGTAATTTCAATTTCATTAAAAACTTCCATTCTACAAAAGGTACCATTAAGAGAATGAAAAGAGAATATATAGACTGAGAGAAAATCTTTGCAGTTATCTAACAAAGTGCTTATGTCCACAATATACAAAGAACACCCAAAACTCAATAAGAAAGCAGGGCGCCTGGGTGCTCAGTGGGTTAAAGCCTCTGCCTTCAGCTCAGGTCGTGATCCCAAGGTCCTGGGATCAAGCCCCACATCGGGCTGTCTCCTCCGCAGGGAGCCTGCTTTCTCCTCTTTCTCTGCCTGCCTCTCTGCCTACTTGTGATCTCTCTCTGTCAAATAAATAAAATCTTTAAAAAGAAAGAAAGAAAACTCAATAAGAAAGCAAGTAACCCAATTTAAAATGAGTAAAATATCTGAACAAATACCTCACCAAAGATGGCAAAAAAATACGAAAAAATTCTCAACATCAGATATTACAAATTAAAACAATGAGATATCAGTAAATAACTTTTAGAATGGCTAAAATTCAAAATTCTGACAACACCAAATGTTGACAAAGATACAGAACAAGAAGAATTCTCATTCTCATTGTTGGCAGGAATATGAAATGATGCATCCCCTTTGCAAAACAGTTTGACAGTTTCTTACAAAACTAAACATATATTTACTATATGATCCAGAAATTGCATTCCCTGGTATATAACCAGATCAGTTGAAAAACATATCCATACTAAAAACCTAAGTTTGCAGCAGCTTTTCTGTAATTGCAGAAAATCAGAAGCCACCAAGATGTCTTTTAATAGATAAATTAGATTTTAAAAACTGATACATCCACACAATGGATTACTATTTATTAATAAAAAGAAATTAGCTATAAAACCATAAAAATCATTAAACAGGAAAGTTAAATGCATACTGCTAAGTAAAAGAAAGACTATATGAATCCAAATAGATAACATTCTTGAATATTACAGAGATACCCAAAATATCAATGATTGCCAAGGGCTCAGATGGACAGATGGACAAATGAATAGGTAGAACATGGGATTCAAAACAGTGAAACTCTGCCGTATGATACTATAATGGTGTATATATGACATTATATATTTGTCAAAACCTATAGAACTCTATAGCACAAAGACTGAACCCTATGTAAACTACAGAGTTTAGGTAATAATATATCAATATTTGTTCATTGATTTTAATGTAGGTAGCACATTAATGCAAAATGTTAATAAAATTTTGTGTAAGGAGGAAAAGGCAGAGAATGGATATATGAGAACTCTGTGTTTTCTGCTCAATTTTTCTATAGTTCTAAAACTGCTGTAAAAAAAATTAATTCCATGGGTGGCTCAGTTGGTTAAGCATCTGCCTTCAGCTCAGGTCATGATCCCAAGGTCCCAGGATTGAGTCCCACATAAGGCTCCTTGCTCAGTGGGGAGCCTGCTTCTCCCTCTGTCACTCCCCTTGCTCATACACTCACACATTCTCTCTCTAATAAATAAATAAGTCTTTTTTAAAAAGTTAATTCTATTAATTATAAAATGAAACAACATCAAAATTAAATAGTGGTATAAAAACAGAGTGGAATATAAAGGAGCTTTTGTCTTGTTGATTAGGCTATGGTATCAAATAGAATTTAGAGAATGGGAAGAGATGAGAATAAAATTTGTCTGGATAAGATGAAAAGGGGTACTTTTAACAGAAAAGAAGTGTATACAAGTAAAACTGAGCAATACTGAGACAGTAAATATATACCAAAGGAGCCCAGAGACTGAGGCAGCTACCATGGAAAAAGATAACTCATGGATACAGAGAACATACTGGTGGCTCCCAGACATAGGGGGTGGAAGTGGGGTAGGCAAAACAGGTGAAGGAGGTCAAAAGATACAAATTCCCAGTTATAAAATAAATAAGTCATGGAATAGAATGTACAGAATGGTATCTATAGTTAATAATGCTATATTGCCTATCTGAAAGTTGCTAAGAGAGTAGACCTTCAAAGCTCTCATCACATGAAAAAAATTCTTGCAGGGTGTGGTAATAGATGTTAACTAGACTTATTGTGATGATCATTTTGCAATATATACAAATACCATACACTTGAAATTAATGTAGTATTGTATGTCAATTACACCTCAATTAAATGAATGAATGAAAGAAACAGAAAGCAATAGACAGAATATTTTTAAATCATCACTAACATTTCTACTATTATATTCTTTTGATTTGGCTGAAGGATATAATCCATCAGCCCATATGTGGACGTAAAGACTCCTGGTTTTGTCCATGATAGAGCATCAGGGAATAGAATTATCCTTTCATCTTAAACAAATTAAAATCTGGACAAAAATATGGGAAAAGGAAATATTCAGACATTGGAAAACAGTAAGTGCAAGGCAGTAATCTCTGAAAGAAGACAAACGAAGTAACAGCGCCCTTTGATAACACCATCTTACTTCCTGAAGTTTCCAGGCCACAGCATTAGGAAAGGGGACCCAAACAGAGTCTATTGTTCTCCTAGAGTTCAGAGAAAAGGTTTAGAGTTTTGGAAGCCCAAAGCAGCTAGAATTCACAGGGCACAGTATTAGAGAGAAGATAGCTGCACAGATAGAGAGCTCCATAGATGCGCAGAGGGTTTTCCTTGAGGTAGAAAGAAGCTTTCACCATCCACTCCAAAGCTCTAAATATCTTCCTATCTATCTAGTCATTCAGGACTCTCTTGGATCAAAGGTGTCTACAGAACTTGGGAGCACTGTAGCATCAAGTTGCCCTTGGCCTAAATATGGCAACATTAGTTGAAAAGTAGAAGATGAAGGAGGACAGGATTCCCATCAATCTTTTCCAACCAAATCTTATTTTCCACTTCTAAATTGTATTCTATAGCATACATTACATGATTGCTTCAAAATTCTTTCCAGTACTAAGACAAACAAGGTAATTTCTCCTTTCTGCTGTTAAGTAGTCATAAATTTAACATACTAGTTCTAGCAGCTAAACGGACAGGTACTCAGCTATTGTCAAGGATTTAGTGCATATGAGATGATCTATAATTCATAGAAACAAAATATGCAAATTTATCACTGTTCATCTCAAAGGCCTAGCACTCTTGAAACATTTCAGTAGCATACTCCAATCAAAATTAAAAATTATTCAATCCAAGTGATAGCAATGTATTCCTCAAAAATGAGTCTACTTTTTGTAGCATTTAGCCTTAACTAGGAATTTCAATACTTGCTTGATAGCTCAACTGTATGGCTCCAACTCCAGGCAATCTATGTTATTACCATAATAATGACATTAAATTATAGAAATTAATGCACTGAACATAAGTTATTAACACAATAATGCTTAAACAAGTAGAAACTTACGTGGATCAGTTGCAGAAACATCTCTAAATTCTTCAGTTGAGTGAGTTTTTATGAATTCTGAAATAATAGTAAGTTTGTCATGTGTTTCAATTATCAATGATATGTACTGAGTTTAAATTTCAGAGTTTTTTTTTAAATACCTCATTAAAAAGAAAGAAAAACAATAGAACTGCCAACACTGGAAATCCTCCCAGTCAGGCAACAAATAGAAATATATGAATGAATGTATATAACTAAGTGATATGAACTCATCATTTTCTCAACACTTGCTTTTCCTCTTTTATTCCTCTTTTACTCTTTTATTTAGTTAATGTTAACATGATTTAATCTCCCTTCTTTTCATATCCAATCAAGTTTTGCCCATTTTACCAGTAAATTTTCTCAAATCTGCCCATTTTCTTCTTGTTTATTGGTGTTCTAATATAAGCACTTATCATACACATAAAACAAAGCAATAACTCCCTTTCCTATTCCTAGTCCCCAAATGTAACTTCTACAAATGGCCAGAATAATCTGCATACAATTGAATCCAACAATTCCCACTTCCCTACAAAAAAAAGTCTTCAGTGGTTCCCTATTATATATATATTTTTTAAAAATCCTTAGCACACTTCTGACTGGCTCTCTCTTACCTTATCCCTACTTATTGCTTCACATTCTAATACCATACTATTTATAACTCCCTATTTATTCTGTTTGTTCATGCTACATCCTCTTTGTAAAATAGCAGATATCTCCCTTCTGCACTTGACTAAATTCTAGTCATCCTTTAAGGTTGCTTAAAATCTTCCATCTTCCTTGGTTTGAACAAATTGGTTATCTGTGGACTTGCTGCAAATCGCATATACTTTTATCATGTATTACACTATATATTAAAGTGATGCATAATATGCTTGTGTCCTTACTAATTCATGTATTTTATGGTCGCTAACAACCAAGGTTTAGTTTTGTACAACTTCTGGAATCCGAAACATAAGAACTCTTATTGAAAATATCAAACTCACAATTGAGTATCTTTTTTAACTTGCTACTGTATAATTGTATGGCTAAATTTTTAAACTGTAAGTTGCAAAATGTTAATGTAATATAGAAAACTCTATAAATGCTAAACATGTATAAAATATTATCACCTTCAATTTTCTGCTGTACAACTTCATTACTATGTACTGTTCCTGGTGAATTTTCAGTATCCCTGTTAAAATTTTAATAAGTACAACATTTATTTATTATCAGAGAGTAAGAGCTTAAATTATACTTACGAAATAAAATAAATGCTCTAGATATATGTAGTTTGTAAAATAAAACTTAACATAATCTTTAACCTTTATTCAGACTCCAAGGTAAATTTGTATAATTGCAAGCAAACAAGTATAAAATCACACTGTGTAATTCTATGAATGCTATATATTCCATGAATATAATTAGGTATTCCAAAAATATTAACAACAAAAATAACAAAAGTAAATTGAGTAGAAGCATGACATTTCTTTTCATATTGTTATTGTTAAGAGTACAAGTTCTAGAGTCAAACTGCTTGGCTCAAAACTTGTTTTACCCACTTACTAATTTATGACTTTAGTAAGTTACTTAATCCCTCTGACTTACAGTTTCTTCATCTATTAAAATTGGGGTATTGGAGTACATACCTCATAAAGTAGTGGTAAGGATCCAATACATGTAAAGTTATAAGGAAAATGCCTGTACACATCAGACACTTCAATTTCAGGATTACTATTAACATACGATCTGAAACTAATTTTGTACTTTACAATAGATAGCTCAAATCAGCCTCTGAACTAAGGATCTAGTTAATGGGCACCTACTGGAGCTAACTCAAGTGCCACTCCTTGCATTCCTTTAAATCTAGTCATTGAGAGAGAAATAAAGTAACTGCATAATAAATAGTAGTCCCTCCCAGTTACTCTCTATTTTGACACTATAAAAGGGTTTTTATTATATGTTTAATGAAAAAAAATGGCTATATGTAAACTTTTACTTGGATAAGTTACTATACCAGATATAGTTGGCAAGAACAGAATAACAGGGGAACAAATGAGGTGATTTAATTCAGATACTCATAAAGTTACACATACTTATTTACTGTTTATATGTGATAAGAAACACTTAGATGTGTGTAACTGAACTTGAGGAAACCACCTTTCCAGGAGACTCACACAGAAATTATTAATTCATAATACAAAATTACTAGGTAAGGGCATATTTTATTTTATTGTGTTTCACTTTATTGCACTTCAAAGACTGCATTTTTTACAAACTGGTTTGTGGCAACCCTGTATACAAAAAGTCTATCAATGCCATTTTTCCAATAGCATCTGTTCACCTTATGTCTCTGTGTCATATTTTGGTACTTCTCAGTATATTTTAAGCTTTTTCATTATTATTATTATACTTGTTATGGCTATCGGTGATCACTGATCTTTGATGTTTCTATTGCAATTGTTTGGGGATACCATAAACCATGTTCATATATGGCAGCAAACTTAACAAAACTGTTGTGTATGCTCTGACTGCCCCACCAACTAGCCTCTATCTCTTTCCCTCTCTTTGGGCCTTCCTACTCCCTGAGAC
Source organism: Mustela lutreola (assembly GCF_030435805.1). Taxonomy (NCBI): domain Eukaryota; kingdom Metazoa; phylum Chordata; class Mammalia; order Carnivora; family Mustelidae; genus Mustela; species Mustela lutreola. The sequence goes on along the minus strand of NC_081297.1, from coordinate 31,207,709 downwards.
ACAACAATACTGAAATTAAGCCAGTTAATAACTTTATATTGGCCTCTCAATGTTCAATCTACAGGAAGAGTCTCTTGTCTCTCACTTGAAATTTAAAACGAAATGATTACGGTTAATGAGGAAGGTACATCAAAAACCAAGAGAGGCTGAAGGCTAGATCTCTTGCATCAGTTATCCAAGTTCTTAATGCAAAGGAAAAGTTCTTGAAGGGAATTAAAAGTAATACTCCAGTGAATACACAAATGATTAAGAAAGCAAATAGTCTTATTGCTAATACAGAGAAAATTTACTGGTCTGGATAGATCAAACCAGCCACATTTTTTACTTAAACCAAAGCATAATTCTGAGCAAAGCCCTAAATCTTCAATTCTATGAATGCTGAGAGAGATGAGGAAGCTGCAAAAAAGAAAAGTCTGGAGTTCGGTTCACAAGGTTTAAGGAAAAGCAGCCATCTCCATGGCATGGAAACAAAGGGTGAAGCAGCATGTGCTAATACAGAAACTGTGGCAACTTACTCAGATCTAGCTAAGATAATTAATGAGAGTACCTACTAAATGACAGATTTGCAATGTAGACAAAACAATCTTTTATTGGGAGAAGATGGTGCCTAAGCTTTCATAGCTAGAGAGAAGTCAAAAGCTTCAAACAAAAGCTGATTCTCTTGTTAGGGGCTAACGCAGATGGTGACTTTGAGTTAAGCCAATGCTCATTTACTATTTTGAAAATCCTAGGGCCCCTAAGAATGATGCTAGAAAGCTTGGAAGATAATGGCAGAGTGGGAGAACCCTAAGTTCACCTGATCCCATGAATATAACTAGGTAACAATCAAATCATCCTAAATACCCTCAGAAGGCTGGCAGAACAAATTCTAGAGCTAAATGTAGAGAAGAGGCCACATCAAAGAAGGTAGAAGAAAGGAGATATGGTTTGGGAGGAGAAAAAAAAAATTGTGGCCCTGTGGTGGGTAGGGAGCTGCAGTCATAGAGCAGGCCAAGAGACAGAATAGAGCCCATATGAGGAGGATGAATCCCAATAGCAATTGCCTTGAAAAGCAAGAGGGGCTGAATTTTGTGAATTTTTGCAACCAGTGGCGCTTGAAACCTGGAATTTTAAAGATCAATGGCTGGGGGAAACCCTAGAGGGCACTGAGGTTACTCTTGGAAAAAAGGCAAGGTCAACAGCCTGTGAACATACAGCATGGAAACAGTGATCTGAAGAGTGCCTGGGGCTCCCAGTGGGGAGGTTATTTGCTCCCACCATATCCCAGACAGGCAGTGTCCACAGACCCCTCCAGGAACAAAAGAACTGGCAGGTACTGTGTCCAAAACCTTCCAGATACTGCAAAAACAGTTCTAAGAGGCAAGTCTATAGCAATAATGGCCTACATCAACAACAACAAATCTCAAATAAACAACCTAACCTTACATCTACAGGAGCTAGAAAAAGAACAACAAAACCCAAAACCAGCAGAAGGAAGGTAATAATAAAAATGAGAGCAGAAATAAATGATATCAAAGCTTGAGTCTGTCTCTGAGGATCTAGACCCTGATGCTGAAGCTCACTCCATCTCAGGACTGTGACCAAGATCTCTAAAATTTTGACCCCATATCTTCAAGTTTCCACCTTGAACCAGAAATCACCAATCCCGTCCCTGCGGTGCTTTTTTTTTTTTTTTTTTTTTTTTTAAGATTTTATTTATTTGAAAGAGACGGAGAGAGTAGGAGCAGGGGTAGGGACTGCGGGAAAGGGAGAGGGGAGATGACTTCCCCGCCTTGTGATTCCAGGACCCTGAAATTATGACCTGAGGCAAGGTCAGATGCTTAACCAACTGACCCAATCAGGTGCCCCTGTTCCCCTGGTTCTTGAGCCAGTGTGCACCTCAACCACACCAAAGCCCTAGAACTGAAACCCCCTCTCTCATCTAAATTTACTACTATACCCAAGGTCCTGGCCACTAGGCCCATAGTGCTCCCTGCACCTGCCAGCCCTCTCCCACTCTTCTCCTGCCCCGATTATGGTCGAACCTCCTGCCACTGCTCTGGACTGAGCTAGCACTGCTGCTCCCACAGTGGCAAGAAGCCATGCCACTGCCAGACTTGCAGTAAGTCATCTGGCCATGGCACCATGCTAGTACAGCACTGCAGCAACCGTGCTGGCCCAAACTGAACACCCTCTGCGGCAAAGCCTTCAGCTGGCGCTCCACACTGCTGAAGCACTGAGGCAGCCACAGCCACAAGAAGCTGCAGCACTGGCCCATGTGTGTCAAGACATTGAGCATGGCTTGCTGCTAGTGCAGCACCTGCGCATGTACAGCAGCTCTCAGCCTGCAAGTGCCCAGTGTGCACCAAGGACATCAGGCAGTGCTCAGCACTGTTCATGCACCTGCAACTGCACACTGGCAGTTCCCATGCCTACAGTGCAGCAAGGCCTTCGGCCAGAGCTTAGCACTGCCACAATGCCAGTGCCTGTGCATGCACAAGTGCACACACAGAGATACACACACGCGGCAGAGCACCCCTACCACTGTCCCCACTGCCGCAATACCTTCAGCAAGAGCTCCAACTTGCTTCAGCACCTGCGAAGCCCCACCAACAAATGGACCAATGCCGGTCCCCACTCTTGAAGGCCTTCAGTGGGAGAGCTCCTCCCTGCTGCTGCAGCACCTGCATATGCATTCGAGAGTGTGCCCCTACCACTGTCAGCTCTGTGGCAAGGCTTCTGAAAGCCTCTAGCCTCACCAAGCACAAGTGGAAGTGTGAGGGTGTAGCTGCCACCACAGGTCAGGGCCTCAACCCAGCTTCAATGTTGAGGCCACAGCATGTCTCCCTCCTGAATGCTGATGCTCTCTGTTCTTGGCTCTGGCCTGGGTCTCAGCACTGACACCAGCTCTGGCCTTAGTCCTCACCCTCACTCTGTGCAATACTCCCTCCCTAATCCTACCCCAAAGTTATTTCTGGTTCTGAATCTACCATCATCCCTGACTCTGTCATATCTTCTGACTCTAAGCCTCATCACAAGGCCAGTCCTGACTTGTGGCCAGCCTTGACCATCAATCTGATCCCACCCCTATCAGGATCCTGTGCCCAGCCCCAACTCCAACTCTGAGTCTCAGCCTGACCCCTGCTCTCCCACCATGACACTGTTAGTGCAGCCCTCCATAGAGTCCTGAGTGAATGTAGGAGCAAGGGACTGGCCCCATGGCTGAAGGGGACTCCCAACACTCAAGAGGGCCTGGGGAAGTTGGATGTCATGTTGTAAAGTAAAAACCTCCTACAGCCTCATGAAAAAAAAAAAAAAAAGGATATAGAATCTAAAAAACCAAAACCAGACAAAGGGGAAAAATAACAGATAAATAAAATGAAGAGGAGCTTCTTCTTTGAAAAAATAAATAAAATTCCTAAGCCTCTAGCCAGACCCATCAAAAAACAAAGACAAAAGGTTGATATCCAGGATCTATAAAGAACTCCTCAAACTCAACACACACAAAACAGATAATCATATCAAAAAATGGGCAGAAGATATGAACAGACATTTCTCCAATGAAGACATACAAATGGCTGTCAGACACGTGAAAAAATGTTCATCATCACTAGTCATTGGGGAGATTCAAATTAAAACCACATTGAGATATTACCTTACACCAGTTAGAATGGCCAACATTAGCAAGACAGGAAACAACATGTTTTGGAGAGGATGTGGAGAAAGGGGAACCCTCTTCCACTGTTGGTGGGAATGCAAGTTGGTGCAGCCACTTTGGAGAACAGTGTGGAGATTCCTCAAGAAATTAAAAATAGAACTTCCCTATGACCCTGCAATTGCACTCCTGGGTATTTACCCCAAAGATACAGATGTAGTGAAAAGAAGGGCCATCTGTACCCCAATGTTTATAGCAGCAATGGCCACGGTCACCAAACTGTGGAAAGAACCAAGATGCCCTTCAACAAACAAATGGATAAGGAAGATGTGGTCCATATACACTATGGAGTATTATGCCTCCATCAGAAAGGACGAATACCCAACTTTTGTAGCAACATGGACGGGACTGGAAGAGATTATGCTGAGTGAAATAAGTCAAGCAGACAGAGTCAATTATCATATGGTTTCACTTACTTGTAGAGCATAACAAATAGCATGGAAGATAAGGGGAGTTAGAGAGGAGAAGGGAGTTGGGGGAAATTGGAAGGGGAGGTGAACCATGAGAGACTATGGACTCTGAAAAACAGTCTGAGGGTTTTGAAGGGGCCAGGGGTGGGAGGTTGGGGGAACCGGGTGGTGGGTATTAGAGAGTCACGGATTGCATGGAGCACTAGGTGTGGTGCAAAAATAATGAATACTATTATGGTGAAAATTTTTTTAAAAACTTAAAAAGAAAAAAAAAAAACAAAGAGAAAGGACCCAAACAAAATTACAAATGAAAGAAGACAAACACCACCACAGAAATACCAACAACCATGAAAGAATATTATGAAAAACTACGTGCCCACAAACTGAGCCACCTATAAGAAATGGTAAATTCCTAGAAACATATAAACTACCAAAACTGAGGCAGGAAGAAATAGAAAATTTGAATAGACCCAATTACCAGCAAGGGGATTGAATCAGTAATCAAAACTCCCAAAGAGTTTTAATGTAAAAATCCTCAACAAAATACTAGCAAACCAAATTCAACAATACGTTAAAAAAAATCATTCACTATACTCAAGTGGGATTTACTCCTGGGTTGCACAAATGGTTTACTATTTACAAATCAGTCAACATGATACATGACATCAGTAAGAGAAAGGATAAAGAAACCATATGATCCTTTCAATAGATGCAGAAAAGGCATTTGATAAAGTACAACATCCATTCATGACAAAAGCCCTCAACAAAGTAGGTTTAGAGGGAATATACCTCAATATAATAAAGGTCATATATGAAAAACCCACAACAAATATCATCCTTAATGGGGAAAAACTGAGAGTAAAAAAACAAGACAGGGATGTCTACTCTAAACTAGTTTTATTCAATATAATACTAGAAGACCTAGACACAGCAATCAGATGACAAAAACGAAATAAAAGGCATCAAAACTGGGGTGCCTGGGTAGCTCAGTGGGTTAAAACCTCTGCCTTTGGCTCAGGTCATGATCTCAGGGTCCTAGGATCGAGCCCTGCCTTGGGCTCTCTGCTCAGTAAGGAGCCTGCTTTCCTCTCTTTCTCTGCCTGCCTCTCTGCCTACTTGTGATTCTCTCTCTGTCAAATAAATAAATAAAATCTAAAAAAAAAAAAAAAGGCATCAAAACTGGTAAGGAAGTAGTAAAACTCTCATATTTATAGATGACATGATACTCTATATAGAAAACCCTAAAGACTCCCCCACAAAGAAACTGTTAGAACCAATAAATGAATTCAGTAAACTTACAGGATACAAAATTACTATGTAGAAATTTGTTGTACTTCCATATCCTAACAATGAAGCAGCAAAAAAAGAACTTAATAAAACAACCCCATTTACAACTGCACCAAAAATAGCAAGATACCTAAGAATAAACCTAACCAAAGAGGTAAAAGATGTGTTTTCTGAAAACCTATGAAACACTAATGAAAGAAATTGAAGACAACACAAAGAAATGGAAAGACGTTCCATGCTCATAGTTTGGAACAACAAATACTGTTAAAATGTCTATAGTATCCAAAGCAATCTATAGATTTAATGCAATCCCTTAAAAAATACTAATAACATTTTTCACAGCAGAACAAGAAGTCCTACAATTTATATGGAATGATCCTGAAATGATCCTGAATTTCCAAAGCAATTTTCAAAAAGTAAAACAAAGGTGGAGGTATCAAAATTCACACTTCAAGTTATATTACAAAGCTACAGTAACCAAAAAAGTAGATGCTGGCACAAAAATAGACATACAGATCGATAGAAAAGAACAGAAAGCCCAAAAATGAACCACAGTTATACGGTCAATTAATCTTCAAGAAAGCAGAGAATGCCCAATGGGAAAATCAGTCTCTTCAACAAATGGTATTGGGGAAAATGGACAGCAATATGCAAAAGACTGAAAATGGACCACTTCTGTAAAGCATACACAAAATAAATTCAAAATGGATTAAAGACCTATATATGAGACCTGAAACCATAAAAATCCTAGACAAGAACATAGGCAGTAATGTCTCTGACACTGGCCACTGCAACTTCTTATTAAATATAACTCCTGAGGTAAGTGAAACAAAAACAAAAATAAACTATCAAAATAAAAATCTTTTGCACAGTGAAGGAAACAACAACAAAACTAAAAGGCAAGAGATATAATGGAAGAAGATATTTGCAAATGACATATCTGATAAAAGGTTAGTATCCAAAATATATATAAAGAAATGATACAAATCCATACCAGACAAAAAAACAAATAATCCAATTTACAAAGGAGCAGAAAACATGAACAAACATTTTTCCAAAGAAGGCATCCAGATGGTCAACAAACGCATGAAAAAATGCTCAACATCACTCTGCATCAGGGAAATAAAAATCAAAACTACAATGAGATTTCACCTCACACCTGTCAGAACAGCTAAAATTAACAATACAGAAAACAACAGGTGTTGGCAAGGATACAGAAAAAGAGGAACCTCCTTGCACTGTTGGTGGGAATGCAAACTGGTGCAGGCATTCTGGAAAACAGTATGGAGGTTCCTCAAAAAGTTAAAAACAGGGGCACCTGGGTGGCTCAGTGGGTTAAAGCCTCTGCCTTCAGCTCAGGTCATGATCCCAGGGTCCTGGGATCAAGCCCTGCATTGGGCTCTCTGCTCAGCAGGGAGCCTGTTTCTTCCTCTCTCTCTGCCTGCCTCTCTGCCTACTTGTGATCTCTGTCTGTCAAATAAATAAAATATTTAAAAAAATAAAAAAAGTTAAAAACAAAACTATCCTATGAAAGGATACATACACACCAATGTTTATGCGGCATTATTTACAATAAGCAAATTATGGAAACAGCACAAGTGTCTATCAACTGATGAATGGATAAAGAAGAAGTGGTACATTTATACACAATGGACTATGACTCAGCCATGAGATCTTGCCATTTGCAATGACCTGGGTGGAGCTAGAGAGTATAATGCTAAGGAAAATAAGTCACTCAGCAGAAAGACAAATATCATATGATTTCACATACATGTGGATTAAAGAAACAAGTGGGCAAAAGTGGGAAAAAAGAGAGGAAGAAATAAATTAACAAACAGATTCTTAATTACAGAGAACAAACTGATGTTTACCAGAGGGGAGGAGAATGGGAGGCGGGCTGAAAGAGGTGATAGGGATTAAGGCAACACCTGCTGTGACGAGCACTGGGTGATGTATCAACAATTCTGCCGAATCACTATATAATCACTAAATAAAAAATAAAATAACAAAAGTTGAATAAGTCAGAGATCTAATGAACAGCCTGGTGTTTACAGTTAACAATACTATTGGATACTTGAAATTTGCTGAGAGAGTGGATCTGAAGTGTTCTCACCACAAAAAAAAAAAAAGTAACTGTGTAAGGTGGAATAAAAGTCATGAAAGGAATTCTGTGATGATAACTTATTCATCTATTTAATTTTAAGACAGCTAAACCTCAATTATCAAAAGCGAGTGTTAACAATTAATAGGACTATCATTATAATCATTATTTGAATCTTCCATCTGTCAAAAAAAAAGGCTTTTCTCAACTGAAAAATAGGAAATTATTCTTTGGAGCATATCCCTGTCCCTTTGAAATTTTTAATAATACTGTTCATAAATAATTATTTAATGATTTATGAAACTGGGATATAGGGATAGGAAGCTACGTAATCAAACTGAGGGAAGATTTTAAACCCAGATATTCAAAGCGAGCCATGTTTAATAGAACTTTCTAACAACAATTCCATTGGCTACAAGGCATTTGAAATGTGGCTCACATAACAGCAGAATTGATTTTTTTAATTAAATGGAACTCAATTTTAATTTTAGTAGCCACATGTGACTAGTGACTACTGATTGGACAGTGCCATTTCACACTATTAAAAATTTTGGGAGACAAACCATAAGAGACTCATAATCTTACAAACAATCTGAGGATTGCTGGGGGGAAGGGGAAGAGGGACAGGGTGACTGGGTTATGGGCATCAGAGAGGGTATGTGCTATGGTGAGTGCTGTGAATTGTGTAAGCTTGACGATTCACAGACCTATACCCCTGGGGCAACTAATACATTATGTGTTAATAAAAATAATTTAAAACCAAAATTTCACATAGAGCAAGCTGCCTATTTGATTTGATTTAAAAACTTTATGTACAGTATAATATCTGAACCATTATCTTACACACATTACTAATTATACAGCCACTCATTGCTTCAAATTCTATTAACTCTTATATTTCACTTACTTGGCTTTAGACAATGGGGCTCTTGAGGAGCATTTAGTCCGTTGTTGGAGGAGATTTTTCAGTTCTTCTAGTTTTTGCACTTGCTTTACTACTTGTGCAATGCTTAAAGTGACTGTTTGGTCAGGAGTTGGACACTCTGCCTCTAAAAAGGTTTGATCTTTACTTATCTAAAATGGTAAGATTAGCCAGTTACTTAGGAAATACCCATTTTGCTCCTATACCTCAAAGAAATCTCATCATTTGTTTATTTCCTATATTTAAATAACTTTTATAATACTCTTATCTATAGTTATAATCAAATACTGCTATTTCATACATAAAATTTTGAGTAACTAATAAAATTTTGAGTAAATTTTGACTTACATGTCAAAACTCAAATCCAATCTTTGGTTTATTATTTTAATATATAAGAATTTTAAGCAAGTTCCATAACAATTGAAACAGGATCATTTAAGGGTAATTCAAAATACTTACAAGAGAATTCTAAAGTAATTGCTTCCCCAAAATCCTAAGAATAGTCTTACTTAAGATAAATATGGAAAGACATTAATTTGCTCTCAAAAGTAATACCTTCTATTAACTCCCAGAAGTTAATATATAAAAATCTATGAAACTGGCCTTCCTTGGTCTGTTTGGGAAGAACTAAGACCCATTTGGGTGTCTCAAGACTTTTAGAATAGGCCAACCTAGAGAATAATGAGGAATCAGGAGAATCAGTAAGATCCACTGAATAATATTATAGACCATAACTGATATTCTAAGTATTAACTCTGCTTAAACAAAGCTGAGCAAAATGAGTGCCTCCCAGCTTAAAAAAAAAAAAAAAAAAAAAAAAAAGCACAATTAAAGAAACACAGAAAACACAGAAACAGCCAATAATATGGAGACATAAACAAGCAGAGTAGCAAAAAAAAAAAAAAAAAGATTTTTTTTTTCTTTTTTAACAAAATGGCAGAGATTCACCCATGTATATATACACTGCCAACTTTAATGATGGGAGGGAAAGTGGAGAAGAAGAAGAAGAGGACAAAGAGAAGGAGAGAGTGGAGGAAAGGAGGAGGGGGAGGAGAAGGAAGAAGAAAAGAAAAGAAGAAGGAGAAGAAAGAGAGGAGGAGGAGTCATCGTCATCATCGTCATCAAGACGTAGCCTAAAACCTAGCAAAAAGAAATTCTAGCAATGGGATTTAAAACAGACTTCATTTAGTAACACCCACTTGTAATGGAATTAGGATATAATAGCAGGAAGTATATCCCGGGCAATGAACCAGAAGTCTGAAATTCAGGGATGCGGAACAGGTGGAAGGGAAATAGGAGATGTATGGAAACTCTATGGACAAAGGCATGATCCCAAAGAGGGGACATAATTTGGTGTATCAGATATATTGCCAATTCATTAATGGAGTTTAAAAGTGATGTAGCAATAGCCAGTTATCAATTTATTGCTTTTCATCTAAAAATCCATTCTTCATTGTCCTGCTAATAATAGTGGAACATTTCTCTCTTGACAGGTATCATGTTAACCCTTTAATAGAGGGTCCTAGACACTACAGAAAGAAGCAGCTTTATTCCTAAGTCTGCCATCTTTCTCTGCTTAATCTGAGGACACTGCAAGGTATACCTAGTAAAGCTCAGCCCAGAAAGTTTCAACAGCCCCACCCCCATATGTATCTTCCTCACAAGGTCCCTAGCATGACTTCGCTTGGGCAGCTTCTCCCAGAATTTCTTAGCAAAATCTACCAGTGTAGAACCTCCCTCTGGGAAACTTTCCAGCATACCACCCTTGTGGTATGCTAGAGGTACACTATCTCCCTGGAAGATGGCTTTTCCTAGCACCATAGCACCAATGTACTGCCATCATGGTCAGCTTCCCAGTAAATCCCAGTTCCACCAACATGGCACCCCAGCAAACTTCTCTGCCACTTGGTGGTGACAGCTGCTCCTTCTTCACAAGGTGTGGACATTAGTGGTCCACAAGGTGTGGACCTCCTGAGTTAGGGAGAGGGTTAGGGTAGGGCTACTGACATTTGTTCCTTCCTTAAGTGCTATGTTTCCATCCTATCAGTAGAGGCTGCTCTTTATACCCTCTATCCCTGTATCTTTTAGAGTTGTCTTTATTACTTTATAGGTATTCTCCTGTTATAATAATTCTTTATGTTAAATTTTCCCTATTCAGATTACTGTGTAGTTCTTGTGTTTTGATCCACCCCTACCCTGTATTTCTCATTAAGAATTCAATTTAAACGTAAGTACTTTCTGGGAGAAGAAATGATGTTACAGAACTAAAGGGATGTGGAATAGACGATGAGATTATAGGCTATAAGATTTCATCAAAGAGACATACTGGACACAGGTTCCAGCAGAACAACTCTGAAGCTCATAGGCTATATGCCTATCCTACATTTCTCTGCTATGGTTCACATACATTATGAAAGCTTTCACATGTATCTTGTTAATGCAACCTGATGACAAGCATATAAAACCTCACCAGCATGTACTAACAATAAAATGTGTCAGCAATAAGTATGAGATTATTCCACAATCTCAGATCTTAGTGTACATAATAATCCTCTAACAAATCCTATTAAAAATGCAGATTCCTAACTTATACACACACAAGAAAACTTTAACTCAGTAAGTCTGACTTGGAATTCTGAAATGTGCATTTGTAACAGGTATCTTGGGTGATATTTAAACATGATCCAACAAATATATTTTAAGAAACACTCAACAAAGGCAGAAGATAATACAAATACTTAGGCAATGTATCAGATACACCAAATTAAGTAACTATTCAAAAGAATTAATTATGGATCTAAAAACTGAAAAATTTAGATTCTAGATTAGGTATTTACTGAAGATTCCTCTTGGTGAACATGAATGTATAAATCAGGATTTCAGGAATACCAGAAATCACAATAACTGGCACTAAGGTGTAGATAGTAGATACAGAGAAAAATAGACATGCATGATAGCTATTTAGTTTATAAAATCAAAAGGACTCAGGAATGTACTAAATATTAGGAAACTGAGTTGTCAAGGTAAAGCACCACACTTCTCGTTTACCAAGCAGGATAAATACTACTGCCATTCACTAAGATAGGGAATACTGGAAGAGGTAAAAGTTTAAGTGTGGCTAAAATTAACAGGTCAGGAAATGAGAGGTGTTGGTGAGGATGCAGAGAAAGGGGAACCCTCCTACACTGTTGGTGGTGATGCAAGCTTGTGCAGCCACTCTGGAAAACAGTATGAAAATAGAGCTACCATATGACCCAGCAATTGCACTACTGGGTGTTTACCCTAAAGATACAAATGTAATGATCCAAAGAGGCATGTGCACCCGAATGCTTATAGCAGCAATGTCCACAATAGCCAAACTATGGAAAGAACCTAGATGTCCATCAACAGATGAATGGATAATGAAGATGGAAAAAATAAACAAACAAACAAATAAATAAATAAATAGGATATGGTGTGTGTCTACAATGGAATACTATGCAGCCATCAAAAGAAATGAAATCTTGCCATTTGCAATGACATGGATGGAACTAGAGGGTATTATGCTGAGCGGAATAAGTCAATCAGAGAAAGACAATTATCGTATGATCTCTCTGATATAAGGAATTTGAGAGGCATGGCAGGAGGTCCTGGGGGTAGGGAAGGTAAAAATGAAACAAGATGGGATTAGGAGGGAGAAAAACCATAAGAGACTCTTAATCTCACGAAACGAACTGAGGGTTGCTGGTGGGTGGAGGGAGTCAGGATAGTGTGGCTGAGTTATGGAAATTGGGGAGGGTATGTGCTATGGTGAGTGCCATGAAATGTGTAAGCCTGATGATTCACAGACCTGTACCCCTGGGGCAAATAATACATTATATGTTAATTTAAAAAAAATTCTTAGTTTTTATTCATTGGGTTTGAGGTGAAATAGTCCAGAGGAGTTCAGAAAACTGTTTTAAGCAAGAAGTGTCTATTTCTAAATTACCATTATAAAGGTAATTCTTAAATGGAAAAAAACTGGTTGAGGTTGCCTAGGGGGAGAATTTTAGAGTAAAGGGGGAAAAAAGGAAGGCATAGAATGAAATCTCGAAGCACTCCAATATTTATTGTTTAGAAAAGGAAGGTGCTATAAAGGAAACAGCTAAGGAGGTAAAACAATGGCCAGGAAAGTGTAATTCACAAAATTCAAAGAAATAGTGTTTTTAAAATGAGGAAATGATCAACAATGTCAACTATGGCTGAGGTAAAGAAAACTGCATATTGAATTTAACAACATAAAAACTGCAGAGAGCCACACAGAATGTTTTCTTTGTTATGGAGAAAGAATCCAGTTGGGGTAGACTGAGAATACTTTGGAAGAAGAGTATATATAGTAAATTTATATCAAAAAAATTTAGCTCTGAACCTGTAAAGTATGACCCTAAGCTAAACTGTTAAAGTTTTTATAGAAATCCACAGACAACTCTAAATGTTTTGATAGCCTTAATTGGCTCTTTCAAGGACAGAATGCCCAGATTAACCTCCTCACTAAGTGCGTATTTACCAGTTAACAATTTTTTTTATAAAGAACTCAACTAGTTTCATTGTTCCTAAACTATCTGCAAAGCTTTTCTCTCCTCTCTTTTTTAAAAAAATTTTTTAAAGATTTTATTTATTTGAGAGAGAGAGAGGAAGAACAAGGGGAGGAGCAGAGGGAGAGAGAGGAGAAGCAGACTCCCCACTGAATGGAGAGCCCCACATGGGGCTGGATCCCAGAACCCTGAGATCCTGACCTAAGCAGAAGGCAGACACTTAACCAAGTGAGCCACTTCTCTTCTCTCTTTTATAAATCTCGGGTTGTGCCTTTATCCCCAATAATATCTAATAATTATTTCCCTTGTAAGCAAATATGCATACAAAGTAGTTTTTTAAAAATTGGTTATGAACGGCAAAAGAGAAATAGGTCTATAACTGGAGGGAATGCTACATCAATTAGAGAGATGTGAGCATATGTAAAACCTGAAAGGAATGACACAATTGATTAGGAAAAGTTTAGTATATAAGAGAGAATGACTGATCAAATTTCTTAAGACCCAAAACAAGTAAGAGAATGAATCTTAAGTAGAAAGAAGAAAAATATCTGTTTAATGAGAGCAAAGGAAGATAGAATGAGCATGGATATAAAGAAATTTTTGTTTGGTAGCAAACTGAAGGAGTTCTAACCAGTGGCTTGCATTTCAAGCATTTTAAGTGACTGGCTGACAGTGAAAATGAAAATGGGACAGAGGGAGTGTGGGATTGAGATGATGGATGAAAAGGACTGAAATTCATTTTGGAAATGCAAAGGAATTGCAAGGCAGTATTTGGAATAATTATGTTTGAATAACTGTGTCACTTTCTTTATCAGTGTTTCACAGCTAAGCTAAAGGCCCAAAGAGTAAATAACTGCATTTATTCAAGGCTAAATTTTTTAGGCTAGTGAAATGAAAAAAGCAAGAGATAAAGAAGAGTAGGAAGTTAAGAAATTCACTGTTATTAAGGACATATGTTCCAAGCTGAAAAGAAAAATGAGTAAAAAAGACTGAAGAAGGTTAAGGTATAAATGAACTAATGGTCTTGATAAAGTCAAAGAGTGGCCAGAATAGTATGTAAATAATAACTGATAAGATAAAAATATGTAGTTCAAGAATAAGTTGACTGAATTAGTGATTTTAAAATAAAGCAATTTGTTAATGATAAGGTCTAGAGTATCACTAGAAGTGAGGGCCAAAGGTAAAGAAAGAGATTAGTTCTGGGGAGATGGGGAGTCAAGGAACTGAGAGGCTAAGATTTGGGGTAGGTCTTCATATTGACAGGATTAGGTACAAAAAGAAGAAAGTGAGACAAATCCATGCATAAAACAAAATAAAAAGAAGTAGCAAGATGAAAGAAAGAAGGCAGAAAACAAGCTGGATTATTCAAGTTGCAAAGTATACATTTTATAAGAAGGGAGAACAGTGGACTTCACCTCAACCCTACATCTCTGGAAAGATAATGACCCATCTATCATAGGCAAAGAAGAGCTACTAACACTCTTCCAATGTCAGCCATATCTATCCTAAAGCAAAATTCTACTCTGGAGCCAAAGGTAAAATAAGAGGGTGCTAGGAGACAGTTACAATTTCTATCTTTACTTCTTAATTTTATATCAGTTACAATTTCTATCTTTACTTCTTCATTTTATATCACAAATAAATGAACTTATTTAAAGTGCTTGGGATTCAGTGGTACTTAATTGGACTAAACCATAAGCACAACCAATGAAGAACAAGAATCATTCTATAAATCACTGAGGCTACCCTAGAATCATTCTGCTATATTAATAGCATAAATTCTTTCCCAAAATAGAATTAAAAACCCTTAAGATTAGAGACTACTAGCTTTCAAAATGGTCATAAAACATCTGAAAATCTAAAAAAAAAAATCATTAAAATAACATTAAGTTTAAAGAAAACCAAATATAATTTTTTAAGTAAATATATTATACATCCTTTTTTAATACAGGAGAAATATTTAAGTTAAGTTGCTAAGTCTTCTCTTGTCATTCTTTTATGTAAATTAGTAAAAATGATAATTAAATTTCCATTATTTAATTTTAGGAGAAAGAATGTGTCAAAAAGAGCATTCCAGATACACGTAGGAATGTATATGTAATCACTGAGAAACATTTTGCTCTACCCATTTGTTCCTTCTCTACCTAAATTAAAAGATTATAAATAATGATTATTCAAAATTTTTTTATTTCAAATAGATTTTCAGATGAGACAAAATAATTTAATTTACAATTAAGAAATGTTATACTTACCTCTTCCATATGATTGACTTGTCGCTGAAACCACTTAAAAAAAAAAGAAAAAGAAATACTTATTGGCAAGCTATTCAAACATACGGGTAGACATGAGTGCATTTGTATGTGTATGTGTGTGTGAGTTATCTATGAAATATTCACCCTGAACCAACATCATTATCATTTAACCTAGGGTTCAGAATGGAGCTAATGCAATGTACAGCTCGAACATAACATTTATTTAAATATACATAGTAGCAAGTTTGGGAGTTCTTTTTATTTCCTCAATGCTTAGAAACCTCTTCCCCATTAATATGTATTTCTGTACTAAATGTTAGTAGGCTTAAACTGCAATATAGTAAACATACCTTAAAAAGAGATTCCAAAATCTGGAAAATAAAGTTTTAATTAAAACATTTAAAAATAAGAATTCTTCACAGTGTATGATGTGATACCTCTATAATTCTCAACCAGAAAAATGCAAATTACAAATTACTAGAACTATAAATCTATAATCCAAAATCATAATTTTCATAATTACAGACGGTTTTTAGTATATCTTGCATAAATAACTCAATTCTAGAAAAATTTTCATCTCTATAGATCTATATTAGGATAGCCCAAAATAATTCACATATATGATTTCATATATTTTCTTAATATAGGTAAAGAAAAAAATTAGTAGTCCTCTTGGAAGATATTTTTTTCATATAACAGAGAGTATGGTAATAAAAAGCATTATCATAAGAACATTATCTCTTCAATATGACTTTGCTCTGATAACAGGCCTAAAAAAATCAAGCTATAAGATACTATACTATTACCTGATATTTTTAATGGAAAATGCAAAAAAATGGTTTGGGAGATTGTGACAAAAATTAAATATCCAAAATACCAACACTTAACACTTAGAAAATGTAATGTTAGAATGATTATGCTTGCCACACAAAATACAAGCCTATTCTATCACATCCAGGTAAAAGTCTTTAACCACTTTGTTGAAGAAAAATATTACTACATTCATTCAGGCAGTTGTAAAAAAAAGTTGCTCAACTAAAAAAATCAGGCTACTCTAAAATCTCTCTTCTGCCACACTAACTCTCAAGCAATAATTCAAAAATTGTGGTCCCACAGTCAGAAGCATCAGCATCACCTAAACAAAGATATTTGTTTGTGTAAATTTGTGTAAAATTGTGTAAAAAAATGTAAATTATTTTTAAGATTTTATTTATTTATATGACAGAGACACAGCAAGAGAGGGACACCAGCAAGGCGAGTGGGAGAGGGAGAAGGCAGCTTCCCGCAGAGCCTGATGCAGGGCTGGATCCCAGGACCCTGGAATCATGACCTAAGCCAAAGGCAGGCACTTAATGACTGAGCCACCCAGGCACCACAGAAAATGTAAATTCTTAAGCCCGACCCCAGTCAAATGAATCAAAAGCTCTGGCAGTACGGTCAGCAATTTGTGTTTTAACTAGCCCTCCAACTGATTCTGTTGCATGCTAAATTTTGAGAATCCCTGTGCTAAGTCATAAGAAATCAGAAATCTAAGCAAAAAGGGCTGAGATCCTCAAGAAAACATACCAAAGTAAATAAATATCCAAGTCTGAAGGAAAATAATTTCAGCTACATAAGGATTTAGAAACTAATGTTCACTGAGGCATACTACCTTGGAATAAACTCATTCTTCCCACTATCAACAGAGATTCCAAGGTTCTCAAAACCTCTTTTCCTATCTCAGAAGATGATGAGAAACCATCATATATCCGTTCACCCATTCATTAGAGCCAGAGTTTATTTAAACCTTAAATAAACCATTTAAACCACTAAAAAACTGTTTAAACCACTGGAGAACAAAGGCTTTCTCAACTAGTGAGAAAAACATCAGTTCTAGTAATGTTGAATCCAGAACATTATTGGTAAAGTGGAAAATGAAAACTGATCAGAAGTGAGAAAATCAATTTTAGGCAAATACTAAATAGAAAGAGAAAATTCTATGAAAATGTGGAAGAATATATATGAAGTACCCCAGGAAAATATTAAACTTCCACCATTCTAATTTTAAAGATATTATCATGTAAGTGTGAAGCCAAAATAAAATTTATTTTTTTAATTTATTTATTATTTTTATTACTTTTTATGATTTTAAAATATTTTCAGAAATTCTAAGGTTCAGAAACGGTTTCACCACACACTCTAACCTAGCAAACAACAAAATTTATTCTTAGAAAAGTAAACACAAGAAAAATCTATAGGCAAGATAACCAGTAAAAAACCTATTCTTTTTGTTTCAATTTTTTCTTTAAATTCCTATTAGTTAGCATATAGGGTCGCATCAGTTTCAGGAGTAGAGTTTAATGATTCATCACTTACATATAACACCCGGTGCTCATCACAAGTGCCCTCCTTAATGCCCATCACCCATCTGTAATCCATCCCCTTGTCCACCTCCCCTCCAGCAACCGTGTTTATTCTCTATAGTTAAGAGTCTGTTTTAGGGTTTACCCCTTTTTTTTTTTCCCCTATGTTCATCTGCTTCATTTCTTAAATTCCACATATGAGTGAAATCATTTAGTGTTTGTCTTTCTGACTCACTTATTTCACTTAGCATAATGTACTCTAGTTCCATCCATGTTGTTGTAAATGGCAAATTTTCATTATTTTTTATGGCTGAGTAATATCCCATTGTGTATATATACCACAAGTTCTTCATCCATTCATCAGTCAATGGACATTTGGGCTCTTTCCATAATTTGGCTACTGATGATAATGCTGCTGTAATATAAACATCAGAGTGCATGTCTCCCCCCTTCAAATTAATTTTTTTTTAATTCTTTGAATAAATACCTAGTAGAGCAATTGCTAGATCATAGGGTAGTTCTATTTTTAACTTTTTGAGGAACTTCCATGTTATTTTCTAGAGTGGCTGGCCCGTCTGCCCTCCCACCAACAATGTAGAAGTGTTCCTCTTTCTTTGCATCCTCCCCAACATCTGTTGTTTCTTGTATTGTTAATTTTAGCCATTTTGACAAATGTGAGGTGACATCTAATTATAGTTCTAATTTGTATTTCCCTGATGATAAGTGATATTGAGCATCTTTTCATGTGTCTGTTAGCCACCTGAATAAATATCCTATTCTTAAAAAAAAAATAGTGGCTAATGGGGCTGGCACTCAATGCTGCTATCATAAAAAGCTTCCTAAGGAGAAAATGGCATGGTATTTTTTAAAGTGAAGTAATAATCTGTAACTAAAATTCCAGATAGGCATATGGTATCACTGAAGCCAAGAGAAGTCCTGAAGGACTGGCAGCTTTTGCCTGGCTTCATGAAGCTCAAAATTCTCTCAAGGCAAAAAGAAACAAAACCAAACCAAAACAAAAGAACAACAACAAAAACAAACAAACAAACAAACAAGTGGAGGCCATTCCTCACCATTGAAAGGCAAATAAACAAACCACAGCTCCTTGGAGATGTGGCAAATAATACACATGTCAACAGTACAGAAGAAAAAGCTGAGTAGAAAGTTACTTTGGAAAAAAAGGATTTTGAAAAGATCCCATATATAAGGGGGAATCCTAATAAGCCATGCATTTGCCCAAGCCAGAACTCATGCTTAGAAAATATCTGAGTAGACACTAAACTCTCACATTTGGGTTATCTTTAGCTCAGAGCAAGCAGAAAATGAAAGCTAACTCAAGATTTGTAAACAGCCCGGCTAAACTCTGAAGGAGTGCCTCAACACAAAGCCAATCTTGAAGGAACAGGAAATAATTTTTTCTCCTTTTCCTTTTTTTTCTTCTTGTGGCTCAACGCATTTAAGGAAATCTTTTCAAATCCAACTAACCATAAGCAATAGGAACAGAGGCCTGAGAGACAAAATATTTAATCAAGGAATACAGACTTTCAAAATAGCTTACACTTCTGGTTTCCAACCCGGCATGCAGAGAGCCTGGATTAGTCAGTCACTCTGCCCTAACAAGAAAAGCTGAATGAACTGAAAATGAACAACTGTTCTTGTATCTATCACAGAATTGAGATGACTGAGCAAATCACATCACCAAAAATTAAAGAGACAAACAGATGATCCTGAGAAGCAGAAATTATCAGAGCAGAAATCCATGAGAAAAAACCTCCACAGGAACTAGCAGTGAGATAAGAAAACCCAAGCTCGGGGCTCCTGGGTGGCTCAGTGGGTTAAGCCTCTGCCTTCAGCTCAGGTCATGATCTCAGGGTCCTGGGATTCAGCCCCGCATCAGGCTCTCTGCTAAGCAGAGAGCCTGCTTCCTCCTCTCTCTCTGCTTGCCTCTCTGCCTATTTGTGATCTCTCTCTCTGTCCAATAAATAAATAAAATATTTTAAAAAGAAAAAAAAAGAAAACCCAAGCTGTAAATGAACTGCTGGAAGCCCAGCATGGACAAGTTCAAGAGTTAAAAACTTCAGTGGCTTCCTCAATTTCTTTCATGAGTACTTTATAGTTTTCTGAGTATAGATTCTGTGTCTCTTTGGTTAGGTTTATTCCTAGGTATCTTATGGTTTTGGATGCAATTGTAAATGGGATTGACTCCTTAATATCTCTTTCTTCTGTCTTGCTGTTGGTGTAGAGAAATGCAACTGATTTCTGTGCATTGATTTTATATCCTGACACTTTACTGAATTCCTGTATAAGTTCTAGCAGTTTTGGAGTGGAGTCTTTTGGGTTTTCCACATATAGTATCATATCATCTGCGAAGAGTGATAATTTGACTTCTTCTTTGCCGATTTGGATGCCTTTAATTTCCTTTTGTTGTCTGATTGCTGAGGCTAGGACCTCTAGTACGATGTTGAATAGCAGTGGTGATAATGGACATCCCTGCCGTGTTCCTGACCTTAGCGGAAAAGCTTTCAGTTTTTCTCCATTGAGAATGATATTTGCGGTGGGTTTTTCATAGATGGCTTTGATGATATTGAGGTATGTGCCCTCTATCCCTACACTTTGAAGAGTTTTGATCAGGAAGGGATGTTGTACTTTGTCAAATGCTTTTTCAGCATCTATTGAGAGTATCATATGGTTCTTGTTCACATTTCTGCAAAGAAGACATCCAGATGGCCAACAGACACATGAAAAAGTGCTCCATATCACTTGGCATCAGGGAAATACAAATCAAAACCACAATGAGATATCACCTCACACCAGTCAGAATGGCTAAAATCAACAAGTCAGGAAATGACAGATGCTGGCGAGGATGCGGAGAAAGGGGAACCCTCCTACACTGTTGGTGGGAATGCAAGCTGGTGCAGCCACTCTGGAAAACAGCATGGAGGTTCCTCAAAATGTTGAAAATAGAACTGCCCTATGACCCAGCAATTGCACTATTGGGTATTTACCCTAAAGATACAAATGTAGTGATCCAAAGGGACACATGCACCCGAACGTTTATAGCAGCAATGTCCACAATAGCCAAACTATGGAAAGAACCTAGATGTCCATCAACAGATGAATGGATCAAGAAGATGTGGTATATATACACAATGGAATACTATGCAGCCATCAAAAGAAATGAAATCTTGCCATTTGCAACAACATGGATGGAACTAGAGCGTATCATGCTTAGCGAAATAAGTCAAGCAGAGAAAGACAACTATCATATGATCTCCCTGATATGAGGAAGTGGTGATGCAACATGGAGGCTTAAGTGGGTAGAAGAATAAATGAAACAAGATGGGATTGGGAGGGAGACAAACCATAAGTGACTCTTAATCTCACAAAACAAACTGAGGGTTGCCGGGGGGAGGGGGTTGGGGAGAAGGGGGTGGGATTATGGACATTGGGGAGGGTATGTGATTTGGTGAGTGCTATGAAGTGTGTAAACCTGGTGATTCACAGACCTGGGGATAAAAATATATGTATATAAAAAATATATGTTTATAAAAAATAAAAAAATAAAAAAAATAAAAAAAAAAAAAAAAAACTTCAGTGGGAAAAAGGTTTGAGGAGTTTTTTTAAAAACTAAGCATACTCTTTTTGTTTTTTTAAAGATTTATTTATTTGACAGATAGAGAGAGATCATAAGTAGGCAGAGAGGTAGGCAGAAACAGAGAGAGGGGGA
Source organism: Mustela lutreola (assembly GCF_030435805.1). Taxonomy (NCBI): domain Eukaryota; kingdom Metazoa; phylum Chordata; class Mammalia; order Carnivora; family Mustelidae; genus Mustela; species Mustela lutreola. The sequence goes on along the minus strand of NC_081297.1, from coordinate 31,186,421 downwards.
AGGAGTCTCCCCGCTGAGCAGAGACCCTGATGTGGGGCTCAATCCCAGGGTTCTGGGATCATGACATGAGCTGAAGGCAGAGGCCTTAACCCACTGAGCCACCCAGGCGCCCCTAAGCATACTCTAACCATAATACCTAGCAATCTTTGGTGTTTAACCAAATGCGTTGAAAATTTATGTCCAGTCAGTGAAACACCTACCTTCAGCTCAGGTCATGATCCCAGGGTCCTGAATGGAGCCCACATAGGGCTCCTTGCTCAGCAGAGAGCCTGCTTCTCCCTCTCTTTCTGTCTGCCACTCTGCCTACTTGTGCTCTCTATCCCTCTACCAAATACATAAAATCTTTAAAAAAAAAAGACAGAGAGAAAAGAAAATGTATGTCCATACAAAAACCTGCACACAGAAGTTTACAGAAGCTTTATTCATAATTACTAAAACTTGGAAGCAAAGAAGGTGTCATTCAATAAGTGATGGATAAACAAATTGTGGTACAACTATACAATAAATCACTCTGCACCAAATAAATAAATAAATAAATAAATAAATAAAGCAAGCTGGCAATCCATGAAAAGACATGAAGGAATCTTAAACGCATATTACTAAGTCAAAGAAGCCAATCCTAAAAAGACTATACACTGTATGATTCCAACTATATGACATTCTGGAAAAGAAAAACGAAAGACATAAAGCTATCAAGGGTTTGATAAGGAAAAAAAGATGAATATGTGGAGCACAAGGGGTTTTTAAGGCTGTGAAACCATTCTGTATGATACTGTAATTGTATCATTTTACATTAGTTAAAACCCATAGAATGTACAACACCAAGAGAAAGCCTTATGTAAACTATGGACCTTGGGTGATGATGATGTGTAGTATAACTTCATAGATCTTACAAAGATACTACTCTGGTGCATGATGTTGTTAATAGAGTAGGCCCATGCATGCATAGGAATAGCAGGTATATGGAAACTCTCTGTACTATATGCAATTTGGCTGAGAACATAAAATTGCTCTAAAAATGAAGTCTATTTGGGGGCACCTGGGTGGCGCAGTGGGTTAAAGCCTCTGCCTTCTGCTCAGGTCACAATCCCAGGGTCCTGGGGTCAAGCCCCACATCAGGCTCTCTGCTCAGTAGGGAGCCTGCTTCCCTTCCTATCTCTCTGCCTGCCTCTCTGCCTACTTGTGATCTCTATCAAATAAATAAATATCTTTAAAAAATTAAAAATAAAAATTAAGTCTATTTAAAAAATAATAGCTTAGAAAAGTCACTAAACAAAAATAACAAAATTTACAGAGGGGGAAATCTGATACCCAGAGTTACCACATAAAATACTCAAGATATCTTGTTTTCAACAAAAAATTATGAAGCAAGCACTCAATGAAACAAGAAATTGTGACTTATTTGAAGGAAAAAATAAACAGATACTGTCCCTAAGGAAGCTTATATGCTGGACTTAGTAGACAAAAACTTAGTTTACTGTCTTAAATACACTCAGTGAACTAAAGGAAATCATGGACAAGAATTAAAGGAAACAAAATATAGTATTTTAACAAATATAAAGAAAGATACAGAAATTTAAAAAGAAACCAAATTCTAGAAATGGAAACTTAAATAACTGGACAAAAGGAACTATAACTGAAATGAAAATTTTACTAGAGGGTTTTGACAGCAGCAAGCAAAAGAATCAGTCAATTTAAAGACTGACCAATTGAAATGATCCAGTCTGAGGAGAAGAGGAATGAATGAAAAAAAGGACAGAGCCTAACAGAATTATGGGATATCATCAAGCATATCAATATAGACATTATAATACTCCCAGGAAAATAGAAAGAAAAGGGGGGAGAGGAAGAATAAGGAAATAATTACTGAATACTTCCCAAATTTGAGAAAAGATAAGGATTTATATGTCAAATTCCTAGTAGAATAAATGAATAAGATTCATATGAAGACATATTATAATAAAACTGTTGAAAGCCAAACACAAATATAGAATCTTGAAAGCAGCAAGAGAGAAGTAATATGTATAAAAGTTCTTCAATAAGAATAACCACTTATTTTTCTCCTCAGAGACTATGGATCCTAGAAGGTAATGTGGTGGAATATTTAAAATGCAATTAATAAAAAACAGCAAATGCCAAGTATTACATATCTGGAAAAATTATCCTTCAAAAATGAAGGAAACTTAAGAAAAAAACGCCATAATTAAATGTAAGAAAATTATGAGTAAAAATATGTAAATATGACAGCATATTGGAGGGAATATAAAGAACAAAAAGGTTTTTTAGACTGTGTTTGAACTTAAATAACTGCAACTTAATAGAGACTGCTATATGCTTAAGATGTTATATATGAACTTCATGGTAACCACAAACCCAAAATCTATAAAAGATACAAAAAAGTAAAGAGAAAGAAGCCAAATATAACAATATAGAAAATCCTCCATCCCAAAGAAGGAGAGCAAAAGAAGAACTACTACAAAATCAACCATAAAATAAACAAAATGACAATAAGTACATACTATCAATAACTACTTTAAATGTAAATGGCCTAATTTCTTAGACATAGGGTGACATAATGAATCAAAAAATGTAAGAATCATCTACATGCTGCCTTAAAAGAGACTCAATGCAGACCCAAGATACATACAATCTGAAAGTGAAGGAATAGAAAAATACTGACCCTTACAAATGGAAGAAAAAAAAAAAGCCAAGTAACAATATCTATATCAATAAGTAATACTTTTAAACAACAACTAAAAAAAGACAAAGAAAGGCATTACGTAACAATAAAGGGATCAATACCACAAGAAAATAGAACAATTGTAAACATCTATGCATCCAGTATTAGAGCAACTAAATACAAAAAGCAAATATAAACAGACATAAAGGGAGAAACTGATTATAATACAATAATAGTAGGAGAATTTAACATTTCACTTACATCAGTAGGAAGATCATTCAGACAGAAAATTAATAAGGCAATAAAAGTCTCTGAATGACACATTAGACCAAATAGACATAACACATATATATTGAACATTCCATCCAAAAGAACAGAATCTATATTCTTCTCAAGGGCACATGGAACATTCTCCAGAATAGATCATATGTTAGGCACAAAACAAGTCTCAATAAATTTAAAAACTGAAATAAATGCATCTTTTTGAACCACAATGATATATAACTAAAAGTCAGAAGAGAAAAATGAAAAAATACAAACACACAGAGGCTAAACAACATGCTACTAAACAACTAAAGGGTCAATGAAGAAATCAAAGAAAAAAACTGAAAAATACATGGAGACAAATGAAAACACACTGTCTAAAATCTTTGAGACACAGCAAAAGCAGTTTTAAGAGGGATATATATAGCAACATAGGCCTACCTCAAGAAATATGAAAAAGTTCAAACAAGCAATCTAACCATATGCCTAAATGAACCAGAAAAAGAACAAAGCCCAAGGTGAATAGAAGCAAGAAAAACTAATAAAGATCAGAAGATAAATAAAGAACAAGGCTTTTAAAAATGTAAAAGATCAATGAATGAAACCAAGAGCTGCTTCTTTAAAAAGATAAAATTGATAACCTTTAGCCAGACTCATCAGAGGGAAGAAAAAAAAAACCTCAAATAAATAAAATCAGAAACAAAAGAGAAGAATCAACACCACAGAAATACAACAGAAAATAAGAGAATACTATGAAAAATTGTGTATCAGCAAACTGGACATTCTAATAGAAATGGATAAAATCCTAGATATATTCTGTAAGGGCCTATTTAGCCAGAGTGATTCCATCTGGTTAAACAGTAAAACTTAACCTGACCCTACCCACCCCCCACCCCCCTCACACACACCCGCCCCCGGCGCCACCAGGGAAACTTACTTAAAAGCAAGTCCAGGAAACCAGTAAATTATGGTCAACCAGTCCCCGATAACAGAGCCCAAATACAAGGGCGGGTCAGGTCAGGTGGATATAACAGAGCCCGGATTCAGGGATGAGTCGGGCCAGTTGGAGACATCCAGTCAGTGGGGCATGCATACTGTCTCCCTAGCTACCAAGGAGTGTGGGCCCTGCCTTTTGGGCACCAATCCTGACCAAGGTGATAAGCTAGGTGAAATAGCTACTATGGGGTGAATTGTAATTCAATCAGGCACCTGTGTGTGACCTAGCATGACTGTGCAGGTTTCTCTGTGTGTGGCAATCTCATTGGCCACCTGTGTGTGGCCAGGCTCAACCACATGGCCTTTGCTCTATAAAAATTAGTCAGTAAGGCAGAGAGGGGTCGCCCTCTCTGTAAGAGGCGGCCCAGAACTGTCAGTTTGATTCTCGATGCTTGACGCAAAATAAAGCTTTGCTTGACTTTCGCTTTGTATCAGTCTCGCTCCTTTGATCACGGACCTATCATTAGGGGACCTTTCAATACAGTCTTCCAAAATTGAATCAGAAAGAGACAGAAAACCTGAAGACCAATTACTAGTAATGAAATTGAACTGGTAATCTAAAAACTGCCAAAAAATAAAAGTCCAGGACCAGATGGATTCATAGACAAATTCTAACAACATTTAAAGAAGGGTTAATACCTATCTCAAACTATTCTAAAGAATCAGGAAAAAAAGGAAAGTTTCCAAGTTCGTTCTACAAGGCCAGCATTGCCCTAATACCAAAATCAGAGAAAGACAATACAAAAACAAAACAAAACTAAAACTAAAGGCCAATATCACAGATGGACATAGATGCAAAAATCTTCAACAAAATACAGGCAAGCCACATTCAACAATACATTAAAAGAATCATTCACCACGATCAAGAGGGATTTATTCTGGGGTGCCTGGGTGGCTCAGTTGGTTAAGTATCTGACTTCATCTCAGGTCATGATCACAGGCTCCTGGGATCAAGCCCAGTGTCAGGCTCCTTACACAACAGGGAGTCTATTTGTCTCTCTCCACCTGTCCCTCCCCCACTCAGGCATGCTTTGTCTCTCAAATAAATAAAACCTTAAAAAAAAAAAAAAGGATTTATTCTGGGGATGCAAGCATAGATTTAATATTCACAAATTAATGTGATGTAGGATTAAAATCCACATGATCGTCTCAATAAACATTTGACAAAATTCAACATCCATTCGTGATAAAAATTCTTTAAAAAGTGGGTTTAGCAGAAACACATCAACATAACAAAGGCCATATAAGAAAAAACATAAGCTAACATACCCAATGGGGAAAAAAATAGAGTTTTTCCCCTAAGATCAGGAACAAGACAGCATGTCTACTTTCACCACTATTATTCAACATAGTACTGGAAGTCCTAGCTACAGAAATCAGGCAAAAAAAAATATATATATATAAATCATCCATATTGTTCAGGAAGAAATTAAACTGTTGTTATTTCAAATGGCATAATGCTATACATAGGAAACCCTCAACTATTAGAACTATTAGAAATAATAAATGAATTTAGTAACACTGCAGAATACAAAATTAATAATCAGAAATCTGTTGCATTTTATATACTAATAAAGCAGCAGAAGAAGAAATTAAGAGAATTCTATTTATAATTACACCAAAAAAATTAAATACCTAAGAATAAATATAACAAAGGTGGTGAAAGACCTTTACTCTAAAAACCATAAAACACTGATAAAAGAAATAGGAGGAGGACACAAATAAATGGAAAGATATTCCATGCTCATGGATTGAAAGAATTAATACTGTTAAAATGTCCATACTACCCAAGGCAATCTAGGTTTAATGCAATCTCTATCAAAATAACAATAGCATTTTCACAGAACTAGAACAATCCTAAAATTTGTATAGAACCATCAAAGACCCATATAGCCAAAACAATCTTGAAAAAGATAAAGTTGAAGTAGCAGAAATCCAGATTTTAAGATAATACTATAAAGCTATAGTAATGAAAACAGTATGGCACTGGTACAAAAATAGACTCATAGAGCAATAGAACAAAGTAGAAAATCCAGAAATAAACCCATGCTCATACAGTCAATTAATCTACAACAAAGAAGACAAAAATATACAATGGAGAAAAGACACTCTCTTCAATAAATGGTGCTAGGAAAACTGAACAGCTATATGCAAAAGGATGAAACTGGGCCAATTTTCTATACCATACACAAAAATAAATTAAAAATGGATTAGATACCTAAATGTGAGACCTGAAACCATAAAGATCCTAGAAGGGAACACAGACACTGTGGTTTTGTTTTGTATTGTTTTGTTTTTGACACTGACCAACAACATTTTTGTAGATAGGCTTCTTAGAAAAAGAGAAACAAAAGCAAAATTAACTATTAAGAATACATCAAAATAAAAAGCTTTTGCATAGCAAATGAACCATCAACAAAACAAAAAAGCAATCTACTGAATGGGAGAAGATATTTGCAAATGATTATCTTATTAGGGGTTAACATCCAAAATATACAAAGAACTACATAACTCAAAACCAATAAATAAATAAATAAATAAATAAATATAAAGGCAGGCATGACAGAGGAACAATACCAAAAAAAGCAAAATGGCAGTCTTATACCTAAACATGTTAATTATTACATTAAATGCATATGATCAAAACACTTCAATTAAAGGCATATATCATCAGACTGAAAATTTTAAAAAAATTGTCTATAAGAAACACATTTTAAATAGAAAGAGATAAACAGGTTATGTGGAAGAAATACCATGACAACTCTATCATAAGAGTAACTGCATCAGTATCAAACAAAGCAGACTACAGAAAAAGAAATATTATTATAGACATATGAAATACCACTTCATAATAAACAAATGGTTGGTTCATCTGAAAGGCATAATAAATTATTGGATTCAACCTGCCATGTTTTGCTTAGGATTTTTACACCTTTTAACAAGTAAAATTACACTGTAATTTACCTTTATTTCAGTGTCTACATAAGCTTTGGGTACAAGAATATGTTAGCTTCTAATAACAATATTATCTCAGTTTGGGTTCCCCCAAAAGCAGATACTGAGACAAGAGCTGTGTGCAAGCAGTTTGTAAGGCAATCCCAAAAAATGTGGGAAGAGAGTGGAGAAATCAAACAAAGAATGGTGTGTATAGACCATAAACATGAGTTGTTATTAGGAGCAACTGAGGCTCAATCTTATGAGGGACCATTTTAGAGCACTGTAAATACACTTCATAAATGTCCACAAAGGATACTTACTCATCAATTCTGGGAATATTAACTCTGCAGCAATTCCAGCCTGCCAGTCAGGCAAAAACACACAATGTACTTCAGCTAGAAGCTAGCATGAATTTTTGAACTTGGATAAGACAGCTGTTTGAAGTCCAATGGAACTATTACTGTACCTCTAGTAAACAATACCACCCCTGTAGGATCACAGTCTCCAATACCATAGTATCTCGACTCGCAGGGACTAGAAATAAATATTGCCAAATATTTGGCAATATTTGGATCATTGGGAGTGATGAGAAGAGAAGGCAAATCCACTTGATTCCTGGACCTGTATAACTCCAGTAACTGGGAACATAGCACCACAGTTGGTTCGACACGTATACCACCTCTTTCAGGACAACACCCTACCCCCTTCATGTGGTATTATTATTGAGTTGAGCTTAAGGAGTATTATATATTCCTGGTGAACCAAAACTGTGATCATTGTATGGAGGTTCATCTCTAATTTTATTTGCCTTAATTCTAATTTGTCTAACCATAGGCTATGCTAGCTTTAAATTGCGTAGTTGTTCATCTTTTTACTTTCCTTTGTTTTTTAAATTTTTATTATATTTTTTCTAGTCACCATGCAGTGCATTATATCCCCAGAACTTATTTATCATATACTGGAAACTTGTACCTTTTGATCATCATCACCCATTTCTCCCACCTCTCACCACCACCACCTTTGGCTACCACTTAGCATAAAACACTCTAAGTTCATCCATATTGTCACAAATGGCAAGATACCATTCTTTTTATACCTTAATAATATTCGTGTGTGTGTGTGTGTGTGTGTGTGTGCGCGCGCGCGCACACGTATACACATACCACATCTTCTTTATCCATTCATCTATTAATGTATACTTGGGTTGCTTCCATATCTTAGCTATTATAAATAATGCTGCAATTAACATGGGGGTATATATATTTTTTTGAGTTACAGTTTTTGTTTCAAACTTAAACAAGTTAAATTAGTAAAAGAAAAAAAAAAACAACTGTTCAACTTACTCATCAACACAGAATTTAACGTATGCCTTATACTAAGTCTTGGACAAAAATGACGCTAAGCGGTGGGGGGTGGGAAGGTAGTTCAAAAGAAATCACAAAATCTTTTTAGTACATTTGTTTTCATAGTGATATAAAAGAGGAAATTCTTAAATGATGTTGGAAGTATTATAAGATTGAACAAAAGAGTAAATGTAGTGATGTTAAGAGTTAGAATTCTAACTGTGGGAAGAAGGACATATACATATGAAATAAAAGAAAGTAAGAATAAGACCTGTGGTGAGAGACTGGAACTAAAGGTGTCTGTGAGGACTCCCGATTTCTAAATATGTCTATTTATGTATATATGCATGTATATGTGCACTCTATTTGTAAATAAGAATATAAATATATGAACTGTGCATATGTATATGTGTGCATACTATACACATTTCCTAGTTTTGTCTGCTGATACAGCATAAAAGCATTCATTCCAGGATCACTGATTAACTGTTAGATCTTGGTTTCTAATACCATTCCTCATGAAAGAAACAAGACTTTATCAGCAAGATAGTGAATATGATGCCTGAAACACTCCTTCCAGTAGAAAAACAGGGATTTAACATCAAACAAGCCAAATGCTCTGAGAAATCCCAAAACCAGTAAGTTTCCTATATCTTAAGCAAGGACAAAACCAACCACATCAAAGTCCACCAAAAAATAAATTAATAAATAAATAAAATTTTGATACTCTCAACATTAACTTGTCAGAGCCTCTCCTTATACTCACACTGCAGCACAACTGGGAAGAAATCCTCAACTCTTGTTTTCCCCTTGGGGATGGAAAGGAGTGGAACACACATCCAACATTCGGACATTTAGGGCGAGAGGTTGCCCAAGGGGCTAGCTTCCCTCTTGCCTCTATACAAGTGCTGACCTCAAAAGGATGCCAGCCAGATTGAGAATCTCTGAGAACTAAGACTAGAGTACACAAAGAACTAGGGTTTGCAGTACCAAAAACAGACACTGGGTGGAGCTCCTGTACTGATATTTAAAGCAGCACCAGAAAGGCACTAGGGGAAGTACCTGAGTAGAAACCTACAAGCCAGGGTGCCTGGGTGGCTCCGAGGGTTAAGTCTCTTCCTTGTCCTGGGATCGAGTCCCGCATCGGGCTCCTTGCTCCGCAGGGAGCCTGCTTCTCCCTCTGACTCTGCCTTCCAATCTGTCTGCCTGTGCTCGCTCTCACTCTCTCTCTCACACAAATAAATAAATAAAATCTTTAAAAAAAAAAAAAAAAGTCTCTTCCTTCCACTCAGGTCATGATCTCAGGTCATGATCTCAGGGTCGTGGAATCGAGGCCCACATCGGGCTCTCTGCTCAGCAGGGAGCCTGCTTCTCCCTCTCTGCCTGCTTGTGGTTTCTGTCAAATAAATAAATAAAATTTAAAAAAAAAAGAAAGAAAGAAAAGGAAAAAGAAACCTACAAGCCTCTTCTAATAGATTACATACACAAGCCCAGAGGAACACTTACTCAAAAAAAGGCTTAAGAGGTCTCCAGAAACTAGGCAGACTGAATGGAGCAAATCCTCCCTATAGGAAATCAGACCATAAAATCTAGAAGAGTTAGCTGATGCTTCAGACACCAGATCTGAACAAAAAAAGTAACAAGACATACAAAGGAAAAGGGGAACCACAGCACATTTAAAAGAAAAGATTAAATCTCCAGAAACTAAAGAAGCAGAAATATACAAATTCACAAAAAATTCAAAACTGTCATCATAAGGATACTTAATGATACTTAATGAGCTAAGAGATAACAAACAACCAAAGGAAATCAGAAAAATAGTACATGAGCATGAAAATATTGAGGAAAAAAAAATAAAACTATGAAGAAAAACTACACAGAAATTCTGGAACTAAAGAATATGATAACTGAATTGAAAAAAAAAAAAAATCCATTACAGGAACTCAAGAATAAACTTGACCAGGTAAAAGAAAGGATCAGCAAACAAGAAGATATAAAGACTTTCAAAATAATCAAGGTAGAAAAGAAAAAAAAAGAAAAAAGAAGAAGTGATCCTAAAGGACATATGGGATACCGTGGGACAAAATAAAATATGTATTAAGGGAATTGAAGAAGGAAGAAAAAACCAAGGGGTGTGGAATTTACTTAAAGAAATAATGACTGAAAATTTCCCAAATCTGAGGAGAAAAACAGACATACAAATTCAAATAACTTGAAGAACTCTAACTAGGAAAATATCTGAAGGTACTACCCTGAGATCAAACTGGCAAAAGTCACAGAGAATCTTGTCAACAACAAAAGAAATACAACTCATTACATAAAAGAAAGTTCTCATCAGATCATCAGCAGATTTCTATCCATTAAGATTATGGGCTACAAAGAAACAGGATGATATAGTCAATGCACTGAAAGAAAAACTGCCAAACACTGTATCTGGCAAAACTGCCCTTCAAATATGAAGGATAAATGAAGATTTTCCAAAAATCTGAATTGAATTAATCACCACTAGATCCTCCTTACAAGAAATCCTGAAGGGAGTCCTAAAAGTCCAAAAAGTTAAAGAGAAAAAACAATAAACATCAACACAAAACCATATGAAAATATAAAATTCCCTGGTAAAGATAAATATATCAACAAATATCCTATAGTATTATAAATAGGTGAACAAATCACTTATAAATCTGGCACAGAAATTCTGTAAGATGAAAACTAACTATAAATTTAAATTAATGTCCATGCGATGTAAAAAGAGGTAATTTATGTCACAAGTAACATAAAATAGAAGAGGAAAGGATGTAAGTAGAGTTTTTTCCCCCAAAGATTTTATTTATTTATTTATTTGACATACAGAGAGCAAAAAGAGGGAGAGCAGAAAAGGGAGAAGGCAGCTCCCCGCCAAGCTGGGAGCCTGATATGGGGCTTGATCCCAGGACCCTAGTATCATTACCTGAGCCAAAGGCAGACACTTAACAACTGAGCCACCCAGGTGCCCCAATAGTCAGTTTTTATAGGCAACTGAAGTTGTTATCAGTTTAAAATAGATTGCTATAATGTTAATAAGTTTTATATAATTGCAATGATAACCACAAAGGGAATATCTATAGAATATACACAAAGGGAAATGAGAAGGGAATCAAAATATGTCATTTTAAAAAACAAAAACAAAATAAAACAAAACAAACAAAAAAACCACAAAAGATACCAAAAAGAAAAAGAAACAAAAACTTCAAAACAGAAAACATTAACAAAATGGCAATAGTAAGCCCTTCCTACCAGTAATTACAATAAATGTAAATGGATTAAACACACCAACAAAAAGACACAGACTGAATTCATTATTTTTCTTAAATATAATAAAAATATCCAACTATACACTGCCTATAACAAGCTCTCTTTAAATCTTGGGACTCAAAGAGGCTCAAAGTAAAAGTATAGAAGAAGACATTCCAAAGGGAAAGGAAAGCCAGGGTGGCCATTCTGGACAAAATAGAGATTAAGAGAAAACTATCAAAAAAAGAAAAAGAATACTATGTAATGATAAAAGGGTCAATTCACTAGGAAGATGTAACAATTATAAATATACATGCATCTAACATTAAAGCCCCCAAATATATGAAGCAAACACTAAAGAACTAAAAGGGAGAAACAGCAACACAGTAATAGTAGGATATTTCAATATCCCCAATTTCAGTTATAATAAGAACAATGAGAATATCAATTAGAAATAAAGGACTAAACAATACTGTAAAATAGACAGACATAACAAACATATACAAATACCCCACCCAACAACAGCAAAATACATGTTCTTCTCAGGCATACATAGAAAATTCTCCAAAGTAGACTACGTGTTAGGACACAAAACAAGTTTTAACAAATTTAAGATTGAAATCACACTAAGCATCTTTTCAAACACAATGGTGTAAAAATAGAAATCAATAGCAGGAATAAAACAAAAAAAATCTACAAATATGTGAAAATTAAACAACATGCTCTTCAATAATCCATAGGTCAAAGAAGAAATTATAATAGAATTTAGAAAATACCTGAAGGTTAATGAAAACAAAAAACAAAATACCAAAACAATGCTAGTGAGCAAAATCAGTACAAAATGTTTATGGTCATAAATGTTTACATTTAAAAATCACAAACCAACAATATAACCTTTCACCAAAAGGAAGGACAACACAAAATTTTTAACCCAGAGTTTGCAAAAGAAAGGAGATAAATACTAGAGCAGAGATAAATGAAATAGAGGATAGAAATCAATGATACCAAGAGTAGTTTCTGAAAAGATAAACAAAGAAAAACATTTGGCTATATGAAGTATGAAAAAGAGAATATTCAATAACTAAAATTAGAAATGAAAGAGAGGGGTCCCTGAGTGGCTCAGTCATTAAGTATCTATCTTCAGCTCAGGTCATAATTCCAGGGTCCTGGGATTGAGCCCTGCATTAGGCTCCCTGCTCAGCAGGCAGTCTGCTTCTCCCTCTCCCACTGTCCCTGCTTGTATTCCCTATCACTCTCTCTCTCTGTCAAATAAATAAACAAAATCTTAAAAAAAAAAAAGATAAAGAAATGAAAGAGATATTACAATGATGTCCACTCCAATCAAAGACAAAGGATCATAAAAGACTACTGGATAACCTAGAAGAAATGGATAAATTCCTAGAAACATACAATCTACCAAGGCCAAACCACAAAAAAATAAAAAATCTGAACAGACCTGTAACTAGTAAGGAGATTGAGGCAGTAATCAAAAACCTACCAACAAAGAAAAGCCCAGAACTTCACTGGAGAATTTTATCACTTAAAAAAGAATTAACAGGGCACCTGGGTGGCTCAGTTAGTGACTGCCTTCAGCTCAGGTCATGATCCTGGAATCCTGGAATCAAGTCCCACATCGGGTTCCCTGCTCAGCAGGGAGTCTGCTTCTCCCTCTGACCCTCTCCCCTCTCATGCTCTCTCTCTTGCTCTTTCTGTCAAGTAAATAGATAAAATCTTTTAAAAAAAGAAAAAAGAAAGAAAGAAAAGAAAAAGAAAAAGAATTAACACACTTCTCAAACTCTTCCAAAGAATCACAAAGGTGAAAATTCCAAAACCAACTCCATAAGGCCAGCATTATCGTGATATCAAAACAAAAAAGGCACAAGAAAACTACAGACCAATATTCCTGATTAATACAAGTAAGTGATTTTATTATTTTTTATATTTTTCTTTTTAATAATATAATATATAAACATTCTATATTCTATATTATGCATAAATAATATAATTTAAATTTATAATTAATAATTAATAAATTATATTTACATAAATATAAATTAAGGAATAATTAATAGAAAATGGAAAAAACGATACAAAAATACTAGCAAAAAGAATTCAAAAGCACATTAAGGGACACCTGGGTGGCTCAGTCGGTTACACATTCAGCTCAGTCTCGGTATTAATGATCGTGAGTTCAAGCCTGGTGTTGGACTCCATGCTGGGCGTGAAGTCTACTTCATATTAAAAAAAAAAAAAAAAACACACACACACACACACACACACACTTTAAAAGGATCACACAGTAAAACCAAAAAGGATTTATGTCTGGAACACAAGCCTGGCTCACTATTTGTAGTAACATGAAACAATATAATACACCACATAAGCAAAATGAAGAGCAAGAACCACAGGATCATATCAACAGATGGAGGAAAAGCTTTTGTAAAAATCAACACTCCTTCATGATTTTAAAAAACTCAATAAACTAAGAATAGAAGAAAACTAACTCAAAATAAAAATCCATATAAAAACAGGCCACAGCAAAGAGCATACTCACTGGGAAAAGATTGGTAGATTTTTCTCTAGTATCAAGAACAAGGCAAATCTGCCCATCTCACCAGCACTATTCAACATAGTACTGGAAGTTCCAGAGAAATTTAAAAAGAAAAAAATAATAAAGTCATACAAAACGGGAAAAAAAAAACCTGTCCCTGTCTGCAAATGACATGATCTTATAGGAAACCCTAAAGATTACACACAATACACACACATACACGTACCCACACACACTCACACAGTGTTAGAACTAATAAATTCAGCAAAATTGCAGGACACAAAATCAAAAATCAATTATATTTCTATATATTAACAGTGTCCAATCCAAAAATGAAAATTAAGAAAGCAATCTCATTTACTATAACATCAAAAATCTAAAAATATTTAGGAATAAACCTAACCAAGGAGGTGAAAGATATATACACAGAAAGCTAGAAAACACTGCTAAAAGAAATCAAAGATCCAAATAAATGGAAAGAACATCCATGCTCATGGATTCAAAGACTTAATATTGTTTTTTGTTTTTTTAAAGATTTTATTTATTTGACAGAGAGATCACAAGTAGGCAGAGAGGCAGGAAGAGAGGATGAAGCAGGCTCTCCACAGAGCAGAGAGCCTGATGTGGGGCTCGATCCCAGGACCCTGGGATCAAGACCTGAGCCGAAGGCAGAGGTTTTAACCCACTGAGCCACCCAAGCACCCCAAGACTTAATATTGTTAAAAAGTTAATACTATCCAAAGTGATCTACAGATTCAATATAATTCCTGTAGAAATGTCAATGGACTATTTTTCAGGAATAGAAAAAAACATACTAAAATACACATGGGATTTCAAGACATCCTGAATACCAAAATCATCTTGAAAAAGAAAAAGCTGGAGGCTTCAAATATCCTGATTTCAAAATATACTACAAAGAAACAGTAATAAAGAAAGCACTTTAGGGGCGCCTGGGTGGCTCAGTGGGTTAAGCTGCTGCCTTCGGCTCGGGTCATGATCTCAGAGTCCTGGGATCGAGTCCCGCATCGGGCTCTCTGCTCAGCAGAGAGTCTGCTTCCCTCTCTCTCTATCTGCCTGCCTCTCCATCTACTTGTGATTTCTCTCTGTCAAATAAATAAATAAAATCTTTAAAAAAAAAAAAAAAAAAAAAAAAAAAAAAAAAAAAGAAAGCACTTTACTGGCATAAAGATATATACATACCTACACCTAAAACTGATATAGTTTATTATATCACAGTCCAATTACATCTCGATTTTCAAAAATTAAAATAAAAAATAATCTGAAACAAATGTAACATTGTGTCAATTACACCTCAATAAAAAATTAAAAATTTTAAATATAAAGAAACAATAGAACAAAACTGAAAGATCAGAAATAAACCTTTGCATATGGCAAAATAATTTTTGATAAGAGTACCGAGATAATGGGGAAAGTAGAATCTTCTCAACAAATAACACTGGGGAAACTGGATACAAACATGCAAAAAAATAAGATAAAATTGGACACTTACACCACTTACACCGTTACAAAATTAACTCAGAGTAAACCCATGACCTACATATAAGATCTAAACCTATTACATGCCTAGAAGAGGACAGAATAAAAACTTCGGGACTTTGGATTTGACAATGGTTTCATGGACATGACATCAAAAGCAAAGTTTAACAAAAGCAAAAATAAGTTAAGTGGGACTACATCAAACTAAAAAGTTACTGCATAGTCAAGGAAACAATCAACAACATGAAAAGGGCATTCTATGGAAAGAAAGAAAATACTGGCAAAGCATATACTTCATAAGGGATTAACATCCAAAAAATATACGGAACTAATACAACTCAAGAGTGGAAAAAAAAATTTTTAATGGGCAAAATACATTTTTTTCCAAGGAAGACATACAAAATGACCAACAGGAACATGAAAAGGTGCATCAACATCATCAGGGAAATGCAAATCAAAATCACAATGAAATACTACCTCACACCTGTTAGAATGGCTATTATCAAAAAGAGAAAACAACCGTTGACAAAGATTTGGAGAAAAGGGAATCGTGTGCACCATTGGTAGGAAGGGAAACTGGTACAGCAGCTACAGAAAACAGTATGAAGACTCTTCAATTATTTAAAAACAGAACTACCATATGATCTAGTGATCCCACTTCCAGATATATATCTAAAGAAAACAAAATTAGTGTCTCAAAGAAATACCTGCACTCCCATGTTCACTGCAGCTTTATTCACAATCACCAAGACATGGAAACAATCTAAGTAACCATGGATGGATGACTAGATAAAGAAATTGTAATACACACATACACACACACACAGAGAAATATAATTCAGTTATAAAAAGAAGGAGGTCCTGTCGTTTGTGACAACATGGGTGAATCTGGAAAACCTTAAGTGAAATAGGCCAGACACAAAAATATAAATATTGCATGATCTCTCTTACCTGTGGATCTAGAAAGGAAGGAAGGAAGGGAGGGAGGAAGAGAGAAGGGGGGGGAGAAAGAAGGGAAGAAAGAGAAAGAGAGAGAAAAAAAGAGAGAAATAAAGAGAAGAAGCCCACCAAACTCATAGTAACACAGAGTAGAACAGTGGTTACCAGGGGCTCTGGTAAGGGGTCATAAGGAGTTACTGTTTAATGCATACAGTTTCAGTTTTGCAAGATGAAAAGAGTTCTGAGACTGATAGACATGATCATTGTACAATATTAATGTGTTTAATACCACTGAACTGTACACTTAAAAATGGTCAATATAGTAAGTTGTACAGTATGTGTATTTTGCCATAATAAAAAATTAGAAAATACATATATCAATGTACATATAAATGTATGCATACAGACATACACAGCAAGTATGTGCATTTATATGTGTGTGTCTATGTGTATGTAATATATGTATGTATGTGTATATACACACTCAGAGCACACTAGAAAACGTGTTCTAAAATGTTAATGGTGCATATATACTAGATTTGAGATCGCAGGAAACTTTTTTTCCTATTCACTTTCCTCAATTTTAAATGTTCCACAATAATGTGTTTACAATCAAGGGCACCTGGGTGACTCAGTCAGTTCTTGGTTTCGACTCAGGTCATGATCCCAGGGTTTTGAGATCCAGCCCCCATTTCCGGCTCTGTGCTCAGTGGGTAGTCTGCTTAAGATTCTCTCTCCCTGTCTCTCTTTCCCACCTCCCGCTCATGCATTCTCTCTCAAAATAAATAAGTCTTTAAAAAATAATAGTAATGTTTACAATCAGATAAGACACAATAAATGCTATTTTGCAAAAATAAAAAAGTAATAAAAGTGTATTACCAAATAATATGTACAGTATTATCTCATTTTTTTCTAAATCTTTATAACTTTGGAAAATCAGGAAGGGAAATAAAAATATGTTAACAATAGTTCGTTATCTTGGGGAAATAGGATTATGTTAATTTTTGTTTTCTTCTTTATGCATTTTTTTAAAATTTTCATTAATTATGACATATTACTTTTGTAATATATATTACCTTATTTGGATGGAACTGGAAGCTTAGCATAAGCTAAGCAAAATAAGTTAGAGAAAGACAAATACCATATGATTTCATTCATACACAGAATTTAAGAAACAAAATAGATGAACACAAGAGAAGGGAAGGAAAAATAATATAGAAACAGAGAAAGATAAACCCTAACAGACTCTTAACTATAGGAAACAAGCTTAAGGTTGCTGGAGGGGTGGTGAGTAGGGGGATGGGGACCCTGGGTGATGGGCATTAAGAAGGACACCTGATGTAATAAGCACTGGGTATTGTATGCAACTGATGAATCACTAAATTCTACCCCTGAAAGTAATAATACACTGTATGTTAACTAAATTGGATTTAAATAAAAAATGCTTAAAAACACTAAAATATAAATATTAATACTATATTTTCATTTGTAAATATGAAAATACTAATGACTAAATGATGTACTTAAAGACCTAAATGCCTACGTTAAGAATAAAAAAATAAATAAGACTTTCTAATGTCTTTTATAACTTCTTAAGGCATGGTATCTAGACTAATACGGTTAAATGATTATCACATTCAAGTTCAAACAACCAACATAGCTTTAAATATTGTATTGCTGAAATTATTATTAATAACAATGATTTTAGTAAATTAATATAAAATTAATACAAAATGTTATCAACATTACTAATAACTAAAATCATTAAAATATTAAATATCTTATACTTGACATTTTACACAGAATACATACATTACGTTCTTCCTTAGCTGCTGCTTCCAACTGAGCTGCAAATTGTGAACAACATACCAAGAATGAATTCAGATCATCCCCAACCTTTTGAAAAGAATAACAAAACAAAATTCTTTTTATTTCAGAATCCATATGCATCCCCATCTATATTATAGTATATCTTAATTATTTGGGAAAATATTTTTTGCCTATAATTTATGTCCCTTCAAACATATAACACAAGAAATCATACTCCAAATGTTCTACTACCAAATTCTCCCAGAAAGTGGAAGACAGTACGTTCTGGGGAGTGGCCTCTGAATGACATACATCCAGCTATGCCTCTTATTCTCCCCTGCACTGCTGCAGAGAATCAAGCATCCCAGATTTAGGCTCCTGAAATTTATGAGTACCCAAAAAAAGGAAGCCACTCTGTATATACCTTAGAAATATATCTCCTTGTTAGAAAATGAATGTTCATTATGACTTCTGAATATAAGTATACTTGCCAAGAGCTGTAGTCTTTTACCCTCATTCAATTGGCATATGAACACTTTGAGGAAAAAATAGTGACAGATGAAAATATCACAATGACTGAATCTTTTCTAGTAGAGCAGTGATTTGTAAATCAGAAACAACCTATGATAGACAAATCTCAGATGTTTATATACAGTTAGGATTCTCATATAATGTTCTCCATAAGGAATATGTTCATTCATCATCACATTTTAAAACATACTCACAGGCAGATACACTTTTTTTGTCATGATAAAGACTTACACCCATATAGGAGAAGAAGAAAAACTGAATTAGTCATTCAGGAGACTGAGAAAATGAATGAACTAGGTTTCCTAAAAATAAATGTAAAATGAGACTATAAGCATACTTAGGGATTTTCTTCTACTCACATTCAGATGCCACAAATATAGAAAAGATGGTGATTGATTTGATCATGGTTGCAATTTTACAAAATAAAATCAATACAGCACAGCAGGGGAAGAAATGCATGGAAGCAATAATAATAATGGAACATGGAATTTAAGCTAGGTAAGACCACAAGGAGGATTTGGGACAGTAAAAGGCAGTAAAACCAATGGATTATAGTTCCAAATGAAATCAAAGAATTTTGGAGCCAGAATATTAAGTGGGAAAGATAAAAGGTAGTGACAAAAGATTAAGATGATTAAACTTAAATTATGGAAAAGTTATTGGTTATTTACAAAGAACAGAAGATATCACCTTGTTAGTTGCTGACAGATGATAGAAGACAAGATCACTGGAGCAAAGAAATTCAACAAACTTAGACACTGGATTATTTGCAAAGGTCATCTACGTGGATATCAAAATCATCAAAATTTATGACAACAGTGTTGTGAGACAAGTATATAATAGTCTTATAATAGTATCACTTGTACTACTATAATAGTATGATAATGGTCATTATAATAGACCATTACATAATATTAGACCATATCATATATATCATACATATATAATAGGCCACATAGAATTATTTTCCCAAATTATTATTCTTTGCCTACTAACAGGACCTTAATTTTACTGAGGATGCCAATATGCATAGCTAGTAATAATAGTAAGGAGCATCTGGGTGGCTTGGTTAGTTAAGTGTCTGCCTTCAGCTCAGGTCATGATCCCAGGGTCCTGGAATCAAGCCCTGTGTTGGGCCCCCTGCTCAAAGGGGAGCTTCTCCCTCTCCTTCTGCTTCTTCCTCTCTGCCTGCCCTACAACACTCATATTCAATCTCTCTCTCTCAAATAAATAAATAAAATCTATAAATAATAATAATAATAAATTTTCCAGCCTCCTTTAACAGTAAGAGTAGCCATGTGTCCCAATCAGGCCAATGAGACCAAAAAAATTATTGAGAAGGACTTCTAAAAAGATCTTTTTTAAAAAAAATATTTTATTTATTTATTTGACAGAGACACACCAAGAGAGGAAACACAAGCAGGGGTGTGGGAGAGGGAGAAGCATGCTTCCTACAGAGCAGGGAGCCCAACGAGAGACCCAATCCCAAGACCCTAGGGCCATGACCTGAGCTGAAGGCAGATACTTAACGACTAAGCCACCCAGGTGCCCCTAAAAAAGATCTTCAAAGGGAAGCTGAAATGCCTTTTACAATTATAATGTGAAAAGGTATGATAGTGTTTATTTTGGTGTTAACATCCAGAAAGAATGGGGCACCTGAGTGGCTCAGTCAGTTAAACCTCTGCCTTCAGCTTGGGTCATGGTCCTGGAGTCCTAGGATTCACCCCCTCTGCTCAGTGTGGGATCTCTCCTCCCTCTCTCTTTGCTCCTCCCCTTGCTGTGCCCTCTTGCTCTCTATTAAAAAAAAAAAAGAAAGAAAAAGAAAAATTAAACATCCAGAAAGGAAAAATACATAAAATTATATAATTATCATCCCTTTCCTTGAGGATACTGAAAAGTAGAGGATAGGATAAAAATCAGACAAACTGAATTCCACAGAAGAACACTTTACAGATTAGCAAAGAACAAAAGCCACATCCATATCTAAAGGGAGCATGGTGGAGACAGAAGAGCACTTGGTCTAGTATATGCAAAGTGTGCCAAGTCAAAAAGCAGGCCTACCACTGACAAACAGAATTTAGAGGATGAAGAAAAACCAGATGAGACCTTGACAGCCATTTAGGCTAGCAGATACACTGGAATGAGAAATGCTCCCAAAGTAAATCACTCAACCCAACCATTTTTCTTCTGTCAAACCCTTCCTCATCTGAATTTTGCCAAAAATGTGACAGAAAAAGAGGCCTACATTCCCTAGGAATGGTCAGAGTTAAGAAGTCTGACAATACCAATTTTGGTAAGGATGCATAGCCACTGGAACTCTCCTAGGGAGGTGGTAGGAACATAAAATGGTTTTGCTGTGTTGGGAAGTAATTTGGCAATTCCTCATAAAGTTAAACATACACTTAAAACTCACTAATCTTATTCCAAAGCAATTATCCAAGATGAATAAACACATATGTCCTCACAAAGATTTGCACACAAATGTTCATTGAAACTTCATTCATATGGAGGGGCACCTACACCCCAATGTTCGTAGCAGCAATGTCCATGATAACCAAAATGGGGAAGAAGCCAAGATGTCCTTTGACAGATGAACGGATAAAGAAGACATATATAAAATGGAATATTACTTAGCCATCAGAAAGGATGAATACTTACCATTTACATCAACCTGGTTGGAACTGGAAGGTTTTATGCTTGGTGAAATAAGTCAATTTGAGAAAGACAATTATCATCATATGGTTTCACTTATTTGTGGAATATAAGAAACAGTACAGAGGACCACAAGGGAAGGGAGGGAAAATTGAATGGGAAGAAATCAGGGAAGGAGACAAGCCATGAGAAACTCTTAACTATGGGAAACAAACTAAGGACTGCTGAAGGGGAGGTGGGTGGGGGGATGGAGTAACTGGGTGACAGGATTTAGGAGGCCACGTGATGTGATGAGCACTGGGTGTTATACAAAACAGATAATCTGTTGAACACTGTATCTGAAACTAATGATGTGCTATGTGTTGGCTAATTGAACTTAAACTGAAAAAAAAAAAAAAAGAAACTTCATGCATAACAGCCAAAATAGCTACTGGATCCAATGACCTAAATGTTTATTAACTGATAAATGGATCGACAATGTAGTATAGCCATGTAATGGAATATTCTTCACAAAGAAACAAACAACTGATACATAGAACAACATGGATGAATCTCAAAAAACATGATGATGAGGAAGGGAAAGCTAGATACATAAGGCTACATATTATATGATTTTATTTCCAAGACATTCTAGAAAAAGGCATAAGTACAGTGATAAATCAGTGGTCGTCTGGAACCAGAGTAGGAGAGAATTGACTATAAAAGGAATACAAGGAGGCTTTGGGGGATAATGAAAATGTTTTAAGGTTTGACTAGCCTTTACACAGATATAAAAAGCAGGAACTAAGAAACAGAGGAATCTCATCCTGCATGTTTTTGTGGTAATTGTATTTTGAAGCTCTGGCAGTATTGAACCAAGATGTGAACCAACTATTTAAAATCAGAGTTCAAACTCTTGCCAGCTAAAATACTGGCAATATCAAAGAAATGAGCCCCTCAGGGGAAGCAGCAATAGGAGAGATTATGGGTTAGACAAATCAGACAAGAACTTAACTTAATTAAAATAGGGACCAGTTCCTGCTCAAATCAATTCTTGTAGAAATAAGAATTATTAGCTGTTCACCCTAAATGCCAGAAAGGAAACAGTAAGCATTCTCTAGAAAATAAACATTGTATTACAGTTTTCAATGTTTTTCTGAATCTAATACTTGAGAACTAATAAAAAACATTACAAATAATATGAAGAACCAGGAAAATACAATCCATAATCAAAAGAAAAAAACAGTAGAAGTAAACACATTGATAACTCAGATACTGGAAATTACCAGACAAAAACTTTAAAAACTCTGTGCTGATAAAAGAATTTTCAGGAAAAGAAGGTAGACTACACGAAGAGGTGGATAATAGCAGAAGAAATGTAAAACCCCCTAAAAAGTAACCAAAAGACAATCCTAAATGTGAAAATTGTGATATTTGAAATAAAAATTTCATTGGATTGAACTTAGCAGCAGATCAGACACCACAGAAAGGACTGGTAAAAATAAAGATGGGATAATATATATTGCCCAAACTGAAGCACAGAAAAAGAAAAGAAATAAATGAAGAGAGTATGAGTGACTTCTTACACAGTATGAAGCTGTCTAATATATGTGTAATTAGGCTCTCATAAAAAAGGAGCTGAGAGGCAGTAAAATACCTAAAGAAATAATGAATGAAAATTTCCAAATTTGTTGAAAAACATCAACTCACAGAATCAGCTTGAAGGACTGTGAACAGAATATACAGAAAAGCTCAGCTAAGTATATCTTATATCAATGCTGAAACCCAAAAATAAAATCTTTAAAGCAGTCAGAAAAAAATAGGAAAACAATAATATAACAATAATAGTGTAACATAAGTGAGATAAATGTTATTTACTGTTACATAGTTTTTACATGAGAAATAAAGTATATAATATTAATTTAAGATAGACTGTGATAAGTATATAATGAATCCCCAGAGCAAGCACAAAAAAAATTGCTAAAAACCAAGAAAATAAAATGAAATACTAAAAAATACATAATTAACCCAAAATAAAACAGAAAAGAGTAAAGGAGCAAAGAAGATATGAGACAAAAAGAGAGCAAATAGCAAGAAAGTAGACTTAACTCACATTATTTTATGAGCATTTCATTATAATAATTACATGGCAATATATTTAATTATTATCAACTGAACATAAATGAACTAAACCCATTAAAAGATAGACATTGTCAGACTGGATAAAAAACAAGATTCATCTATATGCTATTTCAAAGAGGTACAGTAAATAAAGTCATAGTTTGAAAATAAAGTTGGAAAGAAGATATAATACACAATGACTAATCATAAGAAAGTTGATATCAGATAAAGGAGACATCAGAATACAGAACTGTATCAAAAATAAAAAAATAATTTTGAACTTCCTGTTCTAGCCATGATGGACTAGGTCCATTCTTCTAATCCTCCTTCCTGCAACTAAAATACCATAGACAACACAACAAAACAACATGGGAAATTTCGGAAACGTAGAAAGAGATAGGCAGAGTTCTCAAACTTGAAGAGTACATGAATTCCTTAGGCTTTCTTTTAACCTACATATAAAATCTGGAACCCAGATCTTCCAATTAGCACAGACTTAAAAAAAAAAAATGCCTTAAGAAAAGCCAAAGACGCTTTTTATTTATTTATTTGACAGAGACACACCAAGAGCACCAAGAGAGGAAACACAAGTAGGGGTGTGGGAGAGGGAGAAGCATGCTTCCTACAGAGCAGGGAGCCCAACGAGAGACCCAATCCCAAGACCCTAGGGCCATGACCTGAGCTGAAGGCAGATACTTAACGACTAAGCCACCCAGGTGCCCCTAAAAAAGATCTTCAAAGGGAAGCTGAAATGCCTTTTACAATTATAATGTGAAAAGGTATGATAGTGTTTATTTTGGTGTTAACATCCAGAAAGAATGGGGCACCTGAGTGGCTCAGTCAGTTAAACCTCTGCCTTCAGCTTGGGTCATGGTCCTGGAGTCCTAGGATTCACCCCCTCTGCTCAGTGTGGGGTCTCTCCTCCCTCTCTCTTTGCTCCTCCCCTTGCTGTGCCCTCTTGCTCTCTATTAAAAAAAAAAAGAAAGAAAAAGAAAAATTAAACATCCAGAAAGGAAAAATACATAAAATTATATAATTATCATCCCTTTCCTTGAGGATACTGAAAAGTAGAGGATAGGATAAAAATCAGACAAACTGAATTCCACAGAAGAACACTTTACAGATTAGCAAAGAACAAAAGCCACATCCATATCTAAAGGGAGCATGGTGGAGACAGAAGAGCACTTGGTCTAGTATATGCAAAGTGTGCCAAGTCAAAAAGCAGGCCTACCACTGACAAACAGAATTTAGAGGATGAAGAAAAACCAGATGAGACCTTGACAGCCATTTAGGCTAGCAGATACACTGGAATGAGAAATGCTCCCAAAGTAAATCACTCAACCCAACCATTTTTCTTCTGTCAAACCCTTCCTCATCTGAATTTTGCCAAAAATGTGACAGAAAAAGAGGCCTACATTCCCTAGGAATGGTCAGAGTTAAGAAGTCTGACAATACCAATTTTGGTAAGGATGCATAGCCACTGGAACTCTCCTAGGGAGGTGGTAGGAACATAAAATGGTTTTGCCGTGTTGGGAAATAATTTGGCAATTCCTCATAAAATTAAACATACACTTAAAACTCATTACTCTTATTCCAAAGCAATTATCCAAGATGAATAAACACATACATCCTCACAAAGATTTGCACACAAATGTTCATTGAAACTTCATTCATATGGAGGGGCACCTACACCCCAATGTAGTGGCTCTTTCAGTTAAGCATCTACCTCCAGCTCAAGTCATAATCCCAGGGTTCCAGGACTGAGCCCCACATCAGCCTCCCTATTCAGCAGGGAGTCTGCCTCTCTCTCTCTCCCTCTGCCCTACTCATGCACTCTCTCTCTCTCTCTCTCAAATAATAAATAAAATCTTTTGAAAAAAAAAAGAAAGAAAGAAAGAAAGAAAGAAAGAAAGAAAGAAAGAAAGAAAGGCCAAAGGACCATGAAAAGGGGTGGTTAGCATAATCCAAAAATTTTTTGACAATACCTATCCTACTTGAGCCAAACACCAAGAAAAAAAACTGCAACACTACCCATTCTGTCAGTATAGCTGAAAAATAATGTGGCAGTGAAAACTGGCCCTCCAATTCCCCCATCAGAGTTGTGCTGGTGAAACCAAGTAGGGAACTGAACTCCCATTCCTATCTGGAAGTAGTAGTCATTATGAGTCAAAGATATATCTGCTCTTATCACTATTATTAAATATAATACTGGAAGCCAAAGCCAGCACAAGAAAAGGAAATAAAAATCATTCAGACTGGACAGAAGAAGTAAAACTGACTCTATTTGAGGACGATATAATTACCTATGTAAAAAATTCCAAGAAATCTATAAAAAACTAGAACAAAAAAGTACTTTCAACAAGATTGCAAGACACCAAATCAACATATAAAAATCAATCATTTCCTGGTGATTCACAGACCTGTACCCCTGGGGATAAAAATATATGTT
Source organism: Mustela lutreola (assembly GCF_030435805.1). Lineage (NCBI taxonomy): Eukaryota > Metazoa > Chordata > Mammalia > Carnivora > Mustelidae > Mustela > Mustela lutreola. The sequence goes on along the minus strand of NC_081297.1, from coordinate 31,160,403 downwards.
TATAAAAAATAAAAAATTTTAAAAAAATGTAAAATTTTACACTCTAATTTAAAAATAAAAAAAATTTTAAAAATTTTTAAAAATCAATCATTTTTCTATATACTAGTAATAAATATGTGGAAACTAAAATTAAAAACAATGCCATTAAAAATCATTCCAAAAAGTGGGGCGCCTGGGTGGCTCAATGTGTTAAGCCTCTGCCCTTGGCTCGGGTCATCATCTCAGGGTCCTGAGATGGAGCCCCGCATCAGGCTCTCTGCTCAACGGGGAGCCTGCTTCCCCCCTCTCTCTCTCTGCCTGCCTCTCTGCCTACTTGTGATCTCTGTCTGTAAAATAAATAAATAAAATCTTTAAAAAAAATAATTCCAAAAACATGAAATACAAATCCATAAATATATCAAACCATGTATAGGATCTATATGATGAAAATTATAAAGTGATCATAAAAGAAATCAAACAAGATCTAAATAAATGAAGAGACATACCATGTTCATGAATTGAAAGACACAACAATCTATGACATGGAGCCAAACTCAACCCCTAACTAAGAAAGGTAATTAAGTATTAAAATACAGGTGAATATTATTCAAGAAATATTACTAAGAAAAGTAATTATTAAAATAGTTGAATATTATGAAATGTGTAAAAACATTCATCTCCTCAATAGACTATAGGAGATCCACATACTTAATCACCTTAATAGTTACATAACTTCAATATATACCAGAGATTTGCTAAAACTCAATTAACTTCTTAGTTTTTTTTAGCAAAATAGAAATAGGATACTTTCCTAACACAGTAAAAAATATACATCTCAAACCAACAAGTAACCAAATGTTTAAAAATTAAATAGAATAGGCATTAACAATAAAAGTGGGTTTAAAATATAGATATGTCTTAATTTAAGGTAAGTGATGGCAGAGAATAGAAAAATAAGTACTCTACTTTCAAGTTCCCTAACTGAATCATTTTCATGGATGGGGAATTCATTCTGAGAACATAAATGGAATCCAAAAGAAAATCTTAACCCTTCATAAGAAAGCTGATATCAGCTTTAATGATAACAGCTTTGATATCAGCTGTTAATGTCTCTACATTAGGATTACATATACTAACCGAAAAAGTTGATTCTTCATTTTCAGGCTTCACAGCTAATTTTTCTCTATTTTGAATGTCAAATCCATAGGTTTCCTCCAAAGTAGAAACAATCTGTGAGTGAACCAAAACAAGTTAAGTATTTTTATAGTTTAAAATTATATTAAATGTAAAAAGACATTTAATCAAATATGTCAGGACTTTCTTAGAAGTAAGACTTATTTCTGCCAGTCCCATTTTTCATCTCACACCCCATCTCATATTACCATAAAGAAATTATGAGAAACGGTCCTCAACTCTACTCCCTAGGAATGGAAAGAGTCCCTACAACTTCTGTTTCTATGGTGACAGGCAAGTAAGAGACTATGAATAGGTGAAGCATCGACTCCACTTATCACCAAAGTATTCCTCAAAATCTGACTGACTCAACTTCCTTCTTTGAAGAGAACTGGGCAAAACAGAAATGGAAACCAGAGAGCAATAACCTTTTAAAGGAAATTCTCTGAGCTAATGCCTCAAACTTTGAGGAAATTTATATTTTGGAAATTTGACAAGCTATATTCTTTTTATATTTGTACTGCTCCTCATTGTTCTCATTTGGTATTTGGTTAATTCACAATTCAATTCTGGATCATTGTGCAAAGAAGAACTCAGAGAAAAGGAAATTTTTTTCCCCAATACTAAGAGTTAAAGATTCTAAAGTGCTGAGAAGAGTTAGCATAGCTGGATGAGACTCAGAAATGTCTATCATTAGAAAGATCTGCCTGCAAGGCTGGCATTGGACTGGAGTCTCAGCACTTGGATTTTCGCAGTGCTCCCATCATCTCTGATAACAGTGGCTCAATGTCCCTAACTTTTTTGCACAAACAATATGGTTCATGCTAAACATCTGCTTTCCTTCAGGGAGTCTGGAATTTTTGTACGTGCTAGGCAAAGTATCTACATGAGCAACCCCAGTAAAACTCTGAACACTGAGTCTCTAGTGAACTTCTCCAGTAGACATTTCATATACGTCAAATGTATTTGTTGTTGGAGGAATTGGGCACATCCTGTGTGACTTTAAAGGAAGAGGAACCTTGTACCTAGTTTCCTCCAGACTTCACACCATAAGCCTTTTCCTTTTGCTAATTTTGCTTTGTATCCTTTCACCATAATATATCTTAGCCATCAGTAGGGCTATATTTTGAGTTTAGTGCACCTTCCTAACAAATCACTAAGCCTGGCACTAGTAGTCATGAGAACCCCAAACACAGGGACCAACAAGTGTCTTACCATCTTCAGATGTTTGGTAATTTTCCTGATCAATTCATCTTCTGCTATTAACTCCTTTGTTTTATTTGATGGAATGGGCAAAGCATACCTTACAATGGATTCCCCTGTTGGTGGAGATCCTAAGACCATTGGTTCAAGTTTATCACGTACAAATTTTGCACTACGTTTTTCCTTCGGTTTAGGTGACAATGGTAAATTAAATAGTCCTTTTTGGTAGGTGAATTCTGGAACATTTGCCCATTTCTTACTAGAGGCTAACAGATGTTGTGCTGGCTTCATTTCGTTATTTTACTTCACTTCCAAATGATAGATGAAAAAATTGTATTCTTTCCTGAGGATAAAACATTAAGATTTCAGATTTAAAATTATGGCAGGATTATCAATTGCCATGAAGATGGTGAGTCACAAAATCAGCTCTACAGAATTATAAAATGAAGAATAACATTCCTAACAACAATTACCAACAAAAATTTAAAAATAAGCAAACAAAAAAAGAACTGTAAGAAATCTTTATAGATGGTTGAAGGCTGATTTAGGTATGGGCATTTAGGATGGGACTGAACAGAAAGAGACAGTAGCAGGAATGAAAGAATTTCTTTAGAAAAGTTTAAAATTTTGTTCTTATCTTTCCCCATTTTTTGAGGGAATAAATGCCCTTTATCATTATTTCTTTTTTTTAAATTTTTTTTAAATTTATTTATTTATTTATTTTCAGCATAACAGTATTCATTGCTTTTGCACCACACCCAGTGCTCCATGCAATCCGTGCCCTCTCTAATACCCACCACCTGGTTCCCCCAACCTCCCACCCCTCACTGCTTCAAACCCCTCAGATTGTTTTTCAGAGTCCATAATCTCTCATGGTTCACCTCCCCTTCCAATTTCCCCCAACTCCCTTCTCCTAACTCTCCTTGTCCTCCATGCTATTTGTTATGCTCCACAAATAAGTGAAACCATATGATAATTGACTCTCTCTGCTTGACTTATTTCACTCAGCATAATCTCTTCCAGTCCCATCCATGTTGCTACAAAAATTGGGTATTCATTCTTTCTGATGGAGGCATCATACTCCATAGTATATATGGACCACATCTTCCTTATCCATTCGTCCGTTGAAGGGCATCTTGGTTCTTTCCACAGTTTGGCAACCATGGCCATTGCTGCTATAAACATTGGGGTACAGATGGCCCTTCTTTTCACTACATCTCTATCATTGGGGCAGATACCCAGTAGTGTAATTGCAGGGTCATAGGGAAGCTCTGTTTTTAATTTATTGAGGAATCTCCACACTGTTCTCCAAAATAGCTGCACCAACTTGCATTCCCACCAACAGTGTAAGAGGGTTCCCCTTTCTCCACATCCCCAACACATAGCCTACGCCCAGGGTATCCACAGAAAAATATCAAGATAGCACCAAAGTCAGGCTGAGAAAAAAATACAGATTGGACAGGCCTTAGGTTTTCATTTTTCTACTCCTCTCTCCATCCAAAGCTGATTAAAACTCATGACAATGCTTTCTCTGTTTAAAAAAAAAAAAAAAAAAAATCTATATGCTTGACCATGGGAGTTGTCTCATAAAATTGACAAAATTAATATAGAATAGCATTTGTTCTCTATTGTCTGAAGCTCTCTACACTTAAATGTCTCATTGTTGTATGCTGAACTGTGTCCCTAAAAAATATTTTCAAGTTCTAATACCTAGCACCTGTGAATATGACCATATTTGAAAATATAGTCTTTGAAGATGTCACCCAGTTAAGACAAGGTCATACTAGATTACAATGAGCCCTACATCCAATGACTGGTGTCATTCTAAGAAAGCCACACAAGGGCACCTGCATGGTGCAGTTGGGTCAAGCATCTGACTTTTGGTTTTGGCTCAGGTCCTGATCTCATGGTTATGAGATCGAGCCCCTTGCCAGGTTCTTCACTCAGCACTGAGTCTACAGGGAACTCTCTCCTTCTCCCTCTGACCCTCCCCCTGAAGTCAGGCGCTCGCTCGCTCTCTCTCTCTCTCTCTCTCTCACACACACACATAAATAAATAAATAAATCTTAAAAAAAAAAAAAAAAAGAAATCATGTAGAGACACCATAGATACACAGGGATAGAGGTCATGTAATGAAAGAGGCAGAGACTAGAGTAATGCAACTATAAGCTAGAATTTTAAAAAGTGCAAGCACCTTTGCTAGGAAGAAGCAAGGGAAATTCTTCCCTAGAACATTTAGGAGCCTAGCACTGCAAACATCTTGATCTCAGACTCCTAGACTCCTCAACTGTGAGAATAAATTACAATTGTTTTAAGCCACTTACTTGGTGGTATTTTGTAATGGTAGGCCTGGGAAACAAATACACACGTATAATTTCCCTAAACTTGATGGGAGGGTCATAGACTGGGGCCTGGCATTTTTTTTTTTTAAATGACAATTTCATAATAGATTACCAGACAAGAGCAGCTGACACTCCCAAGAGCATATGAGCTCACAGGTGAAAATAACTTGGCACCTGAAAAATATGAGTTTTGCAAAAGAAAAACAACAAACTAAAGGGGGGAAAAAATTCCAGGGCCACCTGAATGCTTTAGTCAGAAGAACATGTAACTCTTGCTCTCAGGGTTGTAAGTTCCAGCCCCACATTGTATGTAGAGATTACTTAAATACATATATACATACATACATACAAACTTATAGAGGAACCAAAGATACACAAACACATACACACAGAGAATATTAGCAATATAAAACAGGTACACAGGGTATTTTTTTAAAGACCTGAGTAGAAATACTACAAATAAAAAATGTAAAAAACAACATAACTGGTCACAGAATAATAGGGTTGAAGAATAAATTAGGAAAATGGAAGATCCAATTGAGGTGTTCAGCCAGAAAGCAGCAGAAAAGGATAAAGAAATAGAAATGAAAAATAAAATAAGAGATATGTAGAATAATATAAATGCTAAAAATCACATAATGGAAGATCCAGTGAGAAAGAAAATGTGGACAAGAAGAAATATTTGAAGAAATAATATAGATAAATTTCTCAGATTAAAGAGTAATGGAAACCAGATCAAAATTGTTCACAAAATACCAAAAAGTAAACAGATAAAAAAACACAAACACAGAATGAAATTTAAGAACCTCAAAGAGAAAAATCTGAAAGATTTCAAAAAGAGCATATAACCAAAAAAGGAGGAAGAACTGAATTTTCACCAGCTTTTAGTTAACATCTTTCCTCAAAGAATTCTATATCTTGTCTAAATTGCAAACTCTCTGGATGCAGAGGTTAGCTGAAGAATAAAAATAATGCAAATATTAGCAGCATTTATCACAAATTCTTGAACATGAATAAAGTGAAATGCACATCACCACCAGTAAGCATTAAGTGTTAATATCACCCACTGAAGGCACCCCAAAATCCTCAATCTCCAGAGTACCTCAAGCAGTCTATGTAGATAGTGCGTATGAGAATATCCAAGATTAAGCACTGTCTATATAGATAGTCTTCTTGAGGTACTCTGGAGACTAAACTCTAGGAAACAAACTGGGGATTGCTGAAGGGGAAGTGGGTGGGGGGATGGGGTAACTGGGTGATGGGCATTAATGAGGACACTCGATGCAATGAGCACTGGGTGTTGTATGTAACTGATGTAACTGATGAACCACGAATTCTACTCCTGAAACTATACGTTAAATAATTGAATTTAAATAAATATTTTTTAAAAGAGTTAATATCAGATTTTAAAGAATTGAAAAAATTAACAATCCTATGAAAAATGGGAAAATATAGGCCTGCATTTTTTGACAACATAATAAACACGATTAAATTTTTAGAGTAGTACCTACTCTAGAGTAGAGAGGGTCATCTAATAAATTTTAAGAGCCTGATATCATCCTGCTAGCATATTTCTATAAAATACAAATATTAACACCAAAACCCAAACTATTTAGGAAGTAAAATACAAAACCAAATAATAAATATTACAGAATACATTATGAATAAAATCAGTTTGAATAAGGTTTTTAAAAACTAAAATATTTTGGACACAATCCCTAAGGTAAACAATAGAAGGCATATAACAATTACTGATATAATTGTGGATTTCCAACCATATGTGAACATGTATTAGGATTTTAACCAATATATGACACAGCTTCAGAAGAATAGTACACATATTTAAGAGCTCACCAAAATAATAAATTAAAAAATATATTATATATATGTGTGTGTATATATAACAGGGATACAAAGGCTCAAATACATATGAGAAAAGCTAAGCAAACAGAAAATCCTCAAAAACAAAAACTCTATAATATTTTGCACAACCTGTCAAGACATTTTTTTAATTTCACCATGAATGAAAGAACAAAAATATCTCCTAACAACACTGAAAATTTTTATTCCATTCACAAACTATACAACTGATTTATTATTTTAGAAACACTGCAGTTAATTAAAAACATGGTTGCCAAACATAATTCATAGTCAAATAAGTATCGGGAAACATTATTTGATGCCATATCACTAAAACTTCATTTTGAAGAAAACAATGCTCTTTTGGAAACCATTGAGAATAATAATAAACATATATATTATAGAACATAAGCCAAAGTCCCCTGTTGGAAAATATTCCCTCTTATATTTATCCCATATTAATTGTTGCATAATGTTTTAAGTAAAGTTAATGTAGTGATACAGAAACCAAACTTCAACTCAGGAAACTTTTTGAAAAGCAACAAAAGAATTTGAACGAGGGGACTGGAGTCAAGATGGCAGAGAAGTAGCAGGTTGAGGCTACATCAGGTAGCAGGAGATCAGCTAGATAGCTTATCTAAACATTGCAAACACCTACAAATCCAATGGGAGATCAAAGAGAAGAAGAACAGCAATTCTAGAAACAGAAAATCAACCACTTTCTGAAAGGTAGGACTGGCGGAGAAGTGAATGCAAAACAACGGGAAGATAGACTGTGGGGGGAAGGGCTGGCTCCTAGCAAGCAGCGGAGCAATGAAGCACAAAAATGGGACTTTTAAAATCTGTTCCGCTGAGGGACATCACTCCAGAGGCTAAACCGGGGTGAAGCCCACGCGGGGTCAGCGTGGCCCCAGGTCCCGCAGGATCACAGAAGGATCGGGGGTGTCTGAGTGTCGCAGAGCTTGCAGGTATTAGAACGGGAAAGCTAGCTACAGAGACAGAGCCGAGGAGTGAGCTCTCAGCTCGGGGTTACCTTGAACCAGTCACAGACTGAGTGAGCTCAGAGCGCGGCCGGAGGCCAGGGAGATGGGAGTTATTAGGCGCTATTCTCTGAGGGCACACTGAGGAGTGGGGCCCCGGGCTCTTGGCTCCCCTGGGCTGGAAACTGGGAGGCCGCCATTTTCATTCCTGTCCTGTGGAACTCTATGGAAAGCATTCAGGGAACAAAAGCGAACGCGAGCGGATTACTCAGCCTGGCCCTTGGTAAGGGCAGTGCAATTATGCCTGGGGCAAAGACACTTGAGAATCACTACAACAGGCCCCTCCCCCAGAAGATCAACAAGAAATCCAGCCAAGACCAAGTTCACCTACCAAGGAGTGCAGGTTCAATACCAAGGAGAACAGCGGAATTCCAGAGGAGGAGAAAGCAAAGCACAGAACTCATGGCTTTCTCCCCATGATTCATTAGTCTTGCAGTTAATTTAATTTGTTTTAATTTCTTTTTCTTTATTCTGCTAATTCTTTTTTAACTTTTACCCTTTTCTTTTTTAACGTTTTTTAACTAGTTTATCTAATATATATAATTTTTTCTTTTTTATACTTTTTCTTTATTTGTTTTTTTTTTTAATTGTTTCTTTTTTTTTTTTTTCTGAACCTCTTTTTATCCCCTATCTCCGCTCCCCTCACGACTTGGGGTGTCTTCTGATTTGGTTAAAGCATATTTTCCTGGTGTCTTTGCCACCCTTTTAGTGTTTTACTTGCTCCTTCGTATACTCTTATCTGGACAAAATGACAAGGCGGAAAAATTCACCACAAAAAAAAGACAAGAGGCAGTACCGAAGGCTAGCAACCTAATCAATACAGACATTGGTCATATGTCAGATCTAGAGTTCAGAATCACGATTCTCAAGGTTCTAGCCGGGCTTGAAAAAGGCATGGAAGATATTAGACAAACCCTCTCGGGAGATATAAAAGCCCTTTCTGGAGAAATAAAAGAACTAAAATCTAACCAAGTTGAAATCAAAAAAGCTATTAATGAAGTGCAATCAAAAATGGAGGCTCTCACTGCTAGGATAAATGAGGCAAAAGAAAGAATTAGAGATATAAAAGACCAAATGACAGAGAATAAAGAAGCTGAGCAAAAGAGGGACAAACAGCTACTGGACCACAAGGGGAGAAGTTGAGAGATAAGTGACACCATAAGACGACACAACATTAGAATAATTGAGATTCCAGAAGAAGAAGAAAGAGAGAGGGGAGCAGAAGGTATATTGGAGAGAATTTCCCTAATATGACAAAGGGAACAAGCATCAAAATCCAGGAGATGCAGAGAACCTCCCTCAAAATCAACAAGAATAGGTCCACACCCCGTCACCTAATAGTAAAATTTACAAGTCCTAGTGACAAAAAGAAAATCCTGAAAGCAGCGCAGGAAAAGAAGCCTGTAACATACAATGGTAAAAGTATTAGATTGGCAGCAGACTTATCCACAGAGACCTGGCAGGCCAGAAAGAGCTGGCATGATATTTTCAGAGCACTAAATGAGAAAAATATGCAGCCAAGAATACTATATCCAGCTAGGCTATCATTGAAAATAGAAGGAGAGATTAAAAGCTTCCAGGACAAACAAAAACTGAAAGAATTTGCAAACACCAAACCAGCTCTACAGGAAATATTGAAAGGGGTCCTCTAAGCAAAGAGAGAGCCTAAAAGTAGTAGATCAGAATGGAACAGAGACAATATTCAGTAACAGTCACCTTACAGGCAATACAATGGCGCTAAATTCATATCTCTCAATAGTTACCCTGAATGTTAATGGGTTAGTGCCCAAATCAAAAGACACAGGATATCAGAATGGATAAAAAAACAAAACCCATCTGTATGTTGCCTACAAGAATCTCATTTCAGACGTGAAGACACCTCCAGATTTAAAGTGAGGGGGTGGAAAAGAATTTACCATGCTAATGGACATCAGAAGAAAGCAGGGGTGGCAATCCTTATATCAGATCAATTAGATTTTAAGCAAAAGACTATAATAAGAGATGACGAAGGATACTATATCATACTCAAAGGATCTGTCCAACAAGAAGATCTAATAATTTTAAATATCTATGCCCCTAACATGGGAGCAGCCAACTCTATAAACCAATTAACAACAAAATCAAAGAAACACATCGACAATAATACAATAATAGTAGAGGACTTTAACACTCCCCTCACTGAAATGGAAAGATCATCCAAGCAAAAGATCAACAAGGAAATAAAGGCCTTAAATGACACACTGGACCAGATGGACATCACAGATATATTCAGAACACTGCATCCCAAAGCAACAGAATACACTTTCTTCTCTGGTGTACATGGAACATTCTCCAGAATAGATGACATCCTGGGTCCTAAATCAGGTATCAACTGGTATCAAAAGATTGGGATCATTCCCTGCATATTTTCAGACCACAATGCTCTGAAGCTAGAACTCAGTCACAAGAGGAAGTTTGGAAAGAACCCAAATACATGGAGCCTCAACAGCATCCTTCTAAAGAATGAATGAGTCAACCAGGAAAGTAAAGAAGAAATGAAAAAATTCATGGAAACAAATGATAATGAAAACACAATGGTTCAAAATCTGGGGGACACAGCAAAGGCAGTCCTGAGAGGAAAATATATAGCATTACAAGCCTTTCTTAAGAAACAATAAAGGTCTCAAGTACACAACCTAACCCTACACCTAAAGGAGATGGAGAAAGAACAAGAAAGAAACCCTAAACCCAGCAGGAGAAGAGAAATCATAAAGATCAGAGCAGAGATCAATGAAATAGAAACCAAAAAAACAATAAAACAAAAAACAAAACTAGGAGCTGGTTCTTTGAAAGAATTAATAAGATTGATAAACCCCTGGCCAGACTTATCAAAAAGAAAAAAGAATGGACCCAAATAAAATCATGAATGAAAGAGGAGAGATCACAACTAACACCAAAGAAATATAAACGATTATAAGAACAAACTATGAGCAACTCTACGCCAACAAATTTGACAATCTGGAAGAAATGGATGCATTCCTAGAGACATATAAACTACCACAGCTGAACCAGGAAGAAATAGAAAGCCTGAACAGACACATAACCAGTAAGGAGATTGAAACAGTCATCAAAAAATCTCCAAACAAAAGCCCAGGGCCAGACAGCTTCCCAGGGGAATTCTACCAAACATTTAAAGAAGAACTAATTCCTATTCTCCTAAAACTGTTCCAAAAAATAGAAATGTAAGGAAAACTTCCAAACTCATGAGGCCAGCATCACCTTGATCCCAAAACCAGACAAGGATCCCATCAAAAAGGAGAACTACAGACCAATATCCTTGATGAACACAGATGCGAAAATTCTCCCAAAAATACTAGCCATTAAGATTCAATAGTACATTAAAAGGATTATTCACCACGACCAAGTTGGATTTATTCCAGGGCTGCAAGTTTGGTTCAACATCCTCAAATCAATCAATGTGATACATTAATAAAAGAAAGAACAAGAACCATATGATACTCTCAATAGGTGCTGAAAAGGCATTTGACAAAGTACAGGATCCCTTCCTGATCAAAACTCTTCAAAGTGTAGGGATAAAGGGCACATACCTCAATATTATCAAAGCCATCTATGAAAAACCCACCGCAAATATCATTCTCAATGGAGAAAAACTGAAAGCTTTTCCGCTAAGATCAGGAACACGGCAGGGATGTCCATTATCACCACTGCTATTCAACATAGTACTAGAAGTCCTAGCCTCAGCAATCAGACAACAAAAGGAAATTAAAGGCATCCAAATCAGCAAAGAAGAAGTCAAACTATCACTCTTCGCAGATGATATGATACTTTATGTGGAAAACCCAAAAGACTCCACTCCAAAACTGCTAGAACTTATACAGGAATTCAGTAAAGTGTCAGGATATAAAATCAATGCACAGAAATCAGCTGCATTTCTCTACACCAACAAGACAGAAGAAAGAGAAATTAAGGAGTCAATCCCATTTACAATTGCACCCCAAAGCATAAGATACCTAGGAACAAACCTAACCAAAGAGGCTAAGAATCTATACTCAGAAAACTATAAAGTACTCATGAAAGAAATTGAGGAAGACACAAAGAAATGGAAAAATATTCCATGCTCCTGGATTGGAAGAACAAATATTGTGAAAATGTCTATGCTACCTAAAAAAATCTACACATTTAATGCAATTCCTATCAAAATACCATCCATTTTTTTCAAAGAAATGGAATAAATAACCCTAAAATTTATATGGAACCAGAAAAGACCTTGAATAGCCAAAGGAATATTGAAAATGAAAGCCAAAGTTGGTGGCATCACAATTACGGACTTCAAGCTCTATTACAAAGCTGTCATCATCAAGACAGCATGGTACTGGCACAAAAACAGACACATAGATCAATGGAACAGAATAGAGAGCCCGAACTCTCAACTATATGGTCAACTAATCTTAGACAAAGCAGGAAAGACTGTCCAATGGAAAAAGTACAGCCTCTTCAATAAATGGTGTTGGGAAAATTGGACAGCCACATGCAGAAAAATAAAATTGATCAATTTCCTTACACCACACACAAAAATAGACTCAAAATGGATGAAGGACCTCAATGTGAGAAAGGAATCCATCAAAATCCTTGAGGAGAACACAGGCAGCAACCTCTTCGACCTCAGCCACAGCAACATCTTCCTAGAAACATCGCCAAAGGCAAGGGAAGCAAGGACAAAAATGAACTATTGGGATTTCATCAAGATCAAAATCTTTTGGGGGCGCCTGGGTGGCTCAGTGGGTTAAGCCGCTGCCTTCGGCTCGGGTCATGATCTCAGGGTCCTGGGATCGAGTCCCACATCGGGCTCTCTGCTCAGCAGGGGCCTGCTTCCCTTCCTCTCTCTCTGTGATCTCTTCCCTTCCTCTCTCCTACTGTGATCTCTCTCTGTCAAATAAATAAATAAAATCTTTAAAAAAAAAAAAAGATCAAAATCTTTTGCACAGCAAAGGAAACAGTTAACAAAACCAAGAGATAACTAACAGAATGGGAGAAGATATTTGCAAACAACATATTAGATAAAGGGCTAGTGTCCAAAATCTATGAAGAATTTAGCAAACTCAACACCCAAAGAACAAATAATCCAATCAAGAAATGAGCAGAAGACATGAACAGACATTTCTGCAAAGAAGACATCCAGATGGCCAACAGACACATGAAAAAGTGCTCCACATCACTCGGCATCAGGGAAATACAAATCAAAACCACAATGAGATACCACCTCACACCAGTCAGAATGGCTAAAATTAACAAGTCAGGAAACAACAGATGTTGGCGAAGATGCAGAGAAAGAAAAACTCTCCTACATTTCTGGTGGGAATGCAAGCTTATGCAGCCACTGTGGAAAACAATATGAAGGTTCCTCAAAAAGTTGAAAATAGAGCTACCCTATCACCCAGCATTTGCACTACTGGGTATTTACCCTAAAGATACAAACGTAGTGATCGAAGGGGCACGTGCACCTGAATGTTTATAGCAGCAATGTCCACAATAGCCAAACTATGGAAAGAACCTAGATGTCCATCAACAGATGAATGGATAAAGAAGAAGTGGTACGTATACACAATGGAATACTATGCAGCCATCAAAAGAAATGAAATCTTGCCATTTGTGACAACGTGGATGGAACTAGAGGGTATCGTGCTTAGCGAAATAAGTCAATCAGAGAAAGACAACTATCATGATCTCCCTAATATGAGGAAGATGCAACATGGGGGGTTAAGGAGGTAGGAGAAGAATGAAAGAAACAAGATGAGATTGGGAGGGAGACAAACCATAAATAACCTTAATCTCACAAAACGAACTGAGGGTTCCAGGGGGGAGGGGGTTTGAGAGAGGGGGGTGGGATGGACATTGGGGAGGGTATGTGCTATGAAGTGTGTAAGCCTGGTGATTCACAAACCTGTACCCCTGGGGATAAAAATACATTAGATTTTTATAAAAAATAAATTTAAAAATATTTAAAAAGAATTTCAACAAAATTCTATTGCCAAAGGCATTCCATCTAAAGTGTCAGGTCTGAGAAAGAAGGACCAGCAAACAAAACTTAAGAATGAGTGACCAATGAGCCAGAAGGTAAAATCAAGAGGGGATATACTGAAAATACTGTGAGAAAAACTTACTTCTTGAGTGACGCTCTGCGTCAAATGCTGGTCAGGTAAGAGGAGAACTAAGAACCAACAGATTTAGCAACATGGAGGTAGGTTTTTTGTGAACTGAAATACAGCAACAATTTCAAGAGTGATGGAGGCCAATGCCTGGTTGATCTACGTTCTAGAAGAGAATTGTCAAGGAGGAAGTGGAGAAGTGCCCAGGTGGCTCAGTGGGTTAAGCCCCTGCTTTCGGTTGGGGTCATGATCCCAGTGTGCTGGGATCAAGCCCTTCATTGCGCTCTCTGCTCAGCGGGGAACCTGCTTCCTCTTCTCTCCGCCTGCCTCTGCCTACTTGTGATTTCTGTCAAATAAATAAATAAAATCTTTAAAAAAAAAAAAAGAGGAAGTGGAGACTGAATATGAATGTAAGCACTTGAGAAATTGTGCTACAAAAGGGAGTGAAATAAGGGCAAGAGGAAGATTTTTTTTTTGATGAGAAAAGTAACGTGTTTGTATGCTGTCATAGGTTGAATTATGTCTTCTCCCCCAAAATACATTCAAGTCCTAACCTCAGAACCTGTGAATGTGACCTTTTTTTCCAAATAAGCCTCCAGACGCTAGAAAAGATACATGAACAAATTATCCCCCAGAGCCTCCAGTAGGAACCAATACTGCCAACACTTTTCAGCCTTCAGCCTCCAGAAGTCAGAGAATAAATTTCTGTTGTTTGCGGTACTTTTTTAGGCAACCCTAGGAAACTAATACATATGCCGATGGACATGACCCAATAGAAAGCAAAATGTGTTTACTGGTACAGAAGAAAATTGATGGGATGATACCCTGGAGTAAACTAGGGAAAATGGGTTTTCCCTACCTTGCTCTTAAGGTAGGCACAGGCTTACATCTGTCTGTGGTAACAGGAAGGCAGGGACGCCGGCCACGCCAAGAAACTAATGAAGAAAAAGACGGGACAGTCACCAGGTACTACAAAACCACCTCATCAGTGGATCCATCAAGTTCACATGCGTATACAACTAAAGGTTTAATGGAGTAAACGCCTCTATTTAGAAGAAAATATTCAAGGATTTTGCGCAGTCTCTTCATTTAACCCTCCTAACCAGGCTAGGGGGTGTACGTTGTATCACCACATACTTGCCCACCTCAGAGACCAACGTCTTCCCGTCCTCCTTCAAGGACTCACTTCAAACCGTTTACGATGACATGGGGGTGGGGGGTACAGGATAGGAAAGTTCTGATTTCCCTTAGATTCCTCACCCACAGAGGCACAACTGCCGCTGAGAGAGAAAAGGTAACCCATCGAAAACTGTCACAATCCGACGGGGGAAGGGTTGCGCACGTCTCCGCTCCCCGCAGTCCGCGTACCTGCTCAGGCTGTGGGCAGCCAGGTTACTGGGTGGTCTTGCCTGGGCGAAGAGGGCTCTAAGGTGAAAGAGTTGGAAACTCTGAGCCTCCCAGACTTCCTGCAAGGCGGAAGCCTGCAAACCCTGCAGACTCCAGCCCCGCTGTTTTACAAACTAACATTTGGGCGGAGAGGCCGGGCGTCTGCGCCCTGGGGCTGCAGCAACGACCGGCGTCGAACGCAGACGCAAAGCCGCGCTGTGGGCAGTTGACGCAGCGTCTCCCTCGCTCCCCAGCCGCGCGCCCCCGCCGGGCGCCCCTTACCCCGCCGCGCGCCCCCTAACCCGCCGCGCGCGCCCCCGCCAGCGAGACCAGTGCAGCTAGCTCCAGGAGCCGGCGTTTGAGCTGAGTCTTTCCCGGAATTGAAAGCGAGGAATTTCAACAAATGTGGAAGGCTGAAAAGTAGCCAGGTCCATCCAGACGGCTGTGTAACGCTGCACAAGTGAGATTCTTTTAGGCATCTGGCCTAAAGAAGTTAAAACACGTGCCTCTTCGGTGCTTTGAGACCTTGGGCTTCACCTGCAAAACCTGAGCCCCAGCCGCTTATCTGCCGCTATCGAAAAGTTATTTTCAGCCCAGTGTTTTGGAGAGTCCTTTTCCAGACTCGAAGTTCCCACGGAATTCTGCAGCAGCTTCGCGGTTTTAAAATTAAAACAGACTAAGAAGTTTGAATCATGCGACATAAGCTAGTCTCTTGCCATCAGATTCCCTGCACACACTGCTTTCATATGCAATTCTACAAGGTAGAGTTTTTTGATAGTTTGACTTAAAATAATTAATTTCGTCTTTTAATACCAACTTGATATAATTTAATTTTTTAATAATGGCTGGTTTGCTGTATGATTATTCAAATAACGAGTCCAGAACAAAAGCTGAAAGGAGAACTGCAAAAATGGAAGATGGCTCAAGATTGAGGCATAGAAGGATCCTGAACTCACCTCTTCCCCCAAACACATCTAGAGCTACATCTGGAAAATTTCCCTCTGCAAAGCCCTTTGAAAGCTAGCTAAACAAGAGAGAAAAGGGCTACACCGAGACAGGTAGAAGAGGAAGACACCAAGTCTTGAAAGAAACCCCACCCCAGGCCCAACAGACCCACAAAATTAGGAGAGATCTCATAATACAGCACTTGTCCCTGAGGAGAGAGGGGGGATTTGTGCCCCACACCAGGCACCCCAACTCTTGAGACCTGTAGTTGAGACACACACCCCTAAAATGTCTGGCCATGAAAACCGAAGATTACTTCCAGGAGAACCATTATAAATATAGAACAGAAAATCCACTCTTAAAGGGCTTGTGCACAGATTTACTTGTCACCCCCTCAGTGCCCAAAGCAAAAGCAGCAGTTCAAAAGGCACCTACATCATAAGCAGGGGAGATTAATTTGCTAATCTTAAAAATATTTCAATTTATATTCAATTGATATTGTGGTCATTGCAAGGATCTGGGTCAATTTAAATTTTGACAAGAAGTGCAATTTCCCCTTGACTCCAGCATTTTCTAATTTTCAGAGTTATATAGAAGATATTTATTCATATACATGGGTCCAATATACTTATATGTAACATAAACTTTTTATATATTGAGATATACTTGTTTAAAAGACAGAAAACATTTGTGTTTCAGCACACAATAATAAATGCTTGTTAAGTAAATGTTAACTTTTCTTCAAAAGTTCAAAAATATAAGAGATCCATGGAAAATTGTCTCCTAATAGATGAAAGAAGAGCTATCATGCCAACACTAGTCAAAAGAAAGCTTTAGGTTTTATATTAATTTTACATTAATTATAGAAAATCTAGATTTTTGAGTAAAGGCTATTACCAGGATAAAATGGGTTATTTCATAATGATAAATAAGCCATTGATTAAGAAGACATAACAAACCTAAACATCTGCAGACCTTACAAGAGAGGAACAAAATACATAAAACAAAAAACTGATAGAACTCCAAGGAGAAATAGATAAATGCACAATTAAAGTCAGAGATTTCATCATGCTGAGTAAGGAAAGGACGAAGGGATAGTCAGGGAGAAGTGGGGAGATCCCTGACTATGCTCAGAAACTATTCCTGGCAGGCAAAAACGCTAAGACAGAATGGACAAGAGATAAGGGAATAGACCAGGCCACCTGGTCCCAGATGTTAGGGAGTGTTTTTCTTTGGCAGCTACGTTGTAATCACAGAAAAACGACCAGATCTCATAGAAATAAATCATTAAGGATGATGATCCTTGCTCAAACCAGATGGCACAAGAATCTCAAGGTCACAAGCATACTGTTTTCAATAAACGATCTGTCCTAAAAAACCTTCAGTGGCAACCCATTTAGGACCTCTCTCATGCTAGAGAGCTTTCTCTTTCCTTGGCCTTCACTTAAACTTTCACTTCACCCTTTTGTGTCTGTGAGATTTCTTCTTTGACTCTGCAAAATCCAACATCCATTCCAGACTTTTTAAATCTGAAACTTGAAACAGAAACTTCCTTAACCTGATAAAATGAAAAACCTACAGCTAACATCATACCTATTGGTAAAGATTGCTTGCTTCCTCCCTGTGATAAGGAACAAGATAAGTCTGTCTGCTCTCATTATTTCTTTTCAATAATGTACTTAGTGGAAGTCCTAACCAGTGCAAAAGTGAAGGAAAAGAAACAATTCAAACTGGAAAGGAAGAAAAATAAAATTTTTAATAAAGAAAATGATCTATGTAGAAAATCTGATGAAATCTTCAAAAATTAATAAGTTTAACATGGTTACAGGATATCAGATCAAAATACAAAAAATCAACTGTATGCTCTAGATGAACAATGAGGAAGTAAAATACCATAAATACCACTTAACATGGCATCAAAATTATATTTATGTATAATGCTGAAAAAATGTGCAAAAAACCTCTACACTGATAACTCCAAAAAAATTGCTGAGAGAAAATAAATGTCGAAGTAAATGTAGCTATACCATGCTCATTAATTGGAAGATTTAATAATGTTAAGATGTCACCTCTCCCCTACTTAATATATAAGTTCAGAACAATCCGAATGAAAATACCAGCAGGGCTCTTTAAAGAAACTGGCAACCTGATGGAAATTAAAAGAACCTGCAATAACCAAAACAACTTTGAAAAAGGATAAAGTTGGAGGACCTCAAACAATATGCATAGTCCCAGAGGAGTTCCTGGTACCCCTAGGAATAAGATCTTGTTTACAACTGTTGAGCAACGCCCTCCCTCCCCCAAGTGGCATCTATAGCTCTCATAGTACACAGTTGACAGTGGCTTCAACATGGCCTTAGGGTTCTTTCTTCTCTTCAGATCTTTGGAAACCCTTGTTTTTTGGAAGGACTGCATAATGACAGTCCAATCTGTTCTGTTTGTTTATAATAACAGTTGGGTGGATTTTTCCATCCCATGAAACACCTGAATTACAGGTATGGGAATGTGTGTGAGAAAAACAACAAAAATTTTCGTAAAGTTTTGCACAGGAGGGGAAGAAGCTGGGGCCATTTGCTGTTATTCCCAATACCGAGAAGTAAGATTAAGAGAAGAGCAACCAAATTGTAGCCAAAGCCATCTGGCAGATGCTAATTCAGAAGTCAGTTAAATTCAGGGCACCTGAATGGTTGAGTCGGTTAAGGCTCCTCTTTCAGCTTAGGTCATGATCCCAGGGTTCTGGGAGCTCAATGGGGAACTTGTTTCTCCTTCTGCTTGTCTTCTCTCTCTCTCTCTCTCTGACAAATAAATAAAATCTTAGAAAAAAGAGTCTGTTAAATTCAAGGAGTTTGCAATAGTTTGGGAGAGGTGGGTAAGATGTTGTCCTTATGTGGAAGGGTCCAGGAGCTGTGCTAAAAGAAAAAGAATATTAATTATCTTCCCCTCCCAGTAACTCCAATTGTTTAAGGTATTCCATCCCTAGGGGCTTAGGTTTTCTTACTATCCTTCTATTGCCACAAAATTAATATGCCTCAATCCTGTAACTATAACTTCTAATTGTCCTCCAATCTCACCCAATTTTTTTCATCTAGAAGAATCAGTTAGAAAAAAGAGATCCACAGGGGTTTTGTATAAAGACCCATTATGTCCCCTTCTTCCTACCCATGTAGGCCAGTATGTAGGAGAGTACAGACCCAAAGCAGGGCAGTAAGACCCAGAATACTACACAGTGAATCTTCCATGATTTCCCATGGGATTTTCTCTGTTTCAAGGAACTTTCAGTAAGAGGGCCAGAGTGCCCTCATGGTCAGAAAAAGACCTCTTGGGGCGCCTGGGTGGCTCAGTGGGTTAAGCCTCTGCCTTCGGCTCAGGTCATGATCCCAGGGGCCTGGGAACGAGTCCCGAATAGGGCTCTCTGCTCAGCAGGGAGCCTGCTTCTCCTCCTCTCTCTCTCTGTCTGTCTCTCTGCCTATTTGTGATCTCTCTCTCTGTCAAATAAATAAATAAAATCTTTAAAAAAAAAGAAAAAGACCTCTTGTTTTTATGCCAGTACCATGCTGTCTTGGTGATCACAGCTTTGTAGTAAAGCTTGAAATCAGGTAACGTGATGCCACCCGTTTTATTTTTGTTTTTCAACATTTCCTTAGTGATTCGGGGTCTCTTCTGATTCCATACATATTTTTGGATTATTTGCTCTAGCTCTTTGAAAAATACTGGTGGAATTTTGATTGGAATGGCATTAAAAGTATAGATTGCTCTAGGCAGTATAGACATTTTAACAATGTTTATTCTTCCAATCCAAGAGCATGGAATGGTCTTCCATCTTTTTGTGTCTTCTTCAATTTCTTTCACGAGTATTCTGTAGTTCCTCGAGTACAGATCCTATACCTCCTTGGCTAGGTTTATTCCCAGGTGTCTTATGGTTCTTGGTGCTATACTAAATGGAATCGATTCTCTAACTTCCCTTTCTGTATTTTCATTGTTAGTGTATAAGAAAGCCACTGATTTCTGCACATTGACTTTGTATCCTACCACATTGCTGAATTGCTGTATGAGTTCTAGTAGTTTGGGGGTGGAGTCTTTTGGGTTTTCCATATAAAGAATCATGTCATCTGTGAAGAGAGAGAGTTTGACTTCTTCATTGCCAATTTGGATACCTTTAATTTCTCTTTACTGTCTGATTGCTGTTGCTAGGACTTCTAATACTATGTTGGACAAGAGTGGTTAGAGTAGGCATCCTTGTCGTGTTCCTGATCTCAACAGGAAGGCTGCGAGCTTTTTCCCATTGAGGATGGTATTTGTTGTGGGTCTTTCATAGATAGATTTTATGAAGTTCAGGAATGTTCCCTCTATCCCTATACTTTGAAGTGTTTTAATCAGGAACAGATGCTGGATTTTGTCAAATGCTTTTTCTGCATCAATTGAGAGGACCATGTGGTTCTTCTCTCTTCTCTTATTAATTTGTTCTATCACATTGATTGACCATCCTTGTAGCCCAGGGATGAATCCCACCTGATCATGGTGGATAATCTTTTTAATGTGCTTTTGGATCCTGTTGACTAGGATCTTGTGGAGAATCTTAGCATCCATATTCATCAGTGATATTGGTCTGAAATTCTCCTCTTTGGTAGGATCTTTGCCTGGTTTGGGGATCAGGGTAATGCTGGCTTCATAGAAAGAATCTGGAAATTCTCCTTCTGCTTCAATTTTTTGAAACAGCTTCAGAATAGGTGTTATTTCTTCTTTGAAAGTTTGGTAGAATTCCCCAGGGAATCCATCAGGTCCTGGGCTCTTGTTTTTTGGGAGGTTTTTGATCACTGCTTCAATTTCTTTACTAGATATCAGTCTATTCAGGTTGTCGATTTCTTCCAGGTTCAATTTTAGGAGTTTATAATTTTCTAGGAATGAATCCATTTCATCTAGGTTGCTAAGCTTATTGGCATATAACTGTTGATAATATCTTCTGATGATTGTTTCTACTTCCTTGGTGTCAGTCGTGATCTCTCTCTTTTCATTCATAATTTTATGAATTTGGGCTTTCTCTGTTTTCTTTTGGATTAGTGTGGCCAATGGTTTATCGATCTTAATGATTCTTTCAAAAAACCAGCTTCTAGTTTCATTGATACGTTCTACTGTATCTCTGATTTCTACCTCATTGATCTCAGCTCTTATCTTGATGATTTCCCTTCTTATGTGTGGAGTTGGTTTGATTTGTTGTTGTTTCTCCACTTCTTTAAGGTGTAGAGAAAGCTGCTGTGTTCTGGATTTTTCCATTTTTTTGAGGGAGGCTTGGATGGCTATGTATTTCCCCCTTAGGACTGCCTTTGCTGTATCCCATAGGTTTTGGACCGAAGTGTCTTCATTCTCATTGATTTCCATGAATTATTTCAGTTCTTCTTTGATCTCCTGGTTGATCCAAGCATTCTTAAGCAAGGTGGTCTTTAGCTTCCCGTTGTTTGAGTTCCTTCCCAACTATTCCTTGTGATTGAGCTCCAGTTTCAAAGCATTGTGATCTGAGAATATGTATGGACCCTGCAATTACACTACTTGGTATTTACCCCAAAGATACAGATGTAGTGAAAAGAAGGGCCATCTGTACCCCAATGTTTATAGCAGCAATGGCCACGGTCGCCAAACTGTGGAAAGAACCAAGATGCCCTTCAACGGACGAATGGATAAGGAAAATGAAAAACAATCTGAGGGTTTTGAAAGGGCGGGGGTGGGAGGTTGGGGGAGCCAGATGGTGGGTATTGGAGAGGGTACATATTGCATGGAGCACTGGGTGTGGTGCAAAAAACAATGAATACTGTTAGGCTGAAAGTAAATTTGAAAAAAGAAAAAAAAATAAAAAGACCTCTTGAATAACTAAGAGACTTTGTACTATCATCTTTGAAATCATCTGAGATTGACTTGATAGAATTCAGGAGCAGCTGAGCGATAAGAGGACCCAACTATGGTCATTCCTCTTCAACAAACCTTATGTGTCCCTCTGTCTCAGCTCCCAAGCTAACAAGCCAAAGTTCTAAAGATTTGCATGATTTCTCCCCATTGGGGTCACAAACCTCCCTCCTTTTGCCTTTGGTGTATATGTGTGTCTCTGTAAGTGTTGTCTATAAAGAATGAGAACCTTCCTCTAACCTGGGATGGATCTTAGAACCAATTGTTTCAACAAGGTTGATATGAGGCTAACCATCAAATTGTCCCTCCAGCCCCCATCCCAAGGAGCAAGAACAACAAGTCATCTACCATTCAGGCTCCACCTTTGGCCCTACTTTCCAATACAGAGCCTATAACTATCTCCCTCCCAACCATCTCCTTCCTCAGCAATGAGGAACAAAGTGGAGGCTTATTTATTGCATGATGAAATGATTGAATAATTGAATGATATGGCTGCTACTAAATCACAAGGATGTCCCTCAGATTATATTAAATGAGGAAGCTCTTGTCTTTCCTATTCCAGAAAGCCAGGTCTTGTCAGTATTCCATCTGTTTCACTGGAACTGCCAAAAACTATGAAAGGTTTACAATTTTCCTTATTTGCCGGAAAACAAGTTAGCCTGCCACAATATCGTAGACACTGGCATAAAACTTGAGACTCCTGGGCTAGAGACAAAGGACCGCTTATTAATCACAGCAATGGCAGAACCAGAATAACATTTGTGTT
The DNA here is from genome assembly GCF_030435805.1 of Mustela lutreola. NCBI lineage: Eukaryota > Metazoa > Chordata > Mammalia > Carnivora > Mustelidae > Mustela > Mustela lutreola. The sequence goes on along the minus strand of NC_081297.1, from coordinate 31,137,668 downwards.
GGCTCTCCAAGTCCCAGTTCCTACAAGGCAAAGCAACACTGGCTAGGTGATGCTAGCACACTCAGTGAATTGGGCTCCCTGAGAAAGACCTTAGTTAGGAAGCCCCAGTCTTCTCTAAAAACGCCACTAGCAAGTCTCCTCATCCATTTTCCAGTGAGAGACATCATCTTCATTATCATGAACAGCCAACAAATCTGCCCTCTGTCCCAGAGAAAGATGCTGTATTTTCCAAAGCTGTTTGCCATACAAATATCCTTGGAAAAGTATCCAGGACAAAATCTACCAGAAGATATGCAGAAACAATAGAGAATCATGGAGAACTACCTCCCAACCACTCCATAAATACATATTAACTCAAAATGGATCATAGGCCTATCTAAGTGTAAACCTAAATCTATAAAGTTTCTAGAACAAAGCATAGAAGTTACCAGGATTACTTTATAGCCAACAAGGCCAATAGTCCAAAGAGTGTGACTCACATAGAGGCAGCTCATATGGAAGATTTAAAGAGGCCCTCATTCTCAGGTCCGGAGCCGGGCACTTGCACAACCCAGAAAGTACCTTCTTAAATTTGTGATTATCTACTTGGGTTTGCCATAATATCCACACTGCATCTTTTTCCATTCTTGATAGTTACAAAATCAGAAAATATCAGATTGTATTACCCAAGGAGCAGTATAGCTTACATCACAGCCTTGGACTACTGCAGAACACTTTCCTGCCCCAGGTCCAACTCAAATGGCACAGCCTTCCATGTCACATATACTGTGCAATGGATCAGTCCTTGGAAGAGTGGAATGTGTCCACCAGAAGTCCAAGAGATCCACCAGATATTGTACTTCCCTCTTCATAGTAGGGAATGCATTTTACTGGGAGCGATATCATCCTCAAGGTGGAAAACCCTGGTTCTTACAGGGCAAAAAAATCTTATACCTTACAATAGTTTGTGGTCCTCCAAAGACTGTAGTCCCTAAGCAAATAGGCACTATACCTGTACTATTGATATTCCAGGGTGGGGAAGTAATTAGAGAAAAAAAAATCTTAACAATTTCCTTCACAGGGCATTAATGACAAAACAATTGGAAAGCTCTCTAGTAAGAGGAGAGGCAACAAAAAATGATATCCTTTGCAGTGGTTGTCCCAACATGCCTTTGACCATCAGATCTCTAAACTATTTACTGAAGTGGTAGATTCCAAATCTCTGAAGGGTTTTTAATCTCCCACCCTCTAGAATATATGTGTCAAAAATTGCCCAATATCAATTGGGTTCTATCAGATCCACCAAGTCATAAACATGAGTGAACTCAGCAGCAGTTCGTCATAGATGGAAATGATGTGCCTGAACAGGAGTAGAGGGCGGGAGTAATTTACATGAGGAGGCAGACTGGACCCCCATGTCACCCACCACTGTTGTACCAGTGCTTTTCCCCAGCTCACATCTGTAGCTCTATGGGCACCCTACAATACAAGTTGAATGAGGAGAAAAATCCAGAGACTGGTTTTCAGATGGGTTTTCTAAGTATGTGGGTAAAAGACAAAAACAGATGGTGAGGAGATATATATATATATATATATATATATATATATATATATATACACACACACATACATACACACAGAGAGAGAGAGAAGCTGCTATAGCAGTATGTCTGGTTTATCCACTTGAACAAAGAAGTGGCTCAAGATAATATATAAGGACTCATGGGGGGTGGCAAATTGCTTGGCCTGCTGGTCAAGGGCATAGAAGGAAATAAACTAAAAGGTCAGAGACAAGATCTTAAGTGGAGGCATGTGGATAGACATGAAATTTTCCATATCACAAGTAATTACCTACTAGAATACATTACCACAAAAGAAACACTGAACAACTTAGTACAGAAAAGGATATAGCTAATTGATGTTAGACAACTTTTGTTCTCATTCATACCATGCCTGGCACATTGGGCACATGAAAGAAGGGGTCACAGTAGGAGAGATGGAGGCTACACCTCCATCCAAAATCATGTATTTTCTCTTACTAAGGCCAGTCAAGCTATTGTAGCCTCTGAATGTCCATCATGACAGCAACAGAGGCCAATAACCTAGTGTGATACTATTCCTTGAGGAGACCACCTGGCCATTTGGTGGCAGGTTGATTAAATTGTGCCCCTTCCACTCTGGAAGAACCAGTGAAATACATGGGTCTGGAACCAAGGGATGAAAGTAGGAGATACCCCAGTTAGCATCATTCCCAATAACCATTAAGGAAATATGTGCTTTTCTTCCTGCAACTCTGGACTTCAAAAACTTAAAAGTCTAAATCCCCAAAGGAAACAGCAAGCTTCCCATTGAACTACAACTAGAACTTGCACAGCTGCCATCTAGACATCCCAGGATCCTTGTATCCAGGAACCAGGAGGCTGGAGGAGGACTCACTACACCAGCAGGCATAAATAATACTGATCATCAGGGTAACCTAGGACTAATGTTACACAATGGTAGCAGGGAGGAATATATGAAATTCGGATGATCAACCTGAGTGCCTCTTGGTACTCCCTTTCCCAATTACAGCTGTGAATGAGCATATGCAGCAAACGTAGCCTAAGAATTGTGGGGTCTAGGGATCAAGACCACTCAAGACTTTGGGTCACACCACCAGGTAAGCTGTCATGACTAAGGAGAGGGGATAGCTGTAAGACAAGGAAATTTAGAATGGATAGTGGAGAAGGAAATGGGATAGTGAAGAAGCAATTCAGCCCCAAAACTAACTGCAGCAATGAAGACTAATTTGGTCCATAAACCTCCCTCTTTTAAGTTTATTCTCAGGAAGAAAGGTCCATAGAACCTGGGGAGGAGCTGTGCCTGAATGGGTAAGGAGAAATACATGTGAAGCAAAGCATGGACTGTGGCACCCATGAAGATCTCACTTGTGCCAATCACATCTCCCTTCAAGAGAAAACCTGAAGCAAAGAGTATGTGTTGCTGAAAGCCACCGGCTGTGGCAGACTTCAGGCTCTGTCTCAGCCTTAGAGCTGAGTCCACCTGCCCCCTGAACATTTCCTAGCCCATGTCTGACTGAGCACACAATGATATAAAGACTTGGTAATTTGGTCAATGTGGGACTGCTCCATGGGCATTCTTTGTCCTTGCAATCTCCCCTGGGCTTTCCAGAACTTTCTCACGGCTATGCCACAGTCTGATGCTCTTTCTACTCAATCCTCCTTCCTTCTCCCTCACTTTTCATGGGTATCAGATCAGCATCATCATCTGAAAGCTTTCTCTGCCCCTCATGCTCCTTCTCCCTTTTAACGTTCACCAATGTAACCTCCAATAAATAACTTTCACTTATAACTCATCTTGGTATCTGCTTCCTGGAAAGCCCAAATCAACAAAGACCTAAACATAAAAACAAAAACTGTAAAGCTAGAAAAAAACATGAAAGAACATATTCATGACCTTCATACAAGCAAGGTTGTCCTAGACAAGACACAACTATAATATAAGTTGACTAGTACTGAGACAAGTACTAACCATAAAAAAAGAAACTGAGAAACTGTACTTCTTCCAAATCTAAAAGTAAATTATTTCTCAAAAGATGAATACTTAAGCTATGGTATATTGTTACAATGTAATGCTGTTCAGCAATAAAAAGAAGGGAACTATTGATACAAAAAACAATTTGGTGAGTCTCAAAAGCATTATGCTCAGTGAAAGAACCCAATCTCAAAAGGGTACACACTGTATCATTCCATTTATATGACATTCTCAAGAAAGACAAAAACTGTAGTAAGGGAGAAAAAATCATCAATTTCTAGGGATTAGAGATGGGGGATTATAGGATCATAAAAGGATAGCATGAGCGAGTATTTTGGCATTATGAAACTATTCTGTATCTATATTCACAGTGGTTATATCCATGCATGTGTTAAAATTCACAGAAATGTACATCAAAGAAGTCAATTTTACTATATGTAAAATTTTAAATATAAAATACAAAAATAATCCTCCATGTATGGATGCTTTGCTTAAAATTATTCAGTGAATGAATGTTTGGGGCTAAAGTGGCTGGGCCATATGGTAGGGGTGTGTTTACTTTTATCAGAAGCAGCCAGACTATTTTCTAGGGTGTTCTATATCTTCATTGGGGTAGTGGTTACACAGTTATGTACATTTGTCCAAACTCATCAAACTGAGCTCTTAAGGTAGCTGCAATTTATTTTTTGTAAAATATACTTCGATAAAGCTGATTAAAAAGAAAATATTTTAAATGATCCCTACATAGCAATAACAAAAAGATTTGAACAGGCATTTCATAAAGGAATACATAGCATCAATAACATTATTTCTCATTAAGACAATGCAAATTAAAACACAATGAAATACCACTACATAACCACTAGAATAGCTAAATATCACTGAGAACAAAATGTTCCAAGAATATGGAACAACTGGAATTCTCATACGTGGCTCATGAGTGTGTGAAATACACCACAATTTTAGAGAATATTTTGGTCATTCCTTATGAGTTAAATATAATCTTCCCTCTGACTGAGCCAATCCATTCCTAGGTAATGAAACATGTACCCAAAAAAGACATGGGCATGGAATGTTTAATCATAATAGTACCAAACTGGAACCATACAAATGTCCATCAACAGGATGACCAGTTAAAACAACAACAACAATAGGATGACAAGTAACCAAACTGTGTCACTTTCATATGATGGAATACTATTCAGCAACATAAATAACCATCACCACCACACACCAGGACCTAAATCTCACAGACATTATGTTAAGCAAAAGAAGGCAAATACTAAAGTGCGTATACTGCATGATTCTCTTTATATGAATTTCAAAAACTGTAAAATGAATATATGGTTATATATATTAGTCAACCTCCAAGATGCCCTCAATGATCCTTATCTCCTCATTTTCATATCCTTGTATAGTCTCCTCCTACACTGATCCATGTCTGGCCAAGTGACTGATACAATATCATAGAAGTGACAGTGTGTGACTTCCAGAGTTAAGTTATAAAATACATTGTAGTTTCTGTCTCAGCCTCACTTGAATTGCTCACCATGGGAAGCCAGCCACCATATCACAAGGAACCCGCTGGCCCTGAGAATAAGCCACCTTGGAATATGAGCCTTCAGTCCTATTCAGATATTCAGCTCCCTGCAATCCTGAGCCTTGCTGACATGGGACGCAGTGTCATGAAAGACTCTGAGTGAAACCACCTAAATGATGAAGTGCCAAATTCCTGACCCACAAAACTTACAAGAGAGAATAAAAATTTCTTGCTATTTTGAGCCACAAGGTTTAGGATAATCATTAATGCAGCAAGAGATTCTTAAAACATGATAAAAATCAAAATTATATTTGTGGGAAGGGGAATATTCACTGAAAAGAAGCACAGTATAATTTCCAAGGGTAATAGAAAAGTTGTGTATCTTAATTTTGATGATGTTTATATGGATGTATTCATATATCAAATTTTGAACTAAATGCTTCCTATCCATGCACTTTATTGCATTTAAAATATACCTGAAAAAAAGTAAGTAAACAAGAAAGAAAACATAACTCAGGAAAGAAAATCTCATTCACAGTATTAACTACACCATAAAATACCTAAAAACAAACACTAAAAATGTGCAAATTCTATACCGAACAAACAAACTATAACTCCTTGGAGAATAACACCAAGGGAGAAAAAAGACCTAAATAAAAAGAGAGACATGCCATGTTCTTAATAATAAAGGTAATTAGAATATTTTATTTAATAATATATAATAGAATATATTATGAACATTTATGGAGTGTTTTCAATGTAGCAGGCTCTGGTTCTAGCACTGCATAGGATTACATCATATTATACCTTAAAATAATACATGAAGTGGGCACCTGGGTGGCTCAGAGTCCTGGGATCCAGCCCTGCATCTGGCTCCCTGCTTGGTGGGGAGCCTGCATCTCCCTCTGCCTTGTGTTCTCTCTCTCTCTCTCTCTGTCAAATAATTAAATAAAATCTTGGAAAAAAATAATAACACATGAAGTTATTTCTATTTCATAGACTATTAAACAGGTTGAGAGATTAAGTCAATACTGTCAATATGTCTATTCTACAGATATTAATCTTTAAATTCAGTGTAATACCAAGCAACAACTCCAATACCATTTTTAGGAAATTTGGAGGACTAATTCTAAATATATATGGATGAGAGGAAGAACAATGACAGGGAGATTTGCTTCATCAAATCATGAAATCAAAAGATACAAAATAAATAGTGATTTAAGTGGGAACATTTGAAAAAGACATTAACAAATAAATAGGGAAAGTGAATATAAAGCCCAGAAATAGATCCACATATACAGAAATTTCTGGTTGTAAAAATACAATATTTTGAATCACTGGTGAAAGAATATGCAATTCAATAAAATGGTCTGAACATACATCCACCATTTGGGGAACAAATTACATTGTTTTCCTAGCATATACCATATAAAAAGTTCTAATGGATTAAAATATCAAATACTAAGTAACTACAAAGTATTAAAGGAAAAGTAACATAAATTTTTATAACTTGGGGTAAGAATGGCTTTACAAAACAACAATCAAAGCTCAAAACTCACCAAGGAAAAAGTGGAAAGATCTGATTACATGACTTTAAAATTTCTATTTATTGCATGATATCATAAGTAAAAATTAAAAGGTATATTTGCAACATAGGTAACTGAAAAAGAATATACAAAGAACTTCTAAAAAGACAACTCAATAGAAAAATGAACATTGAATATATAGTTCACAAAGGAAATTTAAATGGGCATTAAGCATAAGAAAAATGCATTTGACTTTTCCAGCAATTGTAAAAATGCAACCTAAAATAAAAGTGAGATATAAGCCAAACTGGCAAAAATTAAAAATATTGGTTATATCTACTGTTCACAAGGACTTGGGAAAAGAACAATCTTATGCACACTTCATGAGAAAATCAATGAACAAAATCCTTTTGTAAAGCAATTCAACATTATTTTTCAAGAGTTAAAATTTTATATATTCTTTGACCAAGTAATTTTACATTCATAAACCTATCCTGTAGAAATGTCCAAACATGAGCATAAAGATATTCTAATAAGGATGTTTAATGCAGCATTATCTATAATACTAAAAATTTTTTAAAAATACAAATGTCTGTCAATACAGAGGTTAGTTTAATAAATTGGGATATATTACATAATAAAAATACTAGTAATGATATGCAAGTGCATATAGTTAGAACTTTGTGCATCATTGTGGAACAATTACTAAGACATGTTCATTTAAAGTTTATGCATGAAGTATTATTCATTTGTTTAAGAAATGTGTGCTAATGCACTGAAAAAGAACTCAAAACATACAAATCAAAATATGTATATAAAGTAGAAAATGAAGATGAACTTTGAGAATTATTCTGTATTCATGCTTAACCGTGTATTTTACAAAAATGCAGTAATTTATTTCTATTACCTGTACAACCAAAAATAGAGGAATATAATCATCAAAAATCCATTATATTTATAATATACAGTTTATTAAATATAAGACTCTGATAACTTGAATGGTAGGTAATATTGCCAAAATTTTTTATAATTTTCAAAAGTCAATTTTTTATATTTTATTCAGCAAATATTTAAGGTCACTAAGCAAAGAGCGCTGTGTTGGGTATTTAGACTTGGTAGCCAGAGAATACACAGCCAAGTGCCCTCCTAGAGTTCACAGTCTATTTAGAAGTAGAAAAAATAGTAAGTAGTTAAATGAAATACAATAAATGTTAAAACGAGGGAAATATGAGGTACAATGAAGAGGAAATTGCAAGAAAACCTAATTTAACCTAATCTAAAATTGACTCAAAGAGTACAAACAGCTGTAAGAAAGAAGATGGGCCTTTCTAGAAGAGATGGTTCCATTAGAACTGAAGTGTTGACTCAGGGTAGCCAGAGAGTAGGAGGGAGTGCGGGGGAAGGAGAGGGAAAGAGACCAAAATGAGAATGTTCAGGGCAGAAGGAATTATCCTGTGCAAAGTGGAAGCGGTTGTTGGAATGTCGTGGGTGGGGGTTGAGTGGCAAGAAGTTAGTTTAGAGAGCGAGCCCAGGACCTACTCGTGAAATTTCTGATTATCCCTGTTAGGAAAGGAAGAACTTAATCCAAGAGCCAGTGAGAGGTCGTTCTGCAATTTTCAAGCAGGAGCGCCCCAGGCTCAGATTTCCAGGCCGTTTCTGAAACACCGCATCAGACGACCGTGGAGAAAGGAGTCACCAACGGTACCAAAAGGGAGGCAGAGAAATCCATCAGAATGCGGCCAGTGGAGGCACCGCAGAGATGGGGGTGGGGTCGAAAGAAAGAAAGATATTGGACACACGGAATTCAGTGGGGCCTAGGGACTGGGTGAAAGCGTAAGGACAGGCCGAGGAAAGGAGAAAGACGACAGTCCACCGGGGCCGGGCCTCGGCGCGGGTCTGAGCCGCGAGGGGGAGCTGGCGGCCGCGGGGCAGGCGCGTCGCGGGGGCTCGCGGCGCCGCCGGGGAGGGAGGGAGGGTCCGCGCGCAGAAGGCACTGGACCCGATCCTGGGCCTGGGGGCTCCAATGGCTCCGCTGGCCCGGGGCGGGGGGCGGGGGGCGTTATTCCGAGAAGACAGGGAGGCCGCCCAGCTGGCGCCCCGCCGCGCGGAGAGCCGTCCGCCAGCAGAAGGCGGAGCCGGCCCCGAGAGCCACAGGAAACGCTGGAAAGACGAGAGTAAAGGAGCAGGGCGGTTTCCCTGGCGCCGCAGGCAGGGCTCCGACCCCCACCGCTCCTCGCCCTGCTACAAGAGGCGGCGCCACGGTGCCTGTCTCCAGTCCCCAGAGCAGCTCCGTGGGGACCCAGCTTCCTGCTGAGTCCCACCTGCAGAGGGCCCGGGAGCTGGGGGGCGGGCTTGTGCGAGCCGCCTGCTAGCAGGCAGGCCACAGGTCCTCAGCTGGGGGCGGGCGGAAGGAGGCACCTGCTGGAAGGCCCCAGGAGACTTTGCTGGGGCCCAGTACAGCTATTTCTATTTTTCTTTGACTCACTCTTTGTACGTCAATAAACTTATTTTGGGGTGAGGGGGAGAATAAATTCCAACTTTCAATATACCCGCTGGTCTCTACCAGATGAGTGGCCTCGACCCACTCATCTTCCTTTCTACGAATTAATTTTTTTATAAGTCATAGATATGAGTCTTTTAATCATTTTTTAAGATTTTTTTATATTTATTTAACAGACAGAGATCACAAATAGGCAGAGAGGCAGACAGAGAGAGAGGGAAAGCAGGCTCCCTGCCGAGCAGAGAGCCCGATGGGGGGCTCGATTCCAGGACCCTGGGACCATGACCTGAGCCGAAGGCAGAGAATTTTAACCCACTGAGCCACCCAGGCGCCCCTTAATCATTTTTATTAACTATTTTCTAGAGTTGTCTGGAACCATTTCCTTCTTTGAGGAGACTTGTGCATTATTTGTGGTGTTAGATGCTTGTGGTGTTTCTTCTGAAAACAGAGTTCTACCCTAGGGATTAAATAAAATTATCTAGGCCATAACTACGGTTTTGAAAATTATAACAAAGAATGAGCTGTAGGAGAACTATCCTCTAACACAAGAACACAAGTGAAAAGTTTATCAACAAACCATTATGTTGGGTTATATTTTTAGGGGATCAATAATCAATATCAATTTATGGTTCAGTTAGATGCTATGGTGGGTTGAATAAACTACCACTCCCCCAAGATGTCCATGTCCTAATCCATGGAACCTGGTGAATGGCAAAGGGATTTTGCAGAAGTGTTTAAGTCAAAAACCTTGAGATAGGGAAATTATCTTTGATTATCCAGGAGGGTCCAATGTAATCATAAGGATCCTTATAAAAGGGAGTCTGGTGGGTCAGCATCAGAAAAGGTGATGTGATGAAGGAAAAAAAAGGTCAAGTGATCCAGCCATGAGCCCAGCTCTGCAGACAACCTTTAGAAGGTGGATAAATAAACAGATTCTCCATCAGAGCCTCCAAAAGGAACAGAGCCATGCAGATCCATTTTGGGCTTCCGACCTGCAGATTATAAAAATAGTAAATTTGTGTTTTCCTAAGCTACTAGATTTGTGGTAAATTGTTATGGCAGCAAGAATACAGGTGTTCTTGAAAGCAGTGTATCAGCCTGGGTTCTTCTATACACAATGGGTGATTTTGCCTCAATTTTTGATTAAACAGAATTCAAACTTGAATTTCTTGAATTCAGAGTTCTCATACACCTAAAAACTTTGTGTGTACTCATAATCTCCTTTTCCTCAAACGAGGGAAAAGTTTTCTATTTTCTGAAAACTCATTCTCTTCACCAGTCCCTATTTTTACCTGGGTCTTACTCTATCAGGGATCTCTGTCTTATGTCTTTATGCCCCCTCTCAACAGCCTCTACCCATCAGTCTATAAACAAGTTCAAATAATAACCACATTTATTGAGCCTTTTCTATGTGCCAGACATTAAGCTATGGTCTACTTCATTACAGCACGAATCCTCTGAGATTGAATTTTATGAGTAGTGGCAGATTTACTGAGATGTCTTAAATTTAAATCTTAAACTTCAAAGCATTCAATGGCACAAGTCATATCCAAAGCATATCTAATTTTATATTTTTAATTTTGTATTTCTTTTCTTAAAAAAGCCCCCTCAAGTTGTATGAACTTCAGAATTCCACAAAACCAGGATCTCGATGTACCTATAAGGTATATATTATTATTGTCCCCATCTTACAAATAAGAAAACTGTGCCATGAAAGGTTTTATAATTCACCTAAGATTATTTAAGCAGTAAGTGGCATAGCAATATTTCAGCCCAATTATTTCTGACTCTCTAACCCAGAAACCTATAATTTGCCCATTAAATTGTTGTCTCTTCAGGGAATTTCTTACCTAAACACACCCCTTCCTTTCCAGCTTCTCTTTTCCTCTAGTTAATATTTTATCTGTCTTTTTTTTCATTTCATGAACCAAAAAATAAGCTATGTCTAACATTTCTACTTCCTTTTCCCATTATAATTTTAACTCACTATAATCCAGCTTCTACCCACCCCACTAAACTGCTTACCGTCTCCAATAATCTCCAATTCACAAAATCCAATGGATGTTTTTTATTTAGCATACTTGAACTAACTGAACCATACTCAAATCATTCCTCCCCTTCTAAAGCTTTCTCTTTCCTTAATTTCTAAGGGTGCCTGGGTGGTACAGTCAGTTGAGCCTCTGACTCTTGCTTTCCACTCAGGTGTAACCTCAGGGTGGTGAGATTGAGCCCCATGTAGGGCTCTGTGCCCAGCACTGAGTGGACTTAGACCTCTCTCCCTCTCCCTCTGCCCTTCTGCCTTTCTCTAGAATAAATAAATCTGTAAGAAAACAACAACAACAAAAAATGCTTCCTTCTTTTTCCCTCTTCTACGGTTGTGCCTTCTTTTATTTACTGTGCTTCCTTTTCATTTGTCCCACTTCCTCATTCTACTCGTTAAATATCAGTGAAATTTCTAGTATTTTTTCTTCCACCCTCTTCTCACTCATCTCATTTCCTTACGGTTATCTCATTTTCATATGTCCTATAGCTTTAACTAGACTCTAATAGTAACAAATCTGTATCTCTATCTTAACGATGCATCATGAATTAAAGACTTACACATACAATTGTCCATTAGACATCTCCATCTACATATACTTAAATCTAAATCACCTCCTCCTTCTGCCAAACTCATCTAGTCAATCAGGTCAAACCCCAGGAATCTTCCTATTTCCTTATATTCTATAAGCAATCTTAACCAAGTCCTTGTGGTTCTGCCTTTTAATCCCTTTTCTTCAACCCCACGGGGATTGCTTAACTCAGATTATCACCATATCTGACATCTTTTATCTTAAGATACTAATAATTTATCTTACTAATCTGTATTTAAATCCCTTTACACACACACACACACACACACACACACCCCACTGGCACACTTCTAGTCACTTCCTCCAGGGTGCTTTTCTTAAAATGCAAATCATATCACATTACTTTCCTTGGTAAAGCCATTTTCACCTTCCTATTGCAGAAGTGATTAAATTTAAATGTGTTGCATGGTAATCTGATGTCCTCATCTGTCCCTAATTACATGTGACCTTAACTTCCCAGGTATCTGCCTTAAATCTATACTTGGACCATTGTGAACTTTTTGTAGGTATTAAACTATGTTGTTCCACATCTCTTTCACACACATGTCAATCTCCCTGGCAAGTTTCCATTGCTATGGTCCTCCATACAAATTCCTTAAGACTTAACACATGTCATTTTCCTGAACCCCTCCTTTCCCCCTCATCAGGTAAAATTGATTACCTCCCCACATTCTGCTTTGTTATTGGACATCCATCTCTCCCAATGTTACAGAACACTTGTTCAGAGGTACCTCAGGTCTTGTTTCACGGAAAATCTGCAGAGTTCAGCCCACTGGGATCAGATTAAGATAGAGAATGGGGGCAAGGCCTACAGCAACCAGTGCTAAGATCTTGGTGGATAGCATTCCTGCATTCCTACTTGGAGCAGCACAGAGCTGAGATCCCAGCCAGCAGTTCTGCTCATCTGCAGACCTGAGCTGGAGGCTCCATCTGGCCGGGGTGCTCAGTGTGCAGTTCTATCTGATTCAACCATGGAGTCTATTCTACAGCCCCACCTATGCAGGGACCAAATCCACAGCTTGTCTAACAGAAAGCCTGGCCAGTTAAGCCAGGCAAACAGAAAGCTCATCCTATAGCCCTGCTTCCAAAAGGAGCCAAAACAGTAGCCCTGCTACTGTTGAGCCCTGCTCAACTGATAAATACAGCCCCTGGCCCCACATAACCAGTGGCTCTGAGCATCCTCAGAGCCCAGCCAAGAAGTCTAGCCTATGGCCTTAACTGATTGCTGAACACAGCCTAACACCTGGTCCAGACAGGGAGTTTAGTTAGTGACCCTGCCTAATCATAGAGCATACTCTCAGGCCTACCAATGAGTGAGCACAGACAGTAACTGCAATTGACCATGAAGCACAGTGTCTAGCCCCAACCCAACTGGAGGATAAAGGTGGAGGCCCCTCCCCACCAGGCACCAGCCAGAGACTATCCAACAGGAGAATATCTGTGTGTGTGTGTGTGTGTGTGTGTGTGTATTATATTCTCTTACTCTACATGTAGTGGTATAACACCACAGGACAGTAGACAATGTTGCATTAAGGGTATATATTATAAATGCTAAAACATCCACTAAAATAACACAACAAAGATTTATAGCTAATGTGCCAACAGGGGAGATAAAATGAAATTTTTTAAAATACTCAGTTAAAAATATGTCAGGAAAAGGAGATGAGGGGAACAAAGAAAAGACAAGATAATTAGAAAATGGGTAGTACTATGATAGATGATCCCATTAAATATAAATGTTCTAAACATTTCCATTAAAAAGTGGAAATAACAGATTAAATACGAAAGCAAAGTCCAATTATATGCTGACTAAAGGAAACTCACTTAATTTTTGTTTTCAATTTGAAAGTAGCCATTTATTAACTGACCAGATTGCAAAAATAATCATGGTAGATAACTTAGTTCAACCTTCTAATAAGCCTACTGATCTGGTCTTTCCTGTGGTCCACATTTTCTCCTTCTACAAAATGGGTGGTCTTTTTCTTCATTCTCCCTCTTGAAGGGCCATAAAAAGTTGTTTGCTTCCTTGAAACATTTTCCAACAGTACAGGCCTCGTGAATCAGATGCTCCATGCAGATTATGCCATATTTACCAAGAGATTGAGAAATCAGTGTGTTCTGTGTCAGGGCAATCTGCTTCTTATTGATTTTGTAGTAACTGTGCTTGTAGATCAATTGATTCACCAGCATCAGGTTTGGATATACGTATGCTATATATGGTTCCTCAGTCCTTAGCATGTTAACTGAAGCTTTGTTGAGCTTAAAAAGATGCCATTGAAGATTTGGTGAACACGAAGAAATTGCAACACCTTTTGAACCTCTGGGTTCACACCACTGAAACCTCTGATCCCAGTGATATGTGCCAGTTTGGGTTCTGCAGGTACCTAGAAGTTGTCAACTTTTCTTGACATCCTAGCCATCCAAATCTCAGTTCTGTACATATGCCTATATCCCTTGTGATAATGCTTAGCTTTTTCATAGATAAGCTTCCTCTTTGCCTTTCAAAGCATCTTGTGGGCAATCCTTTTTCTCAGACATTTAGTAATCAATTCTACAAAATTCCTTCGCTTTCTCTTAAGGGTTTCTGGCATAACAGAAACCTTATTTTTCTCCTTATCTGCAGTCTTTTCAGGTTCCATCCAGAAAAGAGATGAAGGGAACTCATTTTAAATATAAAGGCACAACTACATAAATAGTAAAAGATGGGATGCCTGGGTGGTTCAGTTGATTAAGCAGCTGCATTTGGTCATGAACTCAGGGTCCTGGGATGGAGCCCCATATTGGGCTCCCTGCTCAGCACGGAGTCTATTTCTCCCTCTGCCCCTCTCCACCCCACTCATTCTCTCTCTCAAATAAATTTTTTTTTAAAAAATCTTTTTTAAAAATAGTTAAAATTTTTAAAAAGATGAATAGCTAAAGAATAGAATGATAGACCATCCCAACATTAAACCAAATGAAAGGTGTGGTGGTTATATTACTATTAGTTAAAACAGGGTTTAAACCAAAGAATATTACCAGAGTTAAGAAGTATTATTTCACATGGAGGCTTAAGTGGGTAGAAGAAGAATAAATGAAACAAGATGGGATTGGGAGGGAGACAAACCATAAGTGACTCTTAATCTCACAAAACAAACTGAGGGTTGCCGGGGGGAGGGGGTTTGGGAGAAGGGGGTGGGATTATGGACATTGGGGAGGGTATGTGATTTGGTGAGTGCTATGAAGTGTGTAAACCTGGTGATTCACAGACCTGTACCCCTGGGGATAAAAATATATGTTTATAAAAAATAAAAAATTAAAAAAAAAAATAAGAAGTATTATTTCATAATGATGAATAAATCAGCTCATTATATAAAGGGTAATCTTTTCAACAAGTTATACTTAAAATTTGACATTCATATGCAAAAAGAGAACTTTGATCCAGATCCCTATCATATAAAAATACCTTAAAGTAGATCATAGAACTAAAATCTAAAACTTAAAACTATAAAACTTCTAGAATAGATCATGGAAGAAAAACCTATGTAACTTTGGGTTACGCAAAGATTTAGATACTACTCCAAAAGTATGATTCATAAAACAAAAAATTAATAAACTAGACTTCATCAAAATTTAAACCTGCTCTTGGAAATATACTGTCCAAAAATGAAAAACTAAACAGACCAAGAAAAAATATTTACAAACCACATATCTAATGACGGACTTATTCAAAATATATTAAAACTCTCAGAACTCAATAATGAGAAACAGGCAATCCACTAAAAAATGGTCAAAAGATCAGGTAATGAGGGTGGGAGGTTGGGGGAACCAGGTGGTGGGTATTAGAGAGGACATGGATTGCATGGAGCACTGGGTGTGGTGCAAAAACAAGGAATACTGTTATGCTGAAAATAAAAAAATAAAAAATAAAATAAAATAATATTTTTAAAAAATCAGGTAATGATCTGGGGGTCATGGGATCTAGCCCTCCATTGGACTCCTTACCCAGCATGGCGTCTGCTTAGGATTCTTTCTTTCCCTTTCTCTCTCTGCCCCTCCCCTGGCTTATGCAGGCACATTCTCTCTCTCTCTCTCAAATAAATAAATAAATAAATCTTTAAAAAAAGAAATGAGCAAAAGATTTGAACAGACGCTTCACCAAAGAAGATACATGGATGGCAAGTAAGCACTTGCTTAACATCATCAGTCATTGAGAAAATGCAAATTAAAACCACTACATTTAGAATATCTAAAATTTAAAAGATTGACTATACCAAGGGAGGGTGTGGATGCCAAATAACTGGAGAATTCATGTAATGCCAGTAGGGAAGTATACCCAGTTTTTGGAAGCTTCTTAAAAAGTGTAACATACATACCATATAATCTAGCCATTCCATTCCTAAGTATACTCAAGAGAAAAAACGCTTGTGCATGAATATTCACAGTAACTTTGTTTTAAAATGCTGTGTGAAATAAGCTACACTAAAGATGTCACATACTGTATAATTCCATTTATGTGAAATTCTAGAAAATGCGAAATCTGCAGTTCCAGAAAGCAGATAAGTTGTTGCCTGAGATGAGGAAAAGCCCAGGGAGGAGAGGAATGGACTATTCAAAGAGGCACAGAAAACTTTTTGAATGATGATTATATTCCTTGCCTTATTTGTGGTGATGGTCTTATGGATATATAATTAATATGGATTATAAAACAAATTATATACCTTATGGCAGCTTATTGTATAACAATTATATCTCAATAAAGATTTTTTTTAAAAAGTAAAAAATAAACCTCTAGTCCCAAATCATAATTAGAAATCCAAATAAAAACAATTATTTAACAAAAAATTTATGGAATTATGTACTCATTACAGGCCAAGCACTGTGCCAGTTGCCTTGGAGGAACACAAAAAAATAATCGAGTCCTTGCATTTAATCATATATCATGACCAAAATATTTACAAGGCAGCATATATCAAGAATATTGAACAGATTTTAACTTTAAGGAAGATGGCAGACTAGGAGGATCCTAAATTCATCTCTCCCACAAAGAAACTTAGACAACAGCTACATCAGTGCAGCCAGTTCAGAAAAGGACACGAAGATGGGCAGAACAGACTTTCCGCAGTTAATGGTAAAGACAAGGCCATATCAAAAAAGGTAGGAAGGGCAGAGACACGATTGGGAACCAAATACCTTGCAAGACTAACCACGAACAGGAAGGGTACCTTGAGCAGAGAGAAGGCAGAGGAACAGACCAGGCACCCCAAAATGGGGGACCTGTACAGAGAAGATGAGTCCCCATGACATCTGGCTTTAAAAACCAATGGGACTTAACTTGGAGAATTTTTACAGCCAGCAGGGCTTAATTCTGGCTACTTTAAAAGTCGGCAGGCTTAGCTCTAGGAGAGCTGGGTGCAACAGAAAACTGAGTACCTACCTTTCAAGAGATAGCACAACAAACAACCTCCCACCCCAAGACACAGCATAGAAGGAACAGTTTGAAAAACACCTAGGGTATACATGAAGATTCATTTACTAATCTTAAAACCAGTACTAGAAGGTCAGATGTTTAGGATATTTCTGTAAGAACAAAAAAGCTGTCAGACTCTATTTCTCCCCCTACACTATAACTGCCCCCCAAAATCGAAGCCTAGATAGCCTGGACATTTGCAGAAATCAACACAAACCCTCTTAACTACTTTACTAACACTGTGTGCCCTGCCCCCACATTCTCCAGAGGATCTGCACCATCCAATCCATCCCACTTGGCAGGAGTCCCTCCAAAGTAGCTTCTGCCATGTCTCATCCTATAAGTAGCCCTGGAAAGGACCAGAGCCACTCCAAAGTGACTCCTGGTCTGAGGAAAAGGGAAGGTAACCACATACATCAATTCAACGGCAGACCCAGCAAACGAACTTCATAACTGGCAGTGCAGAGTGTGCCCCAGAAATCAGTACATCTGCAGTCTGGGCAGCACCTGATCTAATGGCTGGCCCTGCTCACCAACAAAAACTTCTAAGAGGCAGCACAGGGAGAGAATCCTACAGTTCAGGGTCACCACAGCTCCAAAAAACAGCTGAGGACAGCTCGCTGTTCTGATTGTTGATATCACCCAATGATAAGCTAACAATGGCCTAAGACGGGCCCCTTAACTGTGCAGAGACAAAACCCAACCCATGACAGGCAAGGTGGGCCATTGCAGTCTACTGAATTAAAGGCAAATGGGCCCAGCCACAACAGTAGGGTGGGTGCATGCAACATACATAGGAGACACCCTTGAAGCACCAAGGTCTGGGGAACAGGAGACAAACACTGCAAGACACAAAAGAACCCCTTCTTCATAAAGCCACAAGAGCAGGAGATGTAGCTGACTTTCCTAATATAGAGAAACAATCAGAGAGCTAGACAAAATGAGGAGAGATAGGAATATGTTCCAAATTAAAGAATAAGACAAAACCATAGCCAGAGACCTAAGCAAAACAGAGATAAGTATATGCTTGATAGATAATTTAAGGCAATAATCATAAAGATACTCACTGGACTAGAAAAGAGTGCAGAGTCAATGAGACCCTCAACAAAGAGATGGAAATTATAAAGAGGAACAAATCAGAGATAAAGAGCTCAATAACTGAAATTAAAAATACACTAGAGGTAATGATTAGCAGATTAGAAAAGGCAGAAGAACTATCAGTAATTTGGAAGACAGAGTAATGGATATCAACCAAGCTGAACTGCAAAAAGAAAAAAATAACAATGGAAAATGAGACTAAGTCAAGAGAACTCAGTGGCATCATGAAGCATAACATTCATGTTCTAAGAATTGCAAAAGAAGAAAAGGCGGGGTAGAAAATTCATTTGAAGAAATAATAGCTGAAAACTTCCCAAACTGGGAAAGAAAATGGACAGAGTCTCCCCAGTAAAATCAATCCAAGGAAGTAAAATCAGTAAAATCAACCCAAAGAAGTCCAATAATTAAAATGGCAAAAGGAGTGATAAAGAGATCATTTTAAAAGTAGCAAAAGAACAGTTGCATAGGGGGCACCTGGGTGGCTCAGTGGGTTAAGCCGCTGCCTTCAGCTCAGGTCATGATCTCAGGGTCCTGGGATCGAGTTCCGCATCAGGCAGAGAGCCTGCTTCCCTCTCTCTCTCTGCCTGCCTCTCCATCTACTTGTGATTTCTCTCTGTCAAATAAATAAATAAAATCTTTTAAAAAAAAGAAAAGAAAAGTATAGTTCCATACAAGGGAAAACCCACAAGGATATCAGCTGATTTTTTTCAGCAGAAACTTTGATATATTCAAACTGCTGAAAGGTAAATACATGAACCAAGAATATCTAACAAGGTTATCATTCAGAATAGAAGGAAGGATAAAGAGTTTCCCAGATAAACAAAACTTAAAGAAAAAAACAACAGCTAAAGGAGTTCATCACCACTAAATCAGCCTTATAAGAAATGTTAAAGGAAATTTTTGAGTGGAAAGCAAAGGTCATAATCAAGATTAAGAAAATTATGAAAGAAAAAAAATTTACAGGTAAATGAAATATAATAAAAGTACTAGATGAATTACTTATAAAACTTGTACAAAGATTAAAGCACAAAAGCAATAAAATTAATTTGTCTATAAAATTCAGTCAAAGGATTTACAATATGAAAGTATATAAAATATGATATCATAGGCATAAAATGGGGGGTACTGCTTTTAGAATGGGTTCAAACTTAAGCAACTATCAACTTAATATACACTGTTACATGCATAAGATGATCATGTGAATGTAATAGTAACCACAAATCAAAAATCAGTAATAGATAAACAAAATATAAGAAGAAAGGAATATAAGCATCTCACTAAAAACAGCCATCAAACCATAAAGGAAGAGAGCAAAAGAAGAGAAACAAAGAGCTACAAAAACAACTGTAAAACAAGTAACAAAATGTCAGCAAATACATGTCTATCAATAATTACTTTGAATATAAATGGATTAAATGTTCCAATCAAAAGGTAAGCTGACTGAACCAATTAAAAAAAAAAAAAAGACCTATCTACAGGCAGCCTATAGGAAACTCATTTCAGATGTAAAGATACATGCAGATTGAAAGGGAAGGGATGGAAAAACATTTACAAATGGAAGGGGAAAAAAAGGTGGGGTAGCAATGCTTATATCAGACAAAATAGACTTTAAAACAAGGACTGTTGGGGCACTTGGCTGGCTCAGTCACAACAGCATGTGACTCTTGACCTCAGGGTTGTTGAGTTTGAGTGCCATATTGGGCATAGAGATTACTTAATTAAAAATTGTTTTTAAAAAGACTGTGATAAGAGACTAAGAAGGACCCTATAGAATGATAAAAGGAACAATTTGTTTGACAAGAGGTTATAACAATTGTAAACATTTATACACCCAATATGGCAGCACCAAATACATAAAGCAACTATTAACAGACATAAAAGAAGAAATTGACAGTAATAAAATAATAAAAGGGGACTTTAACACTCCATTTATATCAATAAATAGATCCTCCAGACAGAAAATCAATAAGGACAGAAGCTTTGAATGACACATTGGATCAGATGGTCCTAACAGATACGTTCAGAACATACCATCCAAAAACAGCAGAATACACATTGTTTTCGAGTGCACATGAAACATTCTTTAGATTGGATTAATGTTAGGCCACAAAAAAAGCCCAAAATATTCAAAAAGATTCAAATCATATCATGCATCTTTTCTATAACAACTGTACAAAAACTAGAAATCGATCACAAGAAAAAATCTGGAAAGAACACAAAAACATGGACGTAAATAATAAATGGGTCAACCTAAAAATTAAAGAGGAAATAAAAAAACACATGGGATAAATGAAAATGGAAACACAATGGTCCAAAACATTTGGGATGCAGCAAAAGCTATTCTAAAAGAGATCATAACAATAAAACCTAACTTGAGAAACAAGAAAAATCTCAAGTAAGCAACCTAATATTACACCTAAAGGAGCTAGAAAAAGAAGAACAAGCAAAGCCCAAGGACAGTAGAAGAAAGGGAATAATAAAGAATAGTGCAGAAATAAATAAAATAGAGAAAGAAAAATAGAACAGATTAAGGAACCCAGGACCCAGTTCTTTGCAAAGATCAACAGGATTAAAAAACCTTTAGCCAGACTCATCAAAAAAAGAAGAGAGAGGACTCAGATAAATAAAATCAGAAATGAAGGAAGAGAAATAACAACCAACACAACAGAAATAAAATTGTAAAAGAATATTGTGAAAAATTACTTGCCAACAAACTTTACAACCTAGAAGAAAATGATAAATTCCTAAAACATACAAAACATCAAAACTAAAACAGGAAGAAATAGACAATTTGAACAGACATATAACCAGTAAAGAAACTGAGTCCATGATCCAAAAACTCTCACTCAACAAACAGAAGTCCAGGACCAGATGGCTTCAGAGGTGAATTCTACCAAACATTTAAAGAAGAGTTATTACCTATTCTTCTGAAATTATTCTAAAAAATAGAAAAGGAAAGAAAGTTCCAAATTCATTCTATGAATCCAACATTATCCCAATACCAAAATGAGATAAAGATTTTAGCAAACAAAAGAATTATAGGCCAATATCTCTGATGAACCAAGGTGAAAAAGTCCTCAAAAAAATATTAGCAAACTGAATCCAACAATATATTTTAAAAAATCATTCACCAAGATCAAGTGGTATTTATTCCAGAGATGCAAGAGTGGATCAGTATTTGCAAATCAATCAACATGACACATCACATTAAAAGAGAAAGATAAAAATCATATGATCATCTTAATAGATGAAAAAAGCATTTAACAAAGTACAACATCCATTCATGACTAAAAACTCTCAACAAAATATGTTTAGATGGAACATAACTCAACATAATAAGGACATAAATTACAAACCCAAAGTTAAAAATCACACTCAATGGTGAAAAACTGAGAGCGTTTCCCTTAAGATCAAGAACAAAACAAGGAGGTCCACTCTCATCACTTTTATTTTTTTTTTAAAGATTTTATTTATTTATTTGACAGACCGAGATCAGAGGCAGAGGCAGGCAGAGAGAGAGGAAGGGAAGCAGGCTCCCTGCTGAGCAGAGAGCCTGATGCGGGGCTCAATCCCAGGACCCCAGGATCATGACCTGAGCCGAAGGCAGAGGCTTTAACCCACTGAGCCACCCAGGCACCCCCACTCTCACCACTTTTATTCAATATACTACTGGAAGTCCTGGTCACTGCAATCAGACAACAAAAAGAAATAAAAGGCATCCAAATTGGTAAGTAAGAAGTAAAACTTTCACTATTTTTAGAAGACATGATACTATATAGAAAACCCTAAAGACCCCACCAAAAAACTATTAGAACTGATAATTGAATTTAGTAACATCACAGAATATAAAATTAACATAAAAAAACCTGTTGCAATTCTGTATTCTAATAATGAAGTAGCAGAAAGAGAAATTAGAAAAATGATCCCATTTACAATTACACCCAAAATAACAAAATACCTAGGAACCACCAACGAAGGAAGTGAAAACCTGTACTCCGAAAACTATAAAACATTAATGAAAGAAATTGAAGACAATACAAATAGAAAGATATTTGAGGTTCATAGACCAGAAGAAGAAATATGGTTAAAATATCCATACTACCCAAAGCAATCGACAGACTTAATGCAATCAAAATACCACATTTTTTACAGAACTAGAAAGAATAATCCTAAAATTTATATGAAACCACAAAAGACCCCAAATAGCAGAACAAACACAATTTTGGTTTTTAATATATACTATAAAGCTACAGCAATCAAAACAGTACAGTACAGTACTGACACAAAAATAGACACATAGATCAATGGAACAGAATAAAGAATTCAGAAATAAACCCACACTTATATGATTAATTAATCTACAACATAGGAGGCAGGAATATACAATGGAAAAAGATAATATCTTTAATAAATGGCATTAGAAAACTGGATAGCTACCTGCAACAGAGTAAAACTGGACCACTTTCTTACACCATCCATGAAAATAAATTCAAGATAGGTTAAAGACCTAAGTGTGAAACCTGAAACCATAAAACTCCTAAAAGAAAATATAGGCGGTAATTCCTTTGGAACTGGCTATAGAAACATTTCTGTAGATATGTCTCCTACAAGGGGAACAGAAGTAAATTAAACTATTGGAACTACACCAAAATAAAAGCTTTTATTGACTGAAGGAAATCAACAAAACAAAAGGCAACCTACAGAATGGAAGAAGATATTTGCAAATGACATATCTGATAACAGGCTAATACCTAAAATGATAACAGGCTAATACCTAAAATATATAAAGAATTTATATAACTCAACACACACACACACACACACACACACAAATAATCTGATTTAAAAATGCACAGAGGACCTGAAGAGACATTTTTTCCAGACATACAGATGGCCAACAGACACATAAAAAGATGCTCAACATCACTAATCATCAGGGCAATCCAAATTCAAACCACAATGAGGTATCATTTTTGCCTCTTAGAATGGCTTAAAAAAAAAAAAACCCACATGAAATAACTAGTGTTGGTAATGACGTGGCAAAAAAGGAACACTTGTGCACTATTGGTGGGAATGCAAATTGGTGCAGCCATTGTGGAAAACAAAGGGTTCCATAAAAAATTAGAAGTAAAATCACCATATGGTTCAGTAATTCCACTACTGGGCATTTACCCAAAAAAAATGAAAACATTAATTTATTTATTTTTTTAAAAAGATTTTATTTATTTATTTGACAGACAGAGATCACAAGTAGGCAGAGAGGCAGGCTCCCCGCCGAGCAGAGAGCCCGATGCAGGGCTCCATCCCAGGACACCAGGGTCACAACCTGAGCCTAAGGCAGAGGCTTTAACCCACTGAGCCACCCAGGCACCCTGAAAACAGTAATTTAAAAAGATATATGCACACCCATGTTTATTGCAGGATTATTTAAAATTGCCAAGATATGGAAACAATCTGTATTCGTCTAAAGATGAATAGATGAAAGTGTAATATATATCTATATCTCTCCATATATAATATAATTCAGCCACAACGAATAATGAGATCTTGCCCTTTGCAAAAACGTAGATGGATCTAGAGGTAATTATGCTAAGTGAAGTAAGTCAGAGAAAGACAAATACTATATGACTTCATTCACATGTGGAATTTAAGAAACAAAACAAAGAAAAAAGCAATAAGCAAAAACCATACTGTCCATGCAAAACCAAAGAACAAACTTGAGACAATTGGGAATGTTGATAAACTGACAAAATAGTTGATTAGAAAAAGAACATATTTTAATTTTATTCCTTTAGGATAGAATCCAAATTGTTTATAAGTGAATATGTGGGATTTTTTATTTCTCTAAACTACCCTTCGTAGAGTTTTGGAAATTTTGAGCAAAAAATTTCAATATAAATAGTACATTGAGTTTAATGTTTGCATTGCAATGCTTCAAAATAATTAAACATTACAGATACAAATGGGGAAAAAAAAAAAACCCCTATGCTTAACAAAGAAAATAAACTGGTGGTTGCCAGAGGGGGTGTGGATGGGAGGATGGATGAAATAGATAAAGGGGATTAAGATTATCTTGAAGGGTACTAAAAAATGTATAGAATTTTTGAATCATTATATTGTACACCTAAAACTAATATAACACTGTATTTAGTTATACTTGAATAAAAAGAGATTAAACACAAGCACTACTAATTAATTGGCATTATAATTAACATTAAGATATATACATACATATCTATTGTATTTAAGATATATATATTTGTAGGCATATATTCCTACACAATAGAGAAGTTAAAAAGGTAATTATTCCCATTGTGGAGTAATATACTAGAGTTCTTTAAAGTACAGAGCTTGCTTGTGCATTAAAATATTATATCTATAAGGTAATTTGCAAGTCTTTCAGGAATTGATATCATATAAATTGTAATGTACCTCCATTTAAATAGATTGCTATAAGAGCAGTGCCTTTTAATCAGGAAAAGAGCCCTGAAGTAGGTGAGTTTTAGGTTAATTTTATTTTTTTAATTTTATTTATTTGTCAGAGGGAGAGAGCAAGCACAGGCAGACATAATGACAGACAGAGGCAGAAGGAAAACCAAGCTCCCTGCTGAGCAAGGAGCCTGATGTGAGACTCTATCCCAGGACACTGGGATCATGACCTGAGCCAAAGGCAGCTGCTTAACCAACTGAGCCAGCCAGGTGTCCCATGTTTTAAGTTAATTTTAAAAGAGATGTAGGATGGGGAATGGGGTAGATGGGAACTCAGGTAAATTATTCCAGGAAGAAAATACTTTTTGTGGCAAGCCTGAAAGACAGATGAATTCAAAGAAAATGGAAAGTGAGGAAATAGCAGAGAGGCAGTCCTGAAGGTCTTTAGTAAAAACTGTTTTTTGAAAATAAACTAGCTTTTAAAACCAGTGCACGCTACTCAGGGAAACTATGGATCTGAGTAAGTATGGGTACAAGGAAGAGTCATTGGGTCATAAATTGAAGACTTGTTGACAATGTCATTGCCATAAGCTGAGCCCATTTGGGAATTCTCCACAGCTGGATCATGCTCCCCCTGCCCCAAATTCAAAATAGATAAAAGACTTAAATGTAAGATGTGAAATTGTAAAACTCCTAGAATAAAACATGGGAATAACCTCCTTGACATCAGTCTTGGTGATGTTTGGTTTTGTATTTGTTTGTTTGTTTAGATATGACACCAAAAGCAAAAGCAACAAAAGCAAAAATAAACAAGTGGAATTATATCAAACTTTGGCACAGCAGAGAAAATACCAAAAAAATTAACTTCTGCCAAAATTACCAAAAAAATCAAAAGGCAACCCACAGAATGGCAGAGAATAAGGAGCTAATACCCAAAATATATATATTAGGAACTCATATAACTCCATAGCAAAGAACAAAACAAAGAAGCCAAAGCTTGATTAAAAACCCAATAAACATTTTTCCAAAGACATACAAGTGGCCAACAGGTATGTGAAAAGGTGCCGAACATCTTCATGGAAACACGAATCAAAACCACAATGAGATGTTGCCTCACAGCTCTTAGAACAACTATCTTCAAAAGGACAACGGATAGCAAGTGTTGGTAAGAATGCAGAGAAAAGAGGACAGCAAGTATGGTACAGCAAGTATGAAAAACAGTATGGAAGTTCCTCAAAAAATTAAAAATAGAACTACCATATGGTCCAGCAATCCCCCTTCTGGGTATAATCTAAAGGAAACTAAATCACTATCTGGAAGAGATACACACACCCCCTCTTCATTGCATCATAATTCACAGTAGCTAAGACATAGAAATAACCTAAGTGCCCATCAGGAGATGAATAGGTGAATAAAATGTGGTATTTATATTTATGTACACACACACCCTGGAATTATTTTTCATCCATTTTAAAAAAAGGAAATCCTGCCATTTGCAACAACATGAATGGACCTTGCCAACATTATGCTAAGCAAAATAAGTCAGTCAGACTCAGTAACTACTGAGTAGTTACTTAGTAACTACTCAATGTTCCCACTTATACATGCAATCTACAAAAACCAAGTTCATAAAAACAAGAGAACAGATTGGTGATTAGAGGCGGGGGTGGGGGGGTAGGAAATGGGTGAAAGATGGGTGAAAGTGGTCAAAAGGTACAAATGTTCAGTTATAAGATAAATAACTCCTGGGGATGTAATTTACTGCCTGGTGACTATAGTTGTATATTTGAAAGTTGCAGAGATCTTAAGAGTTCCCATCCCAAGAAGAAAAGAAATTGTAATTATGTGAGATGGTGAATGTTAAATAAATTTACATGGTAATCATTTTGCAATTTACACATATTTCTAATTATTATGTTGAACACCTTAAACTAACACAATATTATGTGTCATTTATATCTTAATAAAAAGTGGGGGTGGGGGCAATGTTGACCTGTTTAGACAATTCTCCACAGCGGGGTCATCCTCCCCCAGCAAACCCCACACACATACTTCCTCCTGAAGCAGAGGGAGGGAAGGAATAGTTCCAGCAGCTACAAAGGATAAATAATAGTTATACTGGGTTGAATCAGAGAGAGTATTTTCTGCTAAACACCAAGACTTCCTTCTGCCTTTTTTCAAGAGGTCAGCTCTGGGGAAGTTACTAATGCATCTGTATTCAATGAAGTCTTGGAGGAGACCCAAATCCCATTCGGAAGAGTTCCAGGAACTCTGGGAGGCTGTATGTTCCAAACAGAGAGAAAGAACACAGAAAGCAAGGCTTGAAGTGGAGCCCAGAAAGGAATCTAGTAACAAGAAGCGTGAGTGTGGAAAATGAACATTTTAAATTAAAATTGCTCAGGAATTCTCAGAATCAATAGCCTACATACTTAATGTTTAAAATGTGTTTTTTTACAGCATTCCTTTTTGTTCACTAAACTTCTTAATACAACTTTGAACAAGCGTGCTGACAGAGAATAGCCTGTAGAAGAGAACACTGGCTGATTCAGGGTAATAAATATTCCCGTGTGCACATATACCAAACAAAGTGGGATATTCATAAGGAACGTATTAGTGACTAGAGGATGCTTTCTTAGAACATATTTCACTTTTTAGTTTCACAACTATACTATGCAGTGCTAGGGGCATCATTATTTTTCAACACACGGAGAAATGTAATATTAAGTGAAATCTAAGAAATCTTCTCCCTCTGCCTCTGCCTTAAAAATTCATTTTTAAGACTTAAGTCCACCAGGGACCCCTGGCTGGCTCAGTCGGTGGAGCATGCGACTCTTGATCTTGGGGTGGTAAGTTCAAAGCTCCACGTTGGATGTGGAGATTAGTTAAAAAAAAAAAAAGTAAGTCTGCCAAAAAAAAATTCTGTCACACACTGCAACATGGATGAATCTTTTTTTTTAATTTTATTAACATATAATGTATTATTAGCCCCAGGGGTACAGATCTGTGAATCGCCAGGTTTACATACTTCACAGCACTCACCATAGCACCTACCCTCCCCAATGTCAACATGGATAAATCTTAAGGACATTTTGCTAAGTAAAATAAGTCAGTCATTCTATGACTCTGCTCATATAAGTTATCTAGAATAGTCAAATTTATAGAAACAGAAAGTCAGATGGTAGCCAGGAGATAGGAAAGAGGTATAGGAGAAATGTTTAATAGATACAGAGTTTCAGTTTTGCAAGATGAAAAAGTTCTGGAGTTGGTTGCACAACAATGGAGATATATTTTACAATACCAAACCATACACTTAAAAATGCTCAAGGTATTAAAAAAAATGGCTTAAGGTGGTACATTTTATGTTATGCATGTTTTACCACAGTTTAAAATATTTTAAACTAAGGGGGAAAAGTCAGTCCACCAAGTACCCAGCCTTTCTGGGAAGTCAAAAAAGGATTGAACAAACTTTAAAAGTACATACAATGTAACATTTTCAAATATGCAGTTAGAGGAAAGAATAAAGTGACTGAGTGTTCACTGAGTCTCAGTGCAGGCTCTTCACTATCAGATCCTTTATATATGTTCTATTAAACTCTTACAATAATCCTGAAAGTAGATATTCTGGTCCAGATGTTGATATGCTAGTCCTGAAAAAAAAATGGGGTTTAGAAAGGAAAAATATCTTGCCTAAGTTTTGCAGCTAATAAACAGCCTAAGGGAATGGGGCTATCACCATCTGACTTTCTATTACTGGAAAACAACAGGGTTATTACAGTGAAAGTTTAGAGAATTAAGGGAAGAATTAGTTTTTTACCTCCCCTACTCTATTTTCACTTTTCTTTCTCATTTACTGAATCCTGAGAAGAAATTTAAAGACTAACATTGATGGAGGAAATTGCAGGGAAAAGCTTTGAAGAGTCTCTTAACTTAATTAGCATAAAATTTTGGAACTGGAAGTAATATCGAGTTACTTGAAGAAAACAGTGCCCAGGAAAGGATCTCACAGCCTGGTCATAAAATGAGCCTCCAGGGGGATGGTTGGGAGACATTCACATTTATCATACTTATCATATGTTTAACTTTCTTTTGTTATGAAGTGTGTCAGTCAGAATACCAGATAAAATTGAACTTCTACCACTTAATAAATACTTTTCATAAAATTTAATCAAAGATTTTGTATCAGTCAGGGTCATGTCAGGAAGTAGCACACACAAACTCGGCAATCTGAAGAAAGTTTGATAAGGGGCTAGTCATGAAGGTGTGGGCAAGGAAACCACAAAGAATAGTGACCTTGTGACTAGTGACTTCAGGGCTTACCCCCCCAACCCCAGTTTGGACAAAGGGAGTGAGCTATTTCAGAAACAAAGAGAGTGAGCTGCATGGCTGGTGCTGTCTTTTGGTCATAGGATGCAACCAGCTTGCAGTGACCCAGCAGGCAGAAAGTTCAGAAATTAAATATCCCCAATCCCACTCTCTTCTATTCCTCTTTCTGCTCTCCTGTCAATGCTCCCCTATTGGCCACACCTTCTCTTAAGCCTTTTAAGGCACTAAGTAAGGTGGGAAAGAATGGAGAGTGCATTTGGAGGGGCAAACAAAAGGTATCCAGCAGAGATTGACTAACATTTTATAGGACATGTGTTAAAGTAAGTTTAGGGAAGACCTAACAACAAGAGCAAGTCCTCTGGGGTTTTTGTTTTTAATAAGGTATATTAGAAAACTTACTACTAAGCCTGAGAGATGTTGTGTTAGTCAGGTTTTGCTATAAAAATGCATCATCACAAACAAACCCAAAATCTCAGTGGCTTACAATAATCAACATTTATATTTTACTCTCAGGTCTACAAGTCCGTTCTGGTTCAATTACCTTTGGCGAAGTTAGCTGGACTTGGCTCCAGGCTAAGGGTTGGGATCCGTTGTGCTTCACATTTCTTCTCCTTCTAGAACTCAGGCTAAATGGTCAATGATTACATAGAACACAGCAGAAGGCAGGAGCACAAAAGGAAAAATAGAAATCATAGTATCTCTTTCACTCGTACTTGTAACTGGCATGTTGTCACTTCCACCATATTGAATATGCCAACGGAAGTCTTTTGACCAAGCCCAAGGTCAATGGAGCGGGAAAGTCAATGGCTAGAGAGTGATAGAGTGAATATTTTCCAAACTATAATTAATCTACTACACTTAGTAAAACTGCCTGTGAAAATATATGAAAACAACCAGGCATTACGTTACAAACAGATTTTTACCCCAGTAACTGTTTTTATGTCTATACCTTTTTAATTTAAAGCATCCTATGGCTGTGATTATTCATTCCCTGCCAATCATATTTACCTTCTACATTACTAAAAGAAACTGTCTAGATAAACACTATTAACAGAAATATCAGCCTGAAAACACATTATATGTACCTTCACATACAGGTATAGGTATAGACCTCTGCCTAAAGCACCTAAAGAAGACAAAAAGCACTAAAAGTTTATACATTAAATAGTCAAGTAACTTTACTCAAATTTCATACTCACAGCCTTTTCTAAATCATCAGCAGAATTTTTTAAACATTAAAGCTGATTTTTAAAGATTTATATGTTCAATATTTCCTTGCTGTCCATCTTTAGTTATAATGTTTTTATCCAGATTTATTAAGACATAATTGACATATAGTATTGTGTAAGTTTAAGGTGTACACATTGTTGAAGTAATACACTTAGATAGTCCAATATGATTACCACTGTAGCCTTAGGTAACACCTTCATCACATCACATAACTACCATTTCATTTTTGTGGTGAGAAAAATTTAAGATTACTGTCTGAGAAACTTTCAAGTATACAGTACAGTATTATTAAGCATAATCACAATTCTGTGTATAGAACTTATTCATCTTCTAACCAGAAGTCTCTATCCTTTGTCCAACATCGCTCCATTTCCTCAACCCACCATTCTACTCTATGTTTCTATTGGTTCACTTTTTTTTAGATCTGTATGTAAGTAATATCATAGTATTTGTCTTTTCTTGTCTGACTTACTTCACTTTTAGTGCTTTTTGTCTTGTCTATATATATTTGTATAGTATATAATATATTATATATAATTAATACATATTAATAATATATAATTATATATATATTTGTATAATTTGTATATATATACTATACAAATATATTATATATAATATAATAATATATTATATATAATATATAATATATTTGTATAGTATATAATATATATAATTAATACATATTAATAATATATAATTACATATATTATATATATTACATATTATATATTATTAATATGTATTAATTATATAATTATATATGTATATAATTATAATATATAATATATGATTATATAAATATAATATATAATATATATTATATGTTATTAATATGTATTAATTATATATAATATATTATATACTATACAAATATATATATATTATTCAGCCATGAGAAAGGAGAAAATCTTTCCATTTACAACAATACAAGTGGACCTTGACAGTGTTATGCTAAGTGAAGTAAGTCAGACAAGAAAAAACAAATACTATGATAATATATAATTATATATTATTAATATGTATTAATTATATATAATATATATAAATACATATTAATAATATATAATAATATATAATATTATATTATATAATTATATATTATTAATATGTATTAATTATAGATAATATATATATAACCATTTTTCTATTCATTCATCCATTGACTCACACTTAGTTATTTCCATATCTTGGTCATTGAAAATAATGCTGCAGTAAACATGGACATGCAGATATTTCATCAATATCCTGTTTTCATTTTTGCTTCTATATTCATCAGGGATATTGGCCAGTAGTTTTCTTGCACTGTCTTTATCTGGCTTTGGTATCAGGATAATTCTGGCCTTCTAAAATAATTTTGGAAAATTTTTGGAAGAGTTTGAGAAAGATTGGTGTTAATTCTTCTTTAAATATTTGTTAGAATTTACCAGTGGAACAGTCTGGTCCTGGGCTTTTCTTTGCTGAGAGGTTTTGATTACTGATTAATGTTTCTACTCATTATTGGTCTGTTCATATTTTCTATTTCTTCGTGATTCAGTCTTGATGAGTTGAATGTTTCTAGGAATTTATCCATTCTTCTAGGCTATCCAATTCATTGGTATGTAACTATTTATACTAGTCTCTTATGATTTCTATGTATTTCAGTTGTAATAACTCCTCTTTCACTTCTGATTTTATTTGAGCCTTCTCTGTTTTTCATTTATCTAGCAAAAGGTTTTCAATTTTATCTTTTGAAAAACAGCTCTTAGTCTTTTCTATTGTTTTCCTGATCTCTATTTCATTTATTTCTGTTCTGATCTTTGTTATTTCCTTCCATCTGATAACTTTAAGCTTAGTTTGTTCTTCTTTTTCTAGTTCCTTGAGGTGTAAAATTAGGTTATTTCCAAACATAAAGAGAGAGAATCAGAGCATACTACCACAGAAAATCACCAATTATCATGGGCAGCAAGAGAAGAAAAAAGAAACAAGGAAACTGTAAAAAAAAAAAAAAAAAGGCCAGAAAATGATGAATAAAATGATATTAATAAATCCTCACATATCAATAATTTCTTTAATTGTAATAGATTGAATTATGCAATCAGAAAACACAGTATGGCTGACTGTATTTAAAAAAAAAAAAAAAAAAAGACCCAACTATACTCAGCCTATAAAAGTTTCACTTCAGCTCTATGGAAAACAAGGGCTCAAAGTGAAACGATGGAAAGATATTCTATGAAAGCAGAAACCAAAAGAGAACAAGGATAGCTATACCTACAGCAGACAAAGAAGACTTTATGCCAAAAATGGTAGCAAGAGGCAAAGAAGGTCATTATATGAGATAAATGGGTCTATGTCAACTATACTTCAAAAAAATTTTTTTAAAACATAAAATAGTTTTTTAAAAAGATAAATGGGTCAACTCATTAAGAAGATATAATTGTCATACATGTATTTGCACCCAACATGAGACCACCTAAATATATTAAGCAAATACTAATAGGTCTGGAAAGTAAAATAGATTGTAATACAATAATAGTAGGAGACTTCAATTCCCCACTTTCAGCAATGGACAAATCATTCAGACAGAAAATCAACAAGAAAACATTGGACTTGAACCATGCCTTAGACCAAATGGACCTTATGAACCTATAAAGAACATTCCATCCATTAGCCTCGGAATAAATATTTTTCTCAAGCACACACAGAACAGAGTCTAGGATAAACCATAGTATAGGTCACATAATAAGTCTTATCAAATTAAAAAAGATTGCAATTATACTAAGAATTCTTTCCAACTACAATAGTATGTAACTAGAAATCAACAACAGTAAAAAAGCTGGAAAATTCACATACATGGAAATTAAATAACAAACCCACAAACAACCAATGGGTAAAGAAGAAATCAAAAGGGAAATCAAAAATTGTTTCAAAATAAATTAAAATGGAGACACAAGCTACCAAAACTTATGGGACGGTTCCAGTAAAAGCAGTTCCAATACAATACAGTTTATTGTACAGCAATAAATGCCCATATTAAGAACAAAAGAAAGATCTCAAATAAACAAACCTAACTTTACACCTCAAGGAACCATGATCTTCTAACTTATGCATTATTCATGAAAGAAGGAAAATCACAAAAACCTCAGAAAGGATTTAAGCAGTTATGTAAGTAAACTCATCATCCCTATTTGGGAATTTTTTTCCACTGTGTGCCTGACAAAGGGTTGTACAGTCTCTGATTAATAGCCCTGGTGACAGACGGTCACCATCTAATGTAGTAGTCTTTTGGACACTTGTTTTGATGAAATATTATAATTTACTCTTTTTTTTTTTTTTTTTTAGTAAACTCTACACCCACTGTGGGGCTCAAACTCAAGACCTCAAGATCAAGAGTCACCAGCCCTACCAAGTAAGCCAGGCAGGCACCCTACTTGTTTTGTTTTTTTAATTGACCCCAAATCTCCCTTTCTTCAGTTTCCTCTCTAATTGTTCCTAGTTTTGCCCTTGGGAGTAAAGCAAATGCATTCCCTCTTCCATTAGGATAGATGCTTCATATTTGGAAACAGCCAGAACATGTACTATCCTCCTTCCTCGACCCTCCCACCGCACCAGTGCTCGAGTCTCTTCTTAAGTAAGACAAGGGCTCTTTCGAAAATTCCTGCTTTATCAGTGTCTCCAGAACTCTTCTCTCCCTGGTTGCACTCTTTTAGATTCTGAGAAATAAACATTCAGGGAGATTTATTTCCAAATTTTAAACATTATGTTGATTCACATTCACTATGCCTTTCCCAAACATCCAACCTAAAATAGCTTTCATTAGATTCTTGCAGAGTACCTTATTCTATTCCTTTCAGTATTTATTACATATTATTGATATCTATAAATTTAATTAATCATATATATCAAATTTAAATTATATTTAAATTATTAAATGTTCATTTAATAACTGAATTTTACCTATAATATTTGTCTCTTCCACTGATCTGTAAGTTTTCTGAGAGCAGGAACTCTATTTTGCTCACCATCTTATTTCTTGCTCTCAGTATAAACCTGCTACACAGTAGCTATTAGTAAGTATTTATTGACAGATTTTCAGCTGTTGAATAAAATGAAATTCACATTGTGACCATAATTAAAGAAAGAAGAGTGGCATTGTCTTCCTACATAGAAAAAATTTCTCCAAAGAATTTAAGTTGAAGAAAACAAGGGTCCTGTATTGCTGGCAAAAGCAGGGAAAAGCCCTCCAGCATATAGCGCTTTAGCTCATGTGGTAGATAGAGAATGGTAGCTGTTGACTAAAGTCCATCTCCTCTCCTCCCTGGACACATGGTTATGCTACATTTATAAGCCTCTCTTCTCCACAGATAACTCCCTTGCTGGTGACTTAAGTTCTCACCAATGGAACGTGAACATAAGTAATGACTATCCTTTTGTGTTTCTGTCTCAGAGGTGGTTGTGTTTCCTCTTGCTCTTTTGCCTCTTGCCAGCCTCAACAGTGCAGACAACAGCAAGGCCACAAGTGACTTATGCTCCACTTGGGGTGGAGCCACAAGTTGGAAGGAGCCTGGGTCCCTTTTTGACTCCCCAGAGCAGAGCTCTCCCCCACTCACGTGGACTGTATCTCTTGTGTTACTATGTGGAGAAATAAACTTCTTTGCTCTTTAGGCTACATTATCATTGGGTCTTTTCTTATAACAACTCATCCTTTGCCCTAAGATATCTGTCATTTAGAAAATGCTCAATCAATATTGTTGGAATTCATAGTACAGGGAATGACATGTGTGGTGTAGCCTAAAATAATCTACTCACAAAGAGAGGAGATGAATATGCCTCAGACAAGAAACTAATGAAAAGAGTGGTGAGAAATCACAATCAGTTTTGGAAAGTATTTGGGGTTCTTATAAATATATATGTGTGTGTATATATGTATATATATATATATATATATATATGTATATGTATACATATATACACACATATTCATATATATGTAAATAATATAAATTATATTATTATTATTAAAGTCCTCTATATCTGCCCCTCAAAATGAATAAATGTCAGTATTTGGGGAACTTACTTCAGATTTTTTTTTATTTTTTTAATGCCATAGTACCTTATAAAAAATGACCATTCCTTATACTTACCCTCCTTAGAGGAAGTTTTACAACATTCCTTTCAAAATATGGTGCCTACAGCTGAAACCCAAGCAAGGACTACTCATGAGAGAACAGGCCTCTTACTCACTGGGATCTGAACAGTAAAGTTCTAATAACAGAGCCCAAGATTGCATTACTTACTTAACAACTGCTTAACACTATTTGCTTATGTTAAACTTGAAATTTACTAAAACTGCCTAGCCACTTTTCAGACCCACTCCTACCACCAGTTCTCCCCTTTCCATGCTAATTAAACTTGTGAAATTCGCTACAGACATAAGTGCAGCCCCCAACATTCATTACTTGTAATTTTTATCCTGCTGATTTGGGTCTATTGATGACAGTGTGTGATTTTTATGCAGGTGAATTTTTGGCATCTAACTACAGTCATTGCCCACTTGTGAACACTGAAAAACCTCCAGGTAGATCCTAGCATGTCCAATATCTTACATTACAATGATCACTTGGGTCCTTTCCCAAAACCAGTTAATATATTCACCAGAGTACCTGGTGAAGGCAAGGCTCTATTTTAGCATTTTTGTTTTGAGTCTGATGGAGTTTCATCTAAAAGTTGCTAGACATATTCTGCACCACCAGTAGCAACACCCATTATCCCTTGAAACAGACTTCCTTAGTTTTGAAAAAATTACATGAAGGAGCCATTTAACTGTATTTCCCAATTGTTCTGTGGATTGTTCTGTGGTAGCATGGAACAAGGGGTTTGGTTTGGTTTGGGTTGGGTTGGTGTGATTTGGTTTGGTTTGCTTTGCTTTGCTTATGAGGGCAAAATGGGTGAAATTAGTCCAAGAGATTTCCAGATGGTATTCTTGAGTGAGAAAAGTAAGATGCACAGAGGTGTGTATACTGTGATTCCATTTATGTAAAACAAATGAAACAAAGATATGAACATTCAAATATGTTCTTAAATGGCTATGTGAACATAGAAAAAGTATATTAGGATACAGACACCAGACTGTGAAGATGGGATGATCTTCTGGTATAAGAGAAAAGCAAAAACAGGGATAGCAGGTTAAAAAAGAAAAGGAAAGATATTTTTAACAAAGAACACCAAAAAGCAACATTGCCATGTAATATGAGTAAAAGAATGGACTTTGCTAAACTAGTTGTATGGGGGCTCTCAATCATCATTTTTCAAATATGAAAAGAATGACCTTATTTTGTAGTAACGGGCCCATGTTTTAAGATGAACATCAAAATAAAAAACAAACAAACCAAACAAATAAAAAACAACTACCTGTAAACTAGAAGAAATGCAAAGGTAAAACCCCCTATGACAAAAACAAGTGCAAATTATCTCAAGCGTTTCTGTTAATAGATTTTTAAAATGCAGTTTGAAAGGGTACAGCTAATGGCGTTCTTAAGAACAAAGAAAAGAAATGCCAACTAAAGCAGATTTGATTCCAGATCAGGGAATAAAGTAGGTAGCCTGTAATGGCTTCTTTCAGTTATGACTTAAGACTCCAGCACAGCGGGGCACCTGGGTGGCTCAGTGGGTTGAAGCCTCTGCCTTCTGCTCAGGTCATGATCTCAGGGTCCTGGGATCAAGCCCCGCATTGGGCTCTCTGCTCAGCAGGGAGCCTGCTTCCCTTCCTCTCTCTCTGCTGGCCTCTCCGCCTACCTGTGATCTTTGTCTGTCAAATAAATAAATAAAATCTTTAAAAAAAAAAAAAAAAAAACTCCAGCACAGGTTTTAATGTAACCATTTTACAGATGATGAAACTGAATTTTGGAAAGTTTTGGCAGCTTTCCTAAGATTTGAGCCCATTCACGTAATTCCAAAACCCATGTACTCACTCTGACAATAGTTCTCTCTCTGTGTAGAATGACACAAGTATGATAGACTTAGAATTCATTTAGGAATGTGACATACATATCCTGCATTTGCCCTGGCAGGCTATAAGCTATTCCAGGGTAGTACCAACTAGTTCCTCTCTCTGTTTGTACTAAGCCGAATGTTCTCTGTGTTTCCATGCTTCAATTTATAGATCCTTAATTAAATCTTCCTTTTAGGCTCTACAAATCTACACAACCTGCACACACCACTATCTGTCTGATTTCCTTTGCTTTCTTACTCCACTCCAGTCACTCTGGCCTCCTTGTTGTTCATCCAACACAGTAAGTATTTTCCTGCCCCTGGGCCTTTGCACTTGCCACCTATTTCCTCTACCTAGAGTATTCTTCCTTCAGATGTCCACTTGATTCACTCTCCTCTTCACAGTGAACCTTTTCCAGATCAACTTACTTAAAATTAGAATCTTTGTGGCCAGTCTGACTCTTCTAATGCTCTCTCCTGTTTTATTTTTTTCTATCACAGTCATCATCATTTAATAAGCTTTTTATTTATTTATTTACTTTGTCTGATTCCTACTACAAAAATGTAAGCATCCCAGGGCAGCAATACTCAATGTGTTACAAAAATGTAAGCTTCCCAGGGCAGCAATACTCAATGTGTGGAACAAATGAATAAAGGCACTGCTATTCTCCTTCCCAACATTCAGATCTGATAATATGGTGTTCATAAGATACATCTTTTAATTGCCAGAATGCATCTCACCCTAGAAATGTCTACAATTTCTAGATGTCTATGATTTCTAGAGGTAAAAACAAGAGGGAGGATTACAGGTGAGGGAAAAAAAGTCAATAATATTGTTGAAGAAAATGTACCCAGGTGGCTCAAAAGGTTTAATGTCTGTCTTTGGTTCAGATCATGATCCTGGGGTCATTGAGCCCCACATCAGGTTCCCCTTCTGCTTCTCACTTCAACCCTCCCTCTAGTGTTCTCTCTCTCAAATAACTAAAATTTTAGAAAATATATTATAAATTATACATTTAAATTTTACTGTATAATGTGAAAATATAGTTTTTATCTGTGCTCATACTTTACACAAAAATTAATCTAGGTTGATTATATATGTATTTTTAAATGGGGTAAAGCTACAGAAAGTAGAATTTTATCTTATCACTAGAAGGATAATAAACAATAGATCACAAAAAGGGATCAAACAAATTTATAAGAAAAACGTTAAGATTTTAGGAGATAAATAGGCAAGGTGTGAATAGATAATTTACAGAGTGAATACACAATTTGTAAACAAACATGGAAAAAATTTTTAATCAGTTAATGAAAAATGCAAATGGAAACTACCATGTAGTATCCTTGTCTTGACAGTTAGAAAACACTATGGTGAAATGGTTATGACAATGTTAAATGAAAAAGCAGAATTCAAATTGTATCTGTTACGTTTATGGTTATGTATGTGGACATGGACAGGAAGGGAACCCAAGAGCTGAGTGGAATTTGGTCTGCTGGTTTTATGAGCATACTAAAATTTATAGTCTCCTTTCTTTATTCCCTACCCTATGTTTTGGTATGTTGACATCTGAGGTCAATCCTCACTGGTCAGTTTTGTGTTTTGTTGTTGTTGCTATTTTAAACTGTCAAATATTAATTTTCTATCTCCTGTCACAGCATATTTTCTTCCAGAGCATTAAGCTTTGCAGTTTTGACAGGCAGAATAGTACAGAGGTTACAAGCAAGACTCTGGTGCCAGACTGCCCCAGTTTGAATCCCAGTTCAGCATTTTACTTGACTTTAGATAAGTTGCTCAAATGGCTCAGTTTCTTCACCTTTAAAATGTGCATGATAATAATCCCTCACTTGTGTGGTTATTGCAAGAATCAAATGAGTTGGTGCATATACAAAGCACTTCGGACAGTACCTAGCACTGGATAATAGTAACTATTTTATTAATTATTTTAATTATTTAAATAGTTGATTTTTTTTCTATGGTCTTTTTATTTTCTCAATACTCTGGATCAGATTGAAACTTATCAAACACCCTTTACAACCTTAATAAGAATCATAGGGTTGTTTGCCAGGGGTTTGGTTTTCTAACTCTAATTAATGGTTCGAGTAATCAAAATCAGATCTCTAATGCCATCTATGTAGCTATCAAACAACAGAACACAGCCAGGCAAGTCACAGTTTCTCCAGGTGGAACAGACCAGAACTTTTTTTTTTTTTTTAAGATTTTATTTATTCATTTGACAGACAGAGATCACAAGTAGGCAGAGAGGCAGGCAGAGAGAGAGGAGGAAGCAGGCTCCCCGCTGAGCAGAGAGCCCGATGTGGGGCTCAATCCCAGGACCCTGGGATCATAACCTGAGCAGAAGGCAGAGGCTTAACCCACTGAGCCACCCAGGCGCCCCCAGACCAGAACTTTTTCCAGGCAGAACAGACCGGAAGGGGTTGGGATCAGGAGCCACACCACCAACCATGTGGGACAGAGAGCAGAAGAATAGATCTCTCCATAGGTGCTAGAAAATTAAGTCTAAACATTTACCAAATATGTGTCATGTTCCAGGTATTGAGCTAAGTCCAAAGCCAGAGTAGTCAGCGAGACAGAGTCATTGCTTTCATTCAGAGTAAAGACAAAGACAAACATTAAATAATCATAAGTGTGATAAGTGCTACTTGGAGGTCCAGGATTCTATGGCAGCTTACAGTCTGGCAAGCACGTGTTCCAACCACATGGTCACAGTCAAGAGAACACAGGTTTATTCAGGCCTGTCAAGATGAGTGGCAGCACCTAGCAGTAGGGTATGCAGAGCTAGTATCACTCAAACATCCGGGAGGCAAGCCAGGACTCTTTATTCTGAAGTCCCTGCCCCCGAACGTTTTCAGGGAGAGAATTCAGATACTCAGAAGGTTAAGACAGATTGCCACATCCTGAAGGGAAATGAAAAGAATATATCATATTCTAGAACTACACGTAGTTCAGTATGGCTGGAGCTCAGACCTGGGAGAGTGCTGGGAAACGGGGCTGGAGCAGGGAGCAGGGACTAGATCTTAAGAGCATTTCATACCACATGGTGGACAAAACACCTGCAGCCGACTGGCCAGGGAGTACTATCAGGCCCAGTTTTCTTGTCCCTTTCCACCTACTAATAGCACCAAACTGAGCATATGCCTGTGGGGAAAGTTTTCTAGCCACCACATTCAGAAAGTGGTCCAAAGCCCCATTCAGAAGGATCTGTAACTAATACAGCCTATATACTTACACCTCGGGGCACCAATGAGAAATCAAGTTCTATTTCTTCTCTTTCCCTCCTCCTGCCCTCCCTCTTCCTTTCTCCTTCCCTTTTTCATCTCTCTCTCTCATTTTCTCTCTCCTGTTTTGTTTTGTTTTGTTTTTTTTAGATTTTTATTTATTTATTTGACAGACAGAGATCACAAGTAGGCAGAGAGACAGGCAGAGAGAGAGGAGGAAGCAGGCTCCCTGCTGAGCAGAGAGCCCGATGCGGGGCTCGATCCCAGGACCCTGAGATCATGACCTGAGCCAAAGGCAGAGGCTCTAACCCACTGAGCCACCCAGGCGCCCCTCTCTCCTGTTTTTTTAATGTCCAACAACCTCTTTTCTAATAAATAGATAGCTCAATGTTTATTTTGCCTTCTCTCTCATATGTCCAAAGGAAATGATAATAGAGCCCTTCATTTTCTTCTAGGAATGGGGTTTGCTGAAGTGGGGTGCTAGTGCCAGTGGGTGGTGGCAGGGAAGGAAGCTCTTATGGGAATTCTCTTCCAAATGGAAGAAACACCCTCATTCCTACTGAAAAATAGAAGAGGCCATTTTATCTCATCCATGAGTTGTTTTTCTGTAATCGTTTTTCCTTGAATGATGATGAATCTCTGTTATTGTTTTAAAACTATGTAATTTTGGTATTTTGTTTGTGTCATAGACATTAT
Source organism: Mustela lutreola (assembly GCF_030435805.1). Lineage (NCBI taxonomy): Eukaryota > Metazoa > Chordata > Mammalia > Carnivora > Mustelidae > Mustela > Mustela lutreola. The sequence continues at coordinate 31,096,528 of NC_081297.1, read as the reverse complement.
ATACTTGTACTGCATAGAATACCTTTTTGAAATAATTTTAAATTTATAGAAAATTCAGCAATGGTGGGTATTAAGGAGGGCATGTATTGCATGGAGCACTGGGTGTGGTGCCTGGACAATGGCTCTTGGAACACTGAAAAAATAAAATTAAATCCAAATAAATAAATAAATAAAAATAAAAGAAAATTTGGCATTCTATTGTAAGGAAAAGCATTCACTTCTACTTATTTGTTGGTTCGTTCATCTCTGTATGGACATGTGTTTTCCTATTTTATTTAATGTGCTGTACTCTCTTACTATCCTTATTTATTTGATGTTCAAAATGATCCTGATTTGGCTAGTGGGGACCCTTTCTAACTAGCTTCTGTGTTCTTTGACAAGTGTTTTTAATTCTTGGAGCATTTCTTTACGTTCTTGAACAACAGGTGATCCAAATCATCTTGTATTTTATCTGCCTCAGCTCTGGAACCAGCCCTTTCCGACAAGTACTGATTCCTTTCAGTGGATACCAGTATTTGGAAACCAAGATCTAAGCACTCGGGATGCTTACTTCTATTGAGTTGTCATTGTTTCAAAGCCCTCTAAAAGAAGAGAAGTAGGAAATATATGAATGTGTACACGTAGACATACAAACGTATATACACATACATCTGTATCTATTTCTATATTTATCCATGTAAATATATTTTTAACTGATTGGTTTGCATATTAATACTTAAGATTCCAATCCAGCACCTCAGGGTTCTCTCCAGCCTCTCTCTTTCCATATTAGTAAATTCTTTCTCCAACAGTGAGAAATCTGACTCCCATGGTCCTCAATGTGTTTATTTATTTGCTCAATCTACCTACATGTAATTGATCTGTCTACCATGTCGATTGTCTGCTCAACCCCAGGGACTGCCATCTCCACAGCAACCACTTCTTTCAAGGGAGAAGAATGGGTAGAAAGAGTGGCCTAATTAGAGGGAAAGAAAGGGAAGGAAGGGAAGGAGGGAGGAACCAAATCCATCTTCAGGCTTCTCATCCGCAGATCGTTAAAAAACCGAGGGCCTACTCAAAGGGAAGGGTTCAGTTGTGTTTCCAAATGCCAGATAGGAAAAGATCACTATTTAACTGTCTGTGCTTCCTGCAGAAAACCCAAAACTCCTGTCAATAAATATTTCGAAGAGTCCTACAGAGGTTTTCTACAGACACTGTGATTATGGTGGAAGGGATCCTGCCATTGCCACAGTAGTGTCCCCATTTGGGCTCCCCAGTTATATTTCTTCTAATTAATCCTCACACACCTGTTCATGACCAACCACCATGCCATTATATCTGTGTTAAAAGGAACCCACACACAGTGCCAAACCCCACCCTTCCCCAGGGAAGTTTTTATATGGAAAGCTCAAGCTCTTGGGGACTAAATATAAAGGCACAAATACTTACACGAGAAGTTACCAGCCTTTATCCTCCCTAGAAAAGGCTTTGATATTCTTTTTTAGAGAAAAATAGTGATAATTTCTGACTTTTTCAGGGTCCTGATGATGCGTAAACAGACTTTGCAATGTACAAAATTCCAGGGCACTCATAACTTCATTTAAGAAGAGGTAGGAAACTACCTTATAGACATGTGAGGAGTATGACTATCTGATTACACTTAGAAGACCTCAGCAAAATCCCAATATACGGATAACATTCTTCACTTCCTCTTAGAGCACTTGTAGCAAACTCTGTTGATAAATCTGAATCCCTCCTGAGATAATAACTTACCCTTCACAGAAATCTCTAGTCCAGGTAGTACTAAGCCTTCCTCAACATTCAAGCCAACTTTAGAAATGTTTCTTTAAAGTCCAGAGGCCAAATTTCTGGACCAGATCTGTCTGGTAAGGGATCAGAATGGTACCCAAATGTCCACTAGCCATAGAGATGAGAAATAAGTTATAGTATGTTCAAAAGTGAAATATTACAGCAATGAGTAAATTACAACTATACAGCAACACTGCATCTCACAAACAAAACCAAACATGCAAGTACACATCCTGTATGATTCTGTTGTTATACAAGGTTCAAACCTAGACAAAGCCAGTGCATGGTGCTGCAACTCAGAACAGTAGTCATTCACAGGGGAATATCTAGAAGAGGGCATAAAGGAGGGATCCAGAATTCTAATACTATTCTGTTTCTTAGACAATTATCATATGATCTCCCTGATATTAAGAATTTGAAAGGCAATGTAGGGGAGTTGGGGGTAGAGATGGAAAAAAATGAAACAAGATGGGATTGGGAGGGAGACAAACCATAAGAAACTCTTATTCTCACAAAACAAAGTGAGGGTTGCTGGGGGGGTGAGGGGAGGGAGAGGGTAGTTGGGTTATGGACATTGGGGAGGGTATGTGCTATGGTGAGTGATGTGAAGTGTGTAAACCTGGCAGTTCACAGACCTGTACCCCTTGGGCTAATAATACATTATATGTTAATAAAAAAAAAAAGTTTAAAAAAATACTATTCTGTTTCTTGATCTGGGTCCTATTCATTTTGCAAAATTTCATCAATTTGTGTATTTTTAGTATGTATGCTAAATTCAATAAAATAAGTATACCTCAAAAGACTCCTTGAGTGAAACACCATTGATCCTTAAGAATATCCAGAAGTTTTCAAGGACAAAAGACCATTTTTAGGTCACTTTCTAACATATCCAGTATATTATATATAGGTCATAATATTTAAATCCCTTGGCTATGGCAGTGGTCTTGTCCTCTGTTCCAATGCCAGCTTACTCTGACTGGTTCTAGTCCTATAGATTTGAATCAGATAGTTCTAAGACCATGTGGGTACCTTTAATGACTAGAGGACTTTTGGAGGTGAGGGAACCTCTGTGCTTACACCTATATTTTTGAGAAAGCTGACTCTCTTCAAGTCAAACTTACCAACAATTGACTGAGAGCCTACTGAACACCAAGGCACATTCAGGGCCTCGAGACTATTCATCCTGAGGAGGTGGTGAAATGCAATCATGACAGGTAAACATCTCTAGAAAGCAGGAAAATGCTACAATCTTCCTTAATATCTTGAATTTAAGATTTCCAACATCCAGAAATCTTGAGCTCATATCCCGTTTTCTAGTATTAAGTAGCAGAAAGTTTTGAAAGCTCCCCATACCCCCAAGAGATTCCTTGCCCTTCAAAATGATGTGAGCTTACAACCACATTTATACTTATGGGGTCTAAATTGGTAGGGAAAATTGGATTTTTGTTGCTTTAGAGAAGAGAAGAAAAGATAAGTTTGTGGGGGGTTTTCCCATAGGAATAAAAAAATGTTAATCTCTTAAGTTTTTGAACTTCCCGTTTATCTTCTTAGGAAGCAATGTAACCTGAAGGTAACACATATATTGACTGTTCTCTATCCACACTTAATGAAGATACGCCCCTACTGAATATATTCCAGCGGAATGTCCCTGTAATAGTGGCAAGTTGATGTCTTGCCCTGCTTATTCTTCCTGTTACTATCATCACACCTATTCACAGCCCCAAACCTTGCTCAACTGATTTAAAGACACTTTCTTTTTTCATTGTTACTATGTCATCTTTGCAGCTTTTTTCCTTTGTTATTTGTAAACATTTCTTTTTCCCAGCCCACTTCATATAGCTGCCACAATATCTAACTAGCAATTTTCACTTTCTTCTCTGTATATTTTTTTTCTAAAATAAATCACAACAAGTTATCCAAGGCTTAATCAAGTTATAGTCTTGCATTTTTGGCAGCTGAATCATTGAAAGAATGTGTCAGATAATCCTTCCCACCGACATTTTTATCAGGGCTTTCATAAAATAATCCTATATTTGGGCAATGAATAATTTATTTGAATTTTTCTTGAATAACATATTATATTTAGAATGGTTCTGTGATCTGTGTATTTTTCCTACGAGACTCCTTCCTGGCCTTTCTTTGTTCATTCAGTGACCAATAATATCCACAAATGTAGTTACAAGCTGAGGATCTCATCTACTTTATAAGCTCACAAAAAAATAAATAAATAAAGGAACCCTTCAGGATGTGTGTATATTTTCAAAGTCAAGAGAGTAATCTGGAAGTATCATCTGAAACAGAATTTTGCTTGGGAACTAAGACTTGTCATTTTTAACACTGACAACATATGCTATCCTTTTTTCTTCTACTCTTTAAATTTCTCCACTGCTGTGATTCTTCTCTTCATTTGAACAGCTTCTAAACTCTTTATTCTAAGATCTTACTCTGTTTTTGCTTTTCATTAGTCATCTTAATGCTCAAAATTTGAGGGGCACCTGGGTGGCTCAGTGGGGTAAGCCTCTGTCTTCAGCTCAGGTCATGGTCTCAGGGTCCTGGGATCGAGCCCTGCATTGGGCTCTCTGCTCAGTGGGGAACCTGCTTCCCCCTCTCTCTCTGCCTGCCTCTCTGCCTACTTGTGATCTCTCTCTCTGTTAAATAAATAAATAAAATCTTTTTAAAAAGTGAAAAATACTCAAAATTTGAAAGTAGGGTTTCACAAACTTTCTAGGTGTAACCAAAGGGGACAGTTTGTCAAACCTAGCAACTTCTGGTTTAGTCTGTATCATGCTGCTGATATTTTATCTGTACTTTCAAACCTCTATTAGCTCCTTCTCTCCACAACCCAACGCCCCATAGTCTCACCTTATTGCCTGCAACTGACATAGGAAATCTCTACTCTTTCCTCACAGATAATATGATAAATGGTACTGAAGCTTTTTCAAATGAGGGAAATGATAGCACCAAAAGTAATTATTAATTGCATATTGTGCTATATTTTATGTAATAATTTATGAGATTGTTAGAAATAAATGACAGGCCTCCTAATTCCCAAACCCTGGGTCTGGAAAGAATTTAATACTATTGTCTTGCTGTCATTTTATTTAGTTTTAAGATTATCCTCTATTAATAATAAGTGAAACTATTCTCCCATTAATGATGGCAATATAAAGTCTCCCTTTAAAATAAGATATTTAAGTAAAAATGTCATTATATTAGGGGTGCCTGGGTGGCTTAGTCATTGAGTATCTGCCTTCAGCTCAGGTCATGATCCTGGGGTCCTGGGATGGAGCCCTTCATCAGGCTCCCTGCTCAGCGGGAAGCCTGCTTCTCCCTCTCCCTCTCCCACTTCCCCTGCTTGTGTTTCCTCTCTCACTGTCTCTCTCTGTCAAATAAATAAAATCTTTTTAAAATATATCATCTATTTTGAGTTTATCTTTGTGTTTGGTGTAAGAGAATGGTCGAGTTTCATTCTTCTACATATAGCTGTCTAGTTTTCCCAGCACCATTTATTGAAGACACTGTCTTTTTTCCACTGGATATATTTTCCTGTTTTGTCGAAGATTATTTGACCATAGAGCTGAGGGTCCATATCTGGGCTCTCTACTCTGTTCCACTGGTCTATGTGTCTGTTTTTATGCCAGTACCATGCTGTCTTGGTGATCACAGCTTTGTAGTAAAGCTTGAGATCAGGTAACGTGATGCCGCCAGTTTTGTTTTTGTTTTTCAACATTTCCTTAGCAATTCGGGGTCTCTTCTGATTCCATACAAATTTTCGGATTATTTGCTCCAGCTCTTTGAAAAATACCGGTGGAATTTTGATCGGAATGGCATTAAAAGTATAGATTGCTCTAGGCAGTATAGACATTTTAACAATGTTTATTCTTCCATCTTTTGGTCTTCCATCTTTTTGTGTCTTCTTCAATTTCTTTCATGAGTATTCTGTAGTTCCTCGAGTACAGATCCGATACCTCTTTGGTTAGGTTTATTCCCAGGTATCTTATGGTTCTTGGTGCTATAGTAAATGGAATCAATTCTCTAATTTCCCTTTCTGTATTTTCATTGTTAGTGTATAAGAAAGCCACTGGTTTCTGTACATTGACTTTGTATCCTGCCACGTTACTGAATTGCTGTATGAGTTCTAGTAGTTTGGGGGTGGAGTCTTTTGGGTTTTCCATATAAAGAATCTTGTCATCTGCAAAGAAACCTCAACGTGAGACAGGAATCCATCAGAATCCTAGAGGAGAACATAGGCAGTAACCTCTTAGATATCAGCCACAGCAACTTCTTTCAAGATATGTCTCCAAAGGCAAAGGAAACAAAAGTGAAAATGAACTTCTGGGACTTCATCAAGATCAAAAGCTTCTGCACAGCAAAGCAAACAGTCAAAAAAACAAAGAGGCAGACTATGGAATGGGAGAAGATATTTGCAAATGACAGTACAGACAAAAGTTTGATATCCAGGATCTATAATGAACTCCTCAAACTCAACACACAAAACAGATAATCATATCAAAAAATGGGTAGAAGATATGAACAGACACTTCTCCAATGAAGACATACAAATGGCTCAGACACATGAAAAAATGTTCATCATCACTAGCTATCAGGGAGATTCAAATTAAAACCACATTGAGATATCACCTTATGCCAGTTAAAATGACCAAAATTAGCAAGACAGGAGGCAACGTGTGTTGGAGAGGATGTGGAGAAAGGGGAACCCTCTTACACTGTTGGTGGGAATGCAAGTTGGTGCAGCCACTTTGGAGAACAGTGTGGAGATTCCTCAAGAAATTAAAAATAGAGCTTCCCTATGACCCTGCAATTGCACTCCTGGGTATTTACCCCAAAGATACAGATGTAGTGAAAAGAAGGGCCATCTGTACCCCAATGTTTATAGCAGCAATGGCCATTGTCGCCAAACTGTGGAAAGAACCAAGATGCCCTTCAACGGACAAATGGATAAGGAAAATGTGGTCCATACACACTATGGTGTATTATGCCTCCATCAGAAAGGACGAATACCCAACTTTTGTAGCAACATGGACGGGACTGGAAGAGATTATGCTGAGTGAAATAAGTCAAGCAGAGAGAGTCAATTATCATATGGTTTCACTTATTTGTGGAGCATAACAAATAGCATGGAGGACATGGGGAGTTAGAGACGAGAAGGGAGTTGGGGGAAATTGGAAGGGGAGGTGAACCATGAGAGACTATGGACTCTGAAAAACAACCTGAGGGTTTTGAAGGGGCGGGGGGTGGGAGGTCGGGGGAACCAGGTGGTGGGTATTAAGGAGGGCACGGATTGCATGGAGCACTGAGTGTGGTGCAAAAACAATGAATACTGTTGTGCTGAAAATAAATAAATAAATAAATAAATAAATAAATAAAATATATCATTATATTAAAGAAAATTTAAATAAATAGTAGCAAAAGTGATACAAGTATATGGCAAAAATGGTGATAATCAAATGACTGAGGTTTGGGAAACATCACTATTTAGGAAACACTATAAAGACTGATGTATGGGGTTGCTGGGGTGGCTTGGTCCGTTAGGTGGCTGCCTTTGGTTCATGTCATGATCCCAGGGTCCGGGGATCGAGTCTCACACTGGTCTCCTTGCTCAGCAGAGAGCCTGCTTCTCCCTCTGCCTGCTGCTCCCCCTGCTTGTACTCTCTTTTTCTCTCTCTCTATGACAAATAAATAAATAAAATCTTTAAAAAAAAAAAAAGATTTGTGTATAATGATGGCAGGGCAATTGAGAGTCAAGGATCATTTGCTCTGTTCTCTGAAGGTAGTTAATGATACTTCCTATGGTTCCTTATGATGTGGATCTCAGTCACGATGGCAAGAGCCAATCCCATGCCTTAATCTAGCCAAAAGCTGACTTCTCTACCCTTATTGCTGGCTGCCAATGAGAGAAGGAATCCTATCACAAGTTTGGAACAGCCAGAAAATATGCTGAGAGAAGCCAATCTCAGTGACAATCTTAAGTCCTTTTATAAAATATAAAACAGACCCAAGTAAATGAACAGGAAAGTTGGCCAGGATCAGGGAGCATAGATTTGCATCGCACCTCACATTTAGGGCAGTGGTCGCAGGTTTTGTTTTGTTTTATTTTGTTTTGTTTTGGCTCTTTCAAGAAAGCAGATGGGATCCCAGGTAAGTGCACAACAGTAATAGAAAGAACTCTATGCTCTGCGGAACTCTCAAAGTCTACTAAGGACATTTAAGTTGGGGACTCTTGCTTGGTGTTTATGGTATTTCTGTTATAGCAAGTATTCCTTCCAGCTAAAAATAACAATAAATACCTTACTTAAGTGGCAGTGCTGGAACGGTGATTTTGTTCCTGCCAAAGCCATAAGTGGGGGACAGGAAGAGGAAGGGGTAGGGAGATTGATACAAAGATCTGGCCCAAACCCTTACCAACAGAGCAGAATTTAGAAGAGGAAGCTCATGCTTTTGTTGAAGAACAATTTAAACCAAAAATTAGAACAATATTAACCTTGGGAAAGACTTACAACTTTTATAAGCTTCAAAGTCTTCATCTGAAAATAAAGACAACAATAATTAACATACTTCATGCTATTATTGTGTGGACTATGCAAGATAATGAATATAAAGCACCCAGTCACACTAATGCTCAATAAATGTGACTTCCCCACGAAACCAAAAGAACTCAGGTCAAGATCTGAATCTTACCATGGGTCAGTTTGGAATGGCTCAAAATCCTCCAAAATGTATATGAGGCAGTTTATTAAAAGTCCAAATAACAAAATGGTATACATAAAATTTCAGAATCAGGGAAAATATAAATTAGAATAGAAAAACCAAGATGAGAAGAGAAAGTATAACAAGACATTGAGACCATTAAATCTTTCACAAGTACTAATGTGTACTAACGTACAAAATTAGCTCTGGGCTTCCTAGCAACCCAAAAGAAGATGGGAAAACGTGTGATTATAAAATGTCCCTTCATTCTCCAAGACGGAGGAAAATATCAAATACTCATAGCAACCATATTTTCAGAGCTTTAATCTCCTCATCAGCAAAGTGGTGTTAGATGCTGAATATCAGGTGGAATAATACATATGAAAAAGTACTTTCTAACTTAACGTGCTATAGAAATGTCACTTACTGTTCTTTGTACTTTGTCTAATGGAGCAGGCTTCTCACACTTTGGGATCTTAAGTTACTGAGCTAAATTATTTTTACTATAGGAATATCTAGCATCTCTAGGTACTATTCTAACAATTTACATGTATTCCATTACTCCTCACAGTACTAGTGGGTACTATTTTATTTCTCCATTCAGATGAAGAAGTTGGGGCACAAAGAGGTTAAGTGACTTTCCCAAGATTATTCTGCTAGCAGGTGGCAGTGCTAAGAGTGGTACCTTAGAAATTTAGCCCCTGAGTCCCTACTTTTTTTTTTTTTTAAGATTTTTATTTATTTGACAGAGAGGGACAAAGCAAGAGAGGGAACACGGACAGGGAGAGCGAGAAAGGGAGAAACAGGCTCCCCACTGAGCAGGGAGTCTGATGTGGGGACCCTGGACCCTGAGGGATCCCAGGACCCTGAGATCATGACCTGAGCGAAAGGCAGACACCTAACAACTGAGCTACCCAGGAGCCCCTGAGTCCCTACTTTTAACCATCCTTGTGCACAGATACAACAAGGTATAAACTCCTTATATTTAGGAGCCCTTATACTTAGGGCTTCTGCTCCTTATACTTATAAAGCCCTTATACTTAGGGCTCATGTAACTATAAAAAATACCAATCTATAAATTGAATATAAACCAAGCAATAAAACGAGTAAGTTTTAAATTAAAAGCGTTAATTTTATGTGACAGAAGATACTGTTTTCCTCATCACATCTTGCAGCATGAATTTGATATTATGACAGTAAGGTCAAAACCAGGTGCTGTGAAACAACATTACCTCATCACTCTGTTTCATCCAAATTACTGTAAGCCATTTGTTCATGCAGCTTGTAGTGATATTATCTCTTCACTTGGTATAAACATATCATTGACATATTAAGTTTGCTTTGGTTCTTTCCTTATTCGTTCCCTGATTAAACTAGAATCGCTTGGTGCTAATTCAATTGTAAAAACAGACTGAAATTGCTGAGTTGCTCTTGGCTGGAAGGAGGTCATTCAGAGGAGCCACAATATGCTTATTACTTTTAAATTATTGTTAAATGGAAATTAAAATTTGTTAAACTCTCACAGAGAGCTCACAGACACCAGAGTCTCTCGCTGGAGAAATCCCGCCAAAGAGTAGTCTTTAAAAACCAGGTGAGCAGGATCAGGGAGTCAAGATGGCGGAGAAGTAGCAAGCTGAGACTGCTTCAGCTAGCCGGAGATCAGCTAGATAGCTTATCTAAAGATTGCAAACACCTGAAAATCCATCGGCAGATCGAAGAGAAGAAGAACAGCAATTCTGGAAACAGAAAAACAACCACTTTCTGAAAGGTAGGACCGGCGGAGAAGTGAATCCAAAGCGACGGGAAGATAGACCCCGGGGGGAGGGGCCGGCTCCCGGCAAGCGGCGGAGCAACCGCGCACAAAATCAGGACTTTTAAAAGTCTGTTCCGCTGAGGGACATCGCTCCAGAGGCTAAACCGGGCCGAAGCCCACGCGGGGTCAGCGTGGCCTCAGGTCCCGCAGGGTCACAGAAGGATCGGGGGTGTCTGAGTGTCGCAGAGCTTGCGGGTATTGGAACGGGAAAGCCGGCTACAGAGACAGAGCCGACAGTAAGCTCGCAGCTCCGTGTTACCTTGAACCGGTCGCAGGCTCGGTGAGCTCGGAGCGCGGCCGGAGGTCAGGCAGACGGGAGTAACTGGGCGCTGTTCTCTGAGGGCGCCCTGAGGAGTGGGGCCCTGGGCTCTCGGCTCCTCCGGGCCGGAGACCAGGAGGCCGCCATTTGTATTCCCGTCCTCCGGAACTCTACGGAAAGCGCTCAGGGAACAAAAGCTCCTGAAAGCAAACCCGAGCGGATTACTCACCCCGGCCCCGGGTAAGGGCGGTGTAATTCCGCCTGGGGCAAAGACACTTGAGAATCACTACAACAGGCCCCTCCCCCAGAAGATCAACAAGAAATCCAGCCGAGACCAAGTTCACCTACCAAGGAGTGCAGTTTCAATACCAAGGAGAGCAGCAGAATTCCAGAGGAGGAGAAAGCCAAGCACGGAACTCATGGCTTTTTTCCTGTGATTTGTTTTAGTCTTGCAGTTAATTTAATTTTTTCTTTTTCATTTTTTTTTTTCTTTTCTTTTTTCTCGCCTTCGGGTAAAATTTTTTTTTTTTAACTGTTACCTTTTTTTTTTTTAACGATTTTTTACTAGTTTATCTAATATATATATATATTTTTTTACATTTTTCTTAGGTGTTTTCTTTTTTAAAAAAAATTCTTTTCTTTTCTTTTCTTTTTTTTTTTTTTCTTTTTTCTTTCTTCCTTTTTGAACCTCTTTTTATCCCCTTTCTCCCCACTCACGATTTTGGATCTCTTCTAATTTGGCTAAAGCATATTTTCCTGGGGTTGTTGCCACCCTTTTAGTATTTTACTTGCCCCTTCATTTACTCTTATCTGGACAAAATGACAAGACGTAAAAATTCACCACAAAAAAAAGAACAAGAGGCAGTACCGAAGGCTAGGGACCTAATCAATACAGACATCGGTAATATGTCAGATCTAGAGTTCAGAATGACAATTCTCAAGGTTCTAGCCGGGCTCGAAAAAGGCATGGAAGATATTAGAGAAACCCTCTCGAGAGATATAAAAGCCCTTTCTGGAGAAAAAAGAACTAAAATCTAACCAAGTTGAAATCAAAAAAGCTATTAATGAGGTGCAATCAAAAATGGAGGCTCTCACTGCTAGGATAAATGAGGCAGAAGAAAGAATTAGTGATATAGAAGACCAAATGACAGAGAATAAAGAAGCTGATCAAAAGAGGGACAAACAGCTACTGGACCACGAGGGGAGAATTCGAGAAATAAGTGACACCATAAGACGAAACAACATTAGAATAATTGGGATTCCAGAAGAAGAAGAAAGTGAGAGGGGAGCAGAAGGTATACTGGAGAGAATTATTGGGGAGAATTTCCCCAATATGGCAAAGGGAACGAGCATCAAAATTCAGGAGGTTCAGAGAATGCCCCTCAAAATCAATAAGAATAGGCCCACACCCCGTCACCTAATAGTAAAATTTACAAGTCTCAATGACAAAGAGAAAATCCTGAAAGCAGCCCGGGAAAAGAAGTCTGTAACATACAATGGTAAAAATATTAGATTGGCAGCTGACTTATCCACAGAGACCTGGCAGGCCAGAAAGAGCTGGCATGATATTTTCAGAGCACTAAACGAGAAAAACATGCAGCCAAGAATACTATATCCAGCTAGGCTATCATTGAAAATAGAAGGAGAGATTAAAAGCTTCCAGGACAAACAACAACTGAAAGAATTTGCAAATACCAAACCAGCTCTACAGGAAATATTGAAAGGGGTCCTCTAAGCAAAGAGAGAGCCTACAAGTGGTAGATCAGAAAGGAACAGAGACCATATACAATAACAGTCACCTTACAGGCAATACAATGGCACTAAATTCATATCTCTCAATACTTACCCTGAATGTGAATGGGCTAAATGCCCCTGTCAAAAGACACAGGGTATCAGAATGGATAAAAAAACAAAACCCATCTATATGTTGCCTCCAAGAAACACATTTTAAGCCCGAAGACACCTCCAGATTTAAAGTGAGGGGGTGGAAAAGAATTTACCATGCTAATGGACATCAGAAGAAAGCAGGAGTGGCAATCCTTATATCAGATCAATTAGATTTTAAGCCAAAGACTGTAATAAGAGATGAGGAAGGACACTATATCATACTCAAAGGGTCTGTCCAACAAGAAGATTTAACAATTTTAAATATCTATGCCCCCAACGTGGGAGCAGCCAACTATATAAACCAATTAATAACAAAATCAAAGAAACACATCAACAACAATACAATAATAGTAGGGGACTTTAACACTCCCCTCACTGAAATGGACAGGTCATCCAAGCAAAAGATCAGCAAGGAAATAAAGGCCTTAAATGACACACTGGACCAGATGGACATCACAGATATATTCAGAATATTTCATCCCAAAGCAACAGAATACACATTCTTCTCTAGTGCACATGGAACATTCTCCAGAATAGATCACATCCTCGGTCCTAAATCAGGACTCAACCGGTATCAAAAGATTGGGATCATTCCCTGCATATTTTCAGACCACAATGCTCTAAAGCTAGAACTCAACCACAAAAGGAAGTTTGGAAAGAACCCAAATACATGGAGACTAAACAGTATCCTTCTAAAGAATGAATGGGTCAACCGGGAAATTAAAGAAGAATTGAAAAAAATCATGGAAACAAATGATAATGAAAATACAACGGTTCAAAATCTGTGGGACACAACAAAGGCAGTCCTGAGAGGAAAATATATAGCGGTACAAGCCTTTCTCAAGAAACAAGAAAGGTCTCAGGTACACAACCTAACCCTACACCTAAAGGAGCTGGAGAAAGAACAAGAAAGAAACCCTAAGCCCAGCAGGAGAAGAGAAATCATAAAGATCAGAGCAGAAATCAATGAAATAGAAACCAAAAAAACAATAGAACAAATCAACGAAACTAGGAGCTGGTTCTTTGAAAGAATTAATAAAATTGATAAACCCCTGGCCCGACTTATCAAAAAGAAAAGAGAAAGGACCCAAATAAATAAAATCATGAATGAAAGAGGAGAGATCACAACTAACACCAAGGAAATACAAACTATTATAAGAACATACTATGAGCAACTCTACGGCAATAAATTTGACAATCTGGAAGAAATGGATGCATTCCTAGAAACATATAAACTACCACAACTGAACCATGAAGAAATAGAAAGCCTGAACAGACCCATAACCAGTAAGGAGATTGAAACAGTCATTAAAAATCTCCAAACAAACAAAAGCCCAGGGCCAGACGGCTTCCCGGGGGAATTCTACCAAACATTTAAAGAAGAACTAATTCCTATTCTCCTGAAACTGTTCCAAAAAATAGAAATGGAAGGAAAACTTCCAAACTCATTTTATGAGGCCAGCATCACCTTGATCCCAAAACCAGACAAGGATCCCACCAAAAAAGAGAGCTATAGACCGATATCCTTGATGAACACAGATGCGAAAATACTCAACAAAATACTAGCCAATCGGATTCAACAGTACATTAAAAAGATTATTCACCACGACCAAGTGGGATTTATTCCAGGGCTGCAAGGTTGGTTCAACATCCGCAAATCAGTCAATGTGATACAACACATCAATAAAAATAAGAACAAGAACCATATGATACTCTCAATAGATGCTGAAAAAGCATTTGACAAAGTACAACATCCCTTCCTGATCAAAACTCTTCAAAGTGTAGGGATAGAGGGCACATACCTCAATATCATCAAAGCCATCTATGAAAAACCCACCGCAAATATCATTCTCAATGGAGAAAAACTGAAAGCTTTTCCGCTAAGGTCAGGAACACGGCAGGGATGTCCATTATCACCACTGCTATTCAACATCGTACTAGAGGTCCTAGCCTCAGCAATCAGACAACAAAAGGAAATTAAAGGCATCCAAATCGGCAAAGAAGAAGTCAAATTATCACTCTTCGCAGATGATATGATACTATATGTGGAAAACCCAAAAGACTCCACTCCAAAACTGCTAGAACTTATACAGGAATTCAGTAAAGTGTCAGGATATAAAATCAATGCACAGAAATCAGTTGCATTTCTCTACACCAAGAGCAAGACAGAAGAAAGAGATATTAAGGAGTCAATCCCATTTACAATTGCATTCAAAACCATAAGATACCTAGGAATAAACCTAACCAAAGAGACACAGAATCTATACTCAGAAAACTATAAAGTACTCATGAAAGAAATTGAGGAAGACACAAAGAAATGGAAAAATGTTCCATGCTCCTGGATTGGAAGAATAAATATTGTGAAAATGTCTATGCTACCTAAAGCAATCTACACATTTAATGCAATTCCTATCAAAGTACCATCCATCTTTTTCAAAGAAATGGAACAAATAATTCTAAAATTTATATGGAACCAGAAAAGACCTCGAATAGCCAAAGGGATATTGAAAAAGAAAGCCAACGTTGGTGGCATCACAATTCCGGACTTCAAGCTCTATTACAAAGCTGTCATCATCAAAACAGCATGGTACTGGCACAAAAACAGACACATAGATCAATGGAACAGAATAGAGAGCCCAGAAATAGACCCTCAAATCTATGGTCAACTAATCTTCGACAAAGCAGGAAAGAATGTCCAATGGAAAAAAGACAGCCTTTTCAATAAATGGTGCTGGGAAAATTGGACAGCCACATGCAGAAAAATGAAATTGGACCATTTCCTTACACCACACACAAAAATAGACTCAAAATGGATGAAGGACCTCAATGTACGAAAGGAATCCATCAAAATCCTTGAGGAGAACACGGGCAGCAACCTCTTCGACCTCTGCCGCAGCAACATCTTCCTAGGAACAACGCAAAAGGCAAGGGAAGCAAGGGAAAAAATGAACTACTGGGATTTCATCAAGATCAAAAGCTTTTGCACAGCAAAGGAAACAGTTAACAAAATCAAAAGACAACTGACAGAATGGGAGAAGATATTTGCAAACGACATATCAGATAAAGGACTAGTGTCCAGAATCTATAAAGAACTTAGCAAACTCAACACCCAAAGAACAAATAATCCAATCAAGAAATGGGCAGAAGACATGAACAGACATTTCTGCAAAGAAGACATCCAGATGGCGAACAGACACATGAAAAAGTGCTCCATATCACTCGGCATCAGGGAAATACAAATCAAAACCACAATGAGATATCACCTCACACCAGTCAGAATGGCTAAAATCAACAAGTCAGGAAATGACAGATACTGGCGAGGATGCGGAGAAAGGGGAACCCTCCTACACTGTTGGTGGGAATGCAAGCTGGTGCAGCCACTCTGGAAAACAGCATGGAGGTTCCTCAAAATGTTGAAAATAGAACTGCCCTATGACCCAGCAATTGCACTATTGGGTATTTACCCTAAAGATACAAATGTAGTGATCCAAAGGGGCACATGCACCCGAATGTTTATAGCAGCAATGTCCACAATAGCCAAACTATGGAAAGAACCTAGATGTCCATCAACAGATGAATGGATCAAGAAGATGTGGTATATATACACAATGGAATACTATGCAGCCATCAAAAGAAATGAAATCTTGCCATTTGCAACAACGTGGATGGAACTAGAGCGTATCATGCTTAGCGAAATAAGTCAAGCAGAGAAAGACAACTATCATATGATCTCCCTGATATGAGGAAGTGGTGATGCAACATGGAGGCTTAAGTGGGTAGAAGAATAAATGAAACAAGATGGGATTGGGAGGGAGACAAACCATAAATGACTCTTAATCTCACAAAACAAACTGAGGGTTGCCGGGGGGAGGGGGTTGGGGAGAAGGGGGTGGGATTATGGACATTGGGGAGGGTATGTGATTTGGTGAGTGCTGTGAAGTGTGTAAACCTGGTGATTCACAGACCTGGGGATAAAAATATATGTATATAAAAAATATATGTTTATAAAAAATAAAAAATTTAAAAAAAAAAAAGTAGGAAAAAAAAAATAAATAAAATAAAATAAAATAAAAAAAAAAAAAAAAAAAAAAAAAAAAACCAGGTGAGCAGATAATCTCTTCGTACTACCTCAATCCATCACCAGAGAGCCAGCATGGGAACACCACCCCCTGCTGATAAGGGAAGAAAGTCTCTAAGCAATGCCTATACTCCTCCAAGTTTCCACCTCTTTCTATCATGTACCCAGGCCTCCTTGGGGGCATCTTCAGGTGCAGAGTCTGGCTAGTCTGAGTTTTATTTTGATGTAGACCAGGGGAAAAGAGAGACACTAGGGAGAGACTTGGTCACAGTAAATCTGTTCTGATGATACCACGTGCCCCACACTGACCCTAAGGGAACTCAGACCGACAAAGGGCTCTTTTGGGGTTCTCTGGGCAACAGCAAAGTCGCAGCATCAGGCTCAGCTTGAGTTCCAAGCTGGAAGGGTTGTGGTTCAGTTCAGCCCCAGGATGAGATCAGGTCCAGAAGCACTACTTCCAGGTAGGAAAGGAGCCTTGTTGTCTAGTGTAAGTACTCCTCAGATTATGATTTCCAAACTCGGGTTTGATGTATTGATTTCCAAATACGTACAATGGACGCAGCATACTGATTTGAAGATGCAAACAGGTTAAGATCCTTGCTACTAAAAATTACATATGAAAACATCTGTGAGGATAGCAAATATATTGCAACAATCTCCACAGAGAAGCAAAGACAAGAGTCCAGCTTGCCAGCTTCCAGCTTAAAACTACCATAAAATAAAGAACCAATAGCACAGATCTTTACTAGCAGTTCTGAGAATGAAGTCTAGGCCCTAAAATAGAGTGACTAACTCAATCTCATGATGACAGAAACCTGATCTTGGCCTCACCCACATTTTATACTAACTCCTGCATAAGCAATCTCTTTAAAGAAAGAACCCTCAGTAAGGATAAATAACACCCACCTGGCATTTTCTTTTGCTAGTTAAAACTGATAAGGGTAAATGACGGTGAGTCAAAAATTAAGGAAGGCAATATCAAGAACTTATCATATATATAATAAAGGTGGCAAACAGTTGGCTCTCACCAGAGCTGTAGACATATTTATAAAAGCTGATCTAAAATGACCTGATTTTCCCTGTATAATCCAGCCTGCTGTACCAGTACAATTACTAATAGTACCATTTGCACTCTTTAAACTCTTTGAACTCCAAACTGTTCTGGATTTTACTATAAATGATTTAAACAGCTCACCTATGGCACCATCTCACATTACTTTATGCTCCACTTCCTCTTCCGATCTTCTAGGAAGCCCTTATCTTCTTTTTGCCCCTTGGTTGTCTTTCCCTATTTTCCAGGCATTTCATATTCCAAAGTTATCCCTCTTCCATATTCTTCACTCCCATGTAACCCGATTCATTCAACTCAAGTGATCCTGGTAGATGATTAGAAGGCAAGCAATCTGATTATTACATGTGAAGTAGTTTGTATCTGTGCTATCTGTGATTTTACAAATAATTTACAACTATGGGAGAGGGGGACAGTTTTCTAATGCCTCATGCAAAATCTCTGCCATTTGTTAAAGTAAGGTGCAGTTGTGTTAATTATGTAATCACTTCTGTCGGTGTTATTTTTGTGACTGCTATGACATATACACTTGTTCAGTTATATAATAAGGATCTCTGACTTGGCACCTTGTATTCTGAAAGTTTGCCAACACAAAACCAAGTACAAGGAAAGACATTGGAAAGAGATCCAGAGAAGCAGAATTGCATACAAGTGGTTAGTATATTCTTTATTACATATTTCCATATTTTCCAAATGGCTGGAATTGAGTTTATATTACTTTTACAATCTGTGGGGGAAATGGATACAATAGAAGAGAATAATACAGAAGATAAAAGTAAAGGTCACTTAAACTATTACTTATTTTTATCAGTAAGGAAACCCAAAAGCTAGATTTGACATGGGATAATAGTCTGCTGGTTTTAAGTACATATATTTACATCATGTATATATCAAATAATGCTTCTTTCAATGGTCAAAAAGTTAAAGTGAGTCATCACCCTAGCAATCCAGCTTGGCAAGAACTGCCTCTCATGTATTAGTTACCCTTACTAGCAAGAGAATGTTCCCCCGCTTCTCACTGTGTGGCACCTTAAGGTGTGAACCCAGACAGACAGGAATAAGCCCTGTAATGGCACATTTTTAAGGGATATTGTTTCTCTGCACCTTCTACTCTGAGCACCAGAATTTTTATAGCAATGGTCGGTTGAGTGCCATTGAATCCCCAAATCTAACTTATAACAATGCCTAGAGGGTTCTTTTCATGCAGTACAATACAAAGACAGTAAAATGCATTATGAATAACTGACCTAAATATTAAAATACAATAAACCACCTGCGTAGATTCTGTCATGAAAATCAACCCCCATACCCCCAACACTGAGGAGTTATAAGAATCCTTAGCTAGACAGAGCTAGGAAAATTATTTACAATTTGTTCCTATTAAGCCCTTCTTCCTTTGTCATCCCAGGCCTGTATCACTTTGCTGACTTTTTTCCAGTAGTAATTCATGTTCCATAACAGTAAGTGATCTTTCTTATATGGACGTTTTAATGATTTCTTACAGAAAATTTTCATTTATCTTTCTATAATTATTCAAAGTCCATACTTTAAGCAGCAATCTTTACCAAGTGGGCTTCAACTGCTTTGGCTAGTCTAGTCCTTCTTTTACCTCAATCTATACAACGCTTAAATTTTAAGCAGGATAGTCTCTGTCAGTGTATGATGTTTTTCGTCACTAATCTGAAGTTGGAGTGGTGGGGATCATGGAAGGACACATGTTCTCTATAGTCCTGGGGTTTTTTTTAATAACAAAAAGAATAACTTTCCTGGATGGTAAGGATAGGGTGGCTGGGTTATAGACATTGGGGAGGGTATGTGCTATGGTAAATGCTCTGAATTGTGTGAGACTGATGATTCACAGACCTGTCCCCCTGAAGCAAATAATACATTATATGTTAATTTAAAAAAAAGAATAACTTCCTATTGAATACTAGATGAAAAATTTCTCTTTGTTGTATTGTTACTATGATACTCCTATAGCATAGTATAAGAAAACTCCAAGCTAAGAGTTAAGCTTACTGTTTAACCATTTCATGTCCACAGGTCCACAATAGGTCAATCACCAGAGAGTCTAGAATTCCAATAAGCTGTATAGGAATGAGAAGCTTAAGCACCAGCTGAGATCATCCAAGATTTAAGGTTCATAAAATGAAAATGGCTGCTGCTAAAGAAGGCATGCATGTAGCTGTCAAGTATTTAAGAAAAAGAATACTAAGTGAATAGTGATGGAAAATGCACTTCTAGAATGCTTTTCAGCAACATGATTACAGGGTAACGTATAAACATAGGAGAGCTATTTTTTAATGAGAGAAATGAGTAGTCATCTTAAGCCCTTAGAACCGAGGTTAATATTTTTAAAAGAATTGTATCTGTCTAGCTTCTTACTATATATGTTTACATAGAAATGATCAGATCCCATCACTCTATAATAATTAAAATAACTTCTTTAATTAAGAGATAGCATACAGGGAGCCTGTGTGGCTCAGTTGGCTAAGCATCTGACTCTGATCTTGGTTTGGGTCTTGACCTCAGAGTCATGGGTTTGGGCCTTGCCTTGGGCTCCAGACTGGGTATAGAGCGTCCTTAGGAAATAGAGAGAGAACATACATACAATTAAACAAATTCAGTGTACTAATCAATGTATAGCTCAGTAACTTTTACATCTATATGTGTAGATACATGACACACATCTATACACATACATATGTGCATTCTCGTATACTGGCAAACACAGCCCAGATTAAGACTGAAGATTTCTTGTATTCCGAAGTCCCTTTGTTCCCCTTCTCAGTCTAGTATACACAGCAATTAAAAAGTAGCTGGTTATAACAGAGAAAATACTGTGAAGATCACTCACACTAACTGCACCAGAAACCGCATTAGCTGTGAAGAAGAGACCCCATAAAAGAGTGCCTCAGACAAATTAACGATTTTCTTTTTCCCTTTTGTGCAAAGAAGTCCAGATGGAGTGAAGGTTCCAGAGGACCTAGTTTTTTTCCTTCTATGCTGCTACCCTTAGCCATGAGCGATCTTGGTTTTCATGTAGCTCCAACTCTGCCCAGTATGGTGACCACACTCGAAGCGGGATGAAGGGCGAAGTTGAGGAGGAAAAGGCCCTCCCTGCTGAGTCAGGGCCCTGTCAGTGCTTTCTCAGAAGCCCCACCAAATCATGGCTGCCTAAACCTCACTGGGGAAAACTGCATGGCAAATAGTTTTGGGTGGTAAACCCAAAATAAATGGGAATTTATGAGTAAGAAAGGAAGGGAGGATGGATATTGGTTAGCCAGCAGTCTGGCCACACCAATGGTCACCAATTGCTCCCCGGAATGACCTTGCTTGAAAATGCCACTTTGCTTGTAATGGATAAATGCAATCTGAAATCATCCTACCATGGGTAATGTGTTCCGAAATAAACATTCCTATAACCTCTGCTACAGATATAATATTAAACCATTTGGAAAGGAAGAAATCTAGTGAGGTACTGCTTCAAAAATATGTTTCCCGAGAAAGTATAACTTCATTCTTAAGAAGGAAAGTATAACTTTATTCTTAAGAAGGAAAAGCATAACTTTATTCTTAATAAGGGAAAATATTAAAGGGTAAAATTAAAAGAATTTGTTTAAGACCACACAAATAACTAAAGGAATTTGACAGCAGGTGTACATTAATTCTTTGGGACCCACAGATAGAAGTTTGGTCATTTTCAATCTGTAACGCTGTTTATGAGGATTATGAACTTTGATTTAAACTAAGAATGATTTCTTTTCAACAGACTGAATGCGACTAGAGTTTACAGATGCACACTCTCTTATCTACACTTACAAATTCCCAAAATTTGAAAACCGAAAACTTTTTCACAATTGTACTTCCTATTTGGTGTCAAAAGTTGACCTGAAATGACATGGGGCTACTTATAGTCTTTATTTACCCCATTTAGTATGATTGGTCATATATTTTGTTATATTTGGTTATGGGGCACTACATCATATTACTACTTTAAAATTACAGAAGTCACCCCCCTTATCCATGGGGGATATGTTCCAGGACCCCTAAAGAATGCCTAAAACCTCAGACAGTACCAAATGCTATATATACTATGTCTTTTCCTACACATACATACCTTTGATAAAATTAAATTTGTAAACTAGGGACAGTAAGAGATTAACAATAACTAATGATAAAATAGGACAATTATAACAATATACTATAATACAAGCTACATTTATGTGGTCTCTTTCTCTCAAAACATCTCACTGTATCATCCTCACCCTTCTTGTTGTGATGGTGTGAGATGATAAAATGCTACATTATGGATGAAGTGAGGTGAGTGATAGAGGCGTTGTGACATAGCGTCAGGCAACTACTGACCTTCTGATGATTTGTCAGAAGGAGGATTATTGTACCTGTCAGAGGGTAGGTCCCATGTGACTGACTAAAAACTGCAGAAAGCAATACTGGGTAAGGGGGACCACTATATTTTAAAACTCTAAATTCCAAAATATAGCTTCTTTCACCTCACAGTTCTGAGAGGCAAAGGTCTTAAGAACTGCATTATCTAATTGGTTCACAATTTGATGTGTTTAGAGATTCCTATTGCTACAAAAGCTCATTGGAGGAATTACACATCACTGCTGTCAAAATTTTTCTAAGTCTTCAAATCTAAGAAATAGAACACATTATTTCTGCCCATGAATACACAGCATTTTGGTTTGCTAACAAAGAGTAAATTCAAAAAGGATAACTGTTTTGATTCCAAGTGTGTTAGTTAAATTCTAGCTTTAATAATGCTTTGGCTCATTTTGTTTAAAAAAAAATGTGTTAATTGAGCTTTGTTCAACTGATAAGAAATACAAGGATTTTTGAATAAAAAATGCCAAAATCAGCACTTGAAAAGAAGCAGAAAATGAGGCAAGTGGTTGCCTGAATTCTTTCTTTTCATTTTATTAGTAATATGTATGGTCTTAGATGTTTGTTTCTTGTTCATATTCATTTATGAACTGAGACATAATCAATCAATGGCTATAATGATGGAGATAAAATGTAGATTTTTTAAAAAAGATTTTATTTATTTGTCAAAGAAAGAGCACAAGCAGTGGGAGCAGCAGGCAGAGAGAAAAGCTGAGCAAGGAGCCCAAGTCAGGACTTGATCCCAGACCCCTGGGATCAAGACCTGAGCCAAAGCAAGCAATTAACCGATTGAGCCATCCAGCCATCCCTGAAATGTAGTTTTTAAAAAATATAATACCAAAACACTGTGATCCAGCTGTGTAAATTCACAATTTGCATGGGGTTTAATTTTTTTGTTTTGTTTTGTTTTGTTTTTTCTCCACTTCACCAAAGTTTCTCTGGATCTTTTAGCCACTAAAACCTCCAAAATCTCAATTTCCAACATTCTACTCTCTGAATATAATTCACTTGCTGAGATATGGAATTCTTTTCTGTAGCTTACAAACTTCTGCAGGATATCACCTCATTTCTGACTTCAACTGATGTCATTTTCCTTTTCTCTCAGTATACTGCCCCCACATTGGCCTCATTTTACTTCCTGGAATACTTCAAGCTCCATTCTGCCTCAGGACATTAGCACATGTCGTGCCCTACTTCTGGTCTGCTATTTCTCACATATTTTTCAAGTTTGGCTCCTTCTTATCCATCAAATCTAGCTTTAATGTCACCAGCTTAGAAAGAACTTTCCTTACCACCTTATCTATATGTTTCACTGCCTATTTTCAACTAAGACTTCACTCTGATTATTTTTTTAAAAGTACTTATAATTTGCTTGCTTATTTCTCTGTCTCCCCACTAGACAGTGAACTCTTTGAAGGGGATGATAAACTATCTCCTATTCATTAATATATATGTAGCACCAAGGATCATGCCTGGCACATTCTAAACTCTTGAGAATTATTTCAATAAACAACATGAGAATAATTTATCCTATGTCTTTCAGTAATAATTTTTCCAAAACATCTCACTCTACATTTTACCTTTACCAAAACAAATCTTGTAAATCATGAATATCGGCTCAAAAACTCTGAAGAAAATTCTCCTATAAGAAAGCATACAATTAGAAATAAGCACATTGTGGAATATGAACAGAAGATTCTAATCTATAGATAATAAAGTATACATTTGCAGGCATATCTACATGTGTATATATGGATGTACATATATAATCATATATGTATAATTGTATGTATGCAAATATTAATGTGCATGTGTATATAGGGGTGATGGAAGGGGTGAGAGAGAAAAGAACAGGGCTAGGGTGGTAGAAAGACAAAAGAGCACAGTGAAACTGGCCTATAACAATTTTTTTCTATTGAAAGGAAAACTGCTTAAAAATTACTAAAAAATTTTAGTCTACTCTCCCTGTTAGATGACTTCTTAAGGATGTTTTCCAGATGATAATCAAATATTACCGAATTTTACTCTCATCGGGTCACTATTGATGAGATTACAAAATAAAATGGGTGTTCAGATATTCTTTTTACCATGGTTGTTCACTAAATATATCTGAATCCAAGTCTTCTGTCATCTCCTTCAGTTGACATTACAGCAAGGACAGAGAAGGGGTCTAGCTCAGGTTCTATCTAAATTGGCCTAGAACCCAGACCTGTAGGTGACCTGTGTGGCAAAAGTTAAAGGTCTCGCTTGAAGATATGGTCTTTTCCATGGTTTACCATGGACAGTCCCTGTTTATTCCAGTTGTCATATAACTAATAATATGTCCCCTTTTCACTCTCAAGTGTCCTAGTGAAGATGGTAAATTATATAGTCACCCTAGCTATAGCTCCTTAAATGCCAGGCAGGGATAGGGCTGCCAGACCAACAAGTGTGTGTGTATGGGAAAAGGTAGGCAATTCTCACCTCTGTCTTCATCCAACTCCTTTAAACCTTGTTCTATCTCATTAGAAATTTAGTTGGCAAAGAATGCAAAGAATTTTATCCTTAACACATTCAATGAATACATATATGCAGTATTTGACACATTTCGATATTTGCTGGCTTTTTGACTTCACGTTTGCAAACGTCGTTTCGCATTCATTTCACATCACATTTTTTTAAGTCTCAGGCTTCGTTTTTATTTAAAAGCCCAGTTGCAACCGCCAAATACCTGACTCAGCTCACGACTAGAGAGGGAGCATCAAATTTCCCAGCCCACTTAATTTGAAAGCCTGCCAAGATAGGTGAAAGACCTTATAAATATGTAAAGCAGGAAGTTCGAATTACAGTCAAGTAAATCTCTAGTGATTGATGTTCTTTTCAAAACAATTAAAAAAAAAAACTCATAAAAGCAGCACATTTCTAAGACCCCCTCCACTCCCTCCTTACCAAAGGTTTCACCCGAGTTGAGCCTGGACAATGTACTTTTAGTACTGTATTTATTTTGGATTTTTACCACTTCCTGGAGGCCAGGAGGAGGCACAGTGGGAGGATCCAAAAAAACTCAGTACCACAGCCATTTTGTTTGTAAGGCAGAGTGGTAGAATTCTGTCAGCCAGTAAAGCTTTTTGAAACAGAATTTTTAAGGAGGGAAAAAAAAAAAAAAGTGTGCCTATTGTTTTAAATTTAACCACCAAAGCCCTTTTATTTTCGTTCCTTGCACCAATGGTAGTTACTGCGGCTAACGAATTCTGTTTTTACAAGGAATCCAAGCTCCCCGAGCTACAGGAGTCTTGAATTTTGTTCACGGATTACCGCCTTCTTTAGGGACCCAATGATGTCAAATCAAAACTGTTTTGATGGCCATAGTTTTCAAATGGCCATATTTGTATCCCCATTACATATCGACGTTCGGGAAGTGATAAACGATTTGCTTATGGAAAGCCTTCTCTTCCGCAAAAACCCACACACAGGAGGGAAGAGTGTTCCTGGAGCCGTTCAAAGGGCATTTTCCCGAGCTCCCAGGCAGTCGTGGGAGCTATTGTTTTGCAGTGTCACTTAATAGCGAGCTTAGACTTTTGTCATTTGGGTGGCTGTGCTTTTAAAAGCCCAGTGTAAAATGGCACACACACTGCATTTTTTTCCGAGCTGCAGGAGGCGGGGGGAGCGGGGGATAGTGCAGACTGTAGGGACACTGCCCTCCTAACCAATCAGAGCACGTCTGCTTGCCATCGCAAAGTTGTTAACCCCAGAGTCTTCTGGCTGCCGCTGCCTCCTCTGCTTTTAATCTTCGTGGATATTTCTCCGATTTTTTCCAAACGCCCACAGATCCTGGGGGAAGCCACCCCATTCAGCCACTGATCATGGAAGAAAGTATTACTTTTTATTTACCAAATATTTTAAAGATGTTTGAAGATCCATATGCTGCCTGGAGGCTGTTGTTTCCAGGGACACAAGTATTCAGCCTATATTGTTACAATTATTTTTCAAGAACTGGCTTCTTCTCTGCCTACACCAATGGTAAGTTTGTAATTTTAAACATTTATGTCATTAAATCTTTGAATGAGCCTCCAGATGAAGAGGATTTTCATTGTGTTTCTTCTAACAAAACCAATCTTTGTATTTTTCTTTTAGCTTTGGTCTCTGCATATTCCACCTAATCTTGTCTGGTAAAATTTTACTAAAAGAAAAAAAAAACATTTTTTTTCATTATTAAAGCCAAATATTTGTAATATAAATTATACTTTAATTACTGTGAACTACAGGGGAACTCAGCTATTTCAAGATGGACTTGTTTTGTGCCAGCAATGTTGGTAATGCCAAATATGTGCATATCCTCTTTATAAAAATTATGTATTACCTAATTTGTCCAGGACTAAATTATCAGCAGGCAAACTATGGATGTAGTTTTGTTTCTTTCTTTTTCTTTTCTTTTCTTTTTTTTTTTTTTTTTTAATAGGCCTATTGTGGTTTTCTTGATGGATTACTTGGATACAAACTACAGAAAAGCTGCCCTTGGTATAATGAAGGTGGAGATTGACATAACCGGGTTTATATTAAGTTATGGCTGTTACTAAATAGTGGATCTTTTCTTTGCTGATCAGATCTAAACTTGTATTCCATGATATTAATTCCTTGAAGCTCTTCGTTAGATAATCTTTGCAGATCTAGCTTGTTTTTCTCCAAAAAGGTACATTTGGGAGACATTTTGTAATTTTTGGCATTTTTCTAATTTTTTTTTCGTTTTGCACACGGTGGGAGATCTTTTTTGTTTTGCATTGATCTGTGTTGGTGGCGCTGTAGTGCTCCTCAACAATTTATGTCAGTTTCACTAAAAGAAAAAAGGAGGAAAAAAAAGAGGTGGGGCAAGATTTGATCTATTATCTTATCCCTTTATTTCCTTAAAGAAAGTTCAATTTGGTCAGGGGAATTATTCAGTTGTATTATTTAAATGTTTATTGTGAACTGTGAACCGTGGGTGAGAGCAGACATGTCGTCACAACCCGTCCAGGGAGCATCAGGGACAAGCGTGCAGTTTGCAGTTGTGTTTTATCTGATCTGATTATCTCTAGATCAGAATTTTTCAATAATTAGCTGTTGGTTTACTTTCTCTTGCCTTCGTAACATTTTGCATTTTCTCTGTATTATAATACCATGCATGTTAATGTTTTTTCCAATGTAACAAAATGTTTGAGTTTTAGTTCACTCAACATTGTAAAAGTTGAATTTTGTTTTGAACCTAGGGATTTCTTAAATAACTATTCTAAGTTTCTCCAGGGAATTTTCTACTAGGTTGGCATGTAATAATGCCTACATTATTATTTATTTTGAAATGATACTTCAATTGAATTTGTGTATATCCTTGTTTTGAAAAAAGCAAATGTTTTGGAATAAGGTAATTTTTTGAGAACATGTACACAACTGTTTCTAACTTTAAAAATACTGGTATTCGTTTATCTGAATGCAGGTAAAATGTTTTTCATCTTTGTTCTTACTGAGAATTATCTGACTAGAGAATATGGGGTTTAGGCCCAAAGCTTCCCAAGAACAAAATGTACATTATGATATGACATATGTTATACCCGTCTCTGTGAACATTTTAGTTGTTTGTGAAGATAGTAAGTATATCCTTCGTTTGAAAAGAAAGTGGGAGGAATCAATAACCATACCTAAACATATTATTTTGCTAAATAAAATAAAAACAACTGAAGTACTATCCTAGACCACCTTAACGTATGATTGAATAATTTCTTGAGAGAGTGAAGATTTCTGGAGTTACTGGTTTTTTTCACTTTGAAATAGGTAAATGCTTATTTCACTAATCATTTAAAATTCTTAAGTAAAGGAATATGTGAAAATGTCTAAGAATAGTATTTCTCATTTTTGTGTCCATGTAATTTATTTCTATAGGACTCTTTCCTTGAACTTCAAAAATAATTATGTATCACGTCCATAGTTTTGTTTATACCATGCTGTAAAAATGTTAAAATGTCCACTGTAACATTTTATCTCTTTATACAATTTAAATGCCCCATCAAGACTAGTTTTGACATTATAGATTATTTATAGAATGAAATACAGCAGGTGTAAATATACTATCGAACCCTCTGGTTATTCTGGAGAGTTTAGTTCTCCGAACTTGATCTACTGAATAAAATATACTTCCCAATATGTTTGTTGCTAAAATATTCTGTTATTCAGCTGGTGATATATTTTATTTTTATCTGTAAAAACTAAAAATGTTTATATACTGTAGTTCCCCTTTTAAAAACAAACTGATTCTATGAAGTCCATATGTAGCTATGCAATGCTCTTTGTTCTCCTACATCATTGACTATTACATCATTGATTATGAAGTAACCATTAGAGTTAAATCTTCACTTTTTAAAATCATCCGTATATATTTATATTCAAGATATTCTTTTATATGTTCCTCTTACATCACTAGGTAGGTAAGGAGATTTAAATCTATAAGGCAAAAACAATTTATTATTTTATATTATTCTCCATTTTTAAATCCACCTTGTGCTTCATTTTAGCTCTGGATTCTTTGGACATTAATTCTTTTTTTAACTGACAATATTTTTGTGGGCATTAGTTCATGAGTTTGGTGTGATTTAGATTAGAATTATTATAAATTATGTTTTTATCATAAAAAAATCTTTATCTATTAAATGTAGTCTAGAGAGAACTCAGTTTTCCATAGTAACAGTTACTAGATCATGAACAATAAAAAAATTATTTAAAGAAAAACCCTGAAATATCATTTCATTTAATAATACACATTTATTTCTTTCTTGCACACCATTTTATCAGAGATAGTAACAAGTAGCAAAATTGACTACATTAAAATGTCATATCATATTTTCTTACTCTGCCCATCCCTCTGGTGGAAGGGAGGGGTCAATGAGTAGTGAAATCGCCAAAAACAGGTTGCAGAAAAAATAAATAAATGGTGCCAAAGACATGGAGAATCTGTAAATCAAATTCTAAACAATAAACCTCAGAAAAGTAAATTTGAAATTACGGAGTTTGGTCAATAACAGAAATAAGATGGAAATTTTATTATGACAATGTAATGAACCAATGCAATTTCCTAATTTATTAATTTGTACTCATTAGTATTGCTAAAAATTGAGAAAATTTTTAGGTTAGCCAAACCTATTAGGAAAGATGAGATAACAAAGGGAAGAAATATTAAGATGACCTAATATAAATGCTAAAAATATTAGCCAGGGCCAATCTAATATACCTAGGAATGAACTTCTTTAGAAGAAGGAAAAATAGCTAAAAATTTTTTTCTCAGAAAACCAAGTTCAATACAGACCTGAAATTGTACGTTTCCAGTTCCACCCACTTCTTGTCCATATTTACCTCTGCTGTTTCTTGGACATATCATTACTTTCCACAAGACTATACAGATTCACTGCTGTCCTTAGGTTGTGCAAGGAAAGAGAAGGGGAAAGTAATAGACAAAAATGGGTATTTGCAGTATAAATTTTTTTATAATTCCAAAAAGATTCTTAAATGAAGAGTCTAAAGAGAAAATAAAGCAAAGAAATTATTTCTTTGTGAAAAAGACAAAAGGGTTTTACTTTCTACTGGATTTGTTCAACATTTATTTTTATTTGGAGATTTATTTATTTTAGATTTTTTTCCTACCTATTATTTCCTACCATGCTAAGATGCTGGGGTATAATATTAAGACAAGACAAGCATCCCTGCTTTCATGGAGTTTATTGTCCAAGAAGGTTCAAGTTTTAATCTAAGGTGTTAGATATGGGGGCCTCCCATTTGGAAATAAAGACCACATGAGATTTCTAGAGTAAAAAACTTTTTTTTTTTTAATTTAAATATAGTCAAATGATTTAACAACTGTCCTTCTATTGAGGGGCCATTAGTTGGGCACCAGATATTCACACACTGAGGGGGAAATAGCCCTCAGATTTTAGATATAGCCCAAATAGATGCTACATAAATAGTTAACCAATACCAATTTTTATTGCGAAATGAGAAATAAAACATAAACTTACTTACTTGTGAAGAGAGATGGAGGTCACTCTGGTAGTGGGAATTTGGGGTGTGTCCTTGTAAGGTCCATTTAATGAAAACTTTGAATGTGGTAGAGCCTCATTTTGTACATTTTATTCACTCTGTCATGAAAAAAATGTCAATGTAAATATAAATTGTGAAATGAAGCAGGGAAATATGATTGCAGTGTAAAGGATTATATCAAAATTAAAATATTTATTTTCATTTTAAAATCTGCAATATTTTTAATGATAGATAAAAAACAAAATTTTTAAATAAAAACAAATAATTTAATTTACTAAAATAACATAATCACACATTTAGCTAATACTTAATTAGTTAAGCACATGAGACATGGAGCAGGAAAGTAAGCCCGCTATTGTATGTAGATTAATGATCTCTTCATTAAGGATTCTCTATATGTGGATTAAGATGAATTTGAGAATAAAGTCATCAAATTATTTTGTCATAGAGCCAATTAATCCATACTAGGTATAGATGTATTATGGCATTTAGTTTGCTTTTGTACTAACACAGAACCTTCCTGATAGTGACATTAAAAAAAATATGGACATGTATTATTTCAACTAAATCAGTAACAGGAAGCAAGCCAGTTCTACATCTGCTTCAGTAGTAGCTCAACAGTGTTACCAATGTCCTTAGCAGATTCCATTCTTTTACATTGCCACAATGTCAGCAATTGTCTTTCCTCATAGTAACAATATGGCTGCTGCAGCTCCAATCATCATAGCCTGATATTACAATTTTCAAAGGGGAGATCGTTTCTCTTAATACATCCTTCTATAAGGGAAGAAATTCTTGGGGTGCCTGGGTGGTGCAGGGGGTTAAGCCTCTGCCTTCGGCTCAGGTTATGGCCTGGGATCAGTTGGGCTCAGCTCAGCGGGGAGCCTGCTTCCCTATCTCTCTCTCTGCCTGCCTCTCTGCCTGCTTGTGATCTCTCTCTCTGTCAAATAAATAAATACAATCTTTAAAAAAATAATAATAATAAAGGAAGAAATTCTTTCCAGTGGCCCACAGCACACTGCTTCTTACAGCTCATTGACTATGTTTATAGGACATGTTCGTACCTCACCCAGTCATGGACAAGGAGATTAAAATTCCCGTGATTAGTTTGGCTAGAGAAGAGTTCTTGGAAGGGTGAATACCAGCTCAGTATCCAGTGTGATAACTCAGTATGGTTAGCTCCTATTTGTTTTGTATGAACTTTAACTGCTTTGTGTGAACATTCTTGAATGATAAAACAGAAGTATCTGTTTTCATAGAGACCAGACTGGACACGAAGGCAGCTAACTAAAAACTAAACTACACTAAAAACAAACATTTAATCAGAGCTTACCATGTTCCAGCTTCTAGCTAAATGCTACTTTTATTATATACTTAAATTCTCACACAAATTTTGGACAGTTACTATACCCATTTTACAGATGAGGAAACTGAGGCTTAGAAAGATTTGACCCAGGTTACCCACTAAATAAAAAAGCTGGAGTTTGAACCTGGGACATTTGAAATCAGAGGACATTTGGAATCAGTGTACTTACCTGTACTTCTATACTATCACTTTAGACATTTGTAAAATTTATGTTCTGTAAATAGATATATTTTAAATGCACTATACAATGTCACTGTTTAAATGAATCCTCTAGTGAATCATTTTATAAATCTAGTATTTTCATAAAAACAGTAATTGGCCACCTAACTTAGCAGTTGTATACATCTGAATTTTTGTATGTTGAATTTGCTGGAGGCACACTTGTATTGCATCTTACCTCTTCAGAAACATCTCATGAAATTCTTTCAGAAGTTTGATTTTATAGAGAAAAGAAAGATCAGAGACTAGAGATTCAGTGAGGCTTAGTTGAACTGGATAAATTCATGATTCATAACACTAGGTCCAAACAGAATATTGGGATCTGTTTCACAACTTACAAGTTCAGTTTTGTGTACAAAATGTTTTATCTTAACCAAGTTTGGGCTGAATGGAAGTCTCCCCCTCTGGGACATTTTGGGTGGATTCAGTGTACTCTACATCAGTGGATCTCAGATGTCACTGTGCACCAGAATCACCTAAAACACAAATTTCTGGGCCCCACAGCTAGGGTTCCTGGCTCAGTTGGTCTGGATTGAGGCCTGAGAAGCTGCATTTCTGGCAAGCTCCCAGATGCCACTGATGTTGCTGGTCCCTTTGAGACCCTGATCTAGAGAATCAGATGGCACCTGCCATGATAAGTATTTTGACTTTGAAATATGCCAAACTTAAAAGAATGTCATTCACTATTTGGCAAATGTAGGAATACACATATATTGAAATTCTGAATAGGGTTGTCAGGATAGCCTCACTGAAAAGGGAAGAGTTGAGCAATGACCTGAAGGACGATTCTTCTTATGCCTCAGCACGAATATCACATTTCAGATTTGCCAGTGAATCATATATGTGTGTGTATTATTTTTAACCTTTTTTCCCCCCCAAAAAATAGCAATCCACAATTTACAAATTATTTTTAATAAAAATAATTAAAATAGGTAAAAATAGAACTTAGTTGTGCTCAGTCACGAGTCACATCCAAGAAAGACTTCTGTATTGGCATTTTTCTGTTTTTTTTTTACTTTATCCCCCAGCCACGAATGCCCCACATTCATTAATGGGACATGGTTTCGATGAGACCGAGAAAGAAGCTGCCATGCCAATGGCCTATATTTAGCTTTGAAACTCAGGCCACTGCCCCAATCCACGGAAACTCTCCATCATCCAAGACAAAGGTCATAACCTCCAGTTGAAAAACACTGTCATATGCCAAGGAGTGAAGAAGACTTTTTCCAAGAGTTTAATTGCTCCACTGCTTTGACACTTAAGAAATTTTTAGTTCTGAAGGTCTTTGCTCATTTTTCATTAAAGTCCAAGAAATGAACTGCCAGCATAAATGAGTAAAAGACAATCAGCAAACCCAATGTCCTAACATTCCCAGAGCCTATATAAACTTTGAGCTATCCTTTCATAGCACTAAAGGCTTCGACAAGAAACTAGCATGAAGTACCCCAAGAGACAAGAGTAGTTAAGTGTGGATTGGTGTGGTCCAGTAGCAAAAAGAGTCATTCAGCTGCTGTATATAATAAACTCAAATCATTTTAAATGGTCTAAGCCTGCCAAGCTGTGCTGCCCAACACATAGTCATTAGCCTTCTGTAGATATGTAAATTTAAGTTGGAATTGAAATTAAAAATTTAGAAGCTACACCTATCTGGTGGCTACCATCTTGGACAACAGATTTATGGAACATTTCTGTCTTAGTCTGTTCAGGCTGCTATAACAATACCATAGTGTGGGTGGGTTATAAACAACAAAAATTTCTCGTGGTTACAGAAGCTGGAAGTCCAAGATCAAGGTGCTGGCAGATTCAGTGTCTGGTGACGGTCATAATGTCCAGCTGTGTCCTCTCAGCCAAAGAGGTGAGGGGGCTCTCTGGGGTCTGTTTTACAGAAGCACTAATTCCATTCATGAGGTTTCTACCCTCATGACCTAAACACCTCCCAAAGGTCCCACCTCCAAACACCATCACATTGGGGGTTAGAATTTCAGTGTATGAATTTGAGGGGGAATATAAGCATTCAGTCTATAGCAGTTTCCATAATTGCAGAAAGTTCTATTGGATAGCACTAGTGCTTGTGCTTGGCTGTGCTTGGCTCACACTATTATTACACCAGGGCTTCTCAACTTCCTGTAGTTACCATCATCCAGAAACTTAAAAACAAAATGCCCGCACCCCACGCCCAGAGATTGGCCTGGATCAGATCTTGGCATAAGCATTTCCCAAAAGCTATTCACAGGATTCCAATATACAGCTGGAGTTGAGAATTGCTAAGTTCCTCTACTGAAGTAAGCCACTAAACCAAAAAATGAAGAGGTCAGTCGATTAGTGCTGCTACTTCTCATCTCAATAGTTCAAAACCTACAGTCACATCTCCTAGAAAGTGAGGAAGGTTCAAACCCAGGTAAAGAATAACTGGATAGTGTGGCCAGTTCTGTGGGATAAACCATTAAGTTGACCGCCTAATGAACACCAGCTTTAGCTGGGAGAAAAACAGCCCAGTTACCACTATTTGTTTTGCATACTGAAAGACCATTCTGAAGTTAATTTGAATTTTCAAAAGGTAATATGAAATTTATTAATGTTACTATCCAAGGAAGCTCTCCCTAATGTTTTTAAATTTAGTTCACAAATCTTATCATATTTATAAATCTGGCAAATTTTAAAAATCATGGACCTTTAAAATTTGGTCTTATTTATACTATTACTTGATTAAATACCTTCCAACTTTGTATTCCTCTTTATACTGCATTTATAAATTTACTGCATACAGCTGCCTCTTTTGGTATCTAATAACCAGTTTCAAGAAGTCAAGAAAGTCTTACATATCTAATAAATTTATGATTCTTAAGTTCTCTAATGTTTCAATACTATATATAATTTTGTAGGAATTGTACTTTAAAGTCTAATAGGCTGTCCTCTTACTCCAATTGGTTAAGTGTTCTTAAAGAGAACAATTAATCTACATTAAAAACACTTTTGTACTTATTGTACATCTTTCTGGAGTTAAAAGCTTCTTACCTGCTAAGAAAACAGTTATGTCCTACCTAACAATTTTGGGTAATGCCTTCCCAAGTAAATTTTTTGATCTGCCTTTTCAATAAACTGGTTTCTTGATGAGCAGAGGTTTGGGTGGAACAGACTAGATCCTTGGCTGAGACATTGATGGATCATTCTGAACCTTACTGACATTCATTGTATCCCTATACCCCACCCCACAAAAAGTGAGTCATATCTTTACCTTTTTTTAAGTCAGGTTAGAATCTTTGATCCTCTCACACACACAAATGGCTACAATGAACAAATATTTAGGTTGTACGTTTCTTAATCCTTTAGAATAGATAACTGTCCTTTTTTCTTAATCTAGACACCTTTGAACTTGGCTGAATCTCTCACATTCTGTCTTACAGGACAATCAACTCTTGGAGATACTAACAGATCTTTAATTGACACTGAATCTCTCTACGATTTTGTCTAGGTCTACATTTTCCAAGCATATTCTGTTGACAAGTTTGTTTTTTTTTTAACCCCTAGAATGGCTGACTAGAAACCTCTCCGTACATATACATTTCTATTGAAAACATTATGAGAACACAGCTTTGCCTGATTTGTTTGTGTTCTAGCTTTGCCCTTTAACTCATTATAGTCTAACAACAGCCTCGTGAGGAAGGAATATTACCTTGTTTCAAAGAAGAGGAAACTGAGGGTCTGCACAGTTAAGTAACTTGGGCCAGTTACCCTCCTCATGTGGCTGTTTTGAGACTACGATGAGTTAAAGCACTTAAACCACCAAGAA
This sequence comes from Mustela lutreola, assembly GCF_030435805.1. Lineage (NCBI taxonomy): Eukaryota > Metazoa > Chordata > Mammalia > Carnivora > Mustelidae > Mustela > Mustela lutreola. Next base: position 31,061,110 of record NC_081297.1, on the reverse strand, counting down.
AGCACCAAGTGCCTGATAATGTCGTAAACATCCGGTATATGCCATGCGTTTATTTTTTCATAGACACCGCTGATTTCAAGGACCTAAACAGGCATTACACAGTGTGTTAGGAATTAAAAACGTCATCTGATTTAGGCATATGGGTATCACAATATTATTAGAGAGGCTCTCATTATCCTCTGCAGTTACTCTCAAAAGTTAGTAAGTCCAATAGTATCTCCAGCAATTAAGGTTTCTTTGTTACCTGCTCTTCACTCACTAAATAAATCTTTATCAGGCTTCTTAAAAACAACAGCAACAACACTATCCTGAGCCTTAACAGATTAGAGAGAAGAGAAGCAGTTGGGAATTGGGGTGAACTTCATGGAGAAGATACTTTTGACCAGAGCCTTGAAAGACACATAGATTTTCGATATGTAGACATTGAGAGAAGACATTCCAGGTAAGTAAGGAAAGTAGTGGGGCACAGGCAACGAGGAGAGAAAACACATGGCATTTGGAAATACCAGCTAGAAGCCCAGTGTGGGTAGAAAGTTAGCTATAATGTGTGGGAATTAGAGAGTGGGAGAGATGGACCTGCGATGGTACCTTGGAACCAACACAAGGAGGTTTTGGAATCCCAAGCTAAGGAATTTGGAAATCAGTCATTTCCAATAGAACACCAATTCAAGTTCTTGTTAGCCAAAAAATGGTGATGGGATAAATAGTTCTTTCTTATTTTACCATTTACCTATTAGCCTGAGTAGGGGAAAACTTCAGTGGTCTGGATCTCTTGCTAGGTAAGTTTTGATGGGGAGAACATGGAGAAGTAGGAAAGGTTGAAAAGTTTGGGACAGTTTTTAGTAAGTGTGGACACTGAGCAGCAGGGGGCAGCAGGAGGGCACCTAAAAGTCAAATGAATGCATAGGGCATTTGCTTCTGTAATATTGCTTGACCATTATAAATTTACATAATATAGGCTACTTATATTAATAATAACTTAGCATTCTTTCCCCCAAAATGAAGAGAAATTAAAAGAGAAAAGAAGAAAAGTAACAGGCTGGCTGATGGCAGAATGACATTGCTGTTTATTTGAGAGCATAGAAATGAACAGTTGTCTATGTGTTATTTCTTTTCAGAGTTCATATAAATTTGAAAATGTCTAAATTTAAATTGGAAAGCATTTAAATTTTCAAATTTTCATTTAGAAGTTTTCATTTAGAAAACTTTTATGACTCTTAAAGATTCTACATTTTTTTGAAGTACCCTTGTTCAGCTATACTGATATCCTGCATTCCTTAAAGAAACTGGTTAAAGAGAGAGAGAGAGAGAAAAAAACACTTGAAAATAAAATTGTACTTAAATAATGAACAGAAATTTTAATACACACTCTATTTTACATACCAAATATATGGAATTTTGAATTTTGGCTTTTATGCTCATGAAATTTTTGGACATCCAAATGAAGTTTTTTTCTTTATATCTAAAATTTGGTGGGACACCTGGGTGGCTCAGTCAGTTAAGCATCTGCCTTCAGCTCAGGTCATGATCCTGGGGTCCTGGGATTGAGTCCCGCATCAGGTTCCTTGCTCAGGGGGAGCCTGCTTCTCCCACTGCAGGGCACCTGTGCTCCCTCTCTCTTTGTGTTAAATAAATAAAATCTTTTTTAAAAAATAAGGTAAAATTTGAGACTATCTACACTGTATGTCTACATTATATTTTTCAGGTGAAATTCACCTCTTACTAACCTGTTCAAAAATTTGGATGGTTCATGGGCACCTGGGTGGTGCAGTGGGTTGAGCGTCTGTCTTCGGCTTCTGGTCACAATCCCAGAGTCCTGGGATTGAGTCCCACCTCAGGCTCCCTCCTTGGCTGGGAGTCTGCTTCTCCCTCTTCCTATGCCCCTCCCCCCTGCTTGTGTGTACTCTCTCTCCCTCTCTCTCTCTCATGTTCTGTCTCTCTCAGATCAATAAGTAAATAAAATATACTTTAAGTTTAGATGGTTCATGATATTGAGAGTAGAAAATGAGAAGCTTCCATGTAGATGTTTTGTTTTTGTTTTTGTTTTTTTAGCTCTGGGATTTACCTTTGTGAATGCTTCATTACACCCACCAGAAAATAGCTCTTTCTCTCCTTGTGTGAGGAAGATGTATAATAATGTCAGGAAGAGGTATAATAATGCTCATACACAACACACATAGAAACTTTCTTTGTTCCTTCATGATTCTCTCAATGCCCATCACACATGTTTAGATGGTTGTGACCCCTGCGTGGGTCATCCTTCAGGTGCTGCTTTTTGTTCCCTCGTTTCACCTTTCTGTAGATGCTTCTCTCCATGTATTGACATATGTTATACTTGTCACTTTAAATGGCCACATAAACTGATGGCTGGCTATTCTGTGCTTGTGGAATATTGATTGCCACCTTCATTCAGGAACATCTGAAATGATGAACAAACTTTTGGTTTAAGGTCGTTGACCTGAGGGGCTCCTGAGTGCTGCAGTCAGTTAAGCATCTGACTTGGTTTCTGCTCAGGTCATGATCCAAGGGTCGTGGGATTAAGACCCCTGTCCAGTGCCATACTCAAAAAGAGTCTGCTTAAAATTCTCTCTCCTTGGGCACCTGGGTGGCTCAGCTGGTTAAGTTACTGCCATCAGCTCAGGTCATGATCCTGGAGTCCCAGGATCAAGTTCCACATCAGGCTCCCTGCTCCACAGGGAGTCTTCTCCTCCTGCTGACCTTTCTCCTCTCATACTCTCTTTCATTCTCTCTCTCTCAAATAAATAAATTAATTTAAAAAAAGAGATAGTTTACCTGAAAATTAGTACTTAAATATCATGAAAGGAAATGAGAACAACTTCATAAATTTATGAAGCATTTCTTGTGTATTTTATTTCCATCATTTGTAAATCTGAAAATATAAAAATAAAAAAATTATTTAAAATGTTACCTTTTGGGGCACCTGGGTGGCTCAGTGGGTTAAAGCCTCTGCCTTCAGCTCAGGTTGTGGTCCCAGGGTCCTGGGATCGAGCCCCACATCGGGCTCTCTGCTCCGCAGGGAGCCTGCTTCCTCCTCTCTCTCTCTGCCTGCCTCTCTGCCTACCTGTGATCTCTGTCTGTCAAATAAATAAATAAAATCTTTAAAAATTAAAAAAAAATAAAAATAAAATAAAATGTTACCTTTCAAGCTAGGATGACCAGGGTATACACAGGACATGCCCTGTTTGTTTTTACAGGAACTAATTCCATTAAGGAAAAATATGGCATTAATACAGTGCTTGCACAGAGGCAGGGCCTGATAAGTGAAACATTAGGAAATTTTATGAAAGTATATGTAACACAATCTAGTTCTTTGATGTAAGATTTAAATGTACTCTTCATACTTGCATCGTATTTTTCAAATTGTTAAACTGGTTAAATTGTTACTACTGTTCTGGTTGTTGCTATTTGGTATTTTTCTCAGTGCCTGGATAGTAGCATTGTGTTAATTTTCTCAATTTGTTACCTAGAAATTCCCTGCCCTTTTCCAGTGAGAATTTCAGGCTAATTGCAGATCTTCTATTACTAGGCTTAATTATTTCGATCACTTCTGCTTCAGCTTTTATTTTGAAGTTTGTCTCTTCCTTTTGGTATTAATTCTGAATCTTGATTTTCCAGTTTTAATGATATGAGCTACATGGATTTCTCAGATCACATTTCACCATATTTATGACAAAGCTACTTTTACTAAGCATCCTCTAAGAACCTTTTGTTTAAGCATCAAGTATTACTAATTACCAACTAACAAAGCACTACATCTTTGACTCACTCAGTGAAATTACTCTTCTAGGGCATATCTTCCAGAACTCTATTTGCTCTTACACTCTTCCTAGGGCTTTCTATATATGTAAACATATAGCCAGGAAACACTAAAGGCACATTTACTATAGAAATCGTACATCTCAAATTGAATGATCTTTTCTTCGCTTTTTACTTTTTAAAAATTTCATATATCCTTTTTTTTCCTACCAACTACTAGGAAAAGGGAGATAGTCATAAAATTTGACAGTTGGAAAAGTTGGGAGGGACCATTAAGTCCTTTCTTCAAAGTCCTTTTTTTCAGGGTCCTTTTTTCAAAGTTGAGGAAATGGGAGGCCAAGGGACATTAAAATCAAGATTATGCAGCAAGCTGGGGGTAGAAGCAGAATTGGAACCTACATCTCTTAACATAAAATGTTCATAAATAACCACTTGATACAGGTGAGATCGCCAAGCATGCATTATTTTTTAATTCATTGATGACTCAATTATAAAAATATAACATGGTTTAAAAAAACCTTTTACTTCCTGGGGCGCCTGGGTGACTCAGTCAGTTGAGTGTCTGCCTTCAGTTCAGGTCATGATTCCAGGGTCCTGGGATCCTGAGATCCTGGGATGAACCCCCACGGGCTCTCTGCCTAGCTGGGAGTCTGCTTCTCCCTCTCCCTCCATTCTCCCCCCTGCTCGTGCTCTTGCACACGTGTGCACGCTCTCTCTCTCTCAAATAATCTTTTTTAAAAAATTAGTTGGGGGTACCTCGGTGGCTCAGTTGGTTAAGTGCCTTCAGCTCAGGTCGTAATCCGAGGATTTCAGAGTCCTGGGATCAGCTCTCATATCAGTGGGAAGCCAGCTTCTCCCTCTCCCTCTGCTTGCCGCTCCCCCTGCTTGTGCTCTCTCAATCAAATATGTAACATCTTGAAAAAAAATTTTTTAAAACCTCTTCTTTCTAAAAATAGTCTAAAAACCCATATGATGGAGGCAATACTATCGTAAGGTTATCCTTTTCTCTATACTTAAAGTTGTTTTGTCTTTTATTCCGAGAACTAACAAAATAGAATTTTAAGGCCATTAGACAGAATATAGTTCAAAATTACTCCTTAAGAGCCATTATTTCTCAAGTAGAACATGAAAGTTTATTTGAAGAAGCACAGATTCTGGAACAACCCAAGAAAATAAAGGCAGGGAGTTCTATTAAGATGGAAGAATGAAACTAGATACTAAAGAGACACACAATAGTGTCCTCTATGAGTCTGATATAAAAAGTGTGTGTGTGTGTGTGTGTGTGTGCATTTTTGTGAATGGAAGGACAAAAGATAGGGTTTGAAAAATTATTCAAGAAGGAATACTTACTATAATGACAGGCGCTGGAGCTGTTTTATAACATTTTATAGGGATTAAATGAGATAGTATATGTAAGTGCCCCGCCGAAGTAAGAACTCCGTAAATTTGGTCACGTGGCTTCTTTAGCTATTTATCCTCTTTATCTATTCCAAACTGTCACCATGCTACAGAAGAGAAAATTGCAATTCATAGAAGTTAATAATTTTATTTATGTTCACAGAGCTACAAAAGCCTAATCATGTCTGACTCTGGAGCTAGTCTTTTTAACCACTGTATTTTAGCCATTTGTTTTCTTAGCATGTCATCTGCTAAAAACCTGGAATGCTGCTTTTAAAATGGGGGAAATTAGGGAGAAGAGGAGATTCAGGAAAAAAAAAACATTTTTATTGATTTTCTGTTCTTAAGGTGATGATGAGGAAGAGAGATTTTTTAGAAAATACATTAAAATTATAAAACTTTATAATTATAAAAATTATAATCAGGTACATTTCTTAAAATAATTCAAACTTATGATAGATTTTTTGAACTTTTATTTTGTGCTAGACACTCTTTAGAATAACTGAAAAAAAAATATGGCCGGATAAATTAGAAGGGGTGAAAAAAAGATTATTGAAAAATAAATAAATGGGTGAATCTCGGTGTTGTGTTGAAGATTTCCTATTTACGGCAATGTCCAAAGCACTTTAGTTTCTCAATCAAATCTGTGATCAACTGCAATTTGGATAGGTCATAGATTTTCTGTTCCAATGTGTTATTTTGGGGCATGTATACACATATGCCCTTCCTAACCGCTAAGGTGGAATTGAAATAATATATTCTTCCTTAATATTTATATTTGAAGTTGCAGCTGTCAAAGATTTTTCACTGTATTAGCTCATTTGTTCATCAGAGTGGCCTGAAAGAGAGGAAAACAAGTACTTAGACTGAGTATATAAGATACTTAAGGCTCAGAAATTAAATCATTTCTATAGGGTCATACTGCTGGTAAGTGGTAGATACTAGATTAGCATCTAGCTCTTCAAACATGGAAGCCAGTGTTCCTTTCAAGACTTAATGCTGTGTCTCAGTGCACCATGTTGCTACTTTGAATGCAAAATGTTACTTACCATTTGACTGTTTTTACACAAAGCACTCACCCTAAGGGAAACAGTAGCAGCCTGTACAGAGAGACCCTGACCCCCTGGGGAGCTTGCTTGACCAGATTTGGAGATTGAGCAGTCACTGGGCAGCCAGCCTAATGAATCATTTCGCAAGGGGGTGGGGTTGGTGGGGACGGTGTTGGCTGCCAGGGGTCCTTGTAGATTTAAACGTAGGAATGAACAAAACTACTAAAGGGAAACAAACAAACAAAAAAACCTCTATAAAATGAGTATAATGTTTTATATAAATTAGTTATATATGTGTATCTGTGTGCAGATACTAATTTATCTGTGTGCAGATAACTAATTTATATAAAACATTATACTCATTTTATAGAGGTTTTTTTGTTTGTTTGTTTCCCTTTAGTAGTTTTGAGTATATATATATATATATATATATATATATATATATATATATATACTCAAATATAGGTCTTTGGTTTCATTTGAGGCCATTTTAAGCTTGGTTTTGTTTTGTTGCCTCAGCTAAGAGTTTTGAAAGCCTTTACAATTAATCTTGTTTTATACTGTATATAAGGGGGATAGGGGAGCCCAGAAAAATAAAATGAGCAATGGGATAAAATAGGATTAAAATGTCCTTTAAAAATAACCCATGCTTATTGAGCATTATATTTGTGTCAGATTCATGATAAACTCTTTGCATTAATGATTTTATTGGATCAATGTATCAACCTAAACAGTAGATTCTGTTGATTCCTATCGTATGGATGAAGAAACTGCAGCTCCAAGAGCTTAAGTTAGAATAAAAATCTGAATCAAAGTGGCTTACCATGTTGTTTTTAATAGAGAAACCTCTGGAAAGAAAAGTGGCTGAACAATTTGGTTAATTTGGTATTAAATACCAAATATATTGCTAAAGAATAGCAATCTGCTTAATTCTGTGTTGGTTAGAATTCTGTTCAGTTTTACACTAAATGTTTTATTTTGCACTGTTTAGCAGGATAAAAAAAAGATTGTTATCCTGGTAATAAGGATAGTACTTTGCATTTATAAGATCTTTATGCTTCTTTCAAAGTTAGCATGTTAATGAAAAATTTGATTAGAAAACTTTCATTTCCCTGTGTTGCCTAGATTAGAATTTCCCAAAGTATAATTTTATAGAATTAAAGGAGATAATTAATAGTATATCGTAAGAGGTTGCATGGTTTGTAAATTTGAAAAATACTGTGATAAGCATTAGTAAATAGATTTATTTTCTGCAGGACTTGTCCTGATCCTACGCCTTGTGAGCCCATCCATATTTTTAAAAGAAACATGATAGACAGTATTTTTCTAACTTACTGGTTTTATATGTAACTTTTTTATGTACCTCATCTCAGAATGTAACCTCTGGGATTAATGTTTTATGGATCATACTTTTGAAAAACGCTGAACTAATATCTGGGAAGAAATACTTACATTTTAGTCCGTAAATATTTTTAAGATATTGAAGACCTGTGGGACGCCTGGGTGGCTCAGTTGGTTAAGCAGCTGCCTTCGGCTCAGGTCATGATCCCAGCGTCCTGGGATTGAGTCCCACGTCGGGCTTCTTGCTCAGTAGGGAGCCTGCTTCTCCCTCTGCCTCTGCCTGCCATTCTGTCTGCCTGTGCTCGCTCCCCCCCCCCCCCCGATAAATAAATAAAATCTTAAAAAAAAAAAAAAAGATATTGGAGACCTGTATTTTGCCATCAACTCAGAATGGCAGTAAAATCGTCCACCTTCATATGCGCCGATTTGGCCGTATTGTTATTCAAAGAAAGGTAGAGGTGTCTGGGTGGCTCAGTCAGTTGAGCAATCTGCTCTTGGTTTCAGCTCAGGCATGATCTCAGGATCCTGGGATCCAGCCCTTAGTGGGTGCTCCGTGCTCAGCAGGGAGTCAGCCTGACTTCTCTCTCTCTTTCTCTCGCCTTCTCTCCCCTGCCTTCTGCCCCTCCCCACTGCTTGCGTGCATGTGCCATGTGCTCACACCCTCTCCCTGCCCCCTCAAATAAATAAATAAATCCTTAAAAAAAAAAAAAAAAGGGCAACCCAGCTTTGTCCTGTCTTTTTGCTATCTCTTAAACCTTTCCTTGCTGCCCACCAAAATTAATTAATTGATTAACTAATTAAAAGTAAAATAAATAAAAAATAAAGAACAGCAGATATTCTGAGCCTTAAGCCATGAAAATTCAAACCCATTGTTTATTTTAAATGTTCTATTAAGGCAATATGTGTTCTTTATAATAAAGAAAAGTCAGTACACTTTGTAAACCTCCCAAAGAGGGGATGCTTAAGGAATTATGGTATATACATAGGATAAGTATCTATCAAAAAATAATCTTACAAAACTATTTAATGAGGTGAGAATGTTCTCAGATTATATTTGGAAGTGAGGACTACAAAACAATATTCATTATTATTCCAATATTACAAAACAAGCAAATGAAAAATAAAAGAAAACCCAGGAAAGACAGGAAGAAACAAAAACATCAAACTGTTAACCTGAGTATAAAGAAATCAATTAAACCAAAATATAATATCCAAGTCCACTTTATTTTTTATTAAAGATTTTATTTATTTATTTGAGAGAGAGACAGTGAGAGAGAGCATGAGCGAGGAGAAGGTCAGAGAGCGAAGCAGACTCCCCATGGAGCTGGGAGCCTGATTCGGGACTCGATCCCGGAACTCCGGGATCATGACCTGAGCCGAAGGCAGTCGTCCAACCAACTGAGCCACCCAGGCGTCCCCCAAGTCCACTTTCTACCACAGTGCACCCGTGTTGTTTTTTGGCTGATGAGTCTAGTGTTTGGGAAACTTAATTCAGAAGAAATCTGAAGATATGGATGTGACGTATATCCTTATCACTAATTGGGTCGGTTTTTTGTTCACTGGCTTCTGCAACTTTAAAGATGGTAGATAAGTTTTACTTCCTCCTGTAACCAGGATTTTGTTGTGAAATAATGGAACACGTTCTCTCTTAATATGTCTAATGTGGGAGGTGCTGGTGATGTTAGCTGCTCTGTCCCTGGGTATGTCCTGAAGCTAAGTTGATTTTTGGCCTGGAGGTACTCTCACTTAGGTGGGCAAGTAACAATAATAGTATCACAGAAAAGTACTGGGAAATCACTTCAAATTTTTACTTGGCTTTGGCTTGCCTGGTAAATGATTAATGAACATTCTTCAGGCACCACTCAGCCATGCCTCCTCCAATTCACGTCTCAACTCACCAGAGTATATTTTCCGCCCACAGGGTCCTCTAGAAGTTGTGCTTTTTATGATCTCCAGGGACAACCTCCAATGTTTTGGTCCTCCTCATTGCCATTTTTGGTCCTAATCGTTGACCCTTTGGGTCCTCCTTGAAATATGGCCCTCCGCTGGCTTTCATGTTTCTCGTAGCCTCTTGTCCCTCCTTCTCTGTTCTTTCCCTGGCTCTTGTGCTTCTGCTGTCTCCTAGATGTTGGTATTCCTCCGGCTCTGTTCTCCGTGCCCTCCTCTTCTCACTCCATGAATCATTCTTCACACCTATAATCTCCATCCATGTGGTTGAGATTATTCACTTTCCCTTCCCTATTCTGGAAGAGAGGAAAAACTGGATTCAGAGTGCTTATCTAAGTAATTGGCACAACGGTTACTCACAGTATCGTAAAAAAGAATAGAGTGAAAGTAGAACTTTAATTTCAACAATCCTAATTTATTAGGTAATAGAGAATATAATTCTGTGCCTCGGGTTTCAAAAGGAAAATGATTTCCTTCCTTGGGTCATAGAAGCAATAGTAACTCACGTAAGTCTCTCTTGAAAGCCCCTTTCCCTGTCAGTCTTTTTTGGTCTACCATACACTAATAAATTTGACTTAAATCTTCCAACGTAAAATTCTACTTTGTTAGTGGTTTTTCTCTTATTTCTCCAAGTTTCTTTTCTTTGCCCCATGTACCATTTATACCATACTGATTTGGATATGTTGCTTAGTAGAACAAATTGTCACATATAATACATCTTATGTGCTGAGACTGTAAAGCACCTTAAGCGTTACTACCTTCCCTTTCCCTACTTCTGCCTCCCTTTTCTTCCTCCTCCTCCCCTCCGCCTGCTCCTCTGGTGTCTCACAACTCTCTCATTTTTATGCCTTTGCCCCTTACAACCTTGGACTAACACCTGGCCTGTACACAGGTGTAATCTGTCAGTAAGTGCCAGTCATTGGATTAAATAGGTTACTCTCCAGCACAAGCTGCTTTACCTAGTTCTTAGTAAACATCCAGTCAATGTTTATTGAATGCTCAAAGGAACACAAAGAATCTAGAGGGCTGCTAGCAAAATTGGCATCATGATTTTTTAAATCTTACTGTCCCATCAGAGAGTTTAACTTCTTTGGATCACTATCCATTCTTGCTGTCCTTCCTTCCTGCCTCAAAGGAAGATAGCTCTAAAGTTAATCCATTTACATGATTTTTTGCTTTCAGCATACAAACATGCCCATATCTCTCCCACCTTCAAAAACAACAAAATCTGTAACCCAAATAGTTACCCCATTGTCTCTGCGTCTCCTCCCTTCCTTGCTAAGGCTCTTAAAAGGGTAACCCATATTCAACATCTTTCCTCACCTCTCATTCACTCCTCAGTTCACTTTATAATCTGGTTATGGGTGCCTCACTCTAGAGTTAGACACCAGGGATTTCAATCTCAGCATTGCCTCTCACCAACTTCATGACCATAGGCTGGTCTTGCAACCTCTCTAACAGGACAGATCTCGTAGGATTCCCATGAAAATTAAATGAGATAATGCATTTAAAATGTACTTCTGCATTGCCTGCCACATAGTAAATGTGGTTATTATTCTTACTGATTGAAAGTGTAATAATAGGAGTTCAAAAAGGAGAAAGAATGGTGTAAGTTTAAGAAGAATTATTTTGAATTCACCTAACCTCTCTTCAGATTAGGAAATTAGAACCTGGAGAGATTAAGTAGTCAAAATTTCATGGAGGACATGATATTTGAATTGGATTTTGGAGGATAATAACAATAGTTTACCACTACTGAAGGTTTACTGTGGATCACAGGCCATTCTAAATACTTACATGGATTGTTTTATTGAATCTTCAAAACATTTCTGTGAGGTAGCATTTTGGTAGCTAGAAACATATAGTCCGTCTGAAGCTGGATGGGGAAGAATAGAGAGAAAGGAATGAATAAAAATCTGGAGGCAGGAAAGACATGCTGATTTCTAAAGATGGTGGTGTGACTTAGGAGGCAGTGAAGAGTGTGTCTTGGGCAGTAATGGGAAACTATGTTAGATAGAGTTAGTCAAAGTTATTGAGGCACCCTAACAACGATATACCCCCCCAAAGGCTTTATCTAATGGGCAAAACAAAGAGCAGATATAAATAAGTGGCTTCGGTAGGGGAGGATACATATGGAGTGGGGATTTAGGCACACTGATTTGGTGGCATGCAAACTGAAGGGCAGTTTGTACTCTCTTCTTGATATCCCCAGGAAACAAAGCTTCATCCAGCCACTGCTGGTTACCACTAGTCACTATGAGAGTACCTGCAGTTTCCTGTAAAGTAGGTGGTTAAGGACAGCTTATCAAAGGAATGCATGAATAAAGGATGCATTGGGTTGGAGGTCATTTCTAGGCGGGAAATGATGAGAGCTGGAACTATGGTTGAGACAATGGAAATGGAAACAAGGGAACGAATCCTGGATACAATGTCCAAGAATAAATAATAAGACTTGGGCACATATTGGACATGAACTAAAATTCAGAACCATATTTCAGGTTTATTATATATAGCCAACAGCAGTGCCAGAGCAGTTGCATTTCATACATTCTTTGTTGTTTTCAGCAGAAGTTCTGTATTTGGTATAAATTGAAATGAAGCACATTTGAGCATGATGATATTATAATTATTATCACCACTAAAACTTTATCTCTTTCTACCCCTATTCCTTCAACCCAAGTTCCTACCCATTTTATCATATACCTGGTTTGTTGTCAGAGTCTCCTACTGAATTCTAGCCAAATAAGCCTTCTCATCTTCATAAACCAGCCAGCTGCCTCCTCTCACTGTTTTGTTCAAACAGTTGCTTTCTCCCATGAATACCCTTTCTTCTACCAGTTCATTGCCATTGCCAATTGGAACATTAGTCATCCTTCACAACCAAATCACACACTATCTTCTCCATGTTCTCCGATCAGCCCAGCGGGAACTGACTTTTCCTTCTGAACTCCCATAACACTGTACTTGACCATACTGCCTTGGGCTGATCATTTGGTTAACTGGGTATCCTTTGGTCAGAATCTTACTTGTATCCCCTACATTGAAACCTGAACCATTATTACTGCACTCCTGCCCCTTAGGAGGGAGGGAAGTGAGTTGAGTTATAAGGCTTGGGACTCCAGCATTTGGGTCCTTGGGAAACCAGAACTAGGAGTCAGAAATCCAGGACATTGAGCCGGATGGAGAATTGATGCAAAAAGAAAATGTCTCTCAGCAGGTTTATTATCTGCAAAAAGGTAAGCTTAATTTGTAAATATCTCCAAACCTGCCATGGAGGGTGATTCTAGAATTTCTAGGGAGCAAGGAACTGATTTGTACAGTGCCCATTAGGGATGAAGAAAATGTTATTCATAAGCTGTTATTTTAATGCAGTTTAAAAATATTGTATTTGTTTCCTTGGTGGTTCATTCATAATTTAAGACCCTATTTTGTTCTAGAAAGTCTTATTAGTCCGTAAAGTCTGTAAAGACTTTGCTCTGCAAAGTCTTCTGTAAAATCAACAGAATTCTACTTGCAGGATTTTCAGAAATCTAATATTGCAGGCTGGAGAGGACTACTCTACGAATATTGAGCCAGAACTCTTAAACCTGCCTAAATACGTGTCTGTTGCACAGTATGCTTGGCAATTCTTGAGGCTCCCAGAATATGACATGGGCTCTCGTGGCTGCCTTTGCACATGCTGCTTCCCTTGCCTAATATACTTTTCCTTCTCTTCATTCTTTGGCAAGGTTAACTCATACTTATCCTACACAATTTTGACTCAGATATTATCTCCTCCAAAAAACCTTCCCTGAATCCTCTCATTAGAGCCGCTGCCTGTGCATTGGGTGCCACTCCTGCCTGTTCCCACAATAGCATGCGCTTTCATCATAACACTCCAGGTGTGGCAGTTGTCATCAAAAGGTCCTTCTCCGAGAGCTCTGTGACAATCAGCAGTATACATAGAAGACCATGAGGACTCCTAAATGCTCACTGCACAGTCTTAGTATAGAAAATGTAGGTGAAAGTCCCTCTGCCTCATTAGAGGGAAGTTGCCAGTATGAAGAGTTTCAGGGTAATTTTCGAGAACTACAATCTGTGCACTCGTTGTCTTTTCCCCACCTGGTAGAGCGTAGCTAAACCAACCTGGAAGACAGCAGTTTGCCTATGTGCCTTAAGCATGTAACAGCTCCTATCAACCCGGTATTTAAGAATAGTGATTATTTTTGCCATGTAGCCCCCAGGAAGAAAACCAGACTTATAAAACATTTTTGTGTCTCAGTGAATGTTTGTAATTTTGCTGGCAAACCTACTAAACCCACCACAACAGTCTTTCTGGATTTTTTAAATAACCCACTGGAAAGAGCTTTGTAGATACCAATTTTCACGTGTATTATAAACCAAATATTAATAGATGACATCCATCTAAATTTCTATAACAACACGGTCTCCCCCCGCCTTTTTTTTTCTTTTTTTGATTTGACAGGAGCACTACAGATAGGACTCAATTTTAGAAAGTTTTTCAGAAAACAAGTGATAAGTGGAACCCATGGCTATGTCGAAGCAGCATTTTTCTTCAGTTAAAAAAAAAAAAAAATCATGAGCTACTACATGTAACGAATTGGCTTTAAAATTCTGAAGGTCTTGCTTCAAAAAATTTCCCCCCCTAAGGTAACAGTGTCCGATAATAACTCCTTTTGCTTCAATTACAATAAGAGTGAATATGGGTGGATAAAATGCAAGATTTAAAAAAAAAAAAAAAACACCCTACTTTGGAGCAGAGTAGGATGTCTACCGTTTATATTGAGCCCAATGGATGGAAACTGATCAATGGTTTGCGGCTGAGCCTGTCAAATATTATAATCCAGAGTTTCATTAGACGTAAAAATAATCGCTGGTAAAAGTTCACCCGAAGAGGCATTCTGCCCCTAATTCCGTTTGTATTTTTGTTTTAAAGACCTGAAAGCCCGCTAAGACATGCATTCACCCACTGAATTTCCCATCGGTGCGCTGCGCCTCTGGAGCGCCCCTCCTAACCCCCACCCAGGGCGGCTTTGGCCCCCCGGCGTCTCCCCCGCCCCTCGCGCCGGCAGCTGGCGGGGGTGACAGGTGCCGAGCCCGCCTACCCCGGGGCAATAGCACCACCCCGCAATTCTCCCGCCGTTGCCTTTCGCAAAACCGGCGTGCGGGTGGAGATAGTTTGCCTGCACCTTCGCCTGTCAGAAAACGGCGCTGGGAGGGAGCGAGCGTGAGAAAGTGAGCGCGTGCCCGAGAGGGAGAGGAGGACGGAGGAGCCGGCTCCGGCGTCCGAGCGCCCAGTCTGCCCCGTCCCGCCTGTCCGCCTCCGGGCCCGCAGAGGGTGGGGGCCGCGAGCAGCGAGGCCGGCGGGCGCCGGGGGTTGGCGGGACGCGCGCTCCGTGCCGGCGCCCGGCCTCGAGCCCGCGCTCCCCCCCCCCCCCGCGTGCCCGCGCCGCTGCGCGATGCAGTGTGGGGAATGGCTGGGGTTGGCTGAAGAGCGCACAGTGGAGTTTTAATGTCCGCCATGTTGGCCATGGCGTATTGAAGAGAGCGAGCGAGAGAGGAGCGGAGCGGCACAGCCTCCCACCCTCCCGGCTGGTGTTAGTACCCGGACGGCGGGCTCTGCGCTCCGCCCCTCAAGTCCCTGGCAGCGGTAGGCGAGTGGGGACCGAACCCCCGGTTCTCCATGATCCCGCTGGCCGGGGCCGTTTCCCCAGAGCGGAGAGGTATCTGCTGCGCCTGAGATGAGTAAACTGTCGTTTCGGGCGCGGGCGCTAGACGCCTCGAAGCCGCTGCCGGTTTTCCGCTGTGAGGATCTGCCCGACCTGCACGAATACGCCTCGATAAACCGGGCCGTGCCGCAGATGCCCACCGGAATGGAGAAGGAAGAGGAGTCGGTACGTGTTAACTCCCCTGTCCGACCCAGCGCCAGGCCCCGCTCCCTCTGCTGCCTGCGGCGGCGGCGGAGCAGCCTACCCACACAAAATGGCCGCCATCTTCTCTTCGCCGCCGACTCTCAGTCGCCGGCCGGGCCTTTACCCCGCCTCCCCCGGCCTCGACCCTCGGCCGCCGCGGCCCGGCGGGGCCTCCTCTGAGGCCACCCGCGGACCCCGGCCACTTGTACCCGGGTCCCGCGGAGTTCGGGAGCCCGAAAGGCACAAAGGGGTCACGTGACGAAGCTGCCGGCAGCCATTTTGTGGTCTTAGTTCTTGGGTTGGGCCTTGTGCATCCGGAGAGGGGAACGGGCTGGGTGGCGGTGGGGGTGCGGCGAGCCGGGAGCCGCGGAGGACCCGCCTGCAGCCCTCTCCGCAGGCCGCTGGGTGGCGTTCTAGGGCCACCTTGGTCTTCGCGCGCTGCCGGCGCCGCGGAGCGCAGGTTCCGTGCACTGTGGGGGAATTTCACTTCCCGTTGGCCTGGAAAGGTGGCTGGGCTCACTGGGGCCTGTAATGTTGACAGCACGTCTGTGAGGTTCATATTCCCTTCACCCCCTGCAGTAGAATGTCGAGGGTGCGGCGTGTTTGCCCGGATGACTGACTTTCATAGAAGATAAGACTTAATATCCTCTTTCTGGGACTTTTGCATTTAATCCTCCCCAGTTCTAATTAATCGGAGGGTCATAAACTATTCCTGACTTTTCTTTGATCTTTGAGACTATGTTGCAGACTTATTTTGGAGTACGTAGCTCTTCCTAAAGCCTGTAACTTTATTACTGCCTTTTTTTTTTTTTTTAAATAAAGTGTAAGTTCGCCTTCTTTCTGGTTTCTCAACATAGGGGAAGAGAAGACCCAATTTAAGAAGATGTTATTGATCTAGATAGATTTCGAAAGAGAGGGTCCTTATCGATAACTGAACTAAAGTTGAGTTCATTTACAGAAATCTTAACATTGAGATGTCGAAATCGGGTGGGTGTCCGTATTCAACTGTTTACACCTAATGGACATTTTATCATAGCTGTGGCATTACCTTGCTGTAGAAATTGGGTTCAGACACCAGGATAATAGAATCTTCCTCTCATTTCCCCCAGATCCTTGACAGTATAACTTGATGACTTCTAATCCTAAGGAATTGCATACCTTGGTTTTCAGGTACAGCCATTTAAACAGGGTGCAGTGTATTGACAGTTCAAGGAAATCAAGGAGTCGCTGGATTTGTGTGCTACAATTTTGTTGTGGAAAATTGTACTGTAATACTTCTATTTGGTACTGTAAGAATTTTAAATGTAGAAATTATGCTTTGTAATGTTTATTCTGAAAATAAAGCTATTTAAACTGTTTGGGTTACTTAACCTTTTCAAGTAAAATAGTTGTGACAGTAAATGTTACTTTTGAGAGTAGTGTTTTAAATCTAACTTTATAGACAAGCCAAGTGATAAGTTTATGTAGTAGTTGAGATTGTCTAGTGTAGTACTGACTTTTCAGCCCTTTATCTATGAGACGGAACTTCTTTATTTTACATGTATCAACTTTAGAGTAGACTGGTGCCATTTGTTTATTTTTTAATAAGTGATTTGTTTTAAAAAATTAAAGTACTTGTGACTGCAGAATCTTGTCTTTTGGTTTTATTTTTGTTTCTGTTTGTAAGTTTTACAGATAATACTTTCAAGTTGGGGTGCTGGTGTTACACTGCCTTGGAATTTAATTTATAGTTCTTGTTTTGCAGCCAGGGAAGGTGGGGAGAGCCTTGATAAAAGCAAAGTAACACTACAGTACACTTTAGACATTTAGTTGAGTCTTGCTTCTGTGAATACTTAGAACAGTCCAAGACGTACAACCTGAATTCAGAGCTGAGCTCAACTGAAGTATTAATACTTGTTAAATTTTACAGATAATTTTGTTCACAGAAATAATTTTGACATTTTACAGTGCAGTGGATATCATTAGTAACATGTGGAGTCTATTTCTCAGGGACATCAGGGACTTTTTTCCTTCAGACTTCTTTTTCCATCATCTATTTAAATTTGTTTCAGTTTACATACAACCAAAACTCTGACCAGTGAAACATAGACCTCAGGAACAGATACCGAATTTAATAGGATGTAAACAGTACCAGGTAAACTGCTGCTGTACAGTCCTGCGGTTCATGCTGTCAGTAGTAGTAGCAGGCCATGAAAGTCACACTATTAAAAGTAGCATGATACATGCTGTTGAAAATGTAGACTAAACATAAATGTATTTGAATTTTGAGCTAACCTTAGAAAAACAAAACTTCTTGATAATTTGCTGAAGCATGATATACTTCTTAAAAAGATGAATGGTTAAAACAAACTTTTGCCTTTGACTGATGCATTATTTATGGTATCTCTTGGAGTGCTCTAGAACCTGAATTGAGAGTCTAGTTTAGAAGAAGTATAATGGTATGTTGATCATGAAAAATAGGGCAGACTTAAATGAGGATAGTTTTGTATACACCACTTGATTAAGAAAGCATTTCATGATCAAAATGTATCCGCAAAATTGTCATGTAAACTGTCTGGTAATTTTTACCGTATTTTGTTTCTATGGTGAATAACAGAAATCCTAGGTCTTAACACTGAAAATAAAACTTATTAATGTACTCCCATTTAACCAATTTTAGTAATGTAAGATGAACACATTGACTTAATTAGGCCTGCCTCTTAATTTTTAAGAAACAATTTTAAGCAGAAATCCTCAATTCCCCACCCAAAAATGACTTACCTCAGTTTTAAAATTTATTTTTACTACTGTAGGATTGAAAAATAACTCCAGATTGTAATAAATTGAAGGATATGACTGAGTTTTAGACGTTAAGGGATTAAATGTTTAAATTGATACACTGTAATACATTATAACTTGCCAAATCAAAAAATAACTTTTTGTTAAGTAGACACCATGCCCAAGGCAGAGCCCAACATGGGGCTTAAGCTCAGGACCCTGAGACAGACCTGAGCTAATGTCAAGAGTCACCCAGGCACCCCTGAGGCAATTTTCAAATAGGAAATCAAAAGACTGTCAGCTCTAAAATGAGATAAATGTGTCCCTTTGGGGGTTAAAAGATAGAAGTTTAAGCAAGTGGAGAGGGCAGATGTTTCACCATTATAGTACTTGAACATTTTTATTAAGATTATAATCTTAAATTTGAGATCATAACTTTGAAGTTAGGAATGTTCAAATACTGAGTTTAGTGCCATAGCTTCACTTTTAATGGAAAAGATAGCTTTTCCAAGATGTCAGTACTATTGATAGGTTTTTATTAAAGTTGACTTATGTTAGTCAAAAGTGGAGCTTTACGTTAAATTATAATTTTCCCATATGGATACTTACCCTTTAGGAAAGACACACTGAAAACATGGATTTTAAAGTGATATTAAAGCTCCAACAAATTGGAGCTACCTGGTTCCAGTAGTTTAACATTTTCATTGGGATGTCTAGGGTGTTGTGGCTTCATTAGGAGTGGAGTTAACCTTTTTAGTTCTGTTATCTACTCTGGTTTGGGTAGGGTATGTGATGTAATTGACATTAATGATATCACATTGATATTACTTTATACAGCCACCTTTGAGACTGTCAGAAGTAGGGTCTAGCCATTACAGTCTAACACCTTGTTTTAATAGGGTTCTAACCAGACAAAATGGTCTCCTACACCTGCTTTTCTCCCCTCTTAAGACTACCACCTTCCATTATTGGTCCTGTATACAATGTTATTAAACCCAAGTTAAGGATTATTTATAAAGTGGGCAGGTGTTTTGGTTTTTTATTTCATTTTTAATTAGGGGGAAATTGGAAATATGTACATCTCTTTGATATGAGGAAAAATAAGTGCTACATTTTCAAAACTTAAAGTAGTTTTCTATTTTATAAAAAAATTAGAGGACTTTAAATGATCAACTTAAAAGTTTGATTTCTCATTTTTTGAAAGAAACTTAAAATTTTTTAAACTAAGAGCTTTTAGTCCTTGTATTCGAAGCTGTAAAGTTAATCCCGCTTTCTCCCTTCTGTCTTGAAAGTGAAGAAAATATGTGAAATCTCAATTACTGTAGGAGCAAGGTTCAATTTTTTCAAATGGTTTGCATTAGAAAGAAATTGAGAGGTTTTTTTGCATTAAGTAGTAAATAGTCTATTTTAAACCAAAGATAACTGAGAAGCAGTAGTAAAATTTAATTCTACCCTCCCAAGATTTTTTAGTTTTTACATTTTATTTGTTCTTTTTCTTTTTTAAGTGAGCTGTACCCCAAACATGGGTCTTGAAATTATGACCCCAATATCAAGGCTCAACTATGTCTCTACCGACTGAGCTAGCCAGGTGCCACTCCCTACCAAGATTTTTTTTTTAAGATTTTATTTATTTATTTGACAGAGATCACAAGTAGGCACAGAGTGGGGAAGCAGGCTCCCGGCTGAGCAGAGAGCCCAATGCCGGGCTTGATCCCAGGACCCCAAGACTATGACCCGAGCTGAAGGCAGAGGCTTAACCCACTAAGCCACCCAGGTGCCTCCCTACCAAGATATTTTTAAGTAGAAGTTTCTAAGTGTTTTAAGGTTTACTAGAAATAATCTTGAAAGTTATGAATTCCCACAGTACGCACGTAAAATTTTGTGATGGTATATTTTTTTTTTTAGGAGAAAAGTTCCTATTTTTCATCAGTTTCTCAAAGTATTGATAATGAGCATTACTTCTAGAAATTTCAAATGAAGTTATTTTGATTTTATGAGTATGACAATTAGATAGACTTATTAATAGGAGAAGGATAATTGAAAAAAGCTAATAGGCAACTTAGGAAGAAACTGACTACTCTTAACTGCCAAAGGAGCTTCTTGAAAATTATAATTCCTAGGTGCCTAAAGAGCTCTTATTTCAGTGTCCTGTTTGATATTTAAAATTTTGTATTAGTGTCATTTGTTCTTAGACTTCATTTTCTTATAAAACAATAGTAATGGATACTGACAGGCTTACTTATCTAATCATATTTTGTGAATGCTTTGTGATCTGTAATGGAGTTTGTGCTGAACTGCTATTTCTTTTTCCTAATTAACAGTACTTAATTAAAAGTACCATCTAAATGTAAGATAGCTTAAATTTTGTAAACAAGGAATAATAACCTGTGTTTACACATTCATAGGTTTGTGGTTAGATTGAATATTAAACCAACACCCCTAAAAACAAGATTTTAGTTTTTATATTTTGCATTCATTTTGCATCAAGGTATGTGATAGTAGTAAAGTTCAACAGATGAAGTGTATGTACGTACATTGCTAATGACAAGTTTTGTTTGTATATATAAAAATGTGGAGTCTGACTATATGATTCAGTTTTCCTGAAAAGTTAGGGGTATTTGTTATAAGCAGTTGATTAAAACAGTAAGTTTAAAGTAAAAGATGGCTTTATAAAAGGAGCAGTAATACCATGGAACGATGGCAGAGTTTGTAATTCTGCTTCTTAAGAATCAACAAGGAAAAGAGAATTTTATGTTGTAATTTGGGAATAAAATGAGTTGTGAATTTTTAGGTGCAAAAGTGGTATGAAAATATGAAATACTTCTAAAGACAGGGATTAGAGTATGTCTTTTACTTTTTAAAGTAAACTTTTGAATCCTTAAGGTGTGATTTATGTTAGTATTTTATAATGCCTTTTCTGTAAGAATATATCATTTATTGGGAAATCAATGAGAAAAATGATTCAGATGTTTTCAATAAATTGCTAAAACTACTTTCCATCAGTTACTTGAAGCTAACTGTGTTGACTCAAGCACATTTACACATTGGGGCAAGTCTTTCCTGATCAAGTTAATGTAACTTAATGCCTGTGGTTACAGGTAGTGATTTTGAGCTATTACAGTTATTTTAAACATAATGGAGACCCAGCTTTGTTCCTTTAAATGTATATGAAGTGAATTTCATCCACCAGCTTCCTAGTAGTAGGATGGATGAAAACAAAGACATGTTGTAATTAAGAGTACTATGAAGAGTACTATTATTTGAATTGTAGCTGTGGTAAATGGGAGTATAATCAGTTCTTCAAAAGATAAAACTCTTCCTCAATTATTTGTTGTTGAAGAAGTTATCTTTGAAAATTTTATTCAGTTTCAGTTATACGTGGTGGCATTGTTTTCTGAATTTTGCAACATATTAAAGCAAATCATTTTGTTTGAATTTATTTCAGTATAGCAAGTTCTGGCTGAAGAAATAGAACGTGGCCTTAGAGTGAATCCAGGGGCAAAGATAATGTGAGGTTTAAAACATCCTGTGGATGGGCAGACAGTCTCTCTGCTGTCCTGCCTGCTGCTTCCTGCGGTGTATTCAATAAACTTCTATCTCCTTTAAAAATAAATAAAATAAAGCATCCTGTTGATGATTTAATACAGTCTCAAATCTTTTTATATATTGGGATTAATTATTTTCATAATTGTGAAATCACAAGTAGCAGTCGTATATTCTCTGAGAAAATGCAGTTTGGCTTTTGTGGCCTTTGACAAATCACTTAACCTTATTGAGTGAACTTTAGTCTTTTATGTGTCTGTGGTCTTCTAATTTACTCTTACAAGGTAGCTCCAAGGAGTGAATAAGGCAGGGTATGTAAAAATGCTGTGTAGATGACTTTTATTATTATCAAGTACTAATTGAATGTTTAGAATGGCCTTTTTCTTGATTCTGAAGAATAGCTACATTTACGCAATCCCTTGTGTTTGGGGATTTTCTGATGTGAACGTGTTAGATGTGTTCTTTTCTTGTTCAGTTGTATATATTTGCAAAAAGGGTGTCTTTATAAACTTAGGTAATAATTGGGAAAATCAGCCTTAGACTCAAGGCTCCAACCAGCATGTACACACCCGAGTACTGAGGTTTTCATAACTGCAAAATGAAGCAAGGCTGTGATAATTTCTTGTTGTAATGAGTGTATTATGTTACCAATAAATTCAAGTCTGTTTCCAGATGTGCTTTATGTGGTTATAAAAAAGTCATTCAATCTTGAATTAGTTAATGATTTTATTTGCATATTATATAAACATAATTTACACAGAAATAAAGGTAGTCTGGGTGCATGGATAATTAGTTTCATTTTAGTCTAGGAAGGCTCACAAGTTATAAAGGATTTAAAGAATCTAAGTGGGTGCTATAGTCACAATGCTTTTATTGTTATGAGAATTCAAAATTGGAGCCAGAATCTTACAATGATGGTTGCAAATTTGTGTTTTACCTGTAATATAATGGAGGGTGAAGGGAAACAAAATATAAATATGGCTATTTGGAAGTCTAAAGCAAGAACGTGATCATTATTCTAGTAGATAAGTGGAGGTATTTGAGGTGAGGTATGTTTGCTGTACAAAGACTGAGAAAATGGAGATAATCCATTTTCATTCACTTTTATAGCAAATATTTGTTGTGCATTTGCTTTGAGGCAACGACTGTTACAGGCCCTGTGGATATGACAGTAAATAAACAGCGTTCATTTTTTCATGAATCTTATGTCCTAGAATATATAGTAGGCTCTATTAGAGTTGGAATTTTTGTCTAGCTTTTTTTAACTGATGTGTTTTCAGCACCCAGAATAGTGCCTGGCATGTATTAAGGGTTTGATTTGTTTAACTGAATGAATTCTAATGGGAGAACACCAAAAAAAGAAGGCAAATAAAAGTAAAAAGTACAACTTGCGTGGCAGTAGAACAACCTAATTTCAGGTGGAAGGAGGAAGATTGAGTTTTCTTTGCATATGTGGTCAAGGAACATGGATTTGGAACTTGAATGATGGGAATGAGCCAACCCTTTGAAGATCTGGATGAAGAACATTCCAGGCAGAGAAACCCATAGATGCAGAAAGCCTGAGGGAGGAGTAGAAGGCCAGTATGATGAGAGCAAAGTGAAAAAAGGTAGAGTAGTATGAGACTGAAGACCAAGGATAGTCAGGGGTCCATACCTGGCTGGTATTCTGGGTTACTACATGAAGTTTGTATTGTTTTGAAATGAAGTAAGCAATTAGAGCATTTCAGGCAAAGGAATGACATGATATGAATTGCATCTTTTCAAGATTATTCTTGCCACCATGTGGGAGAATGAGCCACATTGGCAGGAATGAGAGTTGATGGTGAGTTTAACTAGAGTGGTGATAATGGAGATGAAGAGAAATGGATAGATTTGAGGTATATTTTGAAGGTAGAGCCAGCAAAACTTGCTGGTGAATCTGAATGTACTAGATGGAGAGAGGGAGAATCAAGAATTAACTCTTGATTTTTACCTTGAGCACCTGGATAGGTAGATGATTGGGCCACTTACTGAGATAGGGAAAATTGGAGGAGGGAGGGTACTGAAAGAATGCACATGTTTGAAGTGCCTCTTATCCATAACTAACTGGCTATATAAGAACATAGTGCATTAGAACAGTCTGTACTACAGCTGTAAAATTTAGAAGTCATGGGTTGGTACTATAAACTTGAAAGTCTTTGGGAGATAGATGGTTTTTAAAGCTGTGCCTTGGGGCTCGGCTAGAGGAGTAGCTAATAGAGAAGTAGGAAGAAAATAAGGATCGTGTCACAAAAAAGAGGGACTTTGGTTAACTATGTCCACTAAGAAGATGAGTAAGGGGAGGGTGATTGATTGGATGTGGCCCATTTTGGTGGAGTAATGGGAAGGAAAACCCAGTGAGAATAGAAGAAATAATGAAAGATAAAAGAGTCATGGCGAATATAGAAGCAGAAAAAGGACAGTGGCTGGAGTGGGCTAGGGAGCAACAAAATGATTTCTTTTAAAAATAAGTCACAATGGGGTGCTTAGGTCACTCAGTCTGTTAAGCGTCCAACTCGTGATTTTGGCTCAGGTCATGATTTTGGGATTGTGAAATTGAACCCCGCATCGTGCTCCAGGCTCCAGAGTCTGCTTGAGATTCTCTCTCTCTTCCTTCTGCCCCTCCGTGTTTGTCTATATGTGTTTTCCCTCTCTTTCTGTCTAACATTAATTTTTTTAAAAAATCAGTCACAAATTTCCAGTAGGCACAAAGGACGGATAGGACAGAAATGAGGGAAGCAGAGATAGCCCTTGGTTTCCCTGTCTACTCGGAGAGTTTACAGGCTGTAAGCAGACGTAGGGGAGATCGCAAATAGACCCTGACACCAGCCTCCTTGAGTTGAAGAGAGAAAATTCAGGATTCAGAATTTGGGGATGCTGAAGTGATTTTAGGGCAGGATATCAGACATGCACCAAGTTCTAGAGATCCCCTTGAGTGTGGCTAAAAACTGATCAGAGCCTATCTGTGAGGAAACTAAAGAGGCTGAGGGAAAAGCAGTTGGAAAGAACTTGGAGGGACAGTACAGGGAGCTCACATAGGGCGAGGAGTATGTTGTGTCTTCAATAGCCAGAGCAAAAAGATATCCTAATACACAGGTTGTCAGATAAAAGCTCTCAAAAGAGTTACTTCCTTAGTAGTAGGCCCCAATTAGCTTTAAAGACTGTTCTGGATACAGCCTAACAAAGATTAAACAGTATTCTCAAAAGGATCAAACTAATTTTGGAGAACTTCACTGCGTCTCAGAAAAAGCCCAGAAATGTTCAAAGGAATACTGAAAGGTCCTACAACATAAAACTTAGTTTTTGGCATCCATTAAAAACTTATCAGGCATGCAAAGAAATGGGAAAATACAACCAACAACCAAGGGGAAAAAATAACAGAAAAAGACAGAAATAACCCAGGTAATAGAATTAGTAGATAAAAATGTTAAAGTAGTTATTAGACTTAGTTGTAATGATGTTGTCTAAAAGGATAAAATGATCCTGTCTCCTTCTCTGCTCGGCACTTTGTTTTCTAAAATTATTTCCTTCAAACTGTCTCTCATGGATCAGTTTCATGGTGGGGATTGGTCATTAATTAGAACAGTTGGTCATTCATTAGAGTACTTCTTCCTCTTTAAAAGTAAGGCAGATATGTGATGGGGAAATGCAGATCTGTTATTAGAATTGGCAGTGGGAGAATGAGGTAATTCATCCTATGATTCTATTTTCTCTGTGAAGTATGAGGTGAGGTCATCACCTCAGAGTAGTGGGGGGGACCTTAAGAGAGACGAAGGTATGTGGAGGAACGCTGATTTACTAGAGAAATGTGGTATGATTGAAGGACTAGAGGACAGCTCGGTGTTTATGATCATTTCAAGTGAGACCAGTCGGCTCACTTGAGCAGTTGAATGCAAGCATTAAACTTGAGTTCAAGCACCAACTAGATATACAGTAGGAATTTTTCTAGGGCAAGGGTTTGCCCAGAATGGACAGAGGAAGAAGAGAGGGATGAGAAGTAGATCACATGATAAACCGTGGAATCTAAGCTGGTTTGGGAGGGAAAGGACATCAGGGAGCTGATAAATAGTGGGGGAGTGGTAGGAATCACTGAAATAAAAGGCTCTGTGGGAGGGATGTGCTAGATTGGGCGAAACTAAGTCAGGAGAGGGTAGTCACAAACTAAGCATGTGAGATGCTTGATTTTAGATGTCAGAGGTGGTACAATTACCAGTGAAGGCAGGAGCTAGAGTACAAGTGGTGCCCAAGGCGGAATAGAGGAAAAGATTAATGTGGGTGAAGTCGTGGTGGTAGAAGAGTGTTAGTAGTTGAGAAGAAGACTGGGAGCTCTGTGACTTGACTAAGAGATGTGTAAGTCAGCTTTGGGAAGTGATGGTATGAATTTCAGAGGGGTTATGATTTTTGAAAGGACAGTGAAGACAAAATGGTATGGGATTTCTTTTCACTAAAAGCAAGGAGGATGAATAGTTAACCCATCTCTTAAGTATGTGGGTTATATATGTTTACGCTGTACTGGGGTCAGTTAAGTGTGCAATAACATGTCAAAAGAAAAGTACACATCTTAATTAAAAATACTTCATTACTAGGGGACTTGTGTGGCTCAGCTGGTTACACATCTGACTCTTAATCTCAACCTCAGGTCTTGATCTCAGGGCCATGAGTTTAAGCCCCCCAGAAATACTTTATTGATGAAAACCATCATTCAGGCTTTCAGTGAATTGTAATCACTGATCACAGATCACCATTAACAAGTATAATAATGACAAAATTTGAAATGCAAATGCAAATGCAGTTGGAAAAATGAGGCCTATATGCTTGATCTATTTAGGGTTGCCACAAACCTTAAATTTGTAAAAACTGAAGCTCTATGTAAGTACCTTTACAGTGAAGGATTTTGGTACAGTATACTTATCGAGGATCCAGTAAGTGGACCTTTTTGGGGTTCTTATTGAGCATCTGAGAACTTTCCTTTCTCATCAGGGGTTCTCCATGGGGACTGTAGTATTCTCTTCATCCTCAGGACATTCTGGAAAATTGTGGGGACACCTTTGATAGTCACAATTTTAGGGAGATGCTTTTCGGGTCAAGAACATTGTGAGTTCCACTGTGCGAAGGGTAGCCCTACAACGCAAAGAATTGCCCTTACGATTTTGACTATCCCCAGAATATCCTAACATGTTAAATTTCCATTTGTAAATTATCTGAGTCTTGACCTAATTTCATTTTACATGTAAAGTGTTTTTTGTGCAGTGTATTTTTATATATTTACACATGTATTAACATTTCTAGGATTGCTGTTAGTATATAAAGTAATATATATATATATATAAAAAGTAGGGAAATGTTGTATTTCATTTAGAACTTTTGTAGGGGTTGTTACCATTTTGGAAATAATTTCCTCAACATCATTTTGGGGATTTGAGTCAACAGACCTAAAGGAGAACGTCTGTTCTTTTTTAACTGTTACATTCATAGTGATTCTTTGTAAACATGTAGCATCTGTGATGGCTTCCATTTTGTCTTCCTAGGTAATATCCCAAGTATTTACATGTTGTAGTACATACTTTATTGTAAATTACTTTCCTTTTATTCTCCTTTGTTTTGCAGTTACGTTCTTGGATTGAATATTTTTTTTAAAATGCGTAAAATAGAATAGTAAAAGAATTTAAAAAGGAGCATTAGGTCTGATAGGGTGGAAAATACCTTCTCAACTGGGCTCAAAACATGAGCTATGTAATTAGGTTTTAGTTAAAGTTCTGGTTGTGCACTTAACCCCGAGTCTGATCTGATTGAGATCCTGTGTAAAGTATAGCATGGTGGCTTACATATAGTAAGTGCTCAGATCTTTTTAACTTACTATTTTAGCTTCACTTTTAGTCCTTAAAGGATTTTTAGGGCTTGAAGGATAGAAACATGTTTTTTAGGTTGTTTTTAAAAATTTCAACAAATTTCCATCATAACAAATTATTTTTGTTATGGAGTATTTTGATAGTATGGATTTTGATACACCTGTAGCTGTATTTATGACAGGATGTGAAATACTAAGCAGGGTAGCAAAAAACGTGGCCTTAAGTAGACAAGTGTGTCAGCCAATTGGATTGTCTTCTCAACTTAAATGCATGATTGGTTTCCTAGTGAATGCTAAAATGTATAAAATGTGTTTTGAAGAATTCATCAGGTGAAAAAGTTTTCTGCACTTTTTAACAGGTTCTATACGCTTCAGTGATTTTACAGTTTTTAAGGCTGTTCCTTCACACAAATCTATACATTTGAATCTATGAATTCCTGTTAAAAGGTTAGGGACAGCCTCTTAGTCTAAAAGATTTATAATTGTTTCTTACTTGATCTCCCTACTCTGGTTTTCAAATTTATAACCCCGCTTAAAGTTATCAGGAAGATCTTTTTAAAATTTGAATTTGGTTGTTGCTCAATATCTAAAATCCATAAATTTTTCCTTTTTCTGATAGAATAAAATGCAAAAACTCCATACAGGGTTTCCCAGGCCCTGATGATCTGACCTCTTTTTCTAGTCTTTTCCCTTTCCCCTGCTTACATTCTATAGTATTTACTTATTTATTGCTGCATAATAAATCACTCCTAAATTTAGTAGCTTAAAACAACAAACACTTACTATCTTGCGCAATTACCAAGTCTGGTTAAGTGTAGGAGGGAACACACAAGGCTGTGAATGCCAGGGGATACTGATCATTGGAGGCAAACTACCGACATTCGAATACTCTCTCTCTTTCAAAGCCCCACAGGTCTCACATCCCATTATAGTATCAGCTTATAGTCCAGAATCTCATGCAAATCCATTTCAGATATATTCATGCTGCTCAGATGTAGTTCCTTAGGTACAGCTTCTCAAATTTCTCTCATTCTTTTAAGCTAAAGAGAAATATCTGCCCCCTCCCTCACATACCCAAAACACTATACTGGGTAAGGCTTAGGATAATCCTGTAAAGCATTCCCCATTCAAACCAGGAGGCAGAAGGCGGAGCGTGGTAGACACAAGGTTCCTGGTCCAAAGCATTTTTGAAATCCAGTTACACAATTACAATAGTTCCTTGGTTGGATGTCAGTTCCTGAGTATAATTTATATAAGAACCTCAGCTTTGCCCTTTGGGCATTTGGTTCTGCCCTCTTCTCACTCATTTTTCATGAAGGGTAGAATGTGTGTGTTACTGAGTTTTCTTAGCTTGCTTCCTGCCAACATTCTGGGACTCTGAAGATCTTTTTTCATTCTGTATTATCTCTTGTCTATTATTCAAGTTGGCTGTGTTTCAGAATATGTAATTCTTTTTAAAAGTTTGTGGGTCTTCTATGTATTTTATTGGAATCTATTTTATTAGTTGAATGCCACACCCGTACTTGTCCAGGTAAGCCTTTTACTATCCTGAGCTGCTGCTGAGAGACCTCACGGTCAAGCCTCCTTTTTTTTTTTTTAAAAAAAAAAAAAAAAAAGCTTTTTTGTTTGAGAGAATCTGAAGTGAGTAGTTCTCTTTACCAGGCCTTTTATCTGGAAAAGTCTTTGATCTTTCTGAGATTTTTAACAAAAGATTTATAGTCACTCCTTCCATTTAGTTTTAGACCACATTTTTCTGTTAGTGCCATGGATTTGATCTTGGCTCAGAGTCCATTTCTAAATTTCAGCGTTTGCATCCTGGAGAAACTGCGCATTTTCAAAACCATTGAGTCCTGGCTCTTTAACAGTTCTTCATTCAGTTTATTGTTTGTCTTTTTTTTTTTTTTTTTACTGTATAAAGCAGAAAAACAAGTCTGTACTTTCAGCTTTCAGTTTAAAATCTCCTTAGCTAAATCACCTGCTTTATTAGGTAAATTTTTCTACTTTTCACATAGCTAAAGGTAACAGTGTTACTAAATTTCCTGTCTTCGTCTGCAGAAATCATCCCTGTTCTTAAAGGAAACACCATGAAGCTTTTATTAACAACTTCTTCACTAATACTGTCCTTAGAGGCCATGGTCTAGTTCCAAAGCCATTCTGACATTTTCAGTTTTTGTTACATAGTGAGGACCCAATATCAGCATATGTGTTGGTTATCTGTGGCTGCATAACTAACTACTTATCCAAACCCTAGCAGCTTAAAACAATATGACCTACCTTTTCTCAGGATTAGCAATCTAGGAGTTGCTTTTTTATGTGATTCTCGCTGGATATCTACAGAAAGCTGTTCAGGGTTGCAGTCATCTCCATTGGAAATTCTGCTTCCAGGCTCACTTATGTTGGTGGGAGCCTTCTGTTCCTCATCACCTGGGCCAGATACCACCCGTCTGTTCTCCCAACTTGACATCTGGCTTCCCCAGAGCAGATGATGCAATAGAAAGAGTGTGCTTATGTCAGAGAGTGCCTAAAACAGAAGCTGCAGTCTTTTTATAACCGTATCTTGGAAGTGATACACCGTCATCTCTGCTGTGTGCTACCAGAAACCCTCTGCTCAATTAACTAAACTGCTTACTGTTCTTAATAGTTGCTTAGCTCTGCCTTTGCTTACACTGTTCCTCTTTTCTTTCCATGGGTTCACTCAACAAACTCCAGTTTGCAGTCAGCTTTGATGAAGCCTTTCTGGACACACCTCCTAAGCCCTGTCATACAAAACCTGAACTTGTAGAAAATAAATTCACTTATATCAGTTTTTTTTTAAAAGATTTTATTTATTTATTTGACAGACAGAGATCACAAGTAGGCAGAGAGGCAGACAGAGAGAGAAGGGAAGAAGCAGGTTCCCCGCCAAGCAGAGAGCCCCATGCGGGGCTCGATCCCGGAACCCCGAGATCATGGCCCGAGCCGAAGGCAGAGGCCTCAACCCACTGAGCCACCTAGGTGCCCCTATATTAGTTTTTCTTATACTGAAAGCCCTTTGAACACAGAAACGAAGTTGTATCTTAAACACTTAATATTGTTCTGACACAAATGTTTCTTAATGTTTGTGTTCTGAGAAGATCTAGGTATTTCACGATTTTTTGTGGTTCTAAAATGGTAATCAGATATCTCTTTTAACTATCTCTGCTTTTGGAGTGAAGAATGAAGTAGGGTTTAAGGTATAATTTTTGTATATTTTTGTCAGATTAGGAAGAACATGAGACATTCTAATAATTACACCAAAAAGTTTAAGCCAGAGAAAATGTCATGACCTTTCCAAAAATACGTGTTGTGAAACACTGTGCTAGAAGTACTTATTTTATATTGTGTTGATTTATCAACTATTTGTAAGCTTACACTTACAGAGTATAATGATAAATATTATGGGCTCTGTAGACATGTCTTTTCCTTCAAGGGTTTATAATTCATATGGTAAATAATCTGAGGCAGTCGTTTTAAATCCTTGCTTTAAAGATCAGAAATAACCTATATTTACTCTGGGTAGTTTATCACTCAGAATCTAATAAAACTGTGGAAACTGACTTCTCACATTAAGTTCCTAAAAAAGTCATTTTTCCCCCATTGGAAATAAATAGAAGTAAAATCAAGTAAGATAAAATCAGTCATTTTACTCCAGTTCAGTGTTTACATTGAAATGCCTTTTCTCTGATCTAAAGGTGTTCTTGCAAACCAGGATTTTGGCTGCAAATACCACTTTATTACCTTCTTTGAAGTTTCCTTTTTCTCTACCATAGTGACATCTTGAACTGTATATGAATTTTTTGCCCATAGTGAATTTTTCCTTTGCAGTGCAATTCCAGTAAAATACGTAGTCTTTTTTTTTTTCTTGGAGTATCGGTAAACATAGAATCAACTCCACAAAAGTGTTCTTTCATCTTGAGTTTTTCTGTCACTATCTAAAAACATCTGTTGAATTCTTCTTTTGTTGTTGTTCAAACTTCAGTGTTGTGATTTTGTAGAATACACTGTAGAAATTTCTCCTAACTTCTGTAGTGATGAAACATTTTCTTGGTATTTTTTTGAAGATTTAACAGAATAAAGAAATGTTTGATAGGATTAACATTCTCCCCTGGTCTTTATAAATATAAAGGATTGGGTTTTTTCGTATGAAATTTCTCAGTTGAACCTCAGTTTTTGTTAATATCTTTTAAAATACCAGGAAGAATTCCTAATACTTTGCGTCACTTGGAAGAAACCAATTAAATAACTATAATGTCTCTTTAATTCCGCCCGGCTACCTTAAGTCCTTCCTGGAATAAATCTTAAGTTTGAAAAAAAAGATCTGTAATTTCTAAGAAAGTTGCATGAAACAAGATAACCATTCATTCCTAGTATATATGCATCTTCTAAACATATTACTGGGGCCTGTTGGAAGAGGCATCCTTACGATATAAATATATTATGCTACCCATAACATCTTGATGTTATGCTGTCCTTTCACTAAGCTTAATGCATTCAGATTTACTGTGAATTTAACTGTGGAGAAGTTAGAGAATGAGGATGAAAGTTCACATAGGCTAGCAAGAGCATAAAATACCCTGAATAAAAATTCTTAAGTAGTTCACATGTTATCATCTCCATTGCTACTTCCCTAATTCAAAGTACTGTCATCTCTTGCCCAGATTTAAGTACCTTCCTAACAAGTCTTCCCAAGACTGCAATTCCTGCCTTCCCTAGTATTAAAACTGGTGGTCCTTTGAAAACTGAAATCTCATTGTGTCACTTCCTGCTGAAAACCTATAAAGAGATCCCATTGCTCTTAAAGTGACTTGTATATAAGGCCTTCTATAATCTGCCCCCTGCCTGCTTTTAGTTCCTCCAAAGCCTTCCAGGTCCCACCATCCACAGGATCATTTCTCATTTATTGCGATGTACTGATTCATTATTTCTGTACAGATTGGTTTAGTAATCTCCCACAGATCCTCACATCACAGCTCTATGTCACTTCCTTAGTTATCTATCTATTAGGGTAGATCTGTTATATGCTCCTGTAACATAACTTTTTTAGCAGTTACTGTTAAAAATTTCCATTTCATTTGTATGGTTATTTAATTAATCTCTTCATATGACTCTTAGTTCCAAGTACCTTCAGCATTGGAACTTAATGCCTTAATTATTTGTTGCATTAAAGGCTGGATTGGCCAGTTAATTTATGTATGTGTTTCTAATTCAGTCTATCCCAGAATTGGTGTTTAGAAATTAACAGCGTAAGTCCCATTGTAATTTAGAATTACATGAGAGTAATGATGTTTCCATCAAATTTTTCTGCTGTATGGTTACTATGTGATTAGACAAGTCATATAAATACTAGACCTCACTTTTATCATTTGTAGAAGGAACTGGAACTAGTTGATCTGTAAGCTTGCTCTGACTCAGATGTTCAGTGATGTTAATGGTTTCCCCTTCATCATCAGGAGAAAGATTGATTTTTTTTTTTTAAGATTTTATTGATTTATTTGAGAGAGCGAGCATGAATGCACAGGTGGGGAGAGGGGCAGAGAGAGAGGGACAAGCAGACTCCCCACCGAGTGCAGAGCCCAGCATGGGCCAGGACCCTGAGATCGTGACCTGAGCCCAAGACAGACGCTTAACCGGCTGAGCCACCCAGGTGCCCCCAGATACTGATTTCTAACTTCATTGTCCATTGGGTTGATTTGGAGGTTCTGTTCTATGTGTCCCCACTCCAGGATTCAGCTGACAGAGCAGCCTCTATCCTGAACTTTGCTAGATAGACACTGTAATAGAGGAAAGAACTCTGAAAGATCTCTTATCTTGTGTCAGTTATTCAAATGCTCTGGCCAGAAGTTACATGTCACCTGGGATCACAGCTCATTGGCCAGAATGAGCACATGGTTGCACCTAACTAACTATGAAGGGACCAAGAGAAACAATCCTACCGTATGACCAGAAGGCAAAGAAAAAAAAAATGATTTGGCAAACAACACTGACAGGTCTGCCTTTCTGGTCAACCAAAGATTTGAATCACTGTCTTTACCACAAAATATACTCATCCACTCCACAGTGAACCCATCCCCAAAATCCCAGCTAAACAGCATCAAGCTTGAAGTATTAGGATTTCCAGGTGATACACATAATTCTCTATATTGGTTTGTATCTGTTTCCCCTTGATCTGGAGATCTGTGAATGGAAATACTATCTCTACCTCTGCTGTACGCACACCCCATATACATGAGAAGAACAGGGCCATGATAACCACAATAAACATTCCCATTTGGATTCTAGAAGATTGAGGGAAACCTAGCACTCCATAATCCATAGCAACTCAAAAATCACATCAGGCTGACTTTATAAGGGTCCCCTTCCCCTGGCTGTGGGCAATATTTTTGTTTATATAACTAGATCTCTCCTGGAGGGTCTCCTTAGTCCATTGTTTTTTGTGGTTTTTGACATTCTTTCATTCTCCATGGTCTTTCTTCACCTCATCGGAAGTAGATATTGGAAAATAAACCCTTTGGGGAGCTAATGCAAGTGTACTTTTAACTCAGATTTTAATCTCGGCTTTTGATTTTTGATTGTCAGCAGCACAACTCGGTAGGCTTCTAATGTGTTTCCATTTAGTTCTGAATGCCAGTAGCCTGTATTTATAGTTCTTTATCAGATGTCAGCCTCCTAATTGCTAGTAGCATAAACCTATTAACTTTTGCTGGAAAGCTACACTCTTAAGTGTCTACTCTCTTTTTCTGTGAGGATTATGTTCAGCTGAAAGCAAGAATGCAGTTTTAATTGTGTGTCTGCTTTTGAGACTCTAATCCATTCAAATGTTTTATTGTAAGTATCACGGCTGCATTCTGATTTAAACCTTCCCTCAAGGTTGATTGCTCTTCCTCTGTTAGCCAAAGGCCTTCTTGATTCCTAAACTTAATAGCTTGGGTTGAGAAGCATTCTTAAAATGCTGCAAGTCGCTGAATTTTTGGACTCTTCGTTCCTGCTTACCAACTGATGAGTTTTAAAATTTTGTTTCTTATAATACCAAACACAGAGCAACCAACACTCCATTTTAATGGTTAGGGTTTTTTTTAACTCTTTTAGAGCTACAGGTTTATTAAGTACATGATTTGCTTCTTAAACTATCATAACTGACTTTTACCAAGTATTTTGTGCTGCCTAATAAGGATTCTAGGCTTCCATCCTTTGAGAAGTTCCCTTGCTGCTTGGCTCCCAAATGGCATATATTTTAGCCTTTGTGTTGTAACAGTATCCCATTTCTGGAACCAGTTTATGTCATTCAGGATCAACTAGGTTATGATGTAATAACAAACAAGCTTAAAAGTTTGTTTCTTATTTTATGTAACATTTTTTTCATGAATCAGCTGGGGAACCAGGCATAGGTAGCAGTCCAGTATGATGGCAGGTGGGAGGAGATGTCAGATCTTCACCATCAGTTAAATACTCTAGCCTGGAAATAATAAGTTGCTTTGATTCACAACTCATTGACCGGGATTAGTGACCTAGCCCCACCAGCCACAGAGCCAGAAAATGCAATATTATTGTGTGTCTGGAATAATTTGATGAACAAAACTAAAGGCTATCTATTACACTTTGAGTATTTATCTTTGTGTACTGGAGGAAGAAAATGAAGAAGGGGATATTTGAGGACCTTTGTGAAGACAGATAAAAAGTACACCTTCAGGGGCACCTGGGGGACTTAGTCGGTTAAGCAGCTGACTCTTGGTTTTGGCTCAAGTCACAGTTTCAGGGTTCTGAGGTGAAGCCCCAGGTGAGGTTCCATGCTCAGCAGGGAGTCTGCTTAAGATTCTCTCCCTCTGCTCCTCCCCCTACTTGCTCACTCTCTAAAATACATAAATAAACCTTCTGGTTTTTTTAGGTACACCTTCAGTAAGCTGTGTTTTATCTCCTCTGAACTTAAGATTTTTAACCTATCCTTCACTCCATTTAAATAGTAAATTTTGCATTCTGACCATGGTTTGGTCAAATTATAATAAAAATATTGTACTAGTTGATCCTGAATTACTTACTTATAAATATTTTACTTTACCTAAGATGATTAATTTAGTCGTCATCATCAGACTGGAAGAAATATAAATATAAATCCCTAATTAAGTACAGGTGTCTAACACAACCCCTGTACTACAATTTATTACTGGAAAATTAATTCGCCTTTATGGGGTTAAAAAAAAATGGCAGTGTCTGCCACAGTTTACTTCTTTAAGAGATCATGGAAGTATATGATTTACTCTTGTTTAGACTTTCATTCTGATCAAATTTAATGCAGCTCCTGAGATGATACAAACTTTTTAGCATGATTTACATAATACTTTTATAGGAAACTTGTCTTAAATATTATCTGGAAACTTTAGTTATTTCATCTCTTTCTGCTATGAAATAAGAGAATTTGTACAATGTTTCTAGGAGCCTAAAGACCTTTGCAAGAAAGAATTTAATTTTCCTTCTCTTACGGCTATAAATACCAACTAAATAGAGATAATAATTAAATGTGTTAGAATTAATCTAAAACTGCTCTAAGTATGTTATTCAAGTTTTGCAACCTTTTGCCCTTCCTCCCCAAATAAAAGTTCTGCATATTTCTCTCATTTCCATGAAACCAGATTTATTTTAGGTAGCATTGCATTCATTAGTTTCAAAATGTTCCAGTGAGTTATATCACATCCATTGTGGGGTAAAGCGTATGGTAAAAATAATCTTTGAATGAATTACTCCCATTAATTTAACTTGATCAGGAAAGCTGGGAGGACAGGGCTTCCTTAAGACTGCAGTGCATGTTTCTTTTTTCCTTTTGTACTTGAAAATGTCTAGAGAGACCTCATTCTTCTGCAAAAGCTGAAAAAGTGAGTGTGGTAACTATAGTATGGTGCCTGAACTTTGTCGTTTAAAGAACAATGTCATTAAAGTTCCACAGTGAATGAGATTTGACTGTCTTCAGAGGTTAAAATTGTTTTAACAGTGACAGTTTGCCAATAAAAATCAACTGGAGTTTTAAAATATCCTCATTTGGGCCCTTGGGTAGCTCAGTTGGTTAAGCATCAGCTTTTGGTCATGAGTTCAAAGCCTGGTGTTGGGCTCCATGCTGGGCTTGGAGCCTACTAAAATAAAATAAAATAAAATATCCTCATTTATAGGATTAATAGGAGACAGGATATCATTAAGAAAACATAAGGTAAATTTGGACTTGGTCTTATTTATTGATCCAAATATACCTATCGTAAAGTAATTTCTATTAATAATGTAGGCCATAATCTATTGAAATTTGCTATTATAATAATAATACACCACCACTTTATAGACATAATCTCACTCTTCAATGCAGTCTTTATAAGTTAGGTAGCATTTTCTGCCTTTTACTAATAAGGAAAAAAGGCTGAGTTGGTGTCATTATTTATATTATGAAAAGCTAATAAAAAAGTGTATGCTAAGTGTACACTAGAAGGTTACCTGCATTTCTTGTCTCATTTTACCTTGATAATAGCAGTAACCTCATTTTACTAATAAGAAAATGTAGATTTAGGGAAGTTAAGTCACAATTAGTAACTGTCAGAATTCCCTTCCAGGATTCCCTTCCAGGTTTTTGACATCAAAACGTGTGGTTTTTAGAAAGTATGCCTTATATATCTTCCTGTTTGATAGAGTATTCTAATAAAAACAAAAAATCAGAAATTTTATTTCCATACAATATGTTTTATAACTTGCAAGAAGATAATTTGTGGCACAAAATAGAATTAAACTAATTAGGATAATTTGAGATTATAAAATATTTATTTTCATCTAACAATGTGTTAGTTTAAATAAAGGGGGAGTTTTAAGTTTGAGAAAGTGAAGGATACAGACATATAATTAAACAAGAAAGCTTTGAGACTATCCGAGCTCCTTTTATTTTTTAGCCACTGCAGAAGACAAAGCTTTAGAAATTACACTGAGGATTTTGTGGTTTTGGTGAAACCACAGGACTTGGCGTTAAAGGAGAAAATTTGCGTATTTAGTTTAGTGTATTATGAACTATGATTTCTTCCTATATTAGCCATGTTATAATGTTTTCCACAGTTATCTTAAACATGAACAAATCTTAACATTCATACAAACCCTGAAAATTTATATTTTGATGGGTAATAAAAAATATTAGTAAGAACAGTGTAACAGCTAAGTCTCAGTTGGTACATTGACTGGTGGGAAAATAAAATAGATAAATCTGTTATTTTTGATGAAGGAACAGGTAATGGTCAAATTTAGACTGTTTCAATCTGTTATTATGTAGATCCTTATCTCTCCAGGGTGGTAAATCATTTAATATTCTTTTGACTTCTTTTATGGTAGATTATTTAATTGTACCTAAAAAGCCAAAATGAATTCCTTCCCAATTTGCTTCTAATTCAAAGCTGATTCTCTTCTCAGAGGGGAAACTCCTATTTCTACTATTTCTGTGAAAAGATTATTTTGTTTCCACACTTGGTAAATGTGGTATCAGATGTATACTAAGTGAAGTCTTCGAAGTCCAGAAGAAGAAGTACAAATTTTGATGTAACTCTACTGTCTAATTCAGCAAGATAAAACAAAACAATAAAGGGAAACAAACTTTACTCTTTACTGTAGACCTCTATATCTGTAGGGATGATAGAAGATTAAAAGTAGTTAATTACACAGGAAACATATGTATGTAGTCTTGGTTCTCCTAGGACTTAATCTTCCAGAACTCCATTCTTCATATCCACAGTGCCTGGGTACTACCAGAGTTAACCTTTTTGAGCAATGATTAGTAAAGCATTCCAAGAGAATCCTGTACGAGAAGTTAGGAAATTGCTGTTACTTTTTCAAGTTACCTGGTTATAACTTTCCACTAATCCTTGAAGCCATAATGTTGTTCTTTATCTCTTCAGCTGTTAAAAATCCTTTCTGCTTCTCTCTTAGTATTGAGTCCTCCCTTGAGTACCACCCAGAACTCAGCCATACATGGGGAAGGCAAAAGAAGACAAGAAGGAGGAATTAAGCCACAGTAGAAAGACCATAGGGTTCTGGAGTCAGACCTCAATCCAAATCCTACTTCTACCACTTCGGGCAAGTGACTTAATCTTACTGAGCTTCACTTTCCCTGTAAAATAGGTATAATAATACATTTTAAGAATGAAGATGTTGTATCTAATATAGGGTCTCAGCATAGAGATACAATTTTATATAATAAACTTACTTCCCTCTTCTGTCATTTTTACCATGTAAATAGTAGAGCATGATTGCTTTCGTGTCTGTCAGTGACCCACCTTACTACAACCTAACTGCTGAATCTTCAAAAGTAAACAGAAATAACTATATCAATATCAGGATTCTCCAAACTTTGCATAAGAGTCAGATAATATTTTAAGCTTTGCAGGCCTTACAAGTCTGTCACAGCAACTCAGCTCTGCTATTGTAGGGCACAAGCAGTATGGACAATATGTAAATGAGTAAGTGTGGCTATGTTCTACTATTTACAAAAACAGATGGGGAGCTGAATTTGCCCACTCCCTCTCTTATAATTTCCCAACTACTAATCTGTATTACTGTCCATAAAGCAGAGTTCTGTTGTCAGATTTTGTAGTCTAAAAACAGCTCCCTGTTTTAAAAATAAACTTACTGGAAAATACCTCAGTATGAAGTTGAACAGTGGAGTCATAAGGTTATGTTTCCCAAAATTGATAGACTGTTATTTTAGAAGAGAATGGTTTTTATATGCCTTGGTTTAACATTATAACTTTAATGCTTATCATAGTTTTTAGTCCTGAAAATTAAAAGCTGGGTCCCACCAAACATTTAGATGAATCACACTAACAGTGGTCAGTGAATAGTTAGTACATGTTGACTTCTATATTACTGATTTGGAAAATCATGGTGCATTTTAATATGTGCAAAATCTGTGAGGATTCTTCTGTAAAGAAACTGTTCGACATTGCTTATCTATCTGCATTTTATCTGTCTGTGCATTTCCCAAAATTAATCCCAGAACTCTTCGTATAACAACGATAACTCTAGAACAACTATTCAGAAGACAGTATTCTGGTAATGTCTGGTTTAGATAAGAAAATTAAGAGCCAGAAAACTTTCACTGACTTACAGATCAGAGATTGTGCAGTTACTTGGCAGTAATTCTGGAAGAAGTACTTCCATCTCTTCCTCTTACTTTCAGGGAGACCCTTTTTTTCCTTTAAAAAAAAAATACTATTTGGAAATAATTTCAAGCTTACAAAAAGTTTGCAGGAAAAAGAGTAGTATTCCCACATATAACTATTGTCAACATTTTGCCCAATTTGCTTTATTGTTGTTTTTTTTTTCAAACTTATACATAGACACATGTAAACAAACACATATTTTTCCAAACCATTTAAGAGTTAATTTGCCTACATTATGGTGCTTTATTCCTAAATATTTCAATGGAGTTTAATCTTTTATGATGCAGACAGTTTTTTTTTTAATTTTTTATTTTTTTTTTTATTTTTTTTTTAAAGATTTATTTATTTATTTGATAGACAGAAATCACAAGGAGGCAGAGAGGCAGGCAGAGAGAGGAGGAAGCAGGCTCCCTGCCGAGCAGAGAGCCCGATGCGGGACTCGATCCCAGGACCCTGGGATCACGACCTGAGCCGAAGGCAGAGGCTTTAACCCACTGAGCCACCCAGGCGTCCCAAATTTTTTATTTTTTTATAAACATATATTTTTATCCCCAGGGGTACATGTCTGTGAATCGCCAGGTTTACACACTTCACAGCACTCACCAAAGCACATACCCTCCCCAATGTCCATAACCCCACCCCCCTTCTCCCAAACCCCCTCCCCCCAGCAACCCTCAGTTTGTTTTGTGAGATTAAGAGTCACTTATGGTTTGTCCCCCTCCCAATCCCATCTTCTTTCATTTATTCTTCTCGTACCCACTTAAGCCCCCATGTTGCATCACCACTTCCTCATATTAGGGAGATCATACGATAGTTGTCTTTCTCCGCTTAACTTATTTCGCTAAGCATGATACGCTCTAGTTCCATCCATGTTGTCGCAAATGGCAAGATTTCATTTCTTTTGATGGCTGATGCAGACAGTTTTTAAAGATTACAGTCTCTTTGATTTTTTTTCTTTAATAGAGGATCCCATTTTGAGTTTGATGTTTTCCCAAGTAGATTCAGATTTTGCACTCCCAGGTAGAATTTTACATAAAGGATATTGTAGTCTCATAGTATCACATCCTGAGACACATAATTTATCTGCCCCTAATTGGTAACGTTAGTTTTGATAACCCAGTCAAGGTATGGGCCAGTTTCTCCACTATATAGTTACTAGTTTTCCTTGGAACTAATAAGCAATCGGGGAATCTACATCCTTTTGCGAATTAATATAGTGAAGCTGTTAAGAGTTCATACTAGGAGCATCTGGGGGAAGCAGACATCTGCCTTCAGCTCAGGTCATAATTTCTGGGACCTGGGATTGAGTCTGTTTGCCCCCTCCCCACTTGCCCTCTCTTTTTTTCTATGTCTCTTAAATCTTAAAAAAGAAAGAGTTCATAGTAGAGCCACAGCTGGGTTTGTATCCAGCTAATTATATGAACTTAGGCAAGTTTAGTGATAGGTGAAATAGGGATGATAATTCCCACGTCTTTCTACAATATATACATGTAATATAGAGAGAATATATATTGTTATGAGTTTTTAATGAAGTAAGATACATGAAGCTTGGGCCTGGCATTGATAAGTGCTCCATATATGTTAGCTATTACTATTTCAGTTCTGGAAAGGTGAATTAACAGACATAGTAATAAAGCCTAAAGCTTTATAACCCAAAGTTAGAAATGAGTTCACAAAGTCTTTTCTTGCAAGTAAATTAATATTTTTTCCAAGATGAATGACTCTTTCAAAGTTATTGAGCTTGTTCTCACTCTTGGTGTTCTTTCCTGTCTCTTGTCCCTTGTCCCTTCTGTTATGTGTGAGGCAAGTAGCTTAGGGATGAAACTCCTATCAGGAAATTTTTTTTCTGAATTCTGATTTGCTGAGTGTTCAGTTCCATAAAAATTTTAATTGAGGGGCGCCTGGGTGGCTCAGTGGGTTAAAGCCTCTGCCTTCAACTCAGGTCATGAACCCAGGGTCCTGGGATCGAGCCCCACATCGGGCTCTCTGCTCAGCAGGGAGCCTGCTTCCTCCTCTCTCTCTCCTTGCCTCTCTGCCTATCAAATAAATAAATAAAATCTTTGGAAAAAAATTTTAATTGAGTTTTTATGAAATATTTAAAAATCATCTGTACCTGTTTTCTATTCTACCACTGTAATAGTGTTATGTAGTAGTTGTAAGAGACTTTCTGAAAGGGGTAGATGTCCTTGTAGAATTATAAAGAATAGAGAGAGGTTTAGATGGACTTAAAGACAGGAAACATTACATTAGGTATTACTAGAAAGGTCTATTAGATGCCCCCTGTGGCTTGAGAGTGAAATTCGGAGTAGAAAGGGTGAGGTAAGGTGTTGGACCAAAAGAAGTAGCTAGAGCTAGACCATGAAGGACCCTGTTTGCCATGCCAAGAAGTTTGAATTTCATCATGAAGGCAGTAGAGAGCCAAGGATTAAATGTGAGAATGATGGAATCCAACCTTCAGAGAGACCCTGGCAGCTACAGCTATAGAAGGTAATTGGAGAATAGTGTGATACCAGAAGTAAGGAGGCTAGTTGCTGCCTGAAATGA
Source organism: Mustela lutreola (assembly GCF_030435805.1). NCBI lineage: Eukaryota > Metazoa > Chordata > Mammalia > Carnivora > Mustelidae > Mustela > Mustela lutreola. The sequence goes on along the minus strand of NC_081297.1, from coordinate 31,018,791 downwards.
AGACAGTGGGATTTAAAAAAAAAAAAAAAAAAAGCACTGAATATTTTCTAGACCTAAAATGAGTGAGAATTCTAGAGGATCTGATGGCCTCGTTTGGAAACGGGGAAGTCGGAAGCAGGTAATTGACCGCACTAGGTAATACTGGAGGAAGAACAGATTTGGAGACTCAGCAGATGGGGATGTTCATGTTATATGAAGTCTATTTGTAGAGCATGTAGTAAGAGGTCTTTATACTATGCCTAGAGTTTAGCAGAAATCTGGGCTAGAAGTGAGGATTTCTAAGCATGTCATCAGCACACAAATGGCAGTTAAAGCCATGAAAGCGGATGAAATTCCAAGAGTGAGTATGTGCAAGGGCTATGGACTAAGTCTTGGCATAGCTTTTGTCTGTGTTGGATTATATAAACATGTTTAGTTTTAGACGAGCTTAAATTACTCAGGCTGTTCATTTAAGGTATTAACCCTCCAAAATGAGAAACATCGTTTGTATTTTATTTGTGTAAGTTAAAAGGCATTAAATAATGACAGATGACTAGCTCTCCAGGATATGTTGGGAGATTTAGAAATCATCAGCATAAAGATTATAACCAAAAATAAGGGCTTCTTGAGACTTTTTATTAATTTTTAGGAAAGCATTCCACTTAGATTGTCATTTGTGAGAATAGAAAAACTAACTTTAGTCCCTTCCCCTTCACATTCCCAGTCATCACATGGGCACACGGGCGCTTAGTAAATGCAGCACAACCCAACTCTAAAGTGATGTAAGGGCTACAAATAAAGGACATGAGAGGGCAAGCATCAAAACTGAACTGAATTTTGCCTAGGGCTGCCTTTGACCACCATGCTACTTAGTAACTGTGTGTCCTGAATATTTCGTGATAAAAGTACTAAAATTAAAATGACAGATGTTTCACACTAAAAAGAAGTAATAAGACTATACTGTTTTACCTGTACTTTAGCAATCTTTTACTGTTTTATACTCTAGAAATAAAGTAATTTCAGGATATGAGCTTTAAGTGGGAGGAGGGGTAGATGTTAATAATCCTAAGACCTTTTGCCATTTATTCCTTGTAGAAAATAGTAAGTATTGAATTGCTCTTTTTCTTCCTAAGTAGTCTATATCTTCAGCTGTTTTGACTTTTTCACCCCGAGCATTTTAAGGACAAAAGCAAAGTGTGTTCATCTTAATTTTTTCTTTGCTTTTATGAAATTTAATCTCAATTTTTTATGAGTTCTGTTCCCAAACAGTATTTGTGGACCTTAAATAACAGGCACAATTCACTGGCTCATTTATTCAGTAAATATTTACTGGATATTTGTGTGTATTAGGCACAGTTCTAGACCCGAGGTAAAGCTAAGCAGAAAACAAATTCTACCTTCATGGATCTTATATTTTATGGAGAGAAGACAAGACAGTAAATAAAACAGTAAGTAAATTCTGTAGTTTATAAAGAGGTAAGTGCTATAGAGGAAAACTAAAGCAGGGGGCAGATAAAGCGTTCCAGGCTTAAGAGAGGGGAGAGAGTGCATATTTTTTTGCAACATTTTGTTATGAAAATCTTCAGACATACAGTAAAGATTCAAGTGTGTTCAGTGACCACCTCTATACCCACTAGCTAGATTCGCCTATTACATTTTATTCCACTTGCTTTATCACACATCCATCATCTCCATTTTTTGGGTGCATTTCAAAGAAAATTGCAGATAGTGCCTGTTTTCATAAATATTTCAGCATAGATGTCATTAATTACAGTTCAGTATTTACTGTTTTTTTTTCCTTTGAGGTAAAAGTTACATGCCTAGAAATTCACAAATAAGTAGTCAGTATTAGCTGGATTTTGACAATTCATATACCTTCATAGCCCAACCCTCATCAAGAGATGAAGCATTAGTGCCATCATCGTTGAAAATCTCTTCATTCCCCTTTCCAATCAATCCCTGATGCCACTCCCCAGAATCAAGTACTGTTTTTATTTTTTTCACCATAAATTAATTTTGCCTGTTTTAAAACTTAACATAAATGGACTCAAAGAATGTGGACTCTTTTTAGGATTTTAGGATTGACTCATATTGTTGCATGTATTAGTTCCTTTTTGTTGTAGAATATTCCATTGTATTACTCTGCCATAGTTTGTTCATCTCTCCTATTTCTATTGATAGACATCTGGATTGTTTCCACTTTGGGACTATTACTGAATAAAACCATATAAATGGTCTTATTGAGGTCTTGTAGATACCTACCTGTGGGATTGCTGGGCCATGTGGACTGTGTATTTTTGGTTTTATGAGATCTGCCATACCTTTTTCTCACTAACACAGCGTATGAGAGTTCTAGTTATTCCACAACCTCACCATCATTTGACAACATCACCATGTTGTCAGCCTCAAGTTTAGCCATTCTGGTGGGTGTATAGTGGAGGAGGTGGCAAGGAAGCGATCCAAAGATGACTTTTGAACAAAGACTTGAAGAAGGTGAGGGAGCAAGCTATTTAAGTTTGGGGGGAAGAAGCAAGGAATCTAGTATACAAGAGCAGAGTGAGTAAAGAGAATAGTAAATGAAAGGTAATAAGGAGAGAGGAATGCAAATCATGCTGGACCTCATAAACAGTTTTAAGAACCTTATCTTTTATTCTGAATGAGATAAAAATAATTGGAATACTTTAAATGGAATAATGGCATAATTTGACTTATATATTAACAGATTGGCTATTGTAGAATAATGGCCAAAAATGTACTCAGGGAAACCAGTCAGAAAGTTATTGTAATGAGCCAGTCAAGAATTAGGGTATTTGGATGTAGAAAAACTATGGAGTCCTTGCTGGAGCCATGTTCCTGAACAGATGTTTTAGTTCTTAGAAATGTCATTAGAATATAGGAGAGAAAGTAATTCAGCTCAGTGCTTTTGTTCAAGTAGCAGTGGAGTCTAGCTCTGCATGCATAAGTAATAGGGATTAAATTTCTTGAGTGGCTTTTTACAAATTAGTAATCACTTATTTCTCCATAAGGAATCTTAAACATTGTGGCTTATAATAACCTGTTTTTAATTCCATGATCCAAAAGGTCTAAATGTAGTCTTAATTATTATGTCTAAGTGGTAAGGTCATTATTTGCTTAAATAAAACCTTAATGAATAAGTGAATATAATTTAATCTTTGTTTAGGAATTTGTACAATATAACTGAATAGCTCTTTTTGGTTTGCTGATATGTATTAGATATTAAAAAGTAGATAGAAATGTTCTTTTTATTTTGTTCATGCATTTTATTTAGACTAATTTATCATTTTTCTACAATGATATTTTATAAAGTATTGTAATAAGGCAGAATATTATACTAGATGCTGAGCAGGTTAACAAGATAATTATATTATCTTCATCCTTAAACATCAGAGCCCCCAGATAATACAAGAGGATACATCTTTTAAAGGAAAAAAATGCATAGGTTAATTAAACATAGTGTCTACATTTTGGAGATCAGTATATAAACAATTACAGTTTCTAAGTAGAGACTGTAGTACTGTAGAAGCACAAGTTGGGGAGCATTTCTGCTGAGGGAAGAGGGAGGAAAGATAATTTTAAACCAGACTTTGAAGAACAGGTGGGAATTTTCCATGGTGGAGTTGGGGGCATGGTGAATGGTGATGTCAGGAGATGTATCCATCCATATGAGCAAAGGCACAGAGCAGATGTTTAAGATACATTTGCAATAATGTCTCTTCAGACAGGTTTTATCTACACGTAGCTAATGTCACTCTCATTTAATCAATAAAAATGGTGTTTTCTGATTTCTCAAATACAAGTGACATGCCCTGTTCAGTGCCAGTTAACCCTTTCACATTAACTACCAATGCTTTTAACAAAGACCACAAAAAGCCACCTGGAAGGGCAATATTTTTCTTGGGGTAAACAAAAATAACAGAGAGGAAATTAAAAGAAAAAACATTAACTACTGGTGCGAAGAAAAGGAGGGATGAGTAGGGGTTTAAAAAAATACAAATAGGTAGCAGAGTGATTTGCTGGATTTCGGGTTTGATGAGGAAGCTAGGATTCTTGAGTAGGTGTCTGTCTGTGAAACCCATGCCCTTTCCGTGTACTAGGCAGGCTGAAGTAACAGGAGTGAATACTTTCGGAGCCCAGTGCCAATAGCAAGGTTCATAGAGACATGGCAGTGTGCTCTGAACTTCAGTCTAAAGATCATTGTTTAGTCTTTTCTGATACTCTTTTACTGTTTGTATTGCTGCATATAGGAACCATAATTACAGAGCAAGAAGTTTTTTTTTTAATTATTTGCTGAATAACTTAACCATTTTATGTAAGATCAAATATTACAGAAGTCTTTGGATTATTTAATTTTATTTACTTTGTTTCTTCTAAAACCTAACTTGAGAATTTATGCCTCTGTTATTTTATGAAAATTTTGAATTATTCTTGGTGTTTTGGTGGTTAATTCTTACAACTGTGCTTAATACAAATATCCTATAATATAAAGAAATTTTATTTAACCACTATGTCAAACATGTAAGTAGTCTTCAAATATATTAATCCCCTTTTCTTAAAACAATCTTTTAACTCCCATTGCTGCAGATGTTGGCTTAAATGTCCCTTGGCACTAGTGAAAATGATATTGTCCTTGAAATCCTTTTCCTTTTACCATAATACACTGTACTTTTTCTTCATAGAACTTATCATACTGTACAGTTTATTTTTAGGACTGTTTTATTAGTATCTGTTCTCCCTACGAGAGTATAAGCTGTGCAATGTTAGGAACTGTGTCTGTTTTAGTTACAACACTGTGTTCCCAGTGCCGGGCACGTGGTTGACACTCAATAAATAAATATGGACTAAGTTAATAAATGAATAAAAGCTTAATCCTAGATATTCTGTTCCATATCTCTAGTTTTTGTTCTTTACCAATATTTCCCAAACTGTTTTACAAAAGTTGTCTGAGCTATTAATAGATATTTTCTGAAAAAATATTTCTGTGGTCACAGGCCTGAATGACTATCCCTGCTCTGGAACAAGTACAATTTACATTAACATGTTAAATGCTCTTAGAAGTCCTAAAGTTTAAAAAGAATATAAGTTTAGAGTCCAGCATTCTTTTTTTAACTGTCAAACTCTTTATTGGACTATTTGAAGTTATTTGAACACAGCTGGCCTGTTGTTGCAAGTAGATTATTCAGAAATTTCAATGACAGTATCTTCAAGGAACCTCCAACTTTTTACATAATTGTAATTTAAAATTGGGATATTTTAGGTATTTAGTCAAGGCATTCAATAATTATTGAATTCAGAACTCATTCTAGTTTATTTCATTTGTTACTTGGCTTCACCATTCTGTATCTTCCTACTCAAAGCAAGAATCTCATTTCCACTTCTAATTTAATGTTACTCTTATATAATTTAACATTCTGTTTCCTAGAAATAGATGAATATAATTTTGGATTTTAAAAATACTTTCTTTACCTGGAAAGCTCTAAGTGTATTTTACTCTTAAACTAACTTAAATGGGAAAGATTTTACTCAACCAAAATGTCTTCTAGAAATTATCAATGTTTTAGGAAATCATTTAGTGAAATGTACTCATATTTTTTTGTCAAAAAGTATTACAAATACCTTTTAGGAAATATGAGAAATAAAATTACAAAACGGCATTTCAGAAATGTACCACCTAGAGATTATCTGTTAATTTATTGGTGTACATACTTTGAAACTTTATGTATGAATTGATAGATTCATTGATAGAGGATGATAAGAGCTATGAAAGAATAGGGCAAGGAAAGGAACAAAGGAGTGTAAAGAAGGATTCTTTTGTATATATGCTCATCTACTTTAAGACTTTTTTTCTGAATGTGCTTCTGTTCAGTTGCATTTTTTTCCTTAAAAATACTCTGAACATCCAGTTTTCAGATTCTTTTTTACTTAATAAATTGGTGGCTTTTTCCATATATAGAATACGGTCTGTTGTCTATATAGCAACTAGTGTGATCATTTTAAAACCTTTCAGCCACTCCTGTTCTTCATACAAGGACAGATCTTAACATGATCAGTGACTGCATGACTGGGTGTTAATCCTCTGAGCAGATAGCATCTGTCACTCTCCCTCCTCACTCACTGTGCGCTAGCCATATAGGCCTATGTTTGATCCCCTTCCTGTCTTAGAGTTCGCAGATATACGTGGAGAAAGCATAAATAGGAATATATAAAGTTACAGTTACATCTCAGTTGTTGAAGAATACTTTTGTAAGACTCAGAAGAACTTAACCATAAATGCTGTATATTATACACTTTTAGGATCCTTAGTACCCTGTTCTTGATCTAACTTTTTATTATTATAAGAGTTTTCAGGGGTGCCTGGCTGGGTCAGTCATTAAGTGGCTGCCTTCAGCTCAGGTCATGATCTCAGGGTCCTGGGATTGAGCCCTACATTTGGGCCCCCTGCTCAGCAGGAATCCTTCTTCTCCCTCTCCCACTCCCCCTGCTTGTGTTCACTCTCTCACTGTGTTTCTCTCTGTCAAATAAATAAAATCTTTAAAAATTTAAAAAAGAATTTTCAAACTTAGAGAAAAGCTGAACAGCTATATACCCAAAATGATTCCAAAACTGTTCATGTTTGCTGTATTTTTTATTGTGTAATAAAATATTTTTATAATTGGGGGCGCCTGGGTGGCTCAGTGGGTTAAAGCCTCTGCCTTTGGCTCAGGTCATGATCCCAGGGTCCTGGGATCGAGCCCCGCATCGGGCTGTCCGCTCTGCGGAGAGCCTGCTTCCTCCTCTCTCTCTTTCTACCAGCCTCTCTGCCTACTTGTGATCTCTGTCTGTCAAATAAATAAATAAAATCTTAAAAAAAAAAAATATTTTTATAATTGAACCATTTGAAAGTACGTTGTACACCTCATGACACCACCTTAGGGGAAATCATTTTCTTGACTGTTAAAGATAGGAGAAAATTGTGTGAAATATTTTATAAAACAAAAAACTACAAATAAGATTTTTTTTTTTTAAGCAGTAAGTATTCACTCTAATATTGATAAATAAAAATTTGAGTTCACAGTTACGGAAAATGGATAAAACCATAAGGAAAAATCTTTCTATAGAACACTGTTCATACTAGAGAAAGTATAAATGGTAACTACTAAGCATATGGAAGACTCTTTAGCTTTTCTAATAATGAAAGACATATTTGCTACCATATGTTGGGTAGTTAGTAGGTCTCAGGCATTTTTGTCTTAACCACAATTCCATATGGTAGTACACAGTGTCTACTTACAGGTAATAAAACATATTGGGTTAAATCTCTTGTCTTAAGTCCTAAAGTCCTAGAGCTACTAAACCATCGTGCCCACAATTCAAACCCAGAACCTCTGGATTACCAGAGTCCACATTCTTAACCAGCTTTCTCTATTGCCTGTAAAAATCAAAACACTTTAGAGGTCCCGCTTCCCACCTAGAAAGTAACTTATGGTTCATCTAGAAAAATAAACAAGAAAGCCAGGAATATTCTGAAAAAGAACTATCAAAGAGGAATTGCCTTACTAGATAATAAAATGTAGTATGAGGCTAAACTTTAAGTTAAATACTGGCATGAGAGACAGTTTGGGTAGAGTAGGAAAAAAGCTTAGGAATACTCTCAAGGGAATTTTATTCTATGATACAGGTACATTTATAATCATTAAGGGGAATAGATTTTTTTTTTTTTTTTGCATGACAGTAGAACAAGTGGCTTCCCATTATCTCTCCTTATACAAAAAATAAAAAGATAAACTGTATTTCTCACATGTTCACTTACATAAGAAATTATGATAGAGTATTCTGAATTAGGAACAAAATGCAAATTAAGAATACTGTACCTTGCTTTCCCACGCCCTCCTTGAGTTTGGTATGTATATGGGGGCATAGGTCAAAGAAAATTTGTCTTGACATTTGAAGGAATCTGAGAGTAGGATAAGTATATATGTGACTGACTTCCCAGCTGGAGCTTACAGAGGCACCCTTTGTCAATAGATAAGGGCCAGTAGATATAAGAACAAACTATACTAAAATATAAGAGGGTACGTTTAGCCATTAGAGAGCGCAAATCAAAGATCTAATTAAGTTATAAAAAAGAGAGTATTTGTTTACACCCTAGTTTGTGACTGTACAATTTATACCTGTTATTAAGCATGACAAAATCACAAGGGAAAAGATAAATGTGACTAATAGAACTTTTTTGCATGGAAAAAATAAACAAAATGAGAAGTCACACTTCAGGAAGATATTTGGAAAATTTATTACAGGGGGCTAATTTCCTTAATATTAAAAAGGAGATAATATATTTAAATGTTGAAGAAGAAAAGTAGTTCTTTTGAAAATGAGCAAACAGCAGCAACATTTAAGAAAAAAGTCATCATTATAAAAAAAATTAACCTAAAATGACAAGATGGGTGATTTTAAAATTTAAAAGAGTCTTTAAGAAGATACTACAAGGACGGGCGCCTGGGTGGTGCAGTTGGTTAAACATTCAGCTCTTGGTTTTGGCTCAGGTTTGATCTTAGGGTTATGAGATTGAGCCCCACGCAGGGTCCATGCTCAGTGCCGAATCTGCTGGAGATTCACTCACTCTGTCCCCACTCGTGTGCTCATGCTTTCTCTTTCTCTCAAATCTTTGGAAAAAAAAAAAAAAAAGATATTACAAGGAATGATAGTGTATGTTGTTGGAACCTCATATGCCCTTTGAGGACTTTTTTGTAGTTGTCCTGGAGATGTTTTTACAAATCCACAAAGATGTTTTGTATATAATAGTACAGGTATGATTTTTGTAGCATTCAGGGAGAAGAACAGGCACATAGGTTGTCTCCAGGGGATTTTTTCCAATTAATTAGTGTCTGGTTAAATAAATTATGGTACATCCATATAGAGGGCAGCTGCTGCAAAAGTTGTAGAAGTGTCCGTATAGAAGGATCTCCAGGATCTAGCTAGTGAACCAAAGCCCTAGTGGTAAAGCTCTGTATGTTGCATGGTAGAATTCTTTATGACTTTTAAATCCTATATGAATATATATTTTTAATTAAAACAGGGTACTTGTGAGAACTGGAATTTTCTGTTTTCATACCATTGGAATATTTTTCATCTCTGAACTTATATTTTATGTATTTTCTAAAAGCTAGTTTAAATTTTATGAAGTGTTTACCAAAATTCAGTGATGATAGGGCTGACTGAGAACAGATATTTTTATGGCAGCTGGTGGTACCACAAATGGCTAAAATCTTTCTGTGTGGTGACTAAACCAGAGTTTACTTGAGTTCCTGTTATACAGCAGGCATTATACTAAACATTTTTTGCACATTTATCTTACTTAAATCTCCAACCAGCACTATAAAGTAGATTATTTTTCTCATTCTATAGGAAACAGATTTAGAAGACTAAAGTGTCTTTCCAGGAGTCACAGACTCTGAAGCCTATGCATTTGACCCCTATACTAGGCTCTGGAAATTCATAAGGGGTTATTGAGACAAAAGACCAGATTTGAATGTATCAGTTTCATCAAATAAAAATGGAAGGGATACTCTGCCCTCCTTTGAAAAGATCGTATTAGTTGGTTTATATGAAAGTGCTTTCCAGATTTATGGAGCATTCTGTGTAAAGGAGATTAGAATAATTTTTTTTTTAATCATCATGGCCTGCTTTCTTCATACAAACGTAAATGTTTTAACCCTTTTTCTTTGAATCTCATCTGTAAAATGCAAACTCAAAGTAACAGTTAGTTTTTTTGGAATCTTTAATATAATTTAACTCAATTTCAGTATAGTACATTTCCTAAATTGAGGAAGTATGTGGTATATCTAACAAAACCTTAATTCTGCTTAAAATGTGCTTACCACTAATTGTATTGTTAGCATTCTCTCAAGGCTACTAAAATCCTTCTGGTTTTAAAACATATGAACAAAAACATCTTAATAAAGCTATACATTCTGTTCACTATTTTTTGAATATATAAACTTATCTATTTCTTCCTGTTTCTAGGAACACCATCTTCAGCGGGCTATTTCAGCACAGCAGGTGTATGGCGAGAAGAGGGATAATATGGTCATACCAGTCCCAGAAGCAGAAAGTAATATTGCTTACTATGAGTCTATATATCCTGGGGAATTTAAGATGCCAAAGCAGCTCATTCACATACAGCGTAAGTAATGACTCTTTTAATTATTACATTTTCTATAGCTATTTTCTGCTTAACTCTTGACACATTTTTACCTGTTCAAGGCCATCTTTGGTGCCCATTTTCAACTTTTAAAATTGAGATTTCTGCCTGACAAAAGAGATGGCATTTTTATCCTAAGTTTTTGGTTTCATCTCAACATGTGATCTTATACTACTTTAGACAAATAGGATAAAGAGTATACCTGAGATGTAGAAATGGTTTTCTTACTATTCAGAAATAATAGGGGCTCCTGGGTGGCTCAGTCATTAAGCATCTGCCTTTGGCTCATGTCATGATCTCAGGGTCCTGGGATGAAGTTCTACGTTAGGTTCCCTGCTCAGCGGGAAGCCTGCTTTCCCTCTTCCACTCCACCGGCTTGTGTTCCTTCTTACTCTCTCTCTCCCTCTGTCAAATAAACAAAAGCTTTTAAAAAGAAAGAAAAGAAGGAAGGAAGGAAAGGAGAAAAAGAAAAAGAAAAAAAAATAGTGATATGAGTAGCCTTAAAGAACATCTTAGTAAAAGTCGCCAATCAGCAAACTTTTTCTAAAAAGGGACAATGTTTATCTTAGCCTTTTTGGGTCATTCAGTCTGTCACAGGTCTTCAGCTGTACTGTTGAAAGAAAGGCAAAATCAGCAGTTGACAGTAAGTAAACAAATGGGCATGGCTGTGTTTCAGGAAAATTTTATTGAGAAAAAACAGATGGCAACCCAGTATTGGCCCATGAACCAATAGTTTGCCAACCTCTGATCTGTGATCCTACTAGCTTTTCGTGTTCTAGGTGGTAACTGGTTTCACTTGGTAATGATGAGTTCTTCATTAGCATTAATCCTTCCATGGCTATCACATCTGATGGTAAATAACTGAGATCTTATAAACTTCAGAGAGTATATTTCATTTACTCAGTCCCCAAGTAGTTGACAACTTTAAAACATAGTTGAAAGTTTACTAAGGTAAGAGGCACCTAGGTGGCTCAGTCGTTAAAAAGTTTACTAAGGTAAATTGGGACACTGACAAAGGTCAGTGTTGTTGACCTTTCTAATGAAGAGGGTTTTCCAGTGACCTGTCTAAACTTTTTTCAAGACCATGTAAATGTGTGCTGTTTTTAGAAATTATTTAAAACTGGGGCGCCTGGGTGGCTCAGTGGGTTAAAGCCTCTGCCTTCGCCTCAGGTCATGATCCCAGGGTCCTCCCCCCCCCCCCACCATCGGTCTCTGCTCAGCAGGGAGGCTGCTTCCTCCTCTCTGCCTATTTGTGATCTCTGTCAAATAAATAAATAAAATCTTTAAAAAAAAAATTATTTAAAACTACTTAACTACTTTTCTCATTTAACCTTTCCTCTATATGATCTAGTTTCTGTCATGGATTCTAAATATTTATTTTACTATTTGTTAAATATGAAAATCCAAAAATATATTGGCATTTGCTATTTTTTTTTTAAGATTTTATTTATTTATTTGACAGAGAGAGATCCCAAGTAGACAGAGAGGCAGGCAGAGAGAGAGGGAAGCAGGCTCCCTGCTGAGCAGAGAGGCCGATGCGGGGCTCGATCCCAGGACCCTGAGATCATGACCTGAACTGAAGGCAGCAGCTTAACCCACTGAACCACCCAGGTGCCCCGGCATTTGCTATTTTTAACTTCATGTTTTTTTCTCTTTAATTCTAACTTGCACCTTAATTGATTGATTTCATTTCGAAGAAAATATTTTTTCTAATTTACTAAAGGTTACTTTGAAGTGAACTAAAATAAAGTGGCATGTGCTTTCTTCCCCACGCACATGTTTAATTACATATAGGACATAGACACAGACATCTTAAACAAATTTGACCAATATTAATCAAATTATTATTAAATTATATATTATTATAAATAATAGTATATAGATAATAAAATTATTATTAAATTAGTAATCAAATAACAGCAATAAAATGGCAGCAGAATTCTAGTTTATTTGGGGAGAAAAGTAATTAGTACAAATTTGAAGTATGTTGTCTCTGGAAAGATATATACATTGGAATATTAATCAAGATAGTCTGCTAATTAGTATTAACTACCATTGAGTTTCTTTTAATATTTTGTTTTAAATAATTGTAAATTCACAGGACAGTATATATAGCTTTGTATACCTCAATCAAGGTAACTCAGCTGTACCATTGCCACCAAATTCCATGTTGTTAACTCCTTCATAGCCAAACCTAGACCCTGGCAACCACGAATATGTTCTCCATTTCTACAGTTACATCAGTTCATGATTATAACATAAACAGAATCAGGCAGTGTATTTCCTTTTGAGATTGGCTTTTTTTCACTTAGCGTTATATCCTTGGTATCAGTCCAACTTGTTTCATGTAATATAGATCACTTCTTCTTCTTGGTGAGTAGTACTCCATAATATGTTTGTTTAACCATTGACCCAGTGAAACAGCTCAATAGTTTCTAGGTTTTGACTATTACAAGTAAAGCTGCTATGAACATTTATCTGCAAGTTTTTGTGTGACTGTAAGTTTTTACTCCTGGAATAAATACCTTCAAGTTTAGGTGCTGGGTCCATTTTTAGTTTGACAAGAACTTCCATAGTATTTCTGAGAGTATCTGTGCAGTGTTAAATATTCTCGAGTAGTGTGTGTGTGATCCATCTGTATTATTATTGGCATTTGGGGTTATCACTTTTCTACTTTAGCCATTCTAGTAGGTATACAGTGATATCTCATTATACTTTAAATTTGTATTTCTCTAAATGGCTAATACGTTACATATATTTTCATGAGTTTATTTGCCATCTGTGAAATGATTGTGCCTATGTTTGCCCATTTTCTAATTAGATTATTTTAACAATTGAGTTTTAGGATTCTTTTATTTATATATTCTAGACATAAAGTCTTTGTCATACATGTAATTTGGAAATATTTTCTCTCATTATATAGTTTGTCTTTTCATTCTCTTAATAGAGTTTGTTACAGAGAAAAAAGCTTTTCATTTTGATGAGATCAAGTTTAATCAGTTTTCCTCTTACAGATCATGATTTTGTTAAGAACTCTGCCGTTCCCTGGGTCTGAGTTTCTCCTGTGTTCTGTTCTAGAAGTTTACAGTTTCACGTTTAAATGTATGATCAGTTTTGATCAAGTGTGTGAGGTTTAGGTCAGGGGTGTTTTTGTTTTAGGTTTGGTTTTGGTTTTTACCTCTGGATGTGCAGTTGATCCAGCATTATTTATTAAAACAGCCATCCCTCCTTCACTATTTGCTTTTGCTTCTTGGCCAGAAATCAGTTAGGCATATTGATATGGATCCATTTCTGGGTTCTGTGTTCTATTCCCTTGACTTCTGTTTATTCCAAGATAATACCACTGTTTTGATTACTGCAACTTATATTAATAACTCTTAATATCAGGGAGAGTCATTCCTTCTTTATTTTTCTCTTTCAAATTTGTCTTGGGTATTCTAGAGCCTTTCCATATAAATATTACAATAAGCTTGTCTGTGTCTACAGAGAAACTTGGTGATACTTGATAAGAATTAGATTAAACCTATAGATCACTTTAGGGGAATTGACATCTTTACTATGTTGAGTTTTCAGTCCATAACCACAGTATGACGCTGCAAGTATTTAGGTCTTCTTTGATTTCTTTCATTAACACTTTATAATTTTCATCATATATATTCTGACCATGTTTCTTTAGATTTATAACTGAGTGTTTTATTTTCTTTGGAGCAATTGAAAGTGGTGTTGCATTTTTTATTTTGGTTTCCACTTGTTCATTGTCAGTATACAGAAATGCAGGTGAAATTATTTATCTTGTGTCCTATGGCCTTAACTGAATTGCTTATTAGCTCTAGAATATGTTTGCAGATTCTTTGGGTTTTTTTCAAGTAGACAGTCATGGTGAAGTCTGCAAATAAATACAGTTTTGTTTTTCCTTTTCAGTCTGTCTTTAATTTCTCTTTCTTCTATTACTATAGTGGCTAAAACTTTAGTACAGTGTTAAAATATAAGTGGTGAGAACAAACATCTTTGCCTTGTTCCTGATCTTAAAAGGAAATAGTTAAGTCTTTCATCATTATATATCCATTTCTGGGTTCTGTGTTCTATTCCCTTGCTTTTTATGAGATTGTCATATATGTGATGTGGAAATCTTTTCTCCCAGTGTATAATGTGTCTTTTCATCCTCTTAACAGAGTCTTTCACAGAGCAAAAGGGTTTTTTTTGCTGAGATCTGGTTTATAGATTGGGTTTTTTATTCTTAGTGTACTGAGAGTTATCATGAATCAGTGATCAATTTTGTCAAATACTTTTTTTACATCAATGGATAACATCATGTGATTTTTCTTCTTTAGCCCGTTGATATGTTAAATTATACTGGTTGATTTTCAGAACTAGCCTCACATACCTGGAATAAATTTCACTGACTGTAGTGGATTTATTGTTTTGTTTTTTTATACCTTGTTGGGAAGGATTTTATTGGATTTTATTTGTTTTATTTTATTGAATTTTGCATCTAGGTTCATGAGAGATTGTTTGGCTATGTACTTGTGTGTGTGGATATGTGCATGTTCTGTATTATTTGGTTTTAGTATCAGTGATAGTGGCCCCATAAAACAGGTTGGAAAGTGTCCTCTTATTCTGTTTTCTAGAAGAAATTGTGTAATTTATGTTAATTCTTTAGAAGTTGGTATTGGCTTTTAATATACTACAATAAATAAAAAATTATTAGAGTATAGATTTCTACAAAGTTAAAATTGAATTTTGTCTGCCAGGTGGTCTAGTGAATTACTTACAAAGGATATGTTACCTGAATTATATATATGGACTGGTTTATTTTAGTTTCCCAAATTTCTATTGTGTAAATCTCTTAAGCTAATGTTATACAAACTCTCCATGGTAGTTTTTAAAAAGGTGATAATTACTATTCTCTAAGAAAAAAGCAATGGTCAAACATGTTTGAGAATGATTGCATATTTTATTCCCTTACCTGCCCGGCATAAGGCATTTTATCATATTTATGACATTTATATTTATAGGCTCTAGAAGTCTTGTGGCAAAAAAAAACACGAATTTTAACCCAGCATTTTTCAGTTTTATTTATTACATGTTCTCTATTAACACTTCATTGAACATTAGTTTGGAAAAGTTCAACTCAGTCCTTATCTTCAACTGACTTAGAGACTTAGGGAAGAGATCATAATTTACTTCCTTTTATCCAGTCAGAGTTTTGAAGAAAGAAACTGGTATTATAACCATTATCCCCTTCTTTAGTTCCAGAGTTTGGGTACTTTGTAAGCTATTTCACTGAGTGCTTGGCACTCTGCATCTCCTGATCCCAAGGATCATGTAATGTTGTTTCTCTTTTGCTGCTGATCTGTAAGGCTTCTAGATTATACAGATAGGACTTCTTTCCTATTTATACTGGAAGAAAGGACAAAACAGTTCTGAACTGATGAACATAGACAGGAGTAATTTTTTCACCCCCTGCTTTTTGCATTTGGGTTTCAAGGCTCTCCTGTTAATCCTGAAAGGAAGCCTTTTTAAAAAGGGTAATCTTGATGTACACTTATATATGTATATATGCCTGTGTGTGGAGATACACACACACACACATTTGTAGCTCTGTCCACTGGAAGGGCCAAGAAGCAAGATTATTCAGTAGCAATGAGCACACCTAGCACCTCTTCCTTAATCCATTTTCCATTAAATAGGACCAATAATTTGGTGTAATGGTTTATTCCAGGATGCTGGAAGGGAAGGTGCAAGATAAACCTGGGTGGTCAGGGAGGGGTGATGAACCTGGAACTTCCTATTATGTCAGAAATTAACCATTAAAAAAAAAAATGACGGGCATATCACAAGGATATAGGAATTTCTTCCTCTGGCTGGTTCTGGGACAATTTAAGCAATGGAATAATTAAACATAATAATGAATTGTAAAGCATTGAAAAATGTAGGAATTCAGGAGTCCATACTGATAATAAAAATGGTGAAGAGTAATCTCATGCTGCTTCTGTAGTACAAAGCCAAAAGCTGAGTGGTACAATGTGAAGAGATTACTGGAATTGGAAGATCATTTTTGCAATTATTGTGACCAAGATGGAATCGTGTAAGAATCATCAGTGTGTTCTCAATATATAAGAGGAAATTTTGATGAGGAACAGGATATTTGCATGATCTTAAGCTCTTCCTACCAAATGTTCATCAGTTACAAGGAGGGGGGAACAAACAGTAGTTATGCAGTGAAACAATTGGGTAATTTCTCGACTGGTAAAGAAGATTATCATCACTTATGAGGAACAGATGAACTTTGTGTGCCTCTGGTTGTGATACCATGAGAAGGTCTAAGAAAGTTGAGTATGCAGTATACCATCTAAGAATGTATAGTCTAATCATAATGGGAATAATAATAATGTTCTGAGGAGAGGGCTATATTCTTCAAAACATCAGTGTCTTAAAAGACAAAGAAAGGCTATGGAAATGTCCCAGGGATTACATTCTGTTTCTAATTCACAATTTGTGCCATTTCAGGGCCCAAATATCCTTCCACTGTTGGTGTTATAGACATACATACTGAGTCTGAGCTACATACAGCTACATATGGCATTTGTTCCATAAATATTTATATACATTTCATCTGTGCTACTTGGCTCTAAGCATAAGGGCAAGGACTGTGTTACGTAATATTCTATCTCCTTTAAAAATGATCAAATGGGGGGCCTAGATGGTTCAGCATTTGCCTTCAGCTCAGGTCATGCTCCCAGGCTTCTGGGATTGATCGGGCTCTGTGCTCAGCAGGGAGCCTGCTTCTCTTTCTCTCTACCTATGCTGTTCCCCTGCTTGTGTTCTCTCTCTCTCTCTCTCTCTCTCTCAAATAAATAAATAAAAATAATAAAAACAGTCAACTTAGATGTATATACTATTGTGTTCTTTTTGCTTGGAATTATTTTCTACTGTATTTTCTCCTCCATGCATGGAGGAGATACATTCTCCTCTATGTATTTTGTTTAACCATACACATATCTGGGTTTATCCCTATCAAAATATTTTTAAAAGAGTTAGCTTCTATATTATAGCTCCTGTTCTTAAACAATTATTGGCTAGCTAGGTCACATTTTTATTGACAGAACTTAATTATAAAATGCAATCCATTTGCCTATTTCTCTGTAGACCCTGTTTTCTACTTTGAACGCACTCAGTAACATGACCCAGAAAATTTGAAGATTCTCCTCATTCTAGGACGATGATAGCTATGTTACATCTTTATCAGCTGCATTTGAGCTGTCATTTGGAAGGGGCAGGTTGGGCTGAAGCTAAATTATACTTTCATCATTGGCTCTGGTTTTTTTGGTCAAATGAAATCCTAAAGTGAATTTTACATGTTAGCATTTTTCTGGGGCTTTAGTATTCTTATGTCTAAACAAGATTTGGTTCTCATATTTTAAGATCTTTCATGTGTTTGCACATCTGTAAAAGGAAAGCTTCTTGTAGAGGTAAGAGCAGTCTGACCCTCAGGTACTTGTTAACTTTCCTTAGAAAAGACACTGAGCTCCCTAACCTAGGGATCTTCCTTTCCAGTCTTGATTGCCTTCTCCAGTATGTTGATGTGACTTGTCATTCATGATATAATATATGTCAGATAAGGTGATATTAAGTTAGTTTGTTTTGTAAATAATTAAGTTTTGTAGTAAAATTTGATCTGAAAAAATTTATAGTGGAAAATGCCAAGTAATATATAAATAAGGCCCTAAACATATATAAAATATGCCCTTAAGAAGCAGAACAGTGCTAGTTGGTCCATCTCAGTTTGGCTTTCTGGGTTGTCAGGATCACCACTGTTTAATAGAACTTTAAATGATGATAGAAATATTTTATAATTTGTGCTTTCTGGTACAGCACTAGCCACATGTAGCTATTTAATATTGAAGTGTGGCTAATGTGACTGAGGTACTAAAATTTTAATTTAATTGATTTAAATTAGCTAATGGTTACTCTGTTGAACAATGCAGCTATGAATTGTTTTCGTTAGGGACCCAAAAAAACAAGTGTTTTGATTTTACAAACAGTATTTAATCTACTTTAGGATCTGCAGAAGCTCTGTTTACACTGCAATAACAGAAAAAACAGATCATGAAAGTCATTGGAGGGCCTATGGGTGTAAGAAACATGGGTATGGAGGTGTTAACATACACAGATTTTCATGAAGGAATCTAAATATTTTAATTAGTAATATTACAGAAGTGTAATATAGGTCAAAGTAGAAAACGAACAATGATATAATATGTTCAATTCCACAAATATTTATTGGATTCCTATAGGCCAGATACCTTTTTAAACTCAAAGCAGCGAGGGCAGGTTTGAGGTAGCCAAAGGGTCCCCTTTTGTACCTATCACAAATATCACTAATGGATGAGTGCATATTTTTTGAGGGCTTTTTCCCCCCATTTTAAGAGGCAATATCAGAATGCTTTTCAGTAGAGTACTACAAACAGAGTTGGCATACAAGATGAACATGTTTACTGTCTTTGCAGAGATAAATAACTCACAGTGCCTCTTCTCAAGGAGCTCCCTCATATTCTAATATTTATCAAGTAGAATATAAAGTATGTGTAGAAAATAGTACAAAAGAAGGGCATTGATCTACAATAGGAATATTTAACCTTGGTGCCACTGTTTTTAGGGATATTTGAATGCCTTGTAATTTATGTAGAATGTTACATTTTCACACAGTCTTTTTCTGGGAGAGGGTTCATAGCATCAATGAAAGATAAAAGTGGCTGGGAACCACTTCCTAATTGGAGGCAGTCGGGAAGGAATTCCACCGGACTTGAAGTCAGGCTATTTGCAGTCATTTGCTAGGTGGGCAGGCAGAAAACAGCCAATGTAAAGGCCTAAAGACATGAAATAAATAGCATGCTGTATGTAATAGGTGAAATTTGAGGGGTGCCTGACTGGCGCAGTTGGTAGGGCACATGGCTCTTGATCCTCGGGGTTGTGAGTTCAAGCCCCATGCTGGTGTAGAAATTACTTTAAAAAAAGAAAAGAAAAGAAATATATGAAATTTGATACTACTGCCTCATAGAGTACTGATGAGACTGGAGAGATGAAGTCAAAAAAGTCTTCATACAATGCTAAGGATTTGGATTCTGAGGTGATGGGAAGTTAAAAGGTATTAGGGAAAGGTGTGAGACATTTTGATATCAAGCTATTTAATAGTTTACATATTGTTAGCCTAGTTTAATTTTGATATATAATTGGCATTTGATAATACAGTTTAGAGCAGTGGTTCTTGGCCTTTTTTTCAAATCTTAACAAACATAAGAAATACATCACATTTCTGTCACCATGACAGTGATTGTCATGCAAAAACAAGCCCTCTTAACAGAAATGCACGCATTGAGAGATAGCTATTACTGTTATTGGCAGTGGCTTCTAACACTTCAGCTTTAAATACCATTCCCTAAGCATTTAGTAAAGTAGTTATATAATCTGTTAAGTGGGATTTAAATATTCTAGAAACAAATTTATTTAAAGACCTTTTATATTATATCAAACCATATGAAATCGCTGATATTTTATCATTTTTAGCTATCAATTATTCATATAGCTGAATCCAGTATATTTAATAATCTCTTAAGTTCTTAATAATGAGCTTCTAGTTTATTTGTTTTTGTGATGGAAGAAGGGGTCTCATCCATTGTCTTTTATGACTCTATGTCTTTATTAACAGTAACTTTAAATGTGGGAAACATAACTTTCTTCTTTCTTTAGAAAGTCTAGATTTTGTTTTTATCCAGACATCTGTTGAGAGGTTTTTTGTCAGTGGATTCACATAGTAAATGATTGCTTATGGTTTCTTCTGTCAGCTTTTAGTTTGGATGCTGAACAGCCTGATTATGATTTGGATTCTGAAGATGAAGTATTTGTGAATAAACTGAAAAAGAAAATGGACATCTGCCCATTGCAATTTGAGGAGATGATTGACCGTCTAGAAAAAGGCAGTGGTCAACAGGTACAACTTCACTGTATATTATGTGTTTCCATATATATGGTAACAGGATAATGTGGGGTTTGGATAAGTGAGCAGACGCTGGAATCAACAATCATGAATTCACATCCCATTGCTGCCCAGTACTAACCTGTATAATCTTGAGTAATAAGTCTGAAAAAAAAGGCTCTCTGCCTCAGTTTTCCCTTCTGTAAAATAGAGATGATAAACATGAAACGTGAAAATTAACTAAACCAATGTATATAAAGTGTCAGTGACTGACATGTATAAGGCACTCCACGTTTGCTATTGTTGATACAGTTGTTATTTTGATTATTGTCATTAAAGTTTGAAGTACTTTTGAACCTTATATGAAAATGACATAATGATTTTACATTTAGCCAGTCAGTCTGCAGGAAGCCAAGCTGCTGCTAAAAGAAGACGATGAATTAATTAGAGAAGTTTATGAATACTGGATTAAAAAGAGAAAAAACTGTCGGGGGCCATCTCTTATCCCATCAGTAAAACAAGAAAAGCGAGATGGTTCCAGCACAAATGATCCTTATGTGGCTTTTAGAAGACGTACTGAAAAAATGCAGACTCGAAAAGTAAGTTTTTGTAATTTTTTTTTTTTGATGTAAGAAAAATTATTTATACTTACGAATATCTCTGCATTGGAAGGTTGTATTTTAATTTATATTTAAATACACTCTCTATACAAAATAATGAGAGAAGTATTAATTTAAAATGAATCAACCTTAGGATTCATTGCACAGCTATCAATGATAAATTTTAATGTTAAACTCTTTAAAAATCACATATAAAACTGATTTGCTAGTGGTCCATATTCCCTTTCATTGTCTTTAAATTCTAACCAGCCATACAAATATATGTATTCTTATATATTAGTAGCTGTGTTCAGAATGCCACTAGTTGGAAATGCTATTGACAAAAAGCAACTTCATATTTGCAGAATCGCAAGAATGATGAAGCCTCTTATGAAAAAATGCTTAAACTTCGTCGAGATCTGAGTCGGGCTGTTACTATTCTAGAGATGATAAAAAGAAGAGAAAAGAGTAAAAGGGAACTATTGCACTTAACACTGGAAATTATGGAAAAGAGGTAAAGTATACTTTAATATGGTCAGGAAGTATGGTACCATTAGCATTTTGTGTATTAGGGTATGGTACTTAAGCAATTAACCCTAGAAAATACCTTCCTTTAATAATAAGTGGAGACTTATATGTGTGATATGATACACTTTGGATAATTTTACATGTGTTTCTCTTTATTTTCATTAAAATTGATTGGGTTTAGTAAAATTAAAATATGGCAGGTATAATCTTACTCTTTTGTCTTCATTTGAGTTAAGAGCAGGGCTGGGAGGGAGAGGACATTTGTCAATTCTAAAGTTTTTAATTTACTTTCTAGATGGTACTGATTTTTTTTTTTTTAACACCTGCTGGGATTTTCAACAGAAGTAAAAAGAGGGGAGGGGGAAAGTCCCATTGTCTTAACATTCATCCATTTGTCAATGTATACAGTGAAAATTTCAAGCCTCACTCCCCTGTTTCCTAGTCAGTATCTCCGAAGAAAACCACTATTAAGTTTCTCATAATTCATTTTAGGGAAATTAGTTTTAGGGCACAAATAATTCAAATTACCAGAAAGTTCCTCAGCACCATTTTAGGCAGTAATTTCAGCATCTCCACCAAATCTTTCACCAAAATTGCTAAGTTAAAATTCGAACCTTTGTTTTTTCCCAGAGTCATCTATTTATGGTGCAAATATAAAGCTATAAGCCAAAAACTAAACAGAACAAAACAAAAGATTATGTAATCTTTTTTTTTTTAATTTTTTTTTTTTAAGATTTTTATTTATTTGACAGAGAGAGATCACAAGTAGACGGAGAGGCAGGCAGAGAGAGAGAGAGAGAGGGAAGCAGGCTCCCTGCTGAGCAGAGAGCCCAATGCGGGACTCGATCCCAGGACCCTGAGATCATGACCTGAGCCGAAGGCAGTGGCTTAAGCCACTGAGCCACCCAGGTGCCCCTGTAATCTTTATTTTTAATAAGCATTCAGCAAATTGTCAGAGTTTAATCTTACCTTAAGTATACTTGGTGTTTATAATCACATCTCAGTTAGGTGTTGAAAGTCCTAAGAATTTACAGAATTAACTTTAACTTTTGCAGCTTTCTTTTTTATAATTTCAGGTATAATTTGGGTGACTACAATGGAGAGATCGTGTCCGAGGTTATGGCACAGAGACAGCCAATGAAACCTACTTATGCCATCCCCATCATCCCTATTACTAATAGCAGTCAATTTAAACATCAAGAAGCAATGGATGTGAAGGAATTCAAAGCAAATAAGGTGATAAACATTTTTGTGATAATAGTAGCTGATAACAGAATGGCATTTTATCATTAGAGTGAAAAAGAAAAATACATATAAACCCTACCATAAAATATGCTGCAAAGTCAGCTTTTGATTCAGGACAGAACGATGCACCAGTAGGAATTGTAAAGACAGATACCATGTAGATGAACTTTTTAATAATTTACTTTTCCCAAAAAGAACCAGAATGCCATAAACTACAATGCACCAGTAGGAATTGTAAAGACAGATACCATATAGATGAACTTTTTAATAATATACTTTTCCCCAAAAGAACCATAGTGCCATAAACTACCTAAAACTTGATACAAATATTTGGCATATGTACACAACCATAATAACTTCCCATGATCTTTTTCTTTCCAACAAGTATCTTTCTTGCCTTGTGCATACTTCATACTACTTCTAACCTTTGTTTGATGTCTGTCACCTGCATACATATTCTTTTTTTTTTTTTTTTTTTTTTTTTTTAAGAAGATTTTATTTATTTATTTATTTGACAGAGATCACAAGTAGGCAGAGAGAGAGAGAAGGAAACGGGCTCTCCACTGAGCAGAGAGCCCAATGTGGGACTCAATCCCAGGACCCTGAGATCATGACCTGAGCCGAAGGCAGAAGCTTAACCACTGAGCCACCCAGACGCCCTGCATACATATTTCTAACAAGCACTGTGTTCATCAGCTCAGTCACTCTTGCTTCTGTATATTATCCTTGTGTTGTCCCTATTTCATGATTTCATCTCTTTATCGCCTAAAGCTGTCCAGATTCACTCCAGAAAGCCATTATTACTTAGCTACCAAATCCTTACTTTTTTTTTTCCATAACACCTCCACATTATAAGTTATCTGAGATTTGCTTTATGTATATGTAAAATTACTTGCATTATTATTTTCCCAAACTTGATTTATTACTCTTTAGAATAAAGATTAGATCCCTTTTTTTAATTCTCTCCTAGAATTTTAATAGAAAATTAAGAAAAAGGAACAGGAGCCAGTGGAAATTACTAACTGCAGTTACAGGATCTCAAAGTTGAAGAACTGTTCTCTTCTTTTACTTCAAGTGCAACAAAATATTTTATGAGATTATGTTTAGGTTGTAGGAACATTACCCATGTTTCACAGAAACCAACCTAAAAGATTTTACAATGCAAGATGACAAAACATAAGCATTTTACATGTCTTCTGATTATGAATGACTTCATTATAGCTCTAAACTTTTTTTTTAATTTTTCTTACTTTTTTTAATTCATTATTTTTATTAACATGTAATGTATTATTTGCACCAAGGATACAGGTCTGTGAATTGTCAGGCTTACACATTTCCCAGCACTCACCACATCACATACCCTCCCCAATGTCCATAACCCAACCACCCTCAGCTCTAAACTTCTTTTTTTTTTAAACTTAACCCAAAGTACAAGTTTGTTGAACATGGTTTCTAGTTTTGATTCATATATGACTTTATTGCAGCAAGATAAGGCCGATCTTATCCGACCTAAACGTAAATACGAAAAGAAGCCCAAAGTCTTACCATCGTCTGCTGCTGCTACTCCTCAACAGACGAGTCCTGCTGCACTGCCAGTCTTTAATGCTAAAGATCTAAATCAGTATGACTTTCCCAGCTCAGATGAAGAACCACTCTCCCAGGTAAAGATAACGAATTTCTCTGTGAGTATAGAGGAGAAATGGAGGAAGTCACACGTTTTGACTCCCTTCATTTTATTTTAAAGGTTTTGTCTGGCTCTTCGGAAGCTGAAGAAGACAATGATCCCGATGGTCCTTTTGCTTTCCGTAGGAAAGCAGGCTGTCAGTACTATGCTGTAAGTTTCAAGTTCTCTTTTTAAATAACAAACTGTTCACCTTTAACTGACAAACTAAAATAATTTGGATTTTTTTTTTTTTTAGCCTCATTTAGACCAAACTGGCAACTGGCCTTGGACTAGTCCTAAAGATGGAGGATTAGGGGATGTACGATATAGATACTGCTTAACTACCCTCACCGTACCCCAAAGGTGTATTGGATTTGCACGAAGACGGGTTGGGCGTGGTGGAAGGTAAGTATTTCTGTATTCCTAGCATAGGGACAGTAGGGACATAGACAGTAGGGTAATCAAATCTAGAGCTTAAAGAGAGGGAATCCTTCTAAATATGCTCATTTGTTTCCATTTTCTGTTCTTAACTGATTTTTGACTGAAATGCTTAAAGAAACTGCAGAAAGTTGTTTCAGAAGTTCTGGGAGATATTAGGACAAAGGGTTGAATAAGCTAAGAAATGTCATGTAACTAGTACACTAAGTTGTTTAACTCCTCAGTGAAAAGGCTCCAGAATGTGGCGGTTGGGCGTCTGACTCTCGGTTTCAGCTCAGGTCATAATTGCTGGGTCGTGAGGTGGAACCCTACGTGGGGCTCCACACTCAGGTCTCAGCACGGAGTCTGCTTGAGATACTCTGTCTCTCCCTCTGCTCCTCCCCCTGCATGCTGTGTATGTCTCTCTCTTTCTCCTTGTCTCAAATAAATAAATAAAATCTTTAAAAAAAAAAAAAAAAGTTCCAGGATCCATGCACGACCTTTGACACCCCAGTTTATCAGGATCTAATTAACTCTTCTTCTTTTGTACCTCTATATGCCTTTATGTGAGAATTTGTGTGGGAGGCAGGAAGGAATTACAGAGCACATGAAAGTGAAAAAAAGAAAGATGTAGGTGAAAAAAAAAGGCAGAACATAATAGCAGTGTGTTTTCAGAAAGAAACTTTAGGCCGTAATTTATAGTGAATTATGGCTTATACATGTTTCTTTTATTTATCAAATCTTATTTGCAGTTTTTAATCACCTAAACATTGGTTTAGAATTGTCTGGGCACTGAAATATATTTTATTTAATGCTTTACCCCCATTATTATGTTGGCATCAATAGTAGTGAAAATTCTGTATGTTGGCTATATTTTATTCTATACTAGCATTAGTTCTAGTATTTTAAAATAGAATCCTTTGTAAATATATAAATAACATAAAAATATATCTTCTAGAGTAGTGGATTAGAAGAATATATCTTCTAAAGTAGTATCTTCTTTTATCAATAAGAAATTTTAGTGGCATAAGATTTCCCAAAGATCACATAACCTATTACTGCTTTTCTTCTACCTCCCCTACCCCTGGGCAGGGGGCGGGGGGAGTTTTGCTTAATAGGGAACAAATATTTGGAAAGTGTTTTGGTGCTTTGAAATGGAAATAAAAATCTTTGGTTCAACAACAGTTTGGAAAGAAAAATAATCTCATGTTTTATCAGTTAACTTCTACTGATAGACCAACTCAGGAACTGTTAGAAGGCACTTGCTAATGTAAAATGAATAGTGTACCTTATTCTTTAAGGTGAATTACTCTCTTATTTAATCAGATCATTATAAAGTAAAAACTTTTATCAGAAATTGAGAATTTACAAAAAAAATTTGAGAATGTAGCTATTATAGGGCAAAATACTGAAATAATCAAATTTACAACTTACGGCTTTGGGGAATTGGGAGGGTCTTTTTTATATAATTTTTGAATAACTATTTTACATATATGTTCCTGCCTTATTTTTAATAGGGTCTTACTGGACAGAGCTCACTCAGACTATGACAGTATGTTTCGCCATCTGGATTTGGAAATGCTTTCCTCTCCACAACATTCTCCAGTCAATCAGTTTGCCAATACCTCAGAAACAAATACCTCGGACAAATCTTTCTCTAAAGACCTCAGTCAGATACTAGTCAATATCAAATCATGTAGATGGCGGCATTTTAGGCCTCGGACACCATCCCTACATGACAGTGACAATGATGAACTCTCCTGTAGAAAATTATATAGGAGTATAAATCGAACAGGAACAGCACAACCCGGGACCCAGACATGCAGTACCTCCACGCAAAGTAAAAGTAGCAGTGGTTCAGCACATTTTGGTATGTTTATTTGTTATGGTGTACATTTCTATAGAAATGTCAGAGTCATCCATTTTCTGAATATGTGGTTTATTAAGGCTAAAAGTTCCTTTCTCTCAAAATAATGAGAAAAAAAGGACCTAGGTTAAGTATCTTTTTGAATTCTGTTTGTACATGTGTTTTCACTTAAACACACCCACATGCAAAGGTGATTTATTACTACTTAATGTATGACATTTGTTTCCTGGATACAGTCTGTGAACCCACAATTCACAATTCAGCAGCTATATTTTCAAAGAGTACAAAAAGAAAATGGGCCATTAATTATGACTATTTTATGCTTGGACACTAATCTAGTCTTTTATTTAAACTGTTTAAAATTAGACCAGCAAGTTAGGAGATATGTAAAAGCCTTATCCGCTGACAGTAATGCAGAATAATTTATGAAAGAAACTAATTTTTCAGGGAACAATACTTAAAGGATTATTTTAATTTTTTAGGATTATTATAATTTTGGAAACATTTCCAGATAACATCTACTTTAGCATTATGATTACATTGTGTAATGTTTCTAAAATAAATGCTATTTTTAAATATTCTTAAAATTTTAGTTTTCTCTTTGAAAGCATAGATCTGTGTTATTTAAGGCATGTAGGCTACAGAAATTCACTGTTAAAATTATGTTACCACAGATTTTTGTAAAGGTAATTTAAACACAGATTTTGAAGGGACTGTAAAGATACTTATTGTGTCACCCTAATCATCTGGTAAGGCTCTAGTTAAACCTTATAATAAATACGAAATGTGCTGCTTATTCCTAAAGATTTCCAGAAAAGTTTCCATAAACTAATTTACTTTGTGTTTGGAAAACAAGTCTGTGAAATTTAAGTCTTTAGCTTGTAAGAAAAATAATCACATTTTAGAATTCAACTAGAAGATAATTTAAATTATCCTGAGTCCTAATGGATTAGGATAGTCCCATTAACTTCAGAGTGTATACTTTTGGA
Organism: Mustela lutreola; assembly: GCF_030435805.1. Taxonomy (NCBI): domain Eukaryota; kingdom Metazoa; phylum Chordata; class Mammalia; order Carnivora; family Mustelidae; genus Mustela; species Mustela lutreola. Next base: position 30,991,330 of record NC_081297.1, on the reverse strand, counting down.
GTCAGTTTCTTTTAGCTATTACAGTCCTAAAAATCAAAGTAAAGCACTTTTCAATATGAAGGATGATTTGTATAGTGTGCAAGTTTAGAGATTTTAAAAGTGTAAACTTGCAATATGTTTTTCTTGGTAGATATTTAAGCTGTATAAATTCCTTGAGATTTCTTGTAGAAAACTGGCATGTTTCATCAATCCCCGTATTCTTGCCCCTTAAAGTAGAGAACTTGAGGGGTGCCTGGCGACTCAGTCTGTGGAGCATGAGACTCTTGATCTCTGGGCTGTGAGTTCATACTCCACGTTGGTATAGAGATTACTTTAAAAAGTAAAATCTTTAAAAAAAAAAATAGAGATCTTTTAATGATCTTTTTCCTGTAAATTGTTTTGCTATACTACATAAGTAAACATCGATATTATGAAACTACTTGATTTGTATTTTCCAAAGAATATTAAAAAGTGAACATTGAACCAGTAGTATTACCAAAAGTTTAGCTGAAAAACAATTTTTAGTAATGGTGTGATTTTCTTTTTAATGGTGTCCTCCCCCATATAATGTGATACAACCTTTAAAGAGTGGGTTTATCAATTTTTTTGTTGCACGTAATTGTTTTCAATTTTCCCTTAATTTTTACTAGATCTTTTGTATACTTAGAGAATAGATACCTACAGATTGCTATTTTGTAATGCTTTATTCTTTCCTATTTGTGAATATTCCAAAAACCTAAAGCTCTTCTCTTTATGCTCTACAAAGTATATTATAGTAGAGGCCCTATCATATGTACATTTAACTTAAGTGAATTCAGCTATAGGTCCCTGGAGAAGAAAATAAAATTTTAACAGTTCAGAAGTTATACAGAGTTCTGAATACAATGTTACTGCAAGAATATGTTGTCCAGAGTGGGCCACTCTGGGAATGGCAAAAGTGAATCTGTTATTGTTGCTCTCAGAGTGTCTGTGCCTCCATTTTTGCCTCATTCTGAGGCTGAGCATCGCACCTCCATCTGTGTAATTGTAATTTTAAAGATAAATTTTTCTGTATAGCATGGCCCCCAAATACAAGCCTGACTATGTCATCTGGTACTCAGCCACAGAACCTGATCTAGTCTGATACCAGAGGAAAAACAGTCTTTGCTGTGTTGATTGAGAGATACACCCATCATGGGAGACTCTAAAGGAATATTCAAGGCTTAATTTTTACGATACTGACTTTAGAACTTAACTACTATATGAGATAGGAGTCAGTTGATACATACTTACTTGTCTGCTGCTTAAGCCAAATACTTTGATTTAGCCATTTTTTATTAGTCATTATTTTAAATATTAATATTTTTATATATGCTATGGCATAGTGATGCCCTCTGGACTGATTTTCCGTTTTCTAAATACCACCTGTAAGAGCCCATTTTTTCTCATTTTCAAATAGGAAATTCTAAATGAGGATATCAAGAGCCCGTTATTTTTAGTAAAGGGCATGAACACACCAACCTTGTAGCTTCTGGTGCTCAGAATTTTTTTGCTTGCTTCCCAGTCTTGGCCATTTTGCATAGTTGTGTGGCCAGATGGGTAACCTGGTTAGTCAGGTGCTAGAGTGCTTGATCTGGACAACACACAGCAGAATGACACAATGTTGAGGACCTTGGTGAGACTTAAATATATGTGTGTTTAGAATTTCCAGGACTAGATTTTAGTACTTATGAACAAATTATGTATGTATTGTATTTTAATAATCTTGAGTTAATATGTGATTGGGACAGTTTCCGAATACAGTCTACTGTGTTTTGTTTTGTTTTGTTTCCTTTTAATCTATAAAAGTACCTTTGAAAATTTAGTGTTTGTTCAGTGATTATTTATTTGTTTGTGTTTAAGCTTAGGGGATATGATATGTCAGAATTAATACACTTCTCATAATTAGAATGCTATAATTTATAAAGACTAAATAGAAAAGTGATTTTTAAACCACCATTATATGTTCAGGATTTGAATTCCCAGTTCCCACTGAAATTTCATTAGTGTTCTAAGTAATTTTCCTAAGCTCACATATCTCTACTAAAGATTTGGTTTATTTTCATAAATTAATAGAATATATGTAGCTGGCATGATAACTTCTATGTCTCGGGATTTGTAGCTAGCTTTAATACATTCTACTTCATAAAATTTGTAACATTCAGTTTCCAAAGGAACTCTAGGTTCAAGCATTGAGTATTTTCATGGTTAGAGTTTATAAATCTGTAGGACCTTAATCCTTATCCAAGTGTGTTTCACAGTTCAAAATTACACCCTTAGCAGGATGTGAAGTAGCACCCATAGTAGTAGAATTTATAGTTCTATATGTTCTATAGTTCTATATGCCATGTGCTGAAGTGCAAGATCAGACCACAGATAATCTCATATTCAAGTAATTCGCAGCCAGGTGAATTCAGATTAATTCATGTTTGGCCATCTAAGGAAATACACCATATTTTTCTTTTCAGGTTGGATTTCTGGGTGGCTGTTAAGTGCTTATGAACCTCAAAACTATCATTCAAACTTACTGGCTCAGGGATCATACTTTAATACTCTCTGAAGTCGTTTTATTTTATATTTATTTCTTTAAAGTTACCTTTTCCTGTATTAAAATAATTCTCTGCCTGTGTACTGCTCAAAGAAATTTCTAATCAAGTGTTGTCTTTTAAAATAGGTGTTTAGGTTTATTGGGTTTTTCTGGGGTTTGTTTTTTGTTGTTTTTTTTTTACTAACAAAACATTGTATATCTTAGTGATCTTAAATCTGTCTTCTCAAACTGGATTTTCAGATTGTTGATTTTTTTCTAAGTACCTGTCACCCTCACCTACTCCCACTTTTGATTATCCATTGGTCTGCTTCAGCTGTGGGAATGTGACTTAAAGGGCAACAGCCTGACCTATTCTAGGTGTTGGTGTGCCTCACCGTAGTTTCCTGTCCGTGTGGACTGGTAACATCTTAACTTACTTCACCTGAATTTCTACTCCAGAGAATTGTTAGCAACTACCAAACAATGGTAGTTTCTGACCTTTGTCTAGATACCTTAGGGAGGGGAGATTCAACAATTTTCTAGATCAGGTTATTCTAGAGTTGGGAATCTCATTTAAAAGTTTGTCTATATATGAACAAAAGCTGCCTCCTTAAATTTAAATCTGCAGGTTCCTCTTTTGCCCTTAGAAGCATCCTGAATAAATTTTTAGTCACATCCCTCACATGACTCTTCTCCCATACCTAGACAGGTGTGGTTTTTTTTTTTTTTTTTTTTTTTTTTTAGCTCTTGATTCATACTGGTGGGTACATTAAAAGTTTAATTATTTCTTGTAAGGAATACTAAATCTAAAACTTTGGTCTGCTTCTTTTTATATTTAAAATTTCAATGATTTGGGGATGGGCTCCCCCCTTCTATTATTATCTATCTTTATGACCTCAGTTGAAAGTTTCTTCATCTTTAGTGTGAAGTTGTAGGAGGAAATCACCAAGGACGCCTCCCGACCTAAAAATTTGGGGTTCTATGAAATGCTTCTGCTTCTAGGTTTGGTCATCTGTCCATGAAACCATGCTATCCATCTTCATGTTAATTGCAAACTTGACTACCACACCCTATCTGGAGGTAGACCTAGAACCGTAGCACTTTCTACCTTGATAGAGATTAGGGAAATATGGTCATTTCTATTTATTTCTGCTTAGCATTTGATTAGACTTTGAATTATAATGCCATCTGAAGTCCTCAGTTTTCTGTATAAAAACAGTATAAAACCCAGTTCAGATTGTATTTGCCCAAATTTACATCTTACCTTTGTCCAGGCTTTCCAGCTTACTCAGACAGCCTTTTGAATTGGAGATTTATTTCTCAGAAAAAATATAAAATCCTTGCATCACTTTGCTGAAAAGGGCTTTAGTGATCACCTAACTTAGATCTAAGTATTTTGGATGAACATAACTGAGCCCCTAAAAGTTTAGTTACTTGCCCAGGTATACTCGGCTAGTTATGATAGAGATGGGAGCTTAAAAAAAATCAAGGTCTCTTGGCCCCTAGGCCCATGGATTTTATTACCATCATTTTCAGCTTATATGTTGCTCCGTATATACAGTTACTCTAGATCATTTATGAAAAATGCCTGTGGAAAACTTTGTAATTAGTTCCATTATTATTTATTAGTATTAGTTGCATTTTTATTTCTAAATCTTGTGTTAGGAAGAAGTTAATAGTTGTTTAAAAGCATACTTCACAAGACCCTCAGAGACCAAGGATTAAAATGTTGATTTAAACTAGGGAGGAAATGTTTGGAACTTTCTTCAAGTTTCTAATTTATTATTGCTAATAAAGCATATACAAACACAAAGTTCTAAATAGTATTTTCATTCATATAAGTGGAGTTTTTTGTAAATAGAGCTTCAGTGAATGCTAAATTACTGTTTTTGTAGATAAATAATGACCTGACCTAGTAGGAATGATCCTTTTTTTAAAAAAATTTATTGAACATGCCCTGCTAGGAAATTCAAGACTTAGGCAACTCACTCAAACTTAGGAAGTTAAAGTGTAAATCTCAAAAACATACTAGAAAAACTATTTAATAAACTAAGGATCTTTAGGTTTAAACAGTTGCTTTTTATGGATTTTTTTTAAAACATAAATAAATGTTACATTTATTATAAAGAATCAGGGCAGCATTGATTTTTCTATTTTTTTTCAAATTTTGATTCAGCACATTTCTATTATATGGAAATGGTCATTTTGACACAAAATTACTTTATGTCAATATTTAAAAGTTATCCTATTGTCAATAAAAGTCTTCCCTTTAGTATACAGATCTGAGAATTACAACATAGTAGGGAAAGAAATGCATCAAAGGACGGATATCAGCTAAAGTTTTTACAACAACAAATTACGTTTTTGGTCTTGTAGCCCAAGAACTTAGTTCAAGTGTAAAGCCTGTGTAAACACTAATAATTTCTGGAGTTCTATTAAATATCATTTCATAATTTTCTGATCCATTCAGAATATGGTAGAATTTCTACCTAAACATTGTGTAGTGGTACTACTCAGAAAACCTGTATCATGGAAGATAAAGATGCTTTATGAGTTATGAGTGAAAATTATAAAACATGAAGTGATATTCTTGTCAACTAAATCATTAAAATGCAACTAAAGACAACAAATTAGGTGAAAATGTTTTGAAAACATTAAACTTTAGATAGAGGAAATTTGCATTGCATGATTTATAGATTCCCTGGTATTCAGGGATGCATGATAACCTTTTTTGTGTTTTGAAATAATCCTTACCCAAACATCACAGGTTTCTTAAAGAAGCCTTTAAAGTCAGATGTTGTGATTGTATGTGCCCTTTTTTTTTTCCTTTTTTTAATTGGCAAAAATAAGAAAAAGAAAAAGGTTTCCTTTTTAAAAACTGCACACACTTTTTTGGGGGGTAATAAATGAACATTTTTTTGTTTGTTTTTTTTAGAACTGAGCTCTCCATAGACAAACATAAGTAGCATAACACAGTGTCTTTCCTCAGACATCATTCTGTACAGTAAATCAACATAAACAACTCCGTTCTTATTGACTGGATTTTTTCCAGGTGGGTTAATTGGGTGGGGAAAATTAATTAACCTTAACATTTGGAGCCTCTTTTCTTCCTGTTAAAGGATGAGTTCTTTAAAAAAAAATAAAGGTAATAAACCAACAACCTTATATTCCATGTAGAGGGAATGTATGTAATGGCTGAAATTAGAAAAAATGCAAACAATTAGTATTGATAAACAGAACTGTTAGGGATCATCTGAATGCATTGGGACAGTAATATGAGTAAACGAGAAACCAAATGGTGACTATCAGATTTCTTCTCAAGCTCAGTGCAAAGTTCAATTCCAAATAAGTGGATTTAAAAAGCTGGATTACCTTTTTACACTGTCTAGCACAAGTGTCACAGCTTACAAAAATAATGGTTCTGAAACTTGAGAAGTGGAGTTCTCTTTCCTATGTTGTTATAACTCGGGAAGTTTATAATTTCATGTTGCTTTGAACTCAAGCCACTCCAGTTAAATGTGGTTGTAAAAATGTGGAATTTTTCCTATGGAAGTGATCTTTAGCAGGATCATGAGCCTTTGTCAGATACTTTAATTTTGCACAAAAGTTTTTTTAATGCTGAAATTTGTTTTGGTACTGTAAGATGTGTGTGCTCTGTACGTTTTTATAAAGTGTTTTCCTTGTTTTATGTTCAGCATTTACAGCCGAACAATACCAGCAACATCAACAGCAACTGGCACTAATGCAGAAACAGCAGCTTGCACAAATTCAGCAACAGCAAGCAAATAGTAATTCCTCCACCACCACTGCACAGGTGAGGGATTTGTCTGTCTTATGATTATCCCTCATTGTTTCCCACCAGAGTTCATCTCTAATTACCAACTGTTGTCATAGAACCTTGCATCTAACCAGCAGAAAAGTGGCTTTCGCCTGAATCTACATCATAGCCATTCTATACAGGGTTTAGAAAGAACATTACAGGTGAGTATGGAAGCTGTTGCCTCTGCTCCCTATTTTTAAAAAGTAAAAACAAAGAAGCATAGTTAAATGAGATCAAGACGCTGTCTTCCAAGTCTATCCTATAGACTGAATTTACCTCTTTAATATATAACCCCACCCAGCTCATTATGTTGGATATTTTAATTAATATTAAAATTTATTTGAAGTTATCATACTAAACCTCTTTTACTATTAAATCACTTTTAAACCTCAAGCATGATAAGTGTTTGCCATTTAAACACACGTAAGGCTTAAAGACTGAAGTTCAAATCTCAGGATCTTGGAGGAAAAATTCATTTAAAAAAACTCAAGGAGCCTCTTAATTTTTAGATCAAGTTATGATATGATATTTTGTTACTTCTGTTCTAAAGGGATAGTTTTCTTACTGTCCCAAAGGTGCCTTTGTTTATATATGTATATATGTGTAAGTTAGGTGAAAGAAGCTTACATATTCATTTTTCATTTTACGTATTTGCAAATCACTGAAATGTCTTACTAGCGTATTTCTTGTCTGACACTTTGTGTCAGAGGTTTACTGTTTCCACATTATAGGTTTCTTTTCATAATAGACTGGTCCATATTACATATTGTCACATATGAAAACCAAAATTCATAATGTCTGAGCTCCTAGATCACTTGAGCATTCTTCAAATTTGTGACTATCAAAAGAAATGAATATATTTCAGTGGTTTGCTACTCTGGTTTATATTCGGACTGATTGTGGATTACCTGTGTAACTTTAATGTTAATTCATTAGACCAAGCAATGCTTAGATTTGTTTTGTATTTTCTGTTTAGGGTTTTGTTTCCAAGACTTTGGATTCTGCTAGTGCTCAATTTGCTGCTTCTGCTTTGGTGACATCAGAACAACTGATGGGATTCAAGATGAAGGATGATGTGGTGCTTGGAATTGGGGTGAATGGCGTCCTTCCAGCCTCAGGTAAAGATAAAGACATTTAGGGGCACCTGGGTGAATCGGTTGAGCATCCGACTCTTGATTTCAGCTCAGGTCATGACCTCAGAGTCATTTGATTGAGCCCCGCAAGCCCTGCCTTGGACTCCGTGCTCAGCAGGGAGTCTCCTTGAGATTCTCTCTCTCCCTCTCCCCTCCATTGCTACACACACGTGTGTGTGCACCCTCTCTCTAAAATAAATCTCTCTCTAAAATAAATAAATCTTAAGAGGGCAAAGACATCTCAGTTGTTCTGATGTTTGTAACATATCTATAATAAACAGCAAAGTTGTACATTGTTTCAGTGCTTCTTTCTTTTTCTCTAGGAGTATACAAGGGCTTACACCTCAGTAGTACTACACCAACAGCACTTGTACACACCAGTCCATCGACGGCAGGTTCAACTTTGTTACAGCCTTCAAACATGACACAGACTTCGAGTTCCCACAGTGCACTGAGTCATCAAGTAACTGCTGCCAATTCTGCAACAACTCAGGTTCTGATTGGGAACAACATTCGATTAACTGTCCCTTCATCAGTTGCCACTGTAAACTCTATTGCCCCTATAAATGCACGACATATACCTAGGACTTTAAGTGCTGTTCCATCGTCTGCCTTAAAGCTGGCTGCCGCAGCAAACTGTCAAGTCTCCAAGGTTCCATCTTCGTCCTCTGTAGATTCAGTTCCAAGGTCAGTAGTTACTTGAAGCCTGAAATGTTTGCAAAATATGAGCTCAAACTTAAATCCTCTGGCAGTGCTCTCTACTTATTTGTGCTTTTTGTTCTTTTCCTTATATACATTAAAAATGGATAGATGAGAATTCCTTACCTATTCAGGAACTAAACAGATAAATGTTATAATTCAGTATTGTTGAGAATTTGAATTAAATGATGTACTGAATGTTGCATATGTGCTTTGGAGGACACTTTCTTAGTATAATGATAGTTTACAGTGATCTCATTTCCCACCTTTGGGTAGGGGGGAGTTCTCTTTAGAATAGAATATTTCTTTTGTCTGTTTTCTTCCATAGCCTCTCATGTGAACAATTCATTTAACCCACCCGTGGCTTATGCTAAGCTGCTCTTAATAATGTAAATAATGTAAAGCCTAGGCTTAACAATATTAATGCCAGGTCAACTTTTACTCAGACTTATTTTTTTAGCTAATTTATCTTGTTGGGTTTCAGTAGATGGTTTACAATGTCTGATGGGGCTCTCCTGTTTTAACTATTAATGGTAATTAGAGTCCTGCTATTTACAAAGTACTATGAGGGAAACAAAAAGAGAAAGACAAGGGATTTTTAGTTTAGTTAGAAGACAAGCATAAAAGTGTAAAAATTAAGTAATGATAACTGTA